>NC_137969.1:58080495-58790495 GCF_963924665.1 Micromys minutus
GCTCTCACAGAGCCTGGAACTCTTCTGCTGGCTGACCAGTGAGCTCCTTCTATCACGTCCCTATTACTGGGAGTGCAGGTGTGTGTCACAGTGCCCCATCTTCCTGTTGGTGCTGGATCGAAATGCAGGTCCTCAAGAAAGCACTTCACCAGCAGAGCCTTCTCCCCGGTCTCCAGATGTTTCTCTGTGGGGGAGTGGTTTCTCACAACTTTTGCCTTCAGATGGCTTAGCCTTTCTTCACCGGACCCTTTCTCCAACACTGGACAAAGGGAAACCATGCTAGAGAATTCTGCTTATATAACTAATTTCATTTGACAACCACAACACATGCCAAACATTTAATATTTCACAACCCGGGATTTTTATGAAGTCCCTTTATGTTTCAACACAGTACAGCATTCAAAGACCATCTGATCCTTTATCCAGCCCCTTACATCCCAAGGGTACAGTTAAAATTCTAGGGGGAAAAACACAACTGCTTCTCAGAATAGCATCATATCCAGATCCTCCCTTTGATTCCTTCCCCTCCCTCCTGTTTTCTCTGGGGTGGCCAAGCCAATACCCTGGGCAATTCATTTTACCACCACTCCCAGGGGCTGGGAGAAAATCCCTCCTTTGATCTAAGAATGACTGTATTGAATCTTCTTGGTGCCAGTAGGGTTGTGACAAAAGGCCATTATCTGAGATGAGAAAATGAAGGAAAAAAATGCTCTGTGATCTGTAATGTCCTAACTGTTGGTGATTATTTTATTATTGTTAGTAATTTATTTGTTAGTGTTGTTACTGCTGCTAATAAAATGGTCCCGTGCTTCCGGCCTGTACAGGCCTCATGCTGGATCATAAATGCCTCAGAAAGATCTTAAGATGCTTTGGGATAAACAGGGGAAGGAAGAGACCTTGTCTCTGTCTCAGAGGCTTTGGAATGAGTTGCTAAATTAGCAAGAGCCCACCAGGTCTAGCTACTGCGAAGATCAGCTTCCTACTGCTGACAAGGTTTTTCTGCAACATGTATACTGTGTTCATACATCCAGCCAGTGAAAGGATCTACTGGTGGGAAGGGACGTCTCTAGCATTCCACCATCAAGACACATCTCTAGACCTAGAACAGCTTAAGGACTTAGCCACCTTCCCCCTTGATCTGCCATATTCTTCCCCAAGTCCCTTTCCCCTTTAAGACTACCAATCAACTCTTTGTAACTCCGAATCACACAACTCCCTCCCGGCCCCCCTAAGAAAAGGTTGTGAGTCAAGTGAAACTCTGAGTAAGCAAATGTGTCTGGCATTAAGAGCCATGGAAAGTTGCATCTGCAGCCAGAGGTGGTTAGCCGACTCTGCCCTTAATGTCCACAGACAGCTCCACGAAACAACTCTGATGGGTTCAGACGGGTGGGGAGGAAAACACTTGAGAGGTTTTTCAAAAAAAATAAGCGTGTGTAAGTCCTGGTGGGTAGGGGTGCCAACTGCTTTCTCAATCAGAACCTTAAGGAGCAAAAAAATTAGAATTTTAAAAGAAAAATGTATAATGATCAAAGATAAAAATAAAATATTCTAGAAGAAATGTAATTTGGGGGTGAGCAGCTGGTTTTAGGGGGAAGATAATACCTGCCTTCTTTTTTCCAGGATTATGAATGCATTTTTATTTTATCTTTGTTCCAGCCTCAGTGTTGCTATGAAGACAGAACATTATTCTGAAGATTATTCCGTCTCTCTTCTAAGGGTGACTTGGCAGTACCCTCTTACAGACTCACCTTGTGCTATGTAGAAGCCTAACTTGAGACTGCTACTTGTCAATAGCTACAATCTTTTACTTTTCCAGACAAATGAAGACTCAGCTCTTCTCTATCTGGGGACACTCTGAGTTGGGTGAATGTCTGCCATTGTGTGGCTAATGTTTCCAACTATGAACAGAAAGGACAGATAGGGTCCTGGCTCTTTCAGCTGTAAAAAAAGGCTAATTTCTAAAATTTCAACTAGAATATAGAGCCTGATCTGGAAACAGTCATTGTAAAGTCACAGGCTGTTCTGAAATGTGTCCAATAGAAATAATAAACCTGGAATGTGGCATTCTGCTGTGATAGCTCCTTGGAGTGTTTCTGCAAGTTACTATTCCAGAACAGGAAGAAGGTAGACATTCACAGAGGTCAGCTTCTCCTGGTTACTCCCTTTGTCATGAAAGCTAACTCAAGAAGATATACAGGCTGAGTAAGAAACGTGTGTGTGTGTGTGTGTGAGGGTGTGTGTGTGAGTATGTGTGTGCGCGTGTGGAAGCCAGAAGTCAACACGTGGTATCTTCCTTGAATGCTTCCACAGTATTTATTTATTATTTTTAGAAAGGGTCTCTAGTTGAACTGGCTATTCTATGACAGAATAGACTGGATAACCAGGCCAGTGAGCTCCTGGATTCTACCTGTCTCCATTCCTACTACACTAAGGTTAAGATCTGCACTTGATTATTTCTGGCTTTCTGGTATAGGTACTGAATATCTGACCTTGGGTCCTCTTGCACACATAACAAGTGCTTTAGATTAAGATATCTCCCCAGCTTCTCAGAAGAATATTTTAATACTGGGCTATATTTCTAAAATTCCATCCAGACATAGTTTCCCCAAATTCTATGATAAACTCAGTTACTGAATTTAAAAGATCTACCCTTTGATAAGAAAAATCCACAGAGACCACAAAAATGTTCACATATATGACATAACTAAGACCTAAGAATAAAGAGATAAAAAAGTAATTTTTTATCCTTAATTGGATTCCCAGTCATTCAGACAATTTATAAGTAAAAGGGTGCCTACAGGGTCCCCTTGAAGAGTTAACAATGACATTAGAAAAATCAAAATACATCAAGAGAGGAGTCTAAGATAAGAATAATGGGTAAACATTTTTTAATGATTTTGGGGTGCCAGACACTGATTATTTTGCCTTGTTTGTATGAATGTATTAGTCACAAAGTCATTGCTAAGGGAAACCAATCTTCTCATTGGCACCTGAAGTAGGGGAGTTCAGGAAGGACTGTTAGAACTCAACTGGATTGTAGCACATTGAGTGCATATTGAAAGAGTTGGAAGACTGCTTGCTATGTCACACACACACACACACACACACACACACACACACACACACACACACTTCAGGTGCCAAGTCTTTAGGGACAAGCAGCATCCGGGGATATAAGCAGCAGCCATGTTAAAGGGCCAATCCTTACTTTCCTGCACTACCTCAGTTTTCCTAATTCCTCTGCATTATCAAGGAAAATTCTAGAAGAAATACAAAATTATCCTAGGTACTGAATTCTGAGGCAAACAGATCTGGCCTTCAGTATAGGTTGTACTATCCATTAGCTTTGTGAACTTTTTTTAAACTTGTTGCCCCTCTTAGAGTGGCTATTTAAGCCCATTGTCCTAAGCCAGTCGAAATGTAAACTAATTGTCTCCTGGTAACTGGTTAAATGTTGTTCTGAAAAGATCTTAGTCTAGAAAACAACTTTATAGTCACTTTATGACACTATAAAATGAAAAGAAAACAAAAGGCATACTATAGGAGGTTGACTATAATATATTGTGACTGCTACCTCACTGCCCCATATGTCTGGACAAATGGAAATATTCTGCACAAACACATTACTGTTTTATCCCCATACCTTAATATCTCACCTAATTACTGCAAATATTTTTAAAGATTCACTGTGAGAAAAGACAGTTAAAAGATCTCTTCAACAACTTCATGTTAGTGTCATAATCATATGACCAATATGTTAGCACTTGGGCATATCCAATGAAATACAATACTCTGTGAATTGGTGCACAGCATGTTTTGGAATACTTGCTAGAGACTCTTACATAACCAAGATCCTACCTCCTATTTCATATACCAATATTTGGCAAACAAATTAAAGAATATTTCTATTGAACAACTGAGAGATTGAAAGTTCCATGGAATATTATAATTAGTCAGACAGGTCAAAATTTCTAGTGATGGTTTTTAGTCCACATACTCACGGGATGTTAATGATCTTTGTGTTGTATCATGCTTATCTCTTCAGTATCTATTGAGCTTCTATTTTGCATATATATCAAGGGCATTGTAACTCATAGAGGCCAAGTCATTTATCACAATTTATGAGATAATACTCAGTACCCCTTTGCCTTAGCTGCAAATATCCCTGAACTCAGAACTCTGCATCACAATAACACTATGGAACATAAGCAGAATAAATTAAAAAAAAATATTTCTGCCTATGTACAGAAACAGGCCTACTATGTGTCATTAGAGGGAAGGCCAAGCGTAATCATGGACCTCCCTTAGGACTGCGAAAGAGAACCAGTTTTGTCAGTAAACATTTCTTCCTCTGGGTTCAAAAAATTAGAAATGCAGTCACCAGTGATTTTGTAAGGTCACCTTGTACATTTTAATTTCTTGCTTAGAATCCAGAGTATTTCTCCTGACACAATCAAACAAGCTAGCAGAGAGAAAAATAAAATCCTGTTCTAAAAGTCAGTTGTACCTGATTTTTTTTTACTTATTATTAACATGGTTACTTTTTTCTAAGAGAGGGTTTCTCTGTGTAGCTTCGGCTGTTCAGAAACTAGCTCTGCAGACCAGACTTACAGATGTCTTCTTGCCTCTTCCCCCCAACTGCTGGGATTAAATGCATGAGAAGCTACCTCTAGGCTTATTATGGCTACTTTAAAGGGGTAATATTAAAGATCAGAAATGTAGTTTAGCATACACAAAGCTCTGAGTTCACTCCATAACTCCAAAAGGTTTGTAAACCAAACCTCAAGGGAATAAATGAATATATTCATCAACATATTTTTAAAAGCTTGTTTTTCTGGATCTTTGAAGGCTAAAGAGGTAAAATGAAACAGATCCCAACCATGGCTCACCACAGATGGTGTCTCCTTAGGGATAGAAACACTGACCCCTGAGTGTATTAGGAAGGCTAAAGAGCTGAACCAATGCTGGGATGTGTCCGTGTTGGCCAGGGAAAGGGGGGTAGAGATGACAAAACTGATATGGCACCCTCGATCAATTTCTAGCTTTGTGTCTAGTGTTATCTCTGTCACTGTGATTTGCTAGTTCCTGAAAACGCCAGTAAAATATCTCAGGTCTCTGATCTGAATCCTTCCCATGCTCCATCAGTAATGTTGCTATAAAAAGTATTCGAGGCTCACAAAAGTAATCACCCCTGTCAACCTCTCCAATATCTTGCATCCTTGAAACAGCATGTTCTCAGAGGTACCCTGACATACAGATTCAACGATGTCAACTAACAAAGCACA
This sequence comes from Micromys minutus, assembly GCF_963924665.1. Taxonomy (NCBI): domain Eukaryota; kingdom Metazoa; phylum Chordata; class Mammalia; order Rodentia; family Muridae; genus Micromys; species Micromys minutus. The sequence goes on from NC_137969.1 coordinate 58,085,781, forward strand.
CATAGAATTTGTCAATTCAGTCCAAAACAATAAGAAAATTAATTAGAGAAATGCTAACCCCAGAGTTTTTAACATTTTCATCATTGGTTAATACTCAAGAATTACACAGAAAGCCCTTGGAAACGTAGGTAGAAAGCCCTGCATCCTCAGCCCAGACTGATGTTTGACATGCACAGACCTTCTCTGAGGGCATGATCCTTCTGCTGCCATTAAAGCGTACATTCATGTTGGTACCGGGGACTTTTTATTTTCGTCATCTTTTTCGGTGATTTATAAACAGCAAATGATGATTCCCAAATTTTGCAGTAATTATTGGGATATAAAGTATAAATGCAGGGCTGGAGAGATGGCTCAGAGGTTAAGAGCACTGACTGCTCTTCCAGAGCTCCTGAGTTCAATTCCCAGCAACCACATTGAGGTTCATAATCATCTGTAATTTTAAAAAATGAAAACACAATTTGTGCTGGCTTAGAAGAACCCGCTAGCTGAACTTGTAGGGACACCTAGCAACTCTGCCACAGAGGTAAAAGAAAAACTGGTGTTTTGCTGACACCCAAAATGAGCCTTAGTCAATGCATGGCGCTTTTCCACCTCTCCCAGGTGCTTCTGCACTGATGTCATTTCTCAGTGGGACACCATCTTTCTTGACAATTTGTAAGAAAAGGACGGACGGACACTATGAAAAGTGTGAGTTGGACAAATCTAATCTTAATGCGTTCCATAAGATGGTTTGTGTCTGAGCTTCCTCAGCTTTCATCGGCAAAGTCCTCCACCCACGTCACCCCTGAGGTCACATCTCCTTCCTTTGATGAAGAGCCAAGGCAATGGGAGAAGCCATGGCTTGAAACAATAGCATCAGAGACAGAAGCGAGAATAGGGAGCCCCCACTTTCCCTCCGTAACCACAACAATTGGAGGAGATTCTGGCCTGAGAGATGAATCTGCAGATAATGGTACCCAGATGGCAACTGCAGCTGTTCTCACTGCCAGCAGCACCTCTGCTCATCCATCTTCGGGACACACCCGTGGCTGAAGAGGAGTGAGAAATTGGGTTGACAGAGCCATCGGAGAGCCTCGGCATTTCTTCCCTTCAATCACGTTCTTTCGGATTCAGACTTCTTGTTCTCACCTTTGTACTGAGGCTGTGAGAACACAGAACCACTGTCTGCGAACCAGCGTAAGTGATGCTCACAGGCCCCACCTCATGACTAGTGGACTGGGTTGGGAAAGAGGAGCAAAGGGAGGTGAAAATGCTGTTCAAAATGCCTGAGTATCAAAAAACAAAAACAAAAACAAAAAACAAAAAAAAAAAAAAAAACACCTCGTGGTGTTGGATGTACTGGATGTACTCAGGGAGTATCTGATCGTTCGTACCTAACCTTTAGTTAGGTCCGAGGAGCTTACGAATGCTGGGCTCCAGAATTCACTGCTCAAATGGATTTGATTCCTATCCAGGAAGCTTTTCCAACCACTGATCACTTCAGAGCTAATTAGAAAAATCAGAAGACCCTGGAGACGTTTAACAAGGGGCATTAAGCTGCTGCTTCCTCCTCATGACCTGGGAGTTCACCGACTCTGTAGCAGTGTGACATGTGCCTTAGATGTTGATGTCCAGAACAAGATTCCTGTCAGAGCTGAGAAGCAGTTGACAAAGGAGGGAGGAATCGATGCAAAGTCCTTCATTCTTTGCTGCATAAACCCCTTCAAAACACCCGAGGTGGGGGGAGACACAGAGAGAGAGACAGAGAGAGAGACCGTTGGTTCCTGCACAGATGTGGCTCCTTGTCACGTGACTATCCAAAACGCCAAGTGGAGAGCCCCACTCTGAAGCCAGCAGAGGTTGAAATTAGCCATTCACACATTTCAAAGGAATTGGAGCAAACTGTAATGGGGAAGTATCTACCCTCTCTGTGAATCCTTGCAGGCTACCCAGGTCTAACACGGATTCCTAAGCCAAGTCAGTATTCTTTGTTTTGGAATGCTAGCATGTAAGTACAGTTTACCCCACCCACCAGCTCCGGACCAAAACATCCAGTTGTTTGCTACTCATTATAAAAGATGGGAGGTTTTGCTTTCTGTGGGTGGCAACGTGATTGTGGAAGCAGGGAAAGTCTGAGACCTGAAATGTTTGCCCCCTTGGTTTACAGAAATTGACTGTCTCACCACCATGTGGAAGGCTGAGATTCTTTGCCTTCTCTGGCTAAAGCCTTTTCTGACAAACCCAGAAACAAGACAGTATTTTTGTAAAGTCTAAAGTACTCACACTGAAGCACGGTACCTGAAAACCCGCAGACAAGGATTCATAATTACTGGCCTATTCTTTTGCTTTCTTTTTCCTTCACCAAGGTCTCAGGTGAGTTCATAGACAGCCTTTCAAATGAACATGCACAACGAGAGAGGTTGAGGGTGGGGTACAGGGCAGCAAGTGGAAACTTGTCATAGAGGATTTTAGAAACACGGGAAGAAAGCTCAGCTGTATCCAGGAGGATGGCACAAGGGCTTGAGTTGAGCTAGTCACAGAGCACATGCCTAGCATGCCGGTGGCCCTAGATTTTTAAATAATAATAATAATAATAGTAAATGTAACTTTTTAAAGAACAAAGATCAGTGGTGTTTGAATGCGAATTGTACTTCACATGTGTTCAGGAGTATGAACAATTGTCCCCAGGTGGTGGTGATGTTGGGAAGTTTGTAGAACCTTCAGGAGGTAGAGCCTTGCTGGGGGAAGTGAGTTATGAGGGGGGCGGGACTTGACAGTCTGACTCTGACATCACTTCCTGTTCACCTTGCTTCCCCGGTAGCTAGTGTCTCCTGCTCCTAGCACCATCTCTTCACCAAGAGGGAATGATCCCCTAAACTGTAGGCCAGAATACCCACCCATCTCAAGCTGCTTCTCTCTGGGTCACAGCAACAGGAAGGAAGAATGACTAATATAGCCTTACACAGTGTCCTTGGGGAGGGCATGGTCAATACAGCAGGGTGAATCTCACTAAAGAGGGTGTTGGGGACAGAATGAAATCTGATTGGCTGAGCTCTCTGGAGCAGGGTGAGGCCATGTACCAACCACTCCGTGAAGGTCTACTCATCCCCCGCTTACCTCTGGTCTGTAGGCATGTCACTTGTCCCCAAGCTGCTACTTCCTTGATGGAAAGACTAGGGAAGTGACATTTCCTACTTCCCTATGTTGTTATGATGAAGATTAAGTACCAGGATTATGGGAGGACATCTTGAAAGTTTTGAAGCCCCATAAAAATATGTAATTAATTTTATTCTAATGAGCAGTTGACATTCATATATGCAATAGATTAAGAACATGAAAAAGTATTTAGCACTACATCAGTCTTGAATACTGTTAACCCTTGAAAGGTGGGGGTGTGGTTAAGAAGGCATCTTAGGAAGCAGGAGTATCTTCTAGTTAAAGAAGTGTTGTGCTGAATTAAAAGGCAGTTACAATTTCCATACGTTCATGTACGTGTGTGCTCTGAATATGAATCACCAGCAGTTACTATATCCTACTATGCATTTCAGGGTTTTACCATATGTTGTATAAGAGACAGATGTACTACTGAAAACCTTTGTGACCCTAAGGAATTCTTAATGACACTGAAGGAACAGAGTAAAGGAACCCAGCTGGGGACCAGACAGATGCCCTTGAACACAATTGATTAAGGGTGTCCTTTGCTCAGGACATTTTCTTTCCTTCTGCTTGGTATTGCCATAATACCTTGTTGTCTAGAAAACCACTGGAAAAAATATAAAATTATTGACATCTACAATGTGACTGGAAACCATTAGTGCCAATCTACTCTTGTACTGTGTATGACCTTCCCAACCATGCATGACAACCCTGAGACATTTTGTTTTATCTTATACCTCTATTGTGTTACTGGTTTTACAGAATCTATGGGCTACCATTTGCAGTTTGCAAAGTGCCACACATAGGTTGTGGGAGACTGGGAGTGGGGGGCAATTCTAGGACCTGGCATGACCAACATTGTGATAGTATGCCTAAACCAAATGTTTAAATATGAGCTGAGGCTCAGAGGATTGATTACACTGTATTTTCCTTACTGTTACTGTGCGGCTCAATTTCCCTCACTTAACCCTTTCACTCTCTCTTACATCATCCATAAGCCTAACAGCTACATTATAATGAAAGCACTTAGTATGTAGGTCATTTGTGTATAATAAATCTGCCTTTTATGAAATGGATCCATGGGTTTTAAGTTGGTATGTTTCATCTGTTAGTATAAGAATGCCATATTAAATTAAGGGTGGATTCTGAGGATCTGATCAGCCAAAATAATGTTCTCTATTCCTGCTTATATTGTTCAACATCACTCCAGTATTTTAAACAAATGCTAAAGCATTTTAGTGGTGGAAGCTATCCAACAGTCCACTAAAGGGGGACTTTTAAAATATTTATTGGAGTACTAGAAAGTTATTCAGATGATGAGGCAAATGTGTGCACTGTTTAGGAAGAGAAGGTGTTAAAACGCCTTGTGCAGAGAACGCTAGCTGAGATGGTGATAAAGTAAGGGCGGACAGACATTCATGATAACTGACAAGATAAAAACAGAATGGGGTGTGGGACTGTGTCTCAGGTGTGATGCGAAGCCAGCTTGAAGGTGAGCGATTTCCTCTATCCTGCTCAACTGTATTTGCTTTTGATGAACTCACAGAGTAGCCATAAAATTGCTTCAGTTTAGAAGTGTGTTGGAAAGATTGTGCCAGGAAAGATTCTACATGCCTAAAAAAGAAAGGAAGGAAGAAAGGAAGGAAGGAAGAAAAGAAAGGAAAGAAAAGCGCTATATTGGAAGAGAAGTTGTGAGGATCCAAAGGAAGATTTTACTCTGATTTTAAACAAGAGGCAAACACTGGATTCTCAATGGAGGCAGTTCTTAGAACTCTGAGAAAAATCTGTATTATGGATTGTTAGAGAAGACAAGACAAGTAAGGGCTCAGCAGAAGAGGGGTGAAAACTATACTCATCATCTCTGGCACAAGAGCTACAGGTGGTGGAAGACAGCTGTCAGTGTAGCCCAACACAAAGTCATAAACACACTGAAAATTATACCTTATTTCACTATGTTTTGTAAATCAAAAGGTTGTGTGGTTCTGAGGAGTGGACTTAGAAGATGACAATGAGACGAGACTTCCCTAAAATGAATGCTTCCCTAAGTTGCATCTTGTGTGGTTTTTGTTCACAGTGACAGGAAACTAGGTGATACAGGCCCAGGCTTCCTCTCTAGGTTCTCGGTAGTGTAGCAAGTAAGCACAAGCAGGTGACATTCACAGCACCAATTGCTCTTAGAGCAGCCATTACATCATTCACTCAGTCAATAGTCCTGCTGTCACATGGAAAGACTACAAGGATAACTGAGCCACTAACTTCACGGATGTCATGGATGAAAATATCTTAAGACAAGGGGTATGTTATTTATTCCAGGCCTGTTAATAAAAATTAAATAGAGTATGTTCATGGGCATAGAAGTCACTGTGAAGATCTACCAGTAAGCAGAAACATGGTCCTGGTGTGGTGGGAGAAGTGGAAAGCAGCCTTGGGTGGCTCACAGGAAGCTGTGTTCGGCACATCAGCTCAAATGGAAGCACACGCACAGTCACGAACAAAAGGTAATTGGTTTATTAATTGAAACTAAATGTCCTCTTCTCTGTAATATGGCTGGATACTGAAAACCTCAACACGTGACAGAAGAACACGAATAGTCAGCAGAGAAACCTCAGTTTTGAATGCCTTGCCAAGAAGCAGAAAGTTTAGAATGAGTTTGTTTTCTGGTTCCTTATACCAAATAAACCACAAATGGACTCCCATGGTTCTGAATAATGAATCAGCTTTCTCTCAAGTCCCTCCTTTTGTCCCCTGTGCCATTTTTCTCTCATCTCCTATACACACTAAAAACTGAAACTTCCAGGTTATCTTTCACGTGGGGGGAAATGAGAGCCACACATTCCACACTGAAGAACTAAGAGGTAAGAAAAACATGACAGACAGAAAAGATCTCTAACAGTGTGCCACTTTCTCCTATGTGCAAGTAAACATGGTCAGCATTCAATAATTCTGCATGCATATGGAGTGTGAGTGTGTGTGTGTGTGTATGTATGTGTGTGTTTATGTGTATGCATGTGTGTGTATATGTATGTGCATGTGTGTGCATGTGTGTATTTGTGTGTATGTTGTTGCTGACTGTCCTTGGCAATCTTTTTTGAGACTCTGAACTTAGAGATGAAGAATTCAGCTAGACTGGCCAGCCAGTGATCTTCTGAGGTCCAGTTGTCTTTGTCCCTAAATCTCCACCAGCACTGGGACTGTCAGTTTGCCACTGTGCAGGAGTTTAACTTAGGTTCTAGGGATCCAAACTCAAGCTCACATACTTGCATAATGGGTAATTTAGCACCGAAGCCATCCTTAAGCCCCAAGTTTTCTGATTTTTCTAATGAGGTTGCTTTTTCTGCACATTCATGTGGTCACACTTGAAGGGCTAGCTAATATATTGACCAAATACTACTGAACAAATTTAAATTTACTCCTGGATATCACTGTAAGGAGGTGTTGTAGGGTGTTCCTTGGGATACATAGATTGTATTAAACCTTCTAGATCTAGCTCCAAAATATTCTTTCACAATACTTTACTAAGGCTTCTTCCTTGACCATAAAATAGTATTGCTCAAGCCAACATCATACATCTGTTCACAGCACAGAATTCAGAACATCTAATTGTTCTCTCTTAGTAGATGAAATATGTTCCTTGGTATGAGTTCATGTAAATGGGGTACTTTTTAAGGTAATATTTGTTTATGAATAAGGTCTAAGTACACAAAGAAAGACTTCAACCGTCTGCTTTATAATTGCCCTGTGCATCTAGGAGGAGGTTAGGGAGGTAGCCAGATATGAACAAATGTCATATTCTCCTCTCTTAAAAAAAAAGTCTTTGCAAGACAAGGTCAAAGGAGGCAAAAAGAACTGTCAATGAAGACCAGACGAGAAGTTTCCTATTCTTCTTGATGTCTAAATCTTTTAAATGGTAGTATTGGTATCTTCCAATCAATTGTCTGAAGGCTCAAGAAAATTCATTCTAGACAACATGCAGAGTGAAAGACATGATTTTGGTCTCTGCAGTCTGTCTGTCCGTCAGAGTCAGTGCTGGTTTCCGATCTTTATAAATCCACCCTATCTCTGGGATCCCAGCATGAGACCCTTTCAACTACAGTGAGCCAAAAGGTCTATTTTCACTTATGCATTTGATCCTGTCTTTGGATTATTTCCAGCCTATCCATCCCCCAAGATAACAAAAAAATTAACCTTTTCAGGGTGGGTCAGGGTCTAGTCTTGCAGTTTTTAAAACACTGCCAGGCCCTAGTGAGGAGGGATAAGAAAGGGGAGAAGAAGCCAGGGTAGAAAGCAGAATGAAATAGAATCCATAGCAAATTCAAGGACCCAGGGCAAAGCTAGGTGGCCAGTTCAGGATGCTGAGCACCTATAGGCCCACATTCCCTCCCTGGCTGCTCTTTATTATGAAGAAACATGGGATATCTGCCATTTTTAATACTGAAGTGAACATGATATTGAAAAGATTACATTACAATTCTCAAGAGAGAATGGTCCTCCCCCTGGAGTTCTTTCACCATATGGGCCTTCTACTTGTGGTTTTAAAATAAACATCTTTTAAACAAAAGGGAATAATCTATTCAAGGATGCATGAGACCTAAACTCTTACACCTCAGATGCTGGAAAGAAGATTGAAGGGCACAAAGCCGTTCTCATGGATCTTTCTAGAAAGGAAGCACTAAGGGAGCTGTTGCCAACCTAAGGGCGTGACCCCTTTGGGTTCAAATGACCTTTATACCAGGGTCACAGATCAGATATTCAACATAACAGATACTCACATTATGACTCATAACAGTTGAAAATTACAGGTAGGAAGTAGCAATACAATGATTATATGGTTGGGGGTCACCATACCATGAGGAACTGTATTAAAGGGCAGGAGCATTATGAAGGTTAAGAACCACTAACCTAAGGTGTCATGACTTCATCAGATGTCACAGTAGAAGAAAGTGACTATATCCCATGATGCTCCTACGAGGCAGCAAGGGATGTGGTTCCTTAGTATTGCAACAGGAGAAAGGAGAGGCTTGTGGAGGAATAGAGTGTGAACACTGTAGTGTTTGGAGTGTTGATTCAGACTCCTACAGCTGTTAACATTGTTCTCCAGGTACAGTGCCCACCTGGCCCATGGGAATAGGGCCATTAGCATAATAAGAGTTCTATAACTTTCCACTGGGTGCTGCTATTAACCATGATGAACTGTGATTGCACCTCTTCTCCCTACTGTAGGTTTATGTTAAGGTGATACATGATTGGAGAGTAGGGAGGTAGGAGGGAAAAGAGGTTGGAGGAGCAGAAGAGAGGGAGGCAGTAGGGGGAGATTCCAGGAGGAATAAAGATGGAGGCAGATGTGTATGTTTCTCTTGTCACATCTCTTTATAAATAAGTTTGTCATGAATGTTTTATAAGGGATGGAACTGTACAAGATCATTTGACTTATCTAGGTTGGCAAATTATATTATACCTATTGTATCAGAGTAGTTTGGTGTGTTCTTTGATGTGACTACTTAATTACGTTCAAAGGGTGTAGTGGCAGAATGCATAAGACCCATTCAAGTTTGATGAGATGTCCCATTCCTTTACTCCCACTAGAGTGATGATGGTTTCAAAATCATAACCAAGGAGGTGAGGGTATCTTTTCCTGCTGGCTGGTCCCATAGGCCACCGAGCTCACTTCCTTCCTTTTCTGCTTCCCTATCCACATCCATTCATCCATCCCATAAACTACTGCTCTTACACCAGTCAGTAAAGTGCTAACACTCCTGGGAGCTTGGTCCCCACAGAGAAGAAGTACTTATGCTCTGATGGTTTTCCATCCTGGTTACAGACTCATTTGACATATGATTTCTGCCTGCATTCTACAGGACCGGGGTCTCCAGTTTTCCGATGCTGGAGTTGCTCCCATGGGCTGATTATGTGTCTGTATATCTTTACACAGTTTGCTTAGGCTATGGGCCATTCTGGCTGTCTGCAGATTCATTTGGGGTCTGTTAATGTTTGTGTTTGTTTACTGTGCTGGGGGTGGAACCCAGGGACTAGCACCCTTTAGCACTCAGCAACACCCTAGCCCCCCATTTTGTTCTGGGTTATTTCTAATGACCTATACGTCAAGAGACAAGGGATTCTGACTCACTTGCCACTGATCATCACAGCACCAAGCCTGAGAAGATATTTAACACACTGGAGGTTAGGCTCCAATGGAGGGAGATGGTTCAGTGGGTAAGAGTACAAGCTGTTCACAAGTACCTGAGTTCAGATCCCAGTACCCATGTCAGAGGGCTCACAACTCTAATTCTGTGAAGCTCCAGATTGTCTCCTGGTCTCTACCATTACCCCCACACATGTAATATATACTAACACAAACATACACATGTACATGTAAATAAAAAATAGGTCATAAAAAATTAGGGGTGGTGTGGAGTATAACAAAGTGGGATTTAATTTTCCAAAAGCCTCGGGCCCTGCATTTACATAATTTAGCAAATAAAAGCCTCGATCTTTCCAAACCGTGGATCAAATTTCATTCTATAAGAAGTACATCTGCTCCAATCCACGCTGGCTTGCAGTCACACTTAGACCCAATCCATGTTATGCCCCAAAGGAAGTGCACACAGCAGTGTCGAGGGGCAGGGTAAATTTGAAACAGCCCATTGCCCATTAACTGGTTTGTGGAGCAACAACAAAGCAAGAAATAACTAGGCGTGATCCCTGAACTGGTACTCAAGCAGGAACATTCAAGTTTCTCCACAGTCTGTAAATTGCTCCAGCTGTGTTTTCACGGTCTAAGAAATTGAGGGAGGCAAACTCTAGAGGCAAATTAAAACCCTGGATCTGCTCAGAGACAATTTTGCAGCGAAGGTGCTCTGCTATGTGGCTGAGTCTACAGCTGCATGCAGAACTATGCACCAGGTTCCCGCTGTCACCATTTACAGTCCGTGTCATCTACCCAATGGGATAAGGGCTGGTGCACATCAAAACACTGAGCAGTCCAGAAAACAGGGTCTGGACTATTGCTGTGATTCACCAGGAGAGGACAAGAATAAATTATTTTATTATGAGAACACTAATAGAAGGCCATGGAAAGATGCCCTACAGCACCAGGGCATGAACAGGAGGTGAGGAGTGCCATCTTTTGGCAGTGAGGTGCCCTGACATTCTCAAAGTAGAAAAGGATTTTGACCTCGTGAATGTTGGGCTCAAGGTGATTTAGCAACGAAGCATCTCTAAAGCTCTTTCCTGAATATCCTTGGGTGGCATCTTGCTTGAAATAAGACTTCTTGGACTTCCTTACATCCCGCTTAATTAGTGAAGGCCTAAATGGGTGGTGTTAGCTACCTTTGCTCTCTGTGGCTCCCAGAGAAAACAGAGGAGTGGTTAGGAAATACTGGAAAACAAGAGTGCATGTTTAAACCACCATATAGTTAAGAATTGGTTGAGTTCACAAGGAGAAACAAGCAGCCCATTTGATCTTGGGTAGTCCTTTGAGTCTAAGAGCCACAACTTACCCCCAAGTTATGACATCTTGGATAAGCATGAAGTTTTCCAGAGAAAGAAATTAAACATGCATGTAACACAAACAGCATGCAGGTATTGGCATGTGTGCTAGAGATTTCCCACCTTCAGGAAAATCTAAATATAACTGCATTGTACCCTCAAATCTTAGAGAAATAGAAAGTCTTTAGAGATGAAGAATGGACCAAAAGAGAGGTTCAGAAGCCATGGAGGAGCTAGGAATAAAACACCTTCATGACACTGAAAGGAAAGAATTTCAAAGTGCACAGTGAGGGTTCCTCTCTCCTCTCTTCTGACCATCTACAGTCAAGAGGGAGCCATTTAAAACGTTTGAAGAAAGTTCCTGGAAGCTCTGGAGGTAACCACCATACCCAAAGGTGGCAACAGGTGTGTGAGGTCCCACAGCTCCACAGGCAGCAGAGCCCCAGTTTGTCTGACCAAGCGGTATAAGTCCAAGTCTTACTGTGCATCTCATGCCATCATTAGAATGTCTGGTGGGACACCAAACAGCAACAGGGAGAATCCTGGAGAAAAAAAACTCCCAGAGCCAAACCAAACCAAACCAAAGACGGGAGTTCTGACATAGTAAATGGACTTTCCAGAAATAACAGGCTAAGAAGGACTGTTGTGGTGTTTGTAACATATTCAGAAAATGTTTATCTGACAGTGCACACCTTTAATCCCAGGATTCAGGGGACAGAGGCAAGTGGATCTCTGTGAATTTGAAGTTTGCCCAGTCTAGTCTCCGTAGTGAATTCCAGGATAGTCAGGGCTCTGTAGATTTACCCTGTAAACAACAAAGAAAAACAAAAATGCCAAAAAATGAATAAATAAAGAAGTAAGTAAATGAGAGAAAAGAAAAGAAAAAGAAACTGTGTGTGGACCTGGGAGACGACCCACCAATTGGTAGGATGTCTGCCATGAAAGCCTGCAGAACAGAGATCAAATCCCCAGTACTCATGAAGAAAACCTAGCAAGAGTTTGAAACTATTGACTGTTGGAGTGACAGGCAGAACTCAGAGCTCACTGGTCAACCAGCCTAGCCAATCAATAAACTCCAGGTTCAGTTCAGTAAAAGACCCTATCTCAAAGGACAAGGTCCAGGGTGATCAAGTAAGACAGCCTGAAATCTACCTCTGTCTTCACTAAGTGATTTGGTCTTATCCTATTATCTCTAAAACCCAACTGCCTTCTGCTCAGGTCTCTTACTGATGAGAAGTTTTGAGAGCTTTTGTAAGAATTCTTGGGCCTGAAGAGATAGATGAGCAGTTAAATGTATTTGCTGTGCTGGTAGAAGACCTGGGTTTGGCTCCCAGCATCCATAGCAGACAGATCACAACAGCCGTCAACTCCAACCCAGGGCATCTGACAGTGTATTTTGATCAGGTTATACTGATAGGAATAAGCTTTTACAATGAAGTGCTCCAAGGTCAGCCCTCCTCCCAAATGTGCTAAGAGACATCTACACGCTGTGTATTCTTCACAGAAGCCAGATTTGTTCATTCATGACCCTTCATTCATAACCACCCACACTGGTTTCATACCCAACTCCAACCCAGGAGGAAGCAGATAAGAGTACAACTTTGTTACCTCAAATTCACAGTGTTCCTACAGTACTCTATATGTAGTTGAATGAATGGCTGGGAGGTCTTAATCTATATGGGAGATTTTACTTTCTAACTGCCCCCAACCAATGATGGTGCACCCATCTGCCTTTGCAGTCATATGTAGGTACACAAGATAGCCCCTGGCTTCACATCAACACCAGGTCAACAAGTATCAGAGACAGCAGTGTATACCTGAAAATCTCTCCATCTATTCTACAAATGCATCAAGTTCCCATTGACGCCCACATGAGCCTTTTGCCTCAGAGAATCATCCCAACCCACTGCCCAACCAGCCATTTGTAATGGATGTTATTGGTGTCTCCACTGAACAGGAAGGAGGCTGAAACTCAGAAAGGAGAAATAAACTCTAAACCAAGGAATGTGTGGGGAGTTTGTTTATTGTTGTTGCTTATTTACTTGTCAGTTAATGCTCATTGCTGTTTATTTATTGTTTGTTTATTGCAGTGTCACTATAACGGAAGGGACTAGTGGGCAAGAGAATTTAGAAAATGAAAACGTGGAAAGAACTTAAACAGCTGAGGGGGACCAAGAAGGAGAGAAAAGATAAAAATCACAGCCAGGTCACAACAGGCACAGACTGGATAAAACAGGTTTAAAAAAACAATTACCTCTCAAAACTCTCCAAAAGTGGTCATTTAAAAAGACTGGAAGAGAAGATAACATCTTAGTAATTGAAAATATTTATAAAATGGGCTGTTACTCTGCTATTAAAAAATGGGAATGTCGTGAATTTTGCAGGTAAATGGGTAGAACGAGAAAATATCATGCTGAGGGAGGTAACCCAGACCCAAAAGGACATGCATGCATGTCCTCACTGATAAGTGGATATTAGCCAAAATATACAGAACACCCGTGAGAGAACTCCCAGACCATAAGAAATTTAACAAAAAGCAGAAAGGCCCGAGTGAGGATGATTTAATCTCACTTAGAAGGGGTAACAAAACAATAATGAAAATATTTTTAATCATAACCATTCACTCCCTTCCTTTGGACCCTATGATATATTTAAAGGTATATAATTATTTAAAGTATATAAATTATTCTAATCAAATATGGAAGATGAGCAAGAAAGATGATAAAGTCTTTTGGCCACTTAAGAAACCTAGATTTAGGGGCTGGGGAAATGGCTCAGTGGTTAAGAGACCTGCCCTTCCAGGGGAGTGCAGTGCCAGACTGAGATTTTGGGTGTGTGTTTTCCCGTTGCCTTTTTGATGAGATTACCACAGCTGCCAAGGTTGTCTGTCACAGAGAGCTGGATCACTGACGACTGGAATCAACATGTAAGACACAATAATGGTTTCCTGACATTCTAACTCATTTGAGCTTGGCTCGGTTTTAATAAGTAGATATAAGAGTTTACGTTTTTATAACAGTTTTATATTTATGGAAAAAAATTGCAAAGATAACAAAATTCCCATATATACCACACTCAATTTCTACTCATTAGTATAGGACATTTGACTGACTGTTACTAATGAAGGCCAACAGCTGTGTTGGATGTCATTTTCAGTTTCCAGATCTATCAAAACTCCTACTGCATGTGGCTGTCATGTCTCCTTAGGCAGCTCCTGACTGTGACAATCTCTCCTGTTTTCCTAGTGTTTTAATGACTGTGGCAGTTCAGAGAAAGACTGGCCAAGTATTTCAAAATCTGTCCCTCAATTTAAACCTGTCTGATGGTTTTCTCACAATTAGACTGAAATTACAGGTTTAAAGAAAGAAAATCATGAAAGTAAAATGCCATTTTTATCACATCGTACCAGAGACCACTACTGTCACTGTGACCTGTGGAGGTTAGTCTTGCCTTTACCACAGGCTGAGACCATGTTTGTCAGTTTCTTTCACTGGGCTGTTTTCTGCTGTCTCCCCCCAACTCTTGCCCTCCCCCCAACTTCTATACTCTTTGGACAGAAGCCACAACAAGGAGCCCAGGGTTTGGGAATGAAGAGCATGTGTGTGCTCCCTTTTTAAAAAGAGGACATACTAACGATGTAAATTATTTTAAATTATTCTGCAAAGGAGACTGTCATTCCTCTCCTACTTATTTATGCATTTATTCATAGATTGACTTGAATCAGTGTGGAGTCATAAATATTTATTCTATATCTTCTGCTATACAATTATACATGTGTGTGCACACACATGCAAACCCACATACACAGATACCAAAATTATTCTATTCTTGGCCATATATACTTTTGACATAGCCCCAGAATTTCAGGGCCTTATTTTTGCTGATGACTAGTTGGTTGGATAGATGTATAGACATATTAACTGATAAATGAATGAATGATGGATGGATGGATGGATGGATTGGATTGGATTGGATTGGATGGTTGGTTGGTTGGTTGGTTGGTTATATGCTGTTTGAAAAGTTGGTTGTTTAACTGATGTTTGATTATATAGCTGCTGTTTAGATAGTTGGTTGGTTGTTTAGACGGTTGGTTGGTTGGTTGGTTGGTTGGTTATATGGTCAGATGTTTGATTATTTAGCTGATTAAATGGTTGGATGTTTTGTTAGCTGGATGATTAAATGATTGGAGGGTTGGTAAGTTGTTTGATTAAGTGACTGTTTACTTAGATGGTTGTTTGGCTGGATGGAGAAGTAGCGGTTGATTATATGGTTGGTTTAGTTAACTTTTTAGTACCTCCTTACTTTCTCACACAAAAAAAATACTATAGGTTCATCTTGTTCCTACTGTTGCTGGTTCGTGTTTCTTTCCCAAAACACATGTTGGAAGAATAATCTCCATGAATAGTTTTGAGAGCTGTAATCTTTAAATGGATACTGGGTTACTAATGAATTAAGGTTATTATCATGAGAGTAATTTCATAAGCACTTAACAGATTTACAACTAAAAAGGTTGTTTTAGCATGAACCCTACCTTGACTAACATCTCTATCTGATCTAGAGGCCCCCAAGACAGGACATACTTGACATATGCATGGAACCTAAATGAGAACAGTAAACCCAGGTTCCCTGAAAGCAGAGGGAGATGTGACCATAAATACAATGGTCCCATGAAGTACCTCCAGGGGTGGTAAGAAAACACAGAGTACCAAGGCCACTGTGAGAGCTTTGGCTCTAGGTCTAACAATTATGAGGGGCACAGAGGAATTTACACCTTCTCAACGATTTAATGGAAACATACATTCAAAATGATGATTCTGTTTTATTTTGAGCCCACCCTAGGAATCCTAAAAATACCACTTGGCTCTACACAAAAGAGCACACCAAAGAAGAGCGCCATATGCAACATGAATCTTGGAGTATTTCTTTATGAATCTTTGCAGTATTTCTATGAGATTTGAAGGCAGGCTGGAGGGACCCCCAGGGAGATTCCTCAATGCTATCTGTAAATACCTTATGCTGAGAAGACTTCCAACAGTTTTCCACAGCTCCTACCAGGGTACTTGATGGTCCATTGTCAACCTTATTGTTACTGCCCAGTAACTGGTCTAAAGACAGAGGGAAGGTAGTGAATAAGGGAGAAAGTCTTCTTGCAGGAGCTTAATAATTCCTAACATGAGACAGTATAGATGCTGGAAGCTCAAATTTCTTATGGCCTTCCCCAAGTTCCCGTCTTCTCTTGAATTCACAAGAACCTACATGTTGTATCTTAGGTAGTTAAGGCATCACTTAATCAGCAACCAGAGATGGGAAGGGTTTGGAGTGTACAGATCATTACGAAGCCTCCTATTGATCCCCAAACCAGAAGCTGTTCTCTCCTGTGTCCTTTCTGCCCCTTAGAATGTTCCAGTGGGAAATACTAAACTGCTGATAGGAAAGACTTGATTTACTCAGCCTCATGTTCCTTAACCATATAACTGAGGGAAGGTGGAAAACATCTGACTTATAGGGTAACTTAAGTTTAAATGGACTAAAGAAAGCTCAGTGTCCATAACATTGCATGACAAAAAAAAGAAAGAAAAAAGAAAAAAGAAAAAAAAAACACTTTGCTTCTTTGGACATCCCTGTCCTCCAGACAAGGTTTTTGGGTATAACTACTATATTTCACCCAATTCTGCAGCCGATTTGCAGTCTAGCAGAGACATGTGTTGGTGAAGTTTGAGTTGGACTGATGAATCTATGAAGAGTACAGTGTCATCTCTCGTGTGTTCAAGGGAGAGCACACACCCACACACCCACTCACATTGGCTTTCAGCAATCATGGTGTCCCTACAGGCAGATGTTATTCACTGATGATGAAGTGTTCCTCTGCTCACTAATAAACATAGACTCAGTGAATGCTGCTCACTAAAAGCTTGATGCCCAGAGAGATGAAGAACAAGTAGGTTCAACAGTTTCCACTTGTGATTTCTGAAAGAACTGCCTTACTCCCCACAGGGGATCTCTAAGAACCAAATGATCAACTTGCACTTTGTTTTAAAGACATACAGATTTTACCAGGGTTCACATTGGGCTGCTTTTTTCCCCAACTCTTCGATTAAAGGGAAATTGATTGTACTTATTATGAATAAAGGTATAAATGTTGCCTGAGCTGCTACTGAGAGAGGGGTCTCCCTACACCTCTTGGATTTCTCTTCAGGAAGCCTTTCCAAAGACAGGCTGAATGGTATAAAAACCACCAGAAAACAAAGGCCACCTAAGTACCTGAACCCAGGCTCCCTACGTGTAAGCACACTGAACATTATACTAATGCCTGGATCTGCTGGTTCCTATCAGCATGGAAAGTAAAGAACCTTGAAAGCTGACCTCGCAGTACAACAAATGAAACTTCAGAGACAATTACAAAAAGGCCCTGCTGGGTCACATGAAAACAGCATGACCCTGGTGGCAATAGCCCAGCTAGGCTCACTTACAAAGACTTGATGTCACCTACCAAAGTACGCCCACTTCTTGTGATCTCTCCTGTATCAAATGCTCCCAGCTGCACCAGAGAGTGAAAACAAACTTCCAAATGACTGTGCTTCTTGGGGAAATTCTTGAGAAGTGCTAATGTGTCTCTGAATGGCCAACCAGAGGAGACAGTGGTCAGAACTGGGAACGGATGTGTATTCCATCCAAAAATTCTCTTCCTTTGAGCTGGTTTTAAAGCTACAAGCAGAGCTAAGTGAACAAGAAAAACCTCAGCCTAGTGACTTCTGAGTTGGCCTTGCTGGCTGCTTCTGTTTGGTTTTGGAGTGTTTCTTTCCTGAAAGCATAGTAATGCCATGACCATTCTCAGAAGGATCAGGTACTGAGGTGGAACATAGTGTCAAGAAAGACAAAGGCTGATAACCTCTAGTACTGTAAACTCTCTTACTGTTCTAGGGGCCAGAAGCTGATGGTCTCTGGCAATTTAACTCTCTCTTCCTATTCTGTAGCTAAAAGCCCCTGGTTTCTGGCAATTAACTCCAGCTGATAGCAGTAAGAAATTAAGAAATAAGGCTTCTTTTCTCTCTGGCCCAAGGGTCCCTTTCTGGCCCGGTGAGAGGTTTGGAGTTTGTTGACTCTTCATGAGCCAGAGAGAAAGAGGAAGAAAGGGAGAATTCAAGCACACTCATTAACACAGAGACACATACACACACACACACACACACACACACACACACACAAAGTTTGGCCGGGCCCAACCACCTGTCTCAACAATTCCACAAGTGTTTATGAATACCTACATACATATATACACACCAATGTATACATATACATATAGACAGTCAGACATATATACATTTGGTGGATGGTCCCCAAATGCCACACTTTATTTCTTCCCTCTGGCAATTTATACCTTAGACAAAAAAAGTTCCTTATAAAATTGCCTCAGATAAAATATCACATTAGAGGAGAAGTTACATGGGGTGTCAACAGTAAATTCAAAGCTGTGCTTCATTCTATAAGTCCAGTATAAGCTTAAAGCAACAGTTTCATGTGGCCTTGCTTTATCATAGTGCACACCTGTGGCTTCATCCTTGGACCTGACCTAGAATGAATGTTTTCCCTTGATCATAGATCTACCCCAGCTTATTTCTCTTCTTAGTGCAACTTATGAAAGCCCTCTGTATTCCTTACTATGCAGTCTTTACTTACCATTCAATGAAGAGGGGCACATCCTATTCTTGATTCTAACTTTGTTACATCTTTCTGGCAAAAACCATCTCACTAAGCTTTCTTCTTAACATTATTTGAATCAAAGCAGGAATGCTATAATTAAATCACCTAATATTAATTCATGAAAGGTCATCTTCATGTTGATCTGCAGGAAATTTACCCAATAGGATGGACTGATGCCCAGGAATCATTAGGCTCTGCAATACTGACAGGAAAGGCATATCATCAGTGAGAAGCAACCCTGAAATGAGGCATCCGGGGTGGTGCCACTCCAGAGTACACCCACTGCTGTCATGCAGTGAGGCCATCTCCAGGAAACTGGCCTTGCTTGTCATGGCCTTTCCTAGATGACTTCTGTAGTGAGTTGATCTGATGCTGTTGTATTCTGGTGCAAAATACTAGTTTCTAAATATGTGGTTGCCCCTAACAGCAGATCTTCCAGTAATCAAGTGATGATACCATGTGAACTTTCTCCCCAATTTAAATGATCAATAAGAATCTAGAGCCTGTAATTGGGCTGGGGAAGGAGTAAGGTGGGACTGGAGGTTCAAGAGGATGTTGCAGATAGGGAAAGAGGAAGCTGGTGGAGGAGGAAACCACCATGGGCCAGGAGAAACAGCAAGTAACAAGGGGCTTGACACCTGGGGAATACGTTAGTACAGCCCTAGATTTACAGAATCTAGAATATGGCTTGTAAATACAATTCCTGAA
Source organism: Micromys minutus (assembly GCF_963924665.1). Taxonomy (NCBI): domain Eukaryota; kingdom Metazoa; phylum Chordata; class Mammalia; order Rodentia; family Muridae; genus Micromys; species Micromys minutus. Next base: position 58,104,810 of record NC_137969.1, read on the forward strand.
TTGTGTGTCTTTTATATAGGCTTATTAGGATTGTAAACTTCTACCACAGCTTCTGTCGGTGGAACTATTGGGAAGTGATGGAGCCTGTAAGAGATGGCAGCCAAGGAATGAAACTTAGATCACTGAAGATGTGCCCTTGGAGGGGAGAAGAGCTGTTCTTTGTCTTGGTTTGCTTTGCATCCTGATCACTGTGGCCCCAACAGCCCATCATAAATGGCCATTGATTGAAATCTCAGAAACTAAAGAAGATTTTCATCTTTATGAGTTTCTTATCTCTTTATTTTTGTCATGACAACAGAAAACTAACTCATTGTCAATCAGAAGAAAGAGCAAGAGGAAGGGGGAAAGTGGGCTGTGGGAGCTAGACGAAGGCATTGCTATGAAGAGAGCACTGCTCCTCCAGAGAACCTGAGTTCAGTGCCCAGGACCCAGACAGGCCACAGGGTTTGTAGCTGCAACACTAGTTCCAGGGGTACCTGATACCTCTGGCCTCTGCATGCACATGTCCTGAAGCAACACACACACAACACATAATACACACACATACACACATACACACACATATATACACATACACACACATATATACACATACACACAAATACACACACACACATACAAACATACACATAAACACATACATACATATACATACATATACATACACACAAATACACACACAGACACACACATATACATACACACACATACATACATACACATACATAAACACATACATACACATATACACACATACACATATACATGCAGACACATACACACATACATACATACACATACATACATACACATACATACACACACATATATACACACACATACATACACACATATACATACACATATACACACACATACACACACATATACACATATACACATACACACATACAGAAAAAAGTGGGGGGAGGTGTCTACATTGGGGTGGGAGTGTATTTTTAGATCAGGAGATCATGTTGCTGCCACTTCAGCTTTTGAACATCCTAAAGTCAGCCCCCAACCACCAAACCCAAGTAAATCAAATCTAAAGGAGGACTATGCTCAGATATCAGCATTTTTTTTAACTTTCTGAGTTATCCCAGAATACAGCCAAATTAGAGAAGTAATAGCTACTGCCATCAGCATCTAAGGGAGAGGCAGAGGTGACAGGGAAGAGGTCAAGCTCTGCACAGGCCTTCCCAGCACCAGGTCCACAGCCTCTGGAAGCCCAATCTACAGCCCTGCTTACCCACACTGACACGCTCTGGTTGGCATGTGTCCTACCTGTTTCTAGTGCTGCCCAGAGGGCAAAAAAACCATTCCTGCAATCGGACTTCTTAAGTGAGTCCGACTGATTATGCATAACCGAAAGGTTGCAGGCACATCAACCAAGGCAGCCTCATTTAAAGACAAAGAGCCGTAATGAGAATAGACTAGAATTATTCTCCACTCAATTTCCAAGGACAAAGAGCAGTTGCCTCACAGCAGATGCCAAAGGCTTGGCATAAGCTAGGCTCAATTGTTTCTAAGGGGAACAGGAAATATTTATTTAGGATTAGAGGCAGCTGCTTCAATGGGACATCTGTGGCTGCTGGAAGATACAATTAAGAAAATTGTGTGAGGGAGGTCTGGAAAGAGACCAGGAGCCAGGGGAGACTAGGTAAACGTTGTTTGTATAGGGTTCTTCTGTGGGAGCAGCTAAAGTGTTACTAGGCACTTAGCGGAGAAAAAGATAAATATGCCATCTAATTAGCAGTTGACTTGGGGTTGCGAGATCAAATGCAGGGAGAATCCTATTATAGCTGCTGCTGCTGGTCCTCAGAGTCCCTTTGTTGAGTGACTGCCCCCACCCTAAGGAGTGCCTGCTAGAAACAAAAGAACACTGGGAACTCTGTCTTCTCTTATGGCTCTTTTGCCTCCCCTTCGAATGTGCCCTAGTAGGTCAGCAGCATCTGGGAAGGGATCCGCTGGTAAGATTCTCATCATCAAAAATGTGCCAGAGTTACCAGAAAGAAAAGAATGAAGCTGGGTAGAAAAAGGAAAAAAAAATCCACAGCTCTTACTGTTTTCTGGCTATATAAAATATGAATTGTTTTAGCAAAACAAGAAAGTAACACCTTCGTCACCCTACCTTCTGTAATTTGTATGGGCATTGGATGGTTATTTCATCCTGTGCTGGAGCACAACACTGTCTCTAGTATTAAATTAAAAATGATTAAATAAAAAAGAATTTATTGTATTTTTTCTCTGAGGTGTGTGTGTGTGTATGTGTGTGCATGTGCACTCGAGTTTCCTACATGTATGTGTGCCTGATCTCATGGTTTGCCCAGATGTGTGTATGTGCAAGCACACTTGGGTGTCTCCCATGATAGCTCTCCACCTTCTAAACTGAGGTGGTATCTCTTGATTTCAATAAATCTATTATAACAATATAAGAACTCAAGCACATTTAAAAATAAATGAAAAATAGATTTCTGTAAAGAAAAAAGAAAATATTTGAAGGAATTAAAGAGAAACATGAAAAAAATGATAAAGAGGAACATAAAAAGTAAACAACCAGTATGGTTAGCAGTCAATAAAATGACTAGATAAATAGGAACTGCACACAATTTGTTAGTCAAGAAAAATGGCTTTAAAAAATAGAATAATGCCTCTGCAATTTGGCGGTACATACGAAAAATGGCAATCTTCGTATCTGTGTGATCTCAGACAAGAAGACTGCGGGACTGAAGTGGACTATAAGAGCTGGAGATGTCTGTAAAACTCATAAACACTCAGAGTGAAGTGGTTGAGTGTAGCCACGGTAAGAGAAAAACCGGAGAGCTAATGTCAGAATACCAGAAGTAAACTTCAGAACAATTAAAAAGATTTTTTTCAAAGCAACCAACAAGGCGTAATGCACAAGCAATTTTTCTACATAAAATCAAGCAAGTAGTAAATTTTTAAAAATAGTTCTATATTCAAGATGCCACAATCTAAAAAGTACTGGGAGAATGAGCAGTCAAATGGTTTGTCCAGTGTTTCTCACTGGTTAGGGCCAGCCCTGCAACTGGAATCCAGATCTATGGCTCTCAATCTCTTCCGTATCTTTGCCCAGGCTAGATCAGGACATGATGGCCATTCTGGAGAGCTGTTCCCAAAGCAGACTCTCATCAATAAGCCCTCACTGGTGCACTAAATTATACAATATCAGAAGTAATTCTGTTAAATGAAAAGTCAATGGTCAGTGCCACTCTCCTATGTGTCCTTGCTTCTTACTAATCATCATCATATGAGCTATCACCAGGACTACCCTGTCTCTATCACAGACATCTAGTCAGAGGAAGATTACCTGAATTTAAATGTCACTAAAACAAATGATATCTGGTATGCCACCCTCAGGTGTGTTGGCCACGCTTAAAAGTTCGAGAGTCTTGGCAAGTGGGTGCCACCATATAAAACTGAACAGGCAGAGGATGCCCCTGCCAACAACTGCTGCCGCCACCATGGAAATGGGAGTCAGTGACAAGAATCACAGCCAGACTCTAATTGAGTCAGCACCACTGTCCCAACTGCTTTGCCACTGACCTCCTAATTAGAATTACTCAAGTTTCCAGGTGCTGATTTATTCAAATCAGCAAATTTCAATTTAAATTAAATTTTAGTATCATATCTGACTCATCTGGTCTGGGATGATGACTCAGCAGTTAAGAGCACTAGCTGCTCTTCCACAGGACCTTGGTCTGACTCCCAGCACCCACATGACAGCTCATAACCATCTATAACTCCAGTTCCAGGGGATCCAGTACCCTCTTCTGACATCTTCTAGCTCCATGTTTACTTTTGGTACACGCACATGCATGTAGGCTAGTATGAACTTACTCTCTGAAGTCACTAGACTTCTTACTGAGTAAGTCCTGGTTGTTCACTCCTCGAAGTGCTACTTCTCCTCCTTTCACCCCGTCAGTATCCCCCCACTCTCTTCCATACCTTTCCCAGATCCATGGATTTATTGTGTGACCCATTTGGTTTAACCAGGGCCATGTGTGGCTGTTAGATTGACACTATCTTTTAGAGCCTAGTGGGGTCTCTTTGGGCACACAACTGAAGGAAATGACTGTCCTCTCCCTGAATCTCTCTGTGGGAAAAACTTTGGCAAGTGGGGTGCAGAGTCTCCTAAGTCTCTCCTTCATCCTTGGTCTGGCTGTTGCCAATATGGTTAAATTTCTCCCATGAGCCAGGCTTGAAGTATAGCTTTATAGTTAACTGCTCTTAATCCTCTCAACAGCTCTGTCTACATTTTATATGTTAGGAAAGGGGCTACAGAGGATAAAGTTTCTTGCCCATTACAGGGCTGGCTAACTACCCTGGTTTGCAAAGAACTGGGGAACTTTCCAGGGTGCAGGAATTTCAGTGCTATGAATGGGTACATCTTGGGTGAACTGAGACAACAAACAGCATTTTGGGGTAGGGTGGTGTGGGGACATGTCACAAAACAATCTTAGAACCAAAAGCCAACTGAAGTCATTCGTTCCCCAAAATTCAAGTGCAGATACTTCAGGAAAAATATCACACGTGGTTATGTAATAAAAAAAAAAATCTCCCCCTCCACCCCATATATCTCTCATCATGACCTTATTTCTCTCTTCTGTTTCTAGTTATCATTGGATCCCAAATCCAGCTTGAAGATTTAGAGTCTACGTGATCCTATTTTCTGTTTTTATTCGGTCCTCACTTTCTTCTTACATAAATTAAGCTTTGTGCTGACATTCTGGTGATTAGAAAAATCCCATAGGGTTTCAGGAGTTTGTTTACTGGCTTGGCACCCTTCTGCTCCAATCCAACCTTGCTGACTCATTCCCTCACATGATTTGCTGTGTTTCCTTTCAAAGATTCAGGTGAATGCATTTCCGTACATTTTCCAGACCAGCACTCAGGGTTCTTTGTCTGCTCTGTGTGTAGGGTCAAGAGAGACTATAGCGCTGCTCACTACGTGAATCCTATCAGTCACACTCAAAGAAAAGGCTAATTTGTAAACTCCCCACCCCCGAAAAGCTAGACGTTCTGCACTGCAGAGTGCATAGCAGCAATCTGGGTTTTTACAAGCTCTGCAGACAACCTGCAAGTGCATTTGAGTTAGAGAAGTCCTGGGCTAAACGAAACCCATTATTCTAAGACATTGATAAGCATTCAAGTCCCTAGGAAAGGGCTAGAGTAAAGCTTAATGGTGGCCTCCTGTGGCACATGCACAGAACGCCTCTCTTCACTCTTGGCACCAAATGCATAAATAGCATAACATAATATGAGAACTTTTGGCTCATCAAAAAAAAAAAAAAAAATCCTTCCAAGGTCTGTTGAACACCCCACATACAGTAAGAATCAGAACTGTGGGCAGGGTGTGGTGGCACACACCTTCAATCACAGAACTCAGAATGCAGAGGCAGGCAGATATCTGAATTCTAGACCAGCCTGGTCCATAGAGCAGGTTCCAGGAAAATGAGAAAACCTATCTAAAAAAAAAAAAAAAAAAAAAAAAAAAAAAAAAAAAAAGGAAGGAAGGAGGGAAGAAAGGAAAAAGAAAAGCAACCAATGCAGTGAAAAGAATAGAAGCCATTTCTGGGAAACTTAGAGCAAATTTTTGCCTATGGAAAACAACGAAAAGACACATAGAGTGATTCCTAATTTAAAAACATTTTTCTTTTGGAACGATGTGAAGCATAGAAACTGAGAGCAAAGGATAATAATTTTTTTTAATTTTAAGTAAGACAAAGATCTCAGGCTGGAAAGATGGATCCTGAGTAAAAAGCATTCACAGCTCTTTCAGAGGATCCAAGTTCAAATTCAAGCACCCACAGCAGGTAGTTCACAGACTCCTGTAACGCTAGCTCCAGGGGACTGGATAGTCCAAGGGAACATGCACACATGTATCATAAACTGATAAAGGCAAATGCACATAAATCTTTTTTAAGAAATTAAATCTTATGTTGTATACAAACCATACTCAAGGATAGGCCCTGTATGGCATACCTCACAGGGACAAATACTAAGCATGGGCCTGTCCTTAAGTATGGCCAATACAAAACAAACTCCAGGTTTTTGTGTTTCACAAAGATTTGTCTAGTTTTCTAGGGTTTTGTTGTTGGGAGGGGGGCCATTGACTTACAGGTATTTTCCTTATCTATTCTGCTGTTCAATTTAAGAATTTTATGGGATTAGTGTTTTTATGGGATCTCTCTCTGCCTCTTTCTGTCTCTCTCTCTCTCTGTCTGTCTCTGTCTCTTTCTGTCTGTCTCTCTCTGTCTCTCTCTGTCTCTCTCTATCTCTCTGTCTCTCTCTCTCTGTCTCTCTCTGTCTCTCTCTCTCTCTCTCTCTCTCTCTCTCTCTCTCTGTCTGTCTTTCTCTGTGTCTGTGAGCACACACATGCAAAGCAGCTCATCTATATTTGCTTCTTGTGCCTATTCTTTGGTTCTTTTTGTCATGTTTATTTGCTTTGTCCTATTCTGTTTTGTTGTTTTGTTTGTTTTTAGTTTCCTGTTTATTTTATGAGAGTAAGAGAGGTTGTAGATTTGTGTGGACAGGTGGATGGGAAGGTAGAGGATCTGGGATGTGTTGGCTAAAGGAAAGTAGCAATCAGAATATATTGTATAAAATATATTTCCAATAAAAATTAAAATCATAAAAATAAAAGTATATAAAAAACTAAATTTTATAAACATTAAAATCTATTTCCCAGCTGGTACCACCAGGTTGAGAATTTGAATTCATAGCCACTTTTGTTCTTTACCACAAATGACTGAACCCTCCTCATCAGAGGCAGGATGGCTGGTGCTCTCTTCCTAAGGTCACAGTGGATGACAAGGAAGAGCTGGCAATCAAAGGGGTGACTTTTGATGTCTGTTCTCTATTACTCTAATTATGGAATGTGATGATTGTCTGCTTGTTCTTAACTTTTCTACAACTCTGTGATTTGTGGCCAAATATTGAAATTCTTCTTGATGGTGTGGTGATTTTAAGCAAGGACAAATGATGAGAGATCTAGGGGAAGTGTGGAAATTGGGCCTTTTCACGGTACTCAGAGGGAGCACATCTCTGCTTGGCAGCCATGGGAGATGGCGTAACAGTGATATGACAGACCCTGAATACAATGTTAAGCCCAACCATTTTGACAGCATTTGACTGGATTAATAACTGGCCAATTTGTTTGGCCCATAAAGTCCCTTGATGTTATATTTGATAGAAATAAAGTTAATAGCATCTGTTCTACCAACTGATTATTTTTGTTTGCTTTATAACTGAAAGGATAATGCTTCTTACCATGGCTTGAGAGAAGATGCAAAGATCACCAAAATTAAATTCTCTCCCTTAGGAGGCATGAATAGTTTTTTTGTGAATGGTCACATACATCAAGCTAGTAAGCGTCCTGGGACCTGTTACCTCTCTAAGAACAGGGTACAATGGAAACCCTGTGCCGTTTTAGCCAATGATCTGTCTAATCTTAAAAGAAAACATTATTTTTTACATTTCTATTACATTTATTTGGTGTGTGTCTGTGTATGTGTGTGTGTGCATACACATGCTAACACATACCACAGCATACATATGACAGTCAGAGGCTAACTTATGAGAGTCAGTTCTCTCCATATGGGTCCCAGGGATCGAACTCAGGTCATCAAGCTTGAGGAGAAGTTCCTTTACACACTGAGCCATTTCATCAGTCCTAAAGAACTGCAAGCTGAAATGTACCCATCTCCCCTTAGTTGCCTCTTATTCAATATTTGGTCAGAACAATGATAAAAGCAACTAATACAACCAGTATGCACCTGCCATCATGAAGTCTATCCATCCTCTCTGCCAGTGAGTCCCAACTAATAGAATGTCTAGTGGAAGATAAGAGAAACTCGAGGCCATAGCATCTAACTCTATGGACTCTGATAAGACCTAAGAAGAAGGACGGGGCTCCAGACCACCTTCTTCTCCCACTTGAATCCCTTTGTACAGCACAGTGAGTCTCACATGCACTTTGAAGTATTCAGCCCACCACAAATCTCAGCACTGAAAGCCCTACCCCTCAGCTAACTCTTATGCCTAGGCTGAATACACACCAGCCTCCCAAACAATAAAGATGGCAAGCATGGAGCTGTGAGTGTCAGGAGTGAAGTTAATGTCTACAGTGGAAGGGTCTGCAAAGTTATGTCCCTTTGACTCCAGGGAGAAGTTTTCTATGGATAGCTCATAGCTGAGGGAGGCAGGCAAAACCGAGGCCTCTAAACAATGGGGCCTGCTTGCTGAAGTGAACAGCATGCACCTCAATCTTTCTCCAGTAAATATTCACTCACCTTCTTGAGGCAAGCAGTCCACATATCTTCATGTGGTTGTCTAGTATTTAGGAAAGGCCATACTTAAAAGAGCTTCACTACAAACCACAGAACCAAAGAAGTTAAATAACAAGGAGGGCCTAAGGGAGGATGCTCACATCTCACACAGAAGAGGAAATAAAATAGTCATCAGATGTGGATGGAGAGAGGGAACTGGGTGGTAGAGGTGATGGGAACAGAAGGAAGAGAGGAAAGTGAATGACAGAGTGGAGGGCATCTCTAGGATGTTCCAGAGATCTGGGATGGGGGTGGACTCAAGAGTGTTTATGAGGTTGACTCTAGCACTGGGGGACATGGAGCCTGAAGTAGATACTTTCTGTAACCTGGCAGAACTCACAGGACACCAGCTCACCCACAAAACATTTGACCCAAAATTTGTTCAGCCTACAAGAAGAGCAGGTATAAAAATAGTAAGGAGACTGAGGAAATGGCCAACCAATAACTCAACCAACTTGAGACCTATCTCATGGGAAAGGCACCAACCCCTGATTCTATTATGCTTGTAGACAAGAGTTTAGCATTACTGTCCTCTGAGAAGCTCCACCCAACAGCTTCATATGCAGATCTGACCAAATCAGATGCAGAGACCCTAAGCCAAACATTAGACAAAGTTCGGGGAGTCTTGTGGTAGAGCTGAAGGAAGAACTGAGAGACCAGGAAGGGGTAGCATCTCCACAGGAAGACCAACAGTCAACTGACCTGGGGGCTCCACTAACTAAAGAGCAGAAATGGGAGGGACCTAGCTCACACACACACACACACACACACACACACACACACACACACGTACACACGCACATACACATGTACAAGCACACACACACATGTAACCGATGTGCAGCTTGGTTTTCCTGGGGGTCCCCCAACAGCTGTATCAGAGGCTGTCCCTGACTGTTGCCTACCCATGGATCTTCTCCTTTAACTAGGCTGCCTTGTCTGGCCCCAGTAGGAGAGGATGTGCTCAGTCCTACAGTGATTTGATATGCTAACTTGGGTTGGTACTCAGGGGGGGTCCTCTTCCTCTTCTTAGAGGAGAAGGGGAGGGGGGTTTGGGAGGAGGGGCTATGTGAGGCTGGACTGGGAGAAGAGGGAGTTGTGATCTTCCGTAAAGTGAATTAATTAAATTAATTCAAAGACTTGTAAACATCTATAGGATATAAATGAGTCAAAGAAGCTGATGTGAGCCTAAAGAAAGCTGTGGAAAATGTGGTGATCTGAAGACTAAGAGTCCTTGACAAGGGAGGCATCTTCCAGGGCTGGAGAGTCTGGGCTGAGCAATGCTGGATTTTTCTAAGAAGAAATGAGGGGGGGAGGGAGGGAGGGAGGGAGGGAGGGAGGGAGGGAGGGAGGGAGGAAGGGAGGGAAAGGGAGGGGGGAAATGGAGGGAAAGGGGGGAGGAAGAGAGAAAGAGGGGGGAGGAAGAGAGGGAACAGAATCTACAAGCATGCACTCTATTTATCTTTAAATTCTGAGTACTCACTCAAAATTTGTCTTAAACAGTCTTTGAGACTAACAAGCCAGTTCAGCAAGTGGATAGCCTATGAGGTACCAGACTGAGACTATGAAAAGGGCCTTCTTAGGCTGCGACTAGCTTCTTCGAGACTCCACAGATCTGGAATAACCAAGAGTCTTTCTTGCTATTTTGCTACATATCTTACTACGTAGCTAGATCATGTTTTCTCAGACATTTCTTCTTGGACACTAATTGTGCCAAAATGCCTGCAGTCACTTCTCTGCTGGCTTCTCCACTCCCTGGAGTCCTGGTCACCACCTCCAGGAGCCCTTCCTCATCTGCTCACGGTCAGCCAACACAGTGAACAGAGGCTCAGAGATGGTGGCTTTTCAATGTAGCCATTATGTGCTGTAGTTGGTTTTTGAATGCCAGGGTCCAGAGAAAGACCTGATAATTCAGTCATCAAACTTGACACACCAAGACCCATGATCAGAGGGGTACAGAAGGCTGAGGCTGCAGACAGAGGTCTTGATTAACCAGAGTGTGAAATGAGGTGTGTAGATGACTGACTGTCAGAACAGCAGATGGAACTCAGCGGCCATGCCAGGGTAGAGGTGGGGCCCCATGCATCATCTGGACCTGCCTGGGACTGATTAGCCGTGGTGCGGCTCCGTGCAGTCTTTAATTGATTGATTTGAGTTTGCGGTCAGAAATAAACTGTAGGCTCCAGCTTATCTGTAATTATCAGTAACCAGAACCAGACTTCTCTCTCCTTACTAGGGCAGGGCTCCTCTAGCCTGCTTGTCTTGTCTCCTTTTCAGACTTTGGTTACCACTGCCTAATAGCTTTCGGTGCCTTAATGTGATACCCGGTGATCACTGGGAAAGAGACTCCGGGATAAAGGGTACCAAAGGTAACAGACACCACTGCTCCCTCATTAGCTTAATATGTGGCTACTTGGAGTTCAAGACAGCTTCAAATACCTTGTGTTCATTTCAAATACCTCTTGTTCACAATTTAGCTAGTTTATTATATTATAGACAGAAGCCAGTGAATGATTAAAATAAGACTTTCTGTAACTAGAGACCAAAGGAAGGAAAGAAGGAAGGAAGGAAGGAAGGAAGGAAGGAAGGAAGGAAGGAAGGAAGGAAAAAAGGAAGGAAAGAAGGAAGGAAGGAAGGAAGGTAGGAAGGAACAAATAAAAGTCAAAGAAACAAAGAAATAAGATTCTGATACTAATTATAAGCTCCTAAGAATCAGAATGTTGTCATCTAGGATAAGGCACTGCTTTTGGACCAACAGAGTAGACCACCGAAATCAGAAACCCAGAAGTTACTAAAGACCCTTTCTACCCTGTCAGCCCCTCATCCCTCACTGCATACAGCAGTGAATCATATTGATTTCATCTTTTAGATTCTGGGGCTTGGGAAGGAGTGTCTTAGAGCCACAGAATCCTGGGTTCAAATCCCCTTTTCATTATTTATGAGTTGGGAAACTGTGAACAACTTTTTCTTTCTACTGTATCTTATTTTTCTCAGCTATTTGTATATGAGAGGGGGGAAGAGAGAGAAAGAGAGAGAGAGAGAGAGAGAGAGAGAGAGAGAGAGAGAGAGAGAGAGAGAAGAAGAGAGCAGAAGAAAGAGAGGAAGGGAGCAGAAGAGGGGGGGAAGAGAACAGAAGAGAGAGAAAGCTTGTGGGTGCATTTATGTGTGCACAGGTATATTTACGTTCATGTGATTGCCAGAGGAAACCCTTGGACAGTATTCTTTAGTCATTTTTCACATTGCTTTTTTAAGACAGAGACTGAGGCTCAACCCATTAGGCTATACTGAATGGCCATAGAGCCCAGGGGACCTGCCTATTTCCACCCCCATGGGCTTACATTCATTAAACACCATAAAAAGACTGACCTCAGGTTCTCATGCTACCTCAGCCAGTGCTGTCTGTCTCCCTGCCTGTCACCTTCCTGGGCTGTAATGGTGACAACACTGACCTCCAAGGAAACAAAGTAACAGCAAGTGACACAGTATGAAAGTCACCTGCAGCGTTTGCTGTGTATATGATTAGAGATACACAGTTGTATTGTTGTTGTTCTGATGTCTCAACCCCACTGAAACAGTAAACATCTGGAATTATGAGTCTCATTGCACATGGAAAAAAGAAAGTACTGATGGATGGAAGGGTGAGTGGGGAAGGAGGGAGAAGGAGGGTGCTGGGAAGATAACTGCTTCAGTTGCCTCTCACATTGTGTGAACTCTCTGTATTATACTATAGGGTAAGGTCTAGGCATTCAGAGATGATATCTGTACCACTGGTGTTAATTCCTGATACTACAAAGGTGTGGACACTGAGCGCCACAGCCCCTGCCATGTAGTGACCATGACCCTAGACCTAGTGTACTGTTCACTCCTGAGCTCTCACAGCATTCTGTCACTTTGGTCCCAGGGATTGTTCTTCCAGCATTGTGTCTAAAATCCTAAAAAGCAGGTCTATGGCAGTGCCCGACCCTACTATGGCCCCAAAGGTGTAGATCCTCCACCTCATTTTAGGAAGAAGCAAGCCAGTTCTCAAAAGAGCTTAAAGGAAAACAAAACAAACCCCACTCTAAGTCTCGTGGCCCAGCTGGACTTGTCTGACCTAAAGCCAGGTCCTTATCCATGGCCAGGAGTCTCCTGGCCTCTGTCTGACAAATGTGCTTTACAGCTGCCTTGCCCTGAGAACTATCCCTTCCACTCCCCTGCAGTAGTGAAAATGGACTCAGGTCTCACCTGTGCTATACCCTCAGTCCTAGGGTTTTCTCCCCTTCTCTGAGACTAAGGAGGAAATACAGGGATGTCTTCTGAGGAACGGCTTCAACTTCAACCTAGCTCCACTGTCCTAATTTCATAAAGATGCCAACGTACAGGGAAGGCTGGGATGCCTCTGGTCCTGTGGGTACTGCAAGAGATGCCTCTGGTCCCACAGATGCTGCAAGGAATGCCTCTGGTTCCACAGGTGCTTCAAGGGATGCCTCTGGTCCTGTGGGTGCTGCAAGGGATGCCTCTAGTCCCACAGATGCTGCAAGGAATGCCTCTGGTTCCACAGATGCTTCAAGGGATGCCTCTGGTCCCACAGATGCTGCAAGGAATGCCTCTGGTTCCACAGGTGCTTCAAGGGATGCCTCTGGTCATGTGGGTGCTGCAAGAGATGCCTCTAGTCCCACAGATGCTGCAGGGATGTCTCTAGTCCCAAGGGTGCTTCAGTGTTCTTTTTCAAAGCTGCTCTTAAGAGCCAGCATAAGCAGGGGAAGAGCTGAACATGAATTATGGAGTAGAACTGAGCAGAGGTTCAGATCTGAACTGGAACACTGTTACCTTCCCTCCTCTCCCTCATGAACCCATGCTCCTCAGTGAGCCAAGATCCATGTGAAGGCAGGGACGCCATAATCCATAGAGCATTCTCTACCCACCCTCCTTAGCTCTCATTCATATCAGAAACAAGAGAAAATGAACAGGGAAGGAACTAGACAATAAATGCCAGATGGTAGCATGCATTACACAGAGAAGTAAAAGACAACAAAACCAAGGGGGCCATCTGGTTTTTAATTAAAATTGTTAGTTCCCATACAAAAGAAAGGGTATCGTTATGACATTTCCATCTACACATATCCTTGTGCTGTGATCATATTTACACACACACACACATTCGTGTACACATACACACACACACACACACACACACACACACACAAACACACATCTTTCTCTTCTGCTGGTCATCTGCATCAGAACAAATAGCACCTTTCATGTTTCCATGAGGAAGGGACTGGTTTTTGTATACAGTGACCAGGGAGGAGGTGACACATAAGTCGAAATAAACCAAGAGATAGGTCACATCACAGGCAAACAAAACTAAAACTGGGTGGGAACAAACTGGAGTAGGGTACATCGATGTGTGTAGACAGTAAGTTCACTGAAGCCAGGAATGTGGAAAGAACCAGTGGTAGAAATCCAGGCAACTGAGGAGAGGAAAACAGGAGGGGGAAACAGACCACAGAGCCTTACAGGACACAGTAGCTATTTTGGACTCCACTCTGAGGATCATCTTTAAAGCCCAGGACATGATGTTTCTTGCTGTGGCTGTTCTGGGAGGGCCAAGGCTGAGGGAACAGTTAAGGGGATGAGAGTGGCCTGGATAGACAGGCGGAGTGCTGATGAGTGTCAGTGGCAGACCATTTTTCAAAGCACACTCATTAGCGGCTGGACTGCTTCAGCTGAGAGGCTCAGCCTCTCTTCTCACACTTCTGTAATTAGAAACAGGGAGATAACAGGACAGGACTTGGGAAACCCTAGTGCCAGTTAAATGAAGTAATCTACATAAAGGCGGTACCTACCTCAGGGCTGGGGTAGGGTGTCCTGCTTCGTAGAATAGAGTCTTCCACCTTGTTGAAAAACCTACTGCATATATTGTCAGAGACAAAGACCTAGCAATTCTGAGCCTATAGGAAGAATGTTTACCTTCACATGCCTCCTCTTTAAGACGTTTAAAAATGGTGTTTTAAATATGTAGCCCAGCTCCTGTGGTTCATGTATGTCAGAAAGTGTCAGATCATGTGGCCACCAAGGTTAAAAGAAGTCAGACAGAGTTTGATTTATAGAATAAAGCTTGGACACATTTGTAAAATTCCCTTAATCATGGTCATCATTCCGGGATGATATTGCTGGACATGTTAATTTCCTTTGTGCTCTTCTGCATTTTCCAAATGAACACAAGCAAATGGAGATATTTCTAGAGCTTCAATTTCATATCCTTTTGATCTGAATATCAGATGAGAAAATTGTATTTGAATATCAGGGGAAAATATTTTTTAAAAAATTATTTTGTAGATGACACTTGTGCACAAGACTCAACAGATAGACTTTAAGTCATGCAAGTTAATTTGTTGTGTATGCATTCTGTGTGTGTGTGTGTGTGTGTGTGTGTGTGTGTGTGTGTGTGTGTGTGTGTGTGTTTACATCTGTCTGCATACAAAGGCTAGAGGAGAAGCTTCTTACTTTATTCCTTGAAGGCAGACTCACTGTCTGAACATGGAGTTCATGTGTTTTGAGTTATGGTGACAGCCAGCAAGCCCTGGTGATGCTCTTGCCTGTGCACATCCCAATCAGCACCTGTTGAGGTTTGGTCAGTTGCTATGCATTGTAGTGCCAAACTCTACAACTGGAGGTCTAGGCCTACAGGTAACTTCTGGTGTTTGCAAGCTTTTGTTATGCAAACCTTGTTTCTTGATTCGATACTATTGGTTAAATGAAATTGGCTACAGCCAATTTCTGGAGGGATTGGAGGGAGGTAGGTAGGTTTGGAGTAATCCCATTGGAGGAGGAGAGATCAGGAGGAGAAAGAGGAAGGGAGAGATGAGTAAGTCACCATAAGGGGAGATGGACCATGAGCACATGGCCAGGAGAAACAGCAAGTATCTGGGGTACACCACTGGAGGGGGTAGCCAAGCCAGCAGTTAGACGAGTAGATTAGGAGTTACTCCCCAGTAACTGTCAAAGCCAAATAAATAACCATTGATTGAGTCTCATTTATCTGTAAGCAGATCGGGAAGAAACATAGAGTAGTTCTGAGATAACCACCATTGCAGGCAGGCGTGATACCAGGTCCAACTTCATGCAAGATGCTTCAAGCCAGGAACGGTCTGCTCTTCAGACATCTTCAGATTTGATTTCATATGTACACAAAAAGTCATTAATGTTTCATATATCCCTGGAGTGTACATCCTGGGGGTATGTGTATAGTATTTTCAGTTCATCTGTGTTCTGACTCCTATCTAACAGGTAAGATTAGGTGTGGAACTTCCCCTAATGACATCATACAAATGTGAAAAATGTTGACATTTGGGGCATATTGGGGTTAGGACTTGGTGACTGTGGATGTCTACAGTGAGTTGTGATCACTGTAGACTAGGATACAATATAGCAATAGTATTCAAATACTGTCAGACAGCAAGGGATGCTGCTGGGACTGGGTATGGGTATAATGACTGTCGCTTTAAAAGGCTGACTGCTTTCTAGAAAATGAGCAGAGTCCCCTCAGGGTCACACATGACAGTCAAGCCAGGAGCTTGTTTTATTGGCAAATGCTCACTATGTGGATGGAGCTCAGCCCTCTTCGCCTTGGGCCTGATGCCTTCGAGCTCATTTATACAGCCATTTGCATGACTGAACAACCTCTCCTA
This sequence comes from Micromys minutus, assembly GCF_963924665.1. NCBI lineage: Eukaryota > Metazoa > Chordata > Mammalia > Rodentia > Muridae > Micromys > Micromys minutus. The sequence goes on from NC_137969.1 coordinate 58,120,834, forward strand.
AGCCTTTTATACTTCCATAATGTACTGCCTAGTTTGTGTTTATTCTTTCCTTTCTAAATAGTAGCTGATTGCATTGACACATTGTGATTCACCTATCTGTAAATTAATACTGGGCTCTTTCTAGTTCTTCAAAATTGCAAACAAAGCTGCTAAAGGCATTCCTATCTATGTCATTATATGGGCATGTGGTTGCATTTCTCTCAGGGAAATCCCAAGGGCCTGGGAGGCTGATCCATGTGGCAGAGTAGTGTTTAACTTCTAAGGGACTGGCAAATTGTTTCCCAGTTTATGAACTCTGATGATACCACATCCCCACTAATTCTTCCTGTGAACAATGCTTACTGTTTGTTTGAGATCAGGTTTCACCATGTAGCCTAGGTTGGGCTGGAACTCACTTTTTAGCCTTGGTTGACCTCCAGACTTCTAGTCTTCCTATTTCAGTTTGTATGGGCAGGGTTGTATGGGTGAGGAATATGGACTATGTGAGTCATGGTGTACAATTCTATGCCTCTTTCAATTTTTTTCTTTCTTTAAGGGGAGGGGGTTCTTTTTTTACACAAGAGAATAAAATATAATAACATAAAGCAAAAATCCATCACACTGAGTCTAGACAAGGCAGCCCAACAGAAGGAAACAGTCGCAAATGCAGGAATAAGAATCAGAGTCCTGAGACAGAGCAGAGCCACCACCATCAGGACTCACAGCCTGCCCACAGAACTGCTGAGCACCAGTAAGAGCCTTGGGAGTGCACTCCCTGCTTAGCCCATGGGTAATCCCCCAAGCTGACTATCTGGGGAGAGACTGCTGGGAATTCTCAGGGTGCTGTTAGCACCACACTGCCTGGGAAAAAACAATTCCAGCACTCATCTGTGCCCAGAGCAAGAACCAGTCCACCTCCATGAGAACTAACAGCCTACCCACAGAGAGCTGAACACCCAGAAGGAATCTCCCTACTGAGCCCACAGGCCCACAGACCCACAGGAGAGAAAAACCCTGGTCAGAGACAACAAGATCAAATAGCATCACAGATAATATCTTATTATCTTGCCGTCTGGTAAGAAGCAAGCCCAAGCACCTAAGCCAATGGAAACCAAGGCAACCTGGCAACCGCAGAACCCAGTTCTCCCACCATACCAAGTAATGGATATCACAACATACCAGAAAAACATGATTTGAACTTAAAAATCATACTTCTTTATGATGATGGAGGTCCTCAAAAAGTTCATGAAGAACTCCATTAAAGAATTATAGGAGAACTCACATAAACAAGTACAATCCCTTAAGGAGGAAACACAAAAATCACTTAAAGAGCTACAGGAAAACACAACCAAATAGGTGAAGTATTTGAAAACAGAAATAGAAACAATAAAGAAATCACAAATAAATACAACCCTGGAAATAGAAAACCTAGGAAAGAGATCAGAAGTCATAGATGCAAGAATCACCAACAGAATACAAAAAATGGAAGACAGAATGTCAGGGCATAATAACATAAAAAATACTGACACATCAGTCAAAGAAAATACAGAAGTCAAAAAGCTCCTAAGCCTAAACATTCAGAAAATTCAGGACAAAATGAGAAGACCAAACTTAAGCATAATAGATGTAGAAGAGAGCAAAGACTCCCAACTAAAAGGCCCAATAAATATCTTCAACAAAATCATAGAAAACTTTCCTAACCTAAATAAAGAGATAACCATGAAAATACAAGAAGCCTACAGAACTCTAAATAGACTGGACCAGAAATATGTTCTTCCCGACACATAATAGCCAAAACAACAAATCTTCAAAACAAAGAAATACTAAAAGCAGTAAGGGAAAAAGGATAGGTAAACATATAAAAGCAGACTTATCAGAATTACTCCAGACTTCTCAATAAAGACTATGAAAGCTAGGAGATCCTGGGTAGATGTCAAACAAACCCTAAGAGAACACAAATGCAGCCCAGGTTACTATATCCAGAAAAACTTACCATAGATGGAGAAACCAAGATTTTCAGGAAAAACCAAATTTACACAAACACAGCCCTACAAGGGATAATAGATGGAAAACTCCAACACAAGGAGGGAAACTACACCTTAGGGGAAAAAAAAAACAATCTTCTTGCAACAAAACTCAAAAAAAGAAAACCACAAAATCATAATTCTACTTCTAACAGCAAAAATAACAGGTAACAACAATCACTATTCCTTAATGTCTCTTAATATCAATGAACTCAATTCCCCCAATAAAAAGACCAGGACTATTGGACTGGAGACATAAAAACAGGATCCAGCATTTTGCTGCATACAGGAAACTCATCTCAGTGACAAAGACAGTCACTACCTCAGACTAAAAGGCTAGAAAAAAAATGCTTTCCAAGCAATGATCCTAAGAAATAAGATTTTTTTTTAACATGGAATATTTGAACGTCTAAAACAGTCTCTGGAGTGTAGCAGAAGTATAGGTACAGATATTGTGTGTGGAGATAGACTGGAAAAGACCATCATTCTTTTTACTAAAGTGCTCTTAGACTTCTTGGATCAGCGCCCTATTTCATTTACTCCTTTAATTCAGAGGCCAATGGAATTTTCTGTAAGCTATATTTTTATTGAAGTTGGTGAAGGCGTTACATTTGAGCGAATCATTGTCCGGTGCATAAATCTTATTGAAATGACTGTCAAAATTATGCTTGTAAGCCATCCAAAGAATTTGAAGATAGCAGCCCTGAAATACTTGAGGCCCATAAGATTAAGATGACATTCTTCATGTATCCCACATTCACAGAGATATGTTGACAATTTGTCTCTCATTATTTTTTATTAACTGAAGAAGAACTGACCATGTGGGAGGAAAATCCAGAAGGCTTTACAGTGGAAGAAACAGGAGGAGACTTTTGGAAATACAGTTTAAGGCCTTGCACTGAAGTATTATTTATAGAAATATTTCACGAATATAACCAAACTCTTTCTCCTGTACTTCTAGAAATGATGCAAACTCTTCAAAGCTCAACCAATGTAGAAGATATGAATGCACTGTTTATCAAAGATGCTGTGTATAATGCTGTGGGATTGGCTGCTTTTGAGCTGTTTGACAGTGTTGATTTTGATCAGTGGTTTAAAACCCAACTTCTTCCAGAATTACAAGTTTCTCATAATAGGTAAAAGCCATTATGACACATGGTGATTTGGCCCATTGTTCAGTGGATTTCTGTGAAATTCAAGTCGCACTTGAGACCCATGCTGTATGATACAATCTGTAACTTGCTTTAAGATCAGTATTTAGTAGTCTGAATTGAAGCAGCAACAACTCTGAAATTAACTATTGATAATTTTGAATTTAGGACAGATTAATTTTTACCATATCTGGAAACCATGTTTCCACTGCTCTTTCAATTGTTACAGAAAGTTAAAGAATGTGATACAAAGATGCATGTTTTATATGTCCTTTCCTGTGTGGTTGAAAGAGTCAATGTACAGATACAACCATATGTAGGGTGTTTGGTACAGTATTTGCCTTTTCTTTGGAAGCATAGTGAAGAACACAATGTGTTTGAGATTTGCTGTTCTGACAACACTTATCCATCTTGTTCATAGATTAGGAGCCAACAGCAAGAACCTGTACCCTTTCCTGTTCCCAGTTATCCAGCTGAGTACAGACATTTCCCAGCTTCCACATGTCTATCTTCTGGAAGATGATCTAGAATTATGGTTGGTGACATTGGAGAACAGCCCATGTGTCACACCAGCACTGCTTTGTATATTTCAGAACATGTCACCCCTTCTTGAGTTAAGTTCAGAGAATCTCAGAACCTGCTTTAAGATCATCAATGGCTATATCTTTTTAGCATCATCAGTATTTTTACAAATATATGCAGCAGGATTGTGGCAACCCTTTTATGAGCTGCTGCCAGAGATTACTACAGAAGGTCAAGTTCAAGTGCTCAGGGAAATGCCCTTAAAGTGAACCCAGTATTAGACTCAAAAATGTTTCAACAAGTTCTACCCTATGTTTTCAGAGATGTTACTGAAGGTGAAAGGTATCCAGTAGTGATATCCATCTATAACTTCCTATTACTGGTTGAGTCTTACTACAGATTGCCAGTTTCTTTTCTTCGATTCTTAATGATATGGGACATGTGTTTAATCAGGAGATGGACCCACTTTTGGAAAACCTGATTGAAATGTGGGGTTGACCGAATGGACAACGTCACACAGCCTAAAACAAAGAAACTTTCAGCTTTGGGTTTACTTTCTTTCTCTTCTGCCCTCTGATAACAAAACCTCACTCATGGACTGCATAATATCCCAAAAGAACTAGGTTAATCTCTTCCAAGGGCAGTGTCCCTTACAACCTTATCACCTGCCTCTAGATGCCACTTCTGAGATGCCACCCACCTCTCAACATTCTCTGTGACACATGTTCCAGGCAGACTAGTTTTACTTTTGGTGGTAGAAGCATGTTTCAAATGATTCTGCTGAGCTGCCTGTCTGCTGGGGAAGCTTAGTTGATACAAAAAGTTTCTGGCTTATATTTGATTAGTTGTTGTTTACTGGCCGAATAATTCAAATGCTATGAAAATCATACATAAGCATATGTGCTTTGGTGTTTATAAATCCTGATGCTCACGTTCAGATCTATCACTTCTTCACTATAAATGAGTTATTTAATTTTTGTATATCTGTCTCTTTAACGATTAAGTTAAGCATTTATTAAGTTAGTACAGCCGTGATATTGATGTTTAAACAATTCATCTAAGAGTTTGATGCATCATTCCCTTATGTTAATTGTGTTGTGCAATTCATATTAAGGAGCTAGTGAAAATTTTTTTTTGTTAATGCTATAATACCTACTGTACTTGTTATATATTATTTGTTATAATTTATTCTATTGGCTAAGAAAAATTCACAGACCTTATGAAGCTCAAGAAGAAGGAAGGCCCGAATGTGGATTCCTCAGTCCTTATTAGAAGGGAGAACAAAATACTCGTGGGAGAAAATATAGGGACAAATAGAGGATCAGGGATTGGAGAAAAGATTATCCAAAGACTGCCTCACCTGGGGATCCACCCCATATGCCACCACTAAACCCAGGAACTATTGCTGATTCCAAGAAGTGCTTACTGGAAGGAACCTGACATGAATGCCTCCTCAGAGGCTCTGCCAGAATTATGCAGATACAGTTGAGGATGCTTGCAGCTAATTATCTGACTAAACTTGGGGACTCCAATGAAAGAGTTAGATAAAGGACCGAAGAAGCTGAAAGGGTTTGCAACCCCATGGGAAGAACAGCATTATCAACCAAACCCTCCAGAGTTCCCAGGGACTAAAACACCAACCAATGAGTACACATGGAGAGACCCATGGCTCCAGTTGCATATGCAGTGAAGGATAGCAGTGTCTGACATCAATGGGAGAAGAAGCCATTGGTCTAGTAAAGGCATGTTTTCCCAGTGTAGGGGAAAGCCAAGGTACTGGAGTGGAGAGGGTTGTTGGGAGAGGGAGCACCTTCATGAGAGCAATTGGAGAAGGAGGGGGGATGGGAGTGGGGACAAAAGGGACAACATTTGAAATGTAAATACAGAGAATATCCAATGGAAAAAAAGAATCATTCATTCACACACTGGGGATTCCCATAAAATTACTAAACTAAAAGCTTTCGTGTATATTCAGAGAGGTCCTCTGAATATGGTGTAGACCCATGTAGGCCCTGTGTTTGATGCTTTAGTCTCTGTGAGTTCACATGAACCTTGCTTAGATGATTCACATGGCCTTGTTATACTGGTACCCTCCATCCTGTTTGGTTTTTATCCCTTTTTTGCCTCTTCTTCTTTGAGGTTCCCTGAGCTCTGAGGGAGGGATTTGATGAATATATCCCGTAGAGTTGTGTGTTCCAAGGATTCTGATGCCTACATGGAGTCTTCACTCATATTCTCATATTCTTGTAACTTTAGTGCACGAAGATACTGTGCAGGCTACCAATGGAGAAACACAAACACTATGCAGCCATAAAACCTTTGAGCTACAATCTGTACTCCCTGAAACATATGCTAAAGCAATAGTGGTACAGAACTTGTGGGAGCAACCAACCAACATCTGATTTGACTCAAGGTCCACTCCATGAGACAGAGCCTGACCCTAATTAGATGACCAAGGACCAGAGACCAGATAGCCTAGAGACCTGGGGTAAAACCAAACACTACTGATCAAAGTATCAATAAAATGATTCCTAATGATATTCTACTATACTCTTAGAACAGTGCCTTATTCAGTCATCATCAGGGAAGCTTCCTCCTGCAGTAGACCTTAACAGATGTAGAGACTCACAGCCAGTCATTGTCATTAACATCCAATCTACAGTCACCTAACCTACAATCACCTTGGAAGAGAGTCTTAATGAGGAATTACCAAGATCAAGTTAGCTTGTAGGTAGTCATAACTGTGAGGGACTAATATGATTATTACTTGATATAGAATATCATCATTTTCTAGGCCAGCCCTTAAACTGTAAAAGGGTGAAGAAAGCTAGCTAGCAAGCAAGCAAGAATTATTAGTCTTTCTGCTTTTGACAACAAATACGATGTAATAAGATGCTTTAAGTTTCTAACACCTTGTCTTTTCTGCTATCAAGAAGTATAACCTTTAACTGGAAGCTAGATAAACCCTTCTTTCTATCCACTGATGTGTGCCAGAAAATTTTATCAATGCAACAGAAATGAAACTAAAACACCGATCTTTCTCCAATTTACATTAGAGATGCAGGAACATACTACCATTAGACATTTTCTTTCTGTCCATTATCATCAAGGACACACTTTAGGACTTTTGTTCTAAGACCTGGAACTGTATTTCTGTCATTAACTCTTCATATTTGCATCCAGGTGGATATCAGATATTTTAAAATCTGTTTTGAAAATCAGTCACATTTTTCTCTTCCAACAGCAACCCCACAAGACCATGGATTTAATTCCTAGACTCCCAAAAAAAGACTTCCAATCTGTTTTATATTTTAGCCTCTTGTATTTCCAGGCCTTCCAACAAAACAAGAATCATATTTCTTGGCCACCATCTTTAATCATCGTTAATCCCTTTCTCAGAATGTTGTGTGTGCTAAGAAGAAAAGTCTGAAACTTTTATTCTATTTTCTATTATTAATCACACAAAAATGCCCCTATAGTCTTACAGAATACTGGCATAGGCTGGGTTCTCCAACAACTGTACTTACATGGAGTTCAGTGTTCTATGTGTTTAAATGTTCAATGCTGATGAGGAAAAGGAGTCTTGGGTAAGCAGTTTTGTATACCCATATCTGCACTCAAAGAACACTAGATGATATTTTCAGGTTCTCGTGCTCTGGAACAAAACATAATAATAATTGGACCAGAAACAAAGGAGAGTTATAGAAACGGAAACAGTTTATAGCCAACAATGACGAGCATAGCACAATAACCTTAAGCATATAATAGTGGCGCACACACCTTGACAGTAACAAATCATCTAGAATTTGATTGGAGTCCCACTCAACATCAGGTAAATCGTGCCTGGTACTGGAAATCTAACCAACTACTTCATGCTACTAAAATCATAGATCTTGGAAGAGAACCCACAACTGCCAGTTTCCTAAACCAACATAATCTCAACTGCATTCTAAATGTTTGTCCTTATAACCACAGATAAGTGTAACTCTTACCCCCTTCATCAAGGAAATATCTCTTATGAAGAGACAGAGACTATTACAGAAAGCCACAAACAATTAATATAGAGCTATGGCGCCTGGTCCCAACTGATACATTTACAACACAACTCCTGAACCTAAGACTCGGTGATCATTTTGGAAGAGAAGATGGTAAGATTCTGAGAGCCAGAGGAACAGTGAATTTGCTGTGAGACTGTGTCCCTTAAAAATCTCAGATGCTACACACATAAAATCTCTCCAACATGGATGCTTAAACATGAGCTGAACAAGAATGACATCAATGGACACGCTAATCTAGAAGAGGGAAAGCTCGGAAAGTCTTAGCCCTAATCCAAACCAAACCAAAATCCTACAGGCAACTGAAAGGATACTGAGAAGAGAATGAACAGAGTGTAACAATTGTTAGTTAAATGGTGAGCCCTAAAAATATATATGTACAAGTAACATTGGACTGAGAAAGTTGTATTTATATATTGGGGAAGTGAGTGTGCACATGTCATGTGTAACAATTAAAGAAAAGGGGGCCATGCATTGAAAAAGAGTAACAAAAATGGTGCATGGGAGGGTTTGGAGGGAGGAAAAATGCAATTATATTATAATCTTTAAAAATCATTGACAAACAAAATGGAAAAAGCATTAGTGAGGATGAAGTGGGTTAGATAGCTGCACAGATTTGAAACTCAAAATCCCCTGGCCAGAAATGTCCTGATACTTCATGGGTCATTTACATAATACAAGCCTCCCTCCTCACCCACATGCACACATGTGGAAGCTGATGCTTTTCCCACACATGCTCTCTTTAGTTACATATGGGTGGGAAAGGTTGTCTGTCTTTCAGCTAACTTTCAGAATGCTAATTGCCCTGCCTCCCTTACCCCAAGCCCTACTATTCTTCCACAGAAGGCTAGTGCAAAAGATGCTAGGTTATGCTAGACCTGTGCATCTTAGCTGACTCCACAGCACCTGTCAAAGCTCCACATTCCATTGGCCTCAGCCTCTATCAATCATAGAGTGCAGTACCACCCACAGAGGAGGGTGACCTTAGTTAAAGTAGCTGTTTGCAGCTGAGACACCCCTCTAAGGTTTTTAGAGAACCATGTATTTGCACACTGAGGATCCAGGGACAACATGGCTTTTCCTAAGTGGGGACTCAGGTAAACCACTCTTGTAAAAACCTCTCTTTCTGGAAAAAAAAAAGCAAGAGAAGGGAAGCTGGTGAGATGGATTGCACCCTCCATCTATGAACCGGGTCCTAGGCTATGACAGATGCCCCACAGTCTGATTACTTGTCCTAGGGGTTTCTATGTGGAACTGCTCAAACATGGCGGATCAATCGCCTTTCCCTGTGTATGGCCTTGGGCAGGGTCTCAGTCTTCTCCCAAATAGTTTCTGGAAATTTCACAGATAAGGCACTACTTTAACTTCTTGCAACCCTGTCCTGTGAACAAGCACTTTATCAACTGCTGACCTGTTGGGTGTCTCCCAGAAACCACCCTGTGACGTCCTTACCAACCCTTTTAAAAATAAGAGGTTCAAGCCTACCAAAATGTTCCACATGACCATGACTAAGTTGGTAAAATGAGACTCAGTTTGTGGCGTTTCATGACGGACTCAGAGACAGCACCAGCAGGTTAAGTTGTCCCCAGATCTCTCGGCCATTGAGAGTGTATGCGATGATATCAGTTTCATGAAAGCTTCTAAGTGCCAGAGTCATCCGTCTCAAAGCACCAAACGATAGACTCAAAGACACATTTTAAAACACATTGAGGAAGTGCAAGTGGAGCGGGCCCCTGCTGGAGGCGCTGGGTCTGCCGGTACCAGGTCTGGGCAAGCCGAGCCTTAAGTTAACATGGGGCGCAAGTTGGATCCTACGAAGAAGGAGAAGCGTGGGCCCGGCCGAAAGGCCCGAAAACAGAAGGGTGCAGAGACCGAACTGGCTAGATTTTTGCCTGCAGCTGGCGACAAGAACTTCAAGAGACTGTCAAGTCGTGCTCAGAAGAGGGCGGCCAAGAGGAGGGCAGGGTCTGCTGAAGTCCCTAAGCCAAATAAGTCTCCTGGGACCAAAGCATCACCATCGCCTAGAGAGTTATCCAAAGCAACAGTCCAGGCTCGAGGTAAGAAGCGCCCAGCACCAATTCAAAACAGTGATGGGGATGAGGAGGAAGACTCTGAGGAAGATGGTGTGGTGACCCAGGGGGACCTTTGGGGCTCTGGAGACAGTTGTGAAGATATGGTGGGTGACTATGGAGCTAACTCTGACTCGGAGGATGAGGAGGGAAAGTTGTTGCCTATTGAAAGAGCTGCTCTGAAGCAGAAGGCCAGGGACGCCGCAGATGGGGCCCAGTGGAGTGAAGAGGACACTGATGAAGACGAAGATGATGGTGTTTCCCCTGAGTCCCACCCCAGGAAGGATGACAAAGCGGAGGGAGATTTGCAGATTAATGTGGAAGATAAGGAAGCCTTTGTGCTGCCCCCTACTGGGGAGACAGACCAGGATACCCAGGCTCCAGACCTGCAGCGAGTTCACAAGCGCATCCAGGATATAGTAGGAGTGCTTCGGGATTTTGGGGCTCAGCGAGAAGAAGGTCGGTCTCGAACTGAGTATCTAAATCGGCTTCAGAAGAATCTGGCCACTTACTATTCTTATGGAGACTTCCTGTTGAGCAAGCTCATGGAGCTGTCCCCTCTGTCTGAGCTGGTAGAGTTCTTAGAGGCTAATGAGGTGCCCCGGCCAGTCACCCTTCGGACCAACACCTTGAAAACTCGTCGCCGAGACCTTGCTCAGGCTCTGATCAATCGAGGTGTTAATCTGGATCCATTGGGAAAGTGGCCAAAGTCTGGACTTGTGGTATATGATTCTTCAGTGCCTATTGGCGCTACTCCCGAGTACCTAGCTGGACACTATGTGCTGCATGGAGCTTCCAGTATGCTTCCTGTCATGGCCTTGGCACCTCAGGAGCATGAGCGGATCTTAGACATGTGCTGTGCTCCTGGAGGGAAGACCAGCTACATAGCTCAGCTGATGAAGAACACAGGTGTGATCCTTGCCAATGATGCCAATGCTGAACGACTCAAGAGTGTCGTGGGCAACCTACACCGCTTGGGAGTCACCAACACCATCATCAGCCACTATGACGGGCGCCAGTTCCCCAAGGTGGTGGGGGGCTTTGATCGAGTGCTGCTGGATGCCCCTAGTAATGGTACAGGAGTCATCTCCAAAGACCCTGCTGTGAAGAGGAACAAGGATGAGAAGGACATCCAGCTCTGTCCCCACCTTCAGAAGGAGCTGCTGCTCAGTGCTATTGACTCAGTCAACGCTGCCTCTAAGACCGGAGGCTACCTGCTCTACTGCACCTGTTCCATTACGGTGGAAGAGAATGAGTGGGCGGTAGACTATGCCTTGAAGAAGAGGAATGTGCGGCTGGTGCCCACCGGCCTGGACTTTGGCCAGGAAGGTTTCACCCGCTTCTGAGAAAGGCGCTTTCACCCGACTCTGCGTTCCACCCGACGCTTCTACCCTCACACTCACAATATGGATGGTTTCTTTATAGCCAAGTTCAAGAAATTTTCCAATTCTATTCCCCAACCCCATGCAGGTAATTTGCTCTCTTTTCCTTCCACCACCGCCTTTGCTCTTTCTGTTTTTTAAATGTATGTGCATGTGGTATATGCAGTGTGTGGTTCATGTGTATGTGCTGCATGTGTGTGGTATGTGCTGTGTGGCTGTGTGCGTGTACACACTCTCGAGCTCAGAATAACTTGGGAGTTCTCTCCATCCACCATGTGGCCCTGATCAAGCTCAGGCTTGACAGCAGGCACCTTTACCTGCTGTGCCTGTCTGACCAGCCCTACATTTAAAAGAGCATTGTTTTAAAGTGTTTTGTTCGTGCATTAATGTTTTACACCAAGTCAAAAAATAAAATAAAATAAAACACATTGAGGACCCAGAAAAAAAAAAGATCACTCTAAAACCATACATGTATGAAGTTTGGTTATTTAAAAGATCTCTAAAAGAATATTAAGTATAGGGCTAAAAATTAAACCTCCTTAATAGATTTATGGGGAGAAAAAGAATATATTGAACTTAGTTCCAGAGGCTAACAAAAGTGAATAGGTTAGTAATCAATAAATCTATTTAAATAGAAACTTAAGTGATTGTTGCTACTTTTTAAAGGTCTTTCCAAATACAGTTGCATCCTTTTGATGAAAGGGTCCTTCCAATGTTTACAATGAAGTCAACATGTTGGGACCAGCGCTGAGAGAAGAGGCAGTGAATGCAGTCCTAAACAGGACCACAGCTCAGGGAACATCCATCTTGGAAACAAAGACTAAAAGGACGCTGGAGAGGAATGCTGTAAAGCACTGTCCTCTGGACATGATGTGGGCATCACCATCACAATCTCCCAGCAAGTGTGGTCACCGGCACTAGAGGTGCAAAGAGTAAGCCAGCAGAACTCTCAGCATAGATGAGTGGGTGATCTCCCAGCCCAGCCCCACACTGGGAAGATAGTGGCAGTGATTATTGCTGTTCCAGGTGAAAGATAATCATTCTTATTGAGGATATGGTCACTAGTAGTTTTCTCCAGTGGATGTCCTACATCTATGCACTTATGGGTGGTGATAACTAGGTTTACTGTCACAAGCAAAAAACATGGAGTTGGGAGGAGTTGTGCCAAGGAGATATGGGGAAATATAGTTGACGAGATATTGGGGATGGGGAGATGAGGTCACATTTCATTGTATAGAGGAATGAAACTCTCAAAAAAAAAAAACAAAGAAAACTTAAAATCACGTTATCACTAAAATAGATTAATTAAAAATACATAAATTAACTTAAAAGGCAAATAGATGAGAAACCCCCAATTACTAATCCTTGTTTAGATAAGGAGAAGTTACGGTTACACATTTGGATGCACACCTTGAATCCCAGTACTCAAGAGGCAGAGACAAGAGGATGTTGAATACGGGTCTAAATGGGTTATAGAATGAGAACCTATTTTAGATGAAACAAAAGGAACAATAATTTCAAACTGAAATCCATATAAATTGTCTTTCTGACAATTATGTTGGGTAGTTTCAAAATAAAAAGACCTTTACCCCATATCCTAGTTAAGGTTTCATTGCTGTGAGCAGACACCCCGATGGAGACTACACTTATAAAGACAACATTTAACTGGGGCTGGCTTACAGGTTCAGAGGTTCGGTCCATTATCATCAAGGAGGGAGCATGGCAGCATCCAGGCAGGCATGGTGCAGGAGCTGAGAGTTCTACATCTTCATCTGAAGGTTGCTAGCAGAATGCTCTCAGGCAGCTAGGATATTAAAGCCCACAACCACAATGCCACACCTACTCCAACAATGCCACTAATAGTACCACTCCTTGACCCAAGCATATACAATACAAAACATCACACCCCACATTGTGGAAAGCTATCCCAGGTAAATGGTAGGTGTGAATGATATAGGTGTCAACGGGACAAGAAATAAATAGAAGAGCTGGATTAAAACAAATATGTGTTTTAAAATGAAGACTTTGGGACATGTGGGCATTTCATAAATGGTCCTAAATGGCTCCATCAGGAAAGACTGACACACTAGACAGTATATTTTTAAAACTTGTTTTCTTGGCTCATTTCTTTCACTGAGGTCTTTCTATATAGCCCAGGCTGGCCTAGAACCTAAACCATTCTGTCTCTGCCTTCCTAACACTTGGATTACAGTCATGTGCCCTAGACCTGGCTGGGGCTAAAAACATATCGATTTAAACAACATTTAGAGACTATTAAAAACAATCCTCAGAATGGAGGAAGATATTGGCAGTAGACCTGTTAGATATCCAGGTAATTTCTTAAGCTTTCATAAATTCACCCTAATTAGTCATATAATTTTATAGAAAACTAGCTACTGTTTGAACCTAACCTGCAAAAATAAAGAATAGCTATATAAACTCGATGTTATTTATAGCTAGGAAAAGTGAAAAAAATAAACCTTTAAAGAACTTCTACTACACATTCAAGAACATGATTAAAGAGAGAAACTCTATCTTTAACATTGATTAACAGGGGTTAACATGAGTTAATGTGGATTAACATGGTTCAAGAATGTCTTGTTTTCATGATGGGATGAAAATTGGAATGAAGATTTGAGAGAATCAGTAACATTATCTATCAAAACTAATTATGTAAGCAACCTTAATCTTCCCTTTCACTCAAAAGTATATACATTTAACAAATAAGCATCCATGTAAGCCAATATGTTCAAGAATATCCAAAGGACCAGGACACACATATGGGGGGTGTGGAGAGACAGAGACAAAAAGAGGGGGGAGAGAGAAGCAGAGAGACAAGGAGAGAGAAAAGGGGGAGGAAGTTTATACAAAATGACTTCCCTAAATAAAGCTAAAAGATGTGCTGAATTACAGTGGTAATATGAGATCAGTCTTTCTTTGAGAGAATAGAAAAGTCCATGATTGGAGGAAGCATCAAGAAACTTCTGAATGTTGGAATTTTCGTTCTTTACTTGAATGGTGTTCACCTGTGGCATGGAAAATACTCTTGTTACTTGGGGTGTCACCCTCTGTGGTGATTTGAATAGGAACAATCCCCCATAAACTTGTGTGTTTGAATGCTTAGCCATAAGAGTGCCACTATTAGGAGGTGTGGCCTTGTTGGGGGGAGTGTTTCACTGTGAGGGTAGACTTTTCTGTCGTCTGTACTTAAGCCATGCCTAGTATGGTACACAATCTCCTTCTGCTGCCTATGGATCCAGATGTAGAACTCTCAGCTCCACCAGCACCATGTCTGCCTGCATGCTGCCATGCTTCCTTCCATGATGATAATGGATTAAACCTCTGAAAGTGTAAGCCAGAACCAATTAAATGTTGTTCTTTATAAGAGTTGCCGTAAACATGGTGTCTCTTCACAGCAATAGAAACCCCAACTAAGACACCTGACATTATTAATACATCTGGATGCCTGGAGAATCCAAGGGTATTCCTTAGATAACAGAACACTGCCACTTATTTAGTAGCAACAGCAGAAATGGTGTTATTGGGATACATCCTACCAAGAGGATGATGAGAGACAATGCCATATGTTGAATTAAATGTGATTTAAAATAAGATATGGTTTCATTGTTAACACTAGTGAAGTGATCCCATTTATCCCACAACAGGCTGAGGGGAGGTACATTTTGAGTTCAGGTTATAATGAAAGACCATTTCTCCCCTGTGTTCTTCCATTGCTGGTCTTCCCCTAACATAGTAAGACACCTGTTTCTGAGTCTCTGATGACTAGGGCTAAATATTTAATTCTTCCTTTAGTTTTATAGCACCTAATGTTGCCCAACACAGTCCTGTAACTGGTAACTGGGTACTTCCCGTGTTGTGTGTGTATGTATGTAGGATATCAAATAAAGAGGCTTTTAAACTATATCTTACTGGACAAGTTAAATTGCTTTTCACCAGATGTGCCATTAAAAACAATCTTCAAAAATTTAATGTAGGCTATATCTCAGTGGGCAATTCAATGTTATGACCAACCAATTTAATTACATGGTGAGATCTTTTCATTTATCAGGAAGGGATTTGAGCCAGGCTGTTTTAAGTTTGACAGTATAGAGACTGGAAGAGAATTCTATGACTGCCCTCAGGATGAGATCCCCCAAATTTACCAGGACTTTCAATTTTCTCAGACTGGTCACAGTTTAATAGTAGCAAAAGATATACCATGGAGATTGTGTTTCTTTTCTATCTCATTCACTCCCCCTATAAGTTCTCCTTTATGGGTTCATAGAAAAACTGCGATAGAGAGACCTAGTTTGAGATGTATGCTGTCATAAAGATCCAAGTTAGAAGATAATTATTTCTTTAGTTAATTGGTTCAAGAAAACTTAAACGATGGCCTTGTCTTTTTCCTTTTAAATATTTATTTTATTTTTATTTGTCTGTGTGTGCGTGTGCGCGCGCGTGCGTGTGTGTTTGTGTAGATGGCTGCCTTCAGAGAACAAAAGATATCATTGAAGGCCCTAGTGATGATGTTACATGGAGTTGTGAGCCACCCCGTGTTCTGACACTTGATACCTACCACAAACTTTTGGGCCCTAACTCTAACCCTGATCTTTTAGAAGAGGAACAAGTGCTCTTAAACCAATAATCCATAAGTCCAGCCATATTCCAAGACATATTACATACACAGTAAAAAGACTTTTAGGGGGAAATAACTTCAAAAGGATTATTAAGCTACTGTTTAAGACGAAAAATTGGAAAATCAACTGAATAATGTGATAACACCATTTGGGTTAGTCAAAACTGATGTGTTGATAAAATTTATTGCTGAGAACGAAGCTTACGAAATCCACGAACTAGGGCTTTTTGTAGTGCATTGGTCTGGTGCTGCTATATAGTCAAATGATAAATTCTGTACTCCAAGACCTGGTTGCCTCTGACAAGAAGATCCCTCGTGTATAGCACTAAAGGAAGAAGAATTAAATCTTTGGCCTTAGTCACCAGAGCCTCAGAAACAGGTGTCTTACTAAGATAGGGGAAGACCAGCAATGATAGAACTCGGGAAAAATGATCTTTTGTTGTAACTTGAACTTGACATCTCTGGCCCCCAACCTCCAAGCCTACTGTTTTGGATGGTTTTCTTCATGTTGTTGACGCTGTTTTGGGGGGTAGAGCTTAGCTGGCAGAACTAGGCCACTAGAAGTAGGCCTCGGGAGGTTATACATAGTTATCCAGCCCATCATCAATCTCTCTGATTCTTCATTGGCTATGAGGGGAGGACTTGACACCTACCACAAACTTTTGTGCCCATGACTGTTGATATGCCTTCCTTAGCATGACAGGCTGAAACTCCTTGAAACTATGTTTCTTTAATTGAAAATAGGGGGTGTTTTTATACCACATAGTTTCAATACAGTTTACTCTCCCCAACTTCCCCAGTTCTACCTTCCTTCCCTCCCATCTGCTTCTCATTAGAAAGCAAACCAACACCTAAGGAGAAATAATAAAGTAAAATAAAATGAAATAAAAATTTAAGAATATAAGAATAGGGAAAACAAGCAAACAAAATAAAAACAGCCAAAGAAAAAGCAAAAGATGTATGCACACAGAGAGAGGACGAGAGGGAGGGAGGGGGAGGGAGAGAGTTGTAAAAACACTAAACCATAATAAACTGCAAGATTTTTTTTTTAAAGTTTCCCTGTCACAGTCATGATATCATGAGCTAACAACCCTCCAAAGACTCTGAAATTGGGCTTAACAGAAACTTTTAGAAGCATGAAAGTTATCTGCAGGGACATGGAGAACATCACTGTCCAGAGCTAGAACAAAGTACAAATGTCATAGCAAAAGTTACTGAACTGTACAGTTGATAAGGATTAATAAGAATTTTTAAAAATAATTTTTAAATTAAGATTGGGGTAAAGACTGATTTTATATAGACTTGGGGAAAATTGAAACAAAGAAGATGATCTATATCTGGCTTGTGGTAGAACATGTTTTATATGTAAATTTTATTTCAGTAAGTTGGTGAAAAAAATATGTCAACATCCAGCAAGTAAAATCAGCATCCATCTAACTCATATATTTGGTAACATTTCTATCAAAGGGCTTTTTAAAGTCTAGAAAACTCATGTTATGCCTTGAACTGCAGATACATTGTAAAAATATAATACTTCTTGGTGACTTCAATATACCATCATACTCCCACAAAGGAAAATAAAACCACAAAGCGAAAAACGTTTTCAATGTACTTTCTTATTTATAAAGTCCGTGTTGTAGGAAGGTGAATGCTCGGCAGCCAGGAGCTAGGGACCAACAACCCCTTAACTCACACAAATGATAGGTTTGCTTCCACTCAAGAGTTCAAATTAGGACCCTTCCTGGAATTGCTTTTTGAGTATGTGGTTAGGAGAAGAGAGGAGGCTCTTCCTGGAGTCAGGCACAAGAGGGGATTTGAAGACAACAGTTGTCAGTCAGGGAGAGTCAGTCTGGGGTCCCAAGAAAGGAAACAAGGCTGTCTTAGAAGGGGGCTCAGGAGGATGGACGTAATATGTTTGTCCACTGTCCAATCATACTGAAGCGGCTTTCAGGTTCCACTTGCCAGCTCTGCCTCCCCTGTGATGATATGTCCCTGTTGCAATCCAGATACTTACTGGCCAGAGTGGAACCCATAAGAGGGTCGTGTTGCTGGAAGACGGTTGGAAGCCCTGAGAATTCTGCTGAAACTTCATGGCTCTTGGAAACTATGCTTGGAGTCAGGACTTGTTAATGGAGGGTGAGTGACCTCATTCCTACCAGGTCTGAGGGCATCATCCCACACATTCTGGGCAAACCATTTCAAAACCAATATTTTTTTGCAAAGAAATGTCAAGAAAGAGAAACATAATAAACCGTTAACCCCGGTTATCTTTAAAGGCCAAAAATATGCATATATTTTCACTAACTTTCTATATTTTTCAAATACTGTTTTATAAGTATAACTCTTGTGATGGAAAAATACAGCAAACATGTCATTATGGTCTGTGTCTAATGATAATGAAAAAAATTGAGGGATAACAAATTGTTCTGTTATAACATCCTAACTTCTATAAATTTCTGTTGCTTCTGAAAGAAAATTGCTACGTATTCTAGTCTTTTCTATAAATAAATACCATGTGCCTTCCTATCCCACAAACTATTTTATGCCTGTTGGTGACTTTTTTCCACTGCACGTATCCAACCTACCAATGTCACCCCTACACGCTGCAAGGCACGCTAACCACAGCCACCTGGGGAAAGGGAGAGGCCTTTCCTCTGATCTTGTCCACCTATGAAAGGAATTTACTCTGTTTTATCTCAGCCCACCTAGTTCAGGGTGTTAGAGTGCAGTGTGTTTCTACTCAAGAGAGAAGCCCACACATCCCTAAGAAGCATAGCAAGTACACTGAAAAAAAAATATTCTGTGTAACCAAAGAGATGTCCTTCCCTTTCCAAGTTAGGTTTGTCATTTAAACCAATGACAATTTAAGATGGTCCTCAATGGGGCTGATGGATCAGTTGGCAAACTGCATGGTATGCAAGCATAAGGGCATGAGTTCAGATGCCCAAACACAGGTAAAGGTGAAGTACAGCATATATCTATAACCAGTGCAGAAGGGGTAGAGGTAGGAAAACCCATGGGGCTCATTGGCCAGCTGGTAAGGTGAGTCGTAAGTTCCTGGTTCAGTGAGAGGCATCACCTCAAGACTGGTGGAGAACAAAAGATGAGGACACCTAACATCAACCACTGCCCTCCATCAGCTGGAGCCCACTCACATGCTTGTGTGCACACACATGCACAGACACAGTCCTCGATGGCTCCACAGAGGTACTGAACACTGCAGGTGCCGTTTGTAGGTCTTCTTCATTTAAAGTTAGCAACTTAAAACGGATGGCAGTAGGCTCCCAAGCCAGGAATCAGAATTCAATCTGATGTGCTTTGGAGTGTAAGGGACAATGGAAACTTGGAAATGCTTCTTTTTCCTTTCTCAGTAGGTGACAATAGAAACATCATCATCATCATAAAAAAAAAAAAGTATCTGTGGCTATGGCTTCAGGCTCTCAGGGGCTCCATTGCTGAGCTCTGCCCTTGCCTCTTTCTTTACTTTTAGAATTTTAAGTTCTCACTGAATTCTACAGGCAGGCCTTAAGTTTGTACTCAACCTTCAGAGTACTTGAGACTACAGGTCTAGCTACTGTACTTTTCCTATTAATATAATAAAATGCCTCAGTCATGGTGGGAAGACCCAAAGGAAGAAAAGCAGATCCATGTGAGATCTACCAGAATTCCTCAAGGCTCCTGCGTCCTTCTTAAGCAAAACAAGGAGACAGCGAGAGACTCAGAGACAAAGATACCAATGAAGCACAGCCACCTTTCCATTCAGGTTTAGACCACGTGATAGAGATGCATGCCATGTGGCATGGAGATTCATTTTTACTACAATCATCAAAATGTCAGCTTCTGGATGCATTTGAATGCCCACAAACTTAACTTCTTCCCAAAAATAATTTTTAATCCATTTTCTCTATAAAAACAGGAATCTCCGTTTACCAACTGTCAACTGGGCTAATTGAGAAGGGGAAAAAAAGATGGTATTTCAAACTTTCAAGAACATGAATGTTTACAGGTTTTCACTAAGGGGATTTGGTTCCTATTCTCATAAAGAGAAAGCCAAAAAAGGATAGTACTTGCCTAGGGTTCAATTTTATGTGCATTTTACTAGATACCCTGTGTCCTTTAGGTTTCTGCTGTCATCCCAATTCCTCCTCTGATTTTTTTTCTCTCTGCTGTTGTTTCCACACCGAATCCTATTTGATATTTTATTGCTAGCAGGGACTGTCCTAGCAGTATTGGTATTGAGGACTTGGATGGAGTCACGGGCAGTTCAGGTATCTACCAAGTATGAGAGAGAACACCAAAATAATCCTAGCCGGCCAATTAAATGAAAAAGATGTCTGATTCTAATAGTGTAAAGAAAAAATAAAAGTGTTTACCTTAGTTATAAGGTGACAGTAGAGGAGAAAAAGGAAAGTGGAGAAAAGAAAGGAAGAAAGGGGAGGGGAGAGGAGAGGAGGGGAGTGGAAGAGGACTCACAGTTTGGCTGGGACCCAAGCAAGCTAATGTGGTTTCCAAAGGGTACCAAGATGGTATAATTTTCTATGTCTTTTGACATGATGGGAATTGATACCATTTTTCTTGAAGACAAGAAGACCTTGGGGGATTACAAGCACTCTTCAATAAGTAAAAAACCTTGTGAGCAATGAAGGTCATATTTTTAATCAGAACCCTCCTTTCCCCAAAATCTTTCAAAGGCCTGAAATTGCATATCTGGCCCAGCTGATACCCAGACTGCAGCCAACCTAGAAATACACAAATAGTAACAGACAGCACAGAAAGATGCAATAGGCTTATAACTCTTAAGAGCCGGCAGTGACTCTAACACCAACTTTATATTGGTTTTTATTTGTTCTGGCCTATCGAAATGGCTTCCTGGCCATAAAGTAAAGAAGTACCCCTCTGTAAGAAACAGAATCATGAAGAACATCACACCTGGAAATAAGGTGTCTTGTTGAAGGCTTTTCCTGTGGCCATACTACTCCCTGACTAAAGCCAGCCCCATTCTCTTTTCAGGTTGTTTGATTGGTCCCTGAATTGAGTGCTGAGAAATAGGAAGTGCACGTGAGGATGGGAGGAAACACTGAGTCCTGGTTTCTTATGACAAGTAGGGAAATGGGAGGGTGGGATGAGTTTGTCTAAGTAACTGTTCCAAAGGTTCAGCATATGGCTGCCTCCTTTAAGCACAGCCATGAACTGCTATGATGTAAGGAGCTTCAGGGCTGAGCATTTGAGTGACAGGCTAAGGGGACCCTGGTGGTCAACATTCACAGTGGGCCCCACCCAAGGTATTTTACTGGGAAAAACCAAGACAAGAAAGTCAATTAACTTTATACTAGATAAAAGAGGGTAGGAATTTTTTTATTTCAATTTACTACTATGAGAACTGAAAAAAATTCAACCTCCAAGAAAACTATTAATTGTTACAGTGTCAGAAGGTTTTACACACACACACACACACACACACACACACACACACACACACATATATATATGCTGTAGTTTTAAGATCCCACACTTGGTGCTGGAAACATTTCGTACTGGAGGTGAAATCTGGGCTGTTGCAATGTGGAAGAACAGGATTAAAGCCATTTGATCTATCTGTAAAAGTGCTATATTGAAGTCTACAAGCATCTTTGAAAACCTTTTAAATAGACCCTTTTTGAGACATTTCAATAAGTAGAGTACTCCACTCCATCTCTCATGTGACCCCTGACCCTACTACACGTGCTCCAACAGTATACTGTTACAAAGCCAGAATACTGGGATCCAACACACAGCCCAGACATCAACCAAGATACCTAGTACCCCTCCATACAATGTGTCAGTCCCCTGTCTCTAGTTTAGCAACAAAGGAATAGTTGTTGTTAGAGCAGGGATGAGGATAAGTACCAGCAGAGTAGGGGAGGGAACTGGAGCGATTTTGCGTATAGAAGAGAGTGCCCGAATTGAGCATCATTCTTAAGTCCACCAATATAGTTTTTCGTAATAAAAAAAAAGTCAAATAGGTAAGTATTTATACATTATGCTCCATGTCCACAGATAAACAACAAAATACAGATGCTTAAGTTATATCCATATCACAATAAAACAAATGAATGTCCATTCAAGATTTGAGTGATACAAGAAGACAAAAAGATCCATCCTGGGAGATTGCTGCACCTCTCTTGCTATAGAGACTTCATCAAAGAAGTGTATCCTTACCTGGGATGACCTAAATTAAGAAGACTTGTGTATTAACTGCATAATCAGGACCAGTGATCTACAGTAGAAATGAACCCCACCTGTTATATACGTCTATAAGAAAAGATAACCTGAAATCGCTTAGGTGATTGACTACAGTCCTCCACCACTTTCCCTGTCAAAGAGTTCTACATTGAGATTCAGAATTTATTTCAAATTTTTCTCCATGACAAGGGAGGTTCATGGTTTTCCTGTAGGGGAGGTACCAACCTTAAACATGGTATCACGGTGGCCAACCTAGTCAATCCTCCCACATGCCCATCACAGGCTACAAAAAAAGAGGGGCCTTCAAAAGGCAGCACTTATGACTCCTGGCTGTGAGTAGGGGAGTTATATATGCTCTTGACTAAGCCAAGAAGATCTTGGGATTGAACCCAGCTGAACTCAACAGCTCATTTTTGTTGACTCTTCTTTGCCCATCTCTAGAGTAAGAGCTATAGGGACACAATCAACATGTTAGCTGTGCTTTTGGTTCCGGGTGACAAGATACACTGAATAAAAGTGAAAATTCTCCTTGAGAAGAGAGACAAAAATACTCCTTGTTGAATGATGGTGTGGCAGATGGACAAGCAAAATAAAGCAGAACAGAGAGAAAACACACGGAACTTCCATCGCAGTAGCTGGGAACAGTTTCATGAGGAACTTGGGACATTTGGAAATTTGAATACACCTCTCAGATAATTTTCATTGGGGTCACCTCTCAGATAAACCTGCCCGTCCCCTCTGTGGTACTAAGCAAGACCTAAGGCAGCCAGGCACTTTAGTTTAGCAGGCAACTTTATTTCTAAGTTTGAATGGTTTTCTTTTTTTATTCCAGTGGAATCTATGTTTGTAGTTTTAGTAGGACATTTCAGAAATGCATAAGAGAAAAAGACAAAGGTCCTTTCTAGAAGCGATGTTTATCACCTGCAATTTTGTCAGCTTTCCAGAGCTTTCCAGTAGCATTAACAAAATACTTGAGGTGAGTACCACAAAAACAGGAAAGACATTTTACTCCCCAGTTTTGAATATTTCTGATCATGATCTCTTGATCCTATTGCTTTGACCTTATGTTCCCTCTGGCACAACACCAAACACATACCAGGACAGCAAATGAGAAAGGAGATGAGCATCCCATCACCACACAGTCACAGTGACCTAACACCCCCTACTAAGTCTCACTTCTACCAGTAACACACACTGAGGACCATGGGGATCAAGCCTTCTCATGGGATTATAAAGAGATAAACAATATGGTTTAGACCTTCAAACTCCATGTGAGTCATCCTTCTTTGGGGTACTGGTTAACAAAAAACAGTCCATAAAGACTGAGAGCTCTATGCATGGATAGTATCATGAATGTCTTTTTGCTATTGGTCCACATTAAAAGAAATCTGATTGGAAACCATGACTCAGAGAAAGACGACAATATGAGCTCTAGCGTGTCCTTGGACTCATACTAAGAAAACATGAATTAGCCTTGGCTATAAACTCAGCTTAAAAGTTATTATGTGTTCTGTTATGTGTTTTTTATGATAGGAATAAAAAGTTAAATATGTTTCACTTTTAATAACTCTCTGCTTTACATCACTTAATTAACCTGTCAACTATAGACCTAAGTCACCAGCAGAGTGAAGACCTCTCCACTGGAAACTGGTCAAGACAATTCCTTGTCTGGCCCGCTTTGTTTTCCATAATTAACCAAGGTTGACTAGATGTGTCTACGGGCCTTCCAGCCTTCTTCATCATCCTGGCAGTCAGTGTGCCAGATTTCATGAATGTTCTACAACTGCAAATCAAAAAAAAAAAAGTCATCTCAGGAAGTTGGCTGCATTCAACCCCTCCCTAGAACACTGCATTGTAACAAAAGCATCTCATTTCCTACCAACTTACTGCACATAAAACACCGTCAGTATTTTTCAACTTATACATTATTTACATAAAACCAATATTTTGTAATCAAATATATCCCATGTTGTTACCATTGCCCACACTCATTATGGCTATTTTTTTATCCAAATAGAAAAAGAAAAAAAACCTAGAAATCTCAAAGTCACTCCCTATCCTTTGATTTTATTTCTCTCTGCAGAGTACCTTTTTTGCATGAGACTGCCACCCTTAGGTTTAGAAATTTAAGCTCAGATGTTAAATCTTCCAGTCTAATCTCTAGCCTACAAAACCCTAAAGCCTGGGGCTCTAATATTTGCTAGCCTTTTGTTGGGGTGGTGCCCTTTCAGGAAATCCAGATCACCTCTAAACTCATAGGATTTTCCTATAAAGTAGTGGAGTCCTATTAGAGCACAACATACTGCCAACACTTGTACAGTGGCAAGGCCCTCATCCCAGAAGACAGTGCCCAGAAGGTCACCGGTGGGTAAATTATAGAATATGCATCTCTCACTGAAGAGCATTGAGAAACAGATAGATGGATTTTCTTTAGGCCTTTTGCAGATTTAGTGCTATGAATATCCATGGTCATTTTAGCTGCCTTTCCCTTTGTATCTGGGCCCTTCTATCCAGTAGCCAGTCATTTATTAGCAAGTTTGAAGGTCAGTGAGATACATTACTCCTGCATAATCAGAAACTTGTAAAACCAGATACCTATATATCTAAAATATATAGATAGGCATTTGATTACTGGCCAAAAACAATATAGGATCAGAGTTTTCATCTCTATTAATTCACCCCCTTAATGTTAACACAAACATACCTATCAATCAAATGAGCCAGAAAATTCTCCACAACAAAGTTATCTGCCCTTGAGACTTTAAGAAATTGTATAGAGGCTACCCAAACACAGATATTGTCAGTGTTCTCTCTACCAGCATCCACATTCATACTGTGAGATGTGAGGATGTTTCCATGGTAGCACCTTTGGTCATTTACCACTCTCATCCCTTGGGAATACCCTATAGTGGTAAATATTAAAATGATTCTGTTGTTATCAGCGCAGTTGTCTCACTTCACAGACACTGCTCTAGTGCAGAGCCAAGCACACCTGGACACTATTACATGATTCACAGGCTGCCCTCTCCACTTGGATCCCTTCCCAAGTGGTTCACTCAGCCCACCCTAGTTGCTTCTGTCCCAGATAGCCTATGACCGTCCCAGCATGTTGTTTTCACTCACTTTCCTCCACCACCAGATAAAAACATGACTCCACAATCATTCACTTATCAAACAGGTTTATATGTTAAATTCTCAATCCATAAACCCTCTACACAATTAACTTACAACTAGTGGACAAAGATATAAACTGCCCACCTATATAAGATAAGTAGACCCATAGAAATCCTTAGAAATAATCAAAACAACCTTATCCATCTAGAAATGAGCAGAGACAAACATCTATGTTTGTTTCCAAGTTGCCTCCTCTCCCGTGAATCTCTGCCTCTCTTCTCCTCTTCTGCTTTTTCAACATTGTCCCTGCCTTACTCTCTACTGTCCAATCATATATTGCCTTGACATCAACCTACAGTGCCCCACCATTATTCTTTTAAAAATTCTTTCTGTCTTGATATGCCTTACATGGAGCAGGGAACTGAGGGGAGGCCAGATTAAAAACCCAGTAGTACTTCCTTCCTCTAAGAGTCAGCAATCAGTTGTACAGACAATGAAAAGAGTAGACTGTCTTTTAAAAATAAAACACAACTGTGAATCCCTAATAAAATTATATCTATTTCCAGAATAGTTTTTAACTGCACATCTTGAGATCTTATGCCTAGCCATACTGTGTGTTCTATACTCTTGATTTAACTGAAATGGAACTGAGTAAAAACTGAGGACCAGTGCTCTAGTTCATCAGCCCAACCAAATATGCCAATTAGAGAATGATCCATCCTCACTGGTTTTCAAGTTTGCTAATATCTGTCGAGCTACCCACCAGAAGGACTTGAATATAAGGGAAAGACAGCTATAAAAGACCGTGAATGTTCATGATACCACATCTGCAAAATATCTAAAGAAATTTCACTTTGCCATATATTGTTGCTCTTCAGTGAAAGACATCTATCCTAAAATTTTCCCATTAGTGAGCTTCTGGGCACTGTCTTCCTAGGCTGAGAGCCTTTTAACTATTTGGACACTTAGCCACAAAAAAAGGAGTGTGTACTACAAATACACATCATGAAACAGTTAGGCTGTCTCCCATAGAGGCCATTCTGCCACAAGTGACTGCTCAGCATGAGGTTGAAGCTGTGACGGGGATGTCAGGAGGACATAGAGATCTCTCTGGGCTAAGTCGACCACCAGCAGCTAAAGCACATGATGTCATATTCTCAGAAAGCCTGAGGGAGCACAACCAGCTACACAGGTTATATGCTCAAACACTGATGCCAAGTTCCAGTCTTAGCACACTCATTTCAAAGCACTGAGGAAGTCTGTAGATGTCCAACTGCCACCTAAAATGTTAGTAAAGACCTTCACGACCCATTGGCAGTATGGGACCTGCAAAATAAATGATCTGTGGCTGTATTCAATGACCAATCTTTTCTATATTCATTTCTTCCTTGGCAATAAACAGCAAGATTAATGATGCAGAATGAGCATACATCTCCAGGCCCCAGAGAATCATAGGAGAGAAAAGAAATGAAAACAATTAGGGAAAAAAATCCCATTTCCACATGTGCGTTCCTCCCTAGGGACAGTTGCCACTAAATTTGAATGAGGCTTTAGTGGCAGCAGAGACACAATGCAAGTGCACCTGATTCAAGGGGCACTCAGCTGAGCTGCCTTAATTAGTTACTGATCTCAAGAGAAAATGGCTCAATTCTCAGTAGGGGTAGCAAGCAAGCACCACAGAGCAGCAGCAGAGTCTCAAATACTAAACAATCTATTCATTCTTCTATGCAAAGACATTTGGAAGAAAAATACAATGTTCTCACATTGTATCTCTCTGCAAAAGTAGGTCTCTACATGAGACACTGTTCTTCACAAAACACCCCTGAGACCCATTCCTCTCCAGTAACACCACCCTATAATGAGGTAGTAATAATACATAAGGACCTGTTTGTTCTTGAATAGTCTCCAAGATCAGCCTGTTTCACATTAAATTTCATTCAAAATTAAGACGTTATGTTACTGGACACTTTAGCATAAACCCATCCTGTATTTCAAAAGAAATTAGGAAACAGAAATGGGTAAAAGAAAATTTATTAGCAATTTGGTCAAACTGGTGGAGTGATACTATTTTCTCCCCAAATAAGCCTAAGGCCATCATAAAATTTGTAGGAAGCCATGAAATAAAGGCTAAAAGAGGTGCAAACTTATCTCTGATACAAGTTTAAGGGTCCTTTTCTAAAGGAAAGGAGAGACATGGACCAGAGATTATTTCTTTTGTCTGTTCTGTTATACAGATTTGTACACAAGTCTGGGCCGAAGAAAATGAGATCCTAATGTGTTCCCATTTTTAAAATAGAAGTATCTCAGAATTTGTGGGATGTAAGATTCCCCAGCCATCCTAGGTGCCACCCCATAATAGGCATAGAATAAAAGATCCTGGTACTTTCTTTGAAGGGCAACTTTAATTCCCTCTACTGTATGCCTATTTAAGCACACTAGTTTTGCAAGAGAAGAAATCTGCTAGTCTAGGAACAGAGGGTTAGCCATAGGCATTCATCTTTATATTATTTTTCTCTCTCTAGAGTTTAGGCATAAAATCACAGTTACAACTATTGTAGGGTTGTAGAACTTGTTTACAAAACAAAGGACAACATAGCCATCTCTGCGATCTATCTCTAGTAACCTTACAGTCATTCATTATAAAAAATGCAACTATTTTACCATATTATAATATATAGAATTTTATATTGGCATGCCTGATGCCAAAGCTTAATTAAGTAATCACTGACCCAAGTTTGGAATCTAGAAAGAAAAGTTGTGCTGCTGAACTCTTCTATAACGTGCAGCATAAGCCAGAGGTCAGCACATTCTGACCCAGCTCCAGCCCACTGTCTGGCTTTTGTGAACAAAATCTCACTAAAGAATCAGCATGGCATATCACTGAGTTACCACTGAGAGCAGTGAATGTAACCTTCCTAATACTGTGACCCTTTAATACAGTGCCTCATGCTATAGTGACCCCAACCATAACATTTTTGCTGCTACTTCATAACTGTAATTTCTCTACTATTACGAATTATAATACAAATATTTGTGTTTTCTGAGGGCCTTAAGCAGCTCCTACGAGTCATAGCCCACAGGTTGAGAACCCTGATCTAAAGTGTTATTTACAACACAATAGCATATAAATAGTGGTCACAAGAACCACAGAGCCCACAAAACTAAATAGAAAAAAATTAATAAAACAAAATGGCTACTCCTATGTTACCAGCCGATGTGAGGAAGGGTTTGGTGTGCATGCATAGGGGAGTTCCAGGCTCTTGTGTCTTGCAACAAAGAATTGGAAAGAGTGAGGCAAGGAGTGGTGAGAAAAGTGAGAGAATTTATTAGGAAAGAATACACTTCCAGGGGAAGAAGGGCCGAAGCAAAGAGAAAGGTTGCAACTCAATGGTTTCCACGTACTGGTGTTACGTTTTAAAGTGAAGTGGGCTTTTTCCAATCATCTCTCTACCACACACTGTATAGTGCTTGCTCCGTCATGTGACCTTGTCCTGTATTACATGTCTCATTAGCATCTTAAATCTTCATGCAGGGTATGTGGTTTAGTAGTAGAATGAGCCAAGGTGTGATGGAATAAGCTAATGGGGCACCCTGGGGCATGGCTGGCCTGAGTCTGTGACTCCCTGGGCCACAGCTGGCCTGAGCCCATGACTCCAGCTGATTTCGTTAGTCTATGGTGGGAATTTCTCCAGCTTTTCTCTTTGCCAATTTGTCTTGTGTCTGTGCTAGTTTTGAAAAGCTTTGAGGTCTCACTCTCCCCTCACCTTTCCTGCCCCAACCTGGATAAGCTGCAACTTGTTCTTTGAAGCAAACTCATTGTGATTCCGCTGCTGAGACAATCAATCTCCATCCAGCCTGGTGTTAGGTGCAACTGCTAAGCTCCAGACTATTCTTTGACAAAATGGTCTTCACTTCTCCATGGTCCTGAGATCTCACTCTGGCCTGCCATTGACTCCTCGGGTTTTTGTGATTCCTGCTGAAGGAGAGAGCTTGGTACAGAAGTCCAGCAGAGTTTACGTAGAATACTGAGTCACTCCCAAAGATTCCCAAGGTGCCAATATTGAGAAGAACTGTTTGGAGAGTAACATTTGGATAGCAGCTAGGAAGACTGCCGTGCAGGGTGAGAGCAGACAATAAAGAAGGGACCATTGTACCAGCCCCCATGTTTATGCAGCCTGTATGCTGTTCCTTGATGCTTCTGTCCAGAATGGCAGTTTTCTAATCAAGTGATTGAAAGGCCCATTTGTGTTAACCCTTAAGAGAATGGGCAGTGTACTTCCTTACTATTTCCATAAAGCATTCTGCTACATAGTAATCTTATAATCTTCCTGGCTACTCAGAAAACCATGTCTCCCAACCAGGGCCAGAGATATATCTCAGATCCCTTTCTTTTGACCAAGATGATGATGATGATTATCATGATCAATATACTGAAGAAAAAGAAAGTCAAAGCTAGGCACAGCAGCATCAGGGCATCTCATCTTCTCTGTCACTAGTAAGCAGGCAATTGGAGGAAATATGGTTTACATCTTGAATGGTCAAGTGTTGGACAGCCTGGATTGTCTTTCATAACAAAATTCTTCTAGGAAATAACAGAATTTGTGGATTTTTTTCAAAACTCTGCTTCATCAAGATGTGAAGAAAAGATGAAGCTATGTGAGCCCCTCTGATTCTGGATATGATGATGCAAGAGTGCCACCAGGAAACCCTCCATGAAGAATGGGTCGGATCAGTCATCTTCATGGCCCCAGCTGTCCTCCAATGGCTGGTGGATGAGGAAGGTAAATGTCTACTCTGAGAAGCAGACAACTAGACATACACATGTGTAGAAGGAAGCCATCAAGAAGTGGAGAGCAGCTCATGCAGGAGAAGGTGGTGTCTGTCCAAACAAGAATTGCTCTGTGTCCTCAACATGAATGAGGTGATGCTGGGAACTCCCTCTGCAGGATCTGGCCTGACTGACATGCAGTTCTATAAATGTACCTCTGTTTCCTTTTTTTTTTTTTTTTTTTTTTTTTTTTTTTTTTTGTACAGTCCACTAAAGTGTTAGTATAGATTTAAGGAGTAAATATTTGTAGGTTGCAAAACTTGATTCTTCATCTTTATATGATTATACCAAAAATCTTTGATCTGGAAGAAATAAAGGCTATGTATTTAGTCCTGAAAAAAAAGGAAGAAAGAGAAAGTCTATATAAATAGTCATGCTTTGCTAAGAGGAGGAAAGTGGGTTTCAGCAAAGCCCCACTCCCTATAACTTCCTCCCATTCAAACACCATTTTTAAACTTAAAAAAGACACAGTTGCAATGTGCCCCCTCCTCTCATGTGGTATTTCAAATCCTAAGGAGGGCAGTTGCTATGTTCCCATCTCCCTTTATGCAATCCTATTCTTCACTTACAAAATTAATCTGTCACCAGGGACACAGACTGTGGCCCTAAGGCTGATCGTGGGTTGGGATTCATTCTCCATAAATAAATACCCTTTGGAAGGTACTCAACATTCTGATGTCTTAGCATGTGAACACAATCATGAAGGCAAGCAAGATTTTGCACACTGGACATTAGTCTTTCCAGTGGGTTTGCTCTGGGGAACATTCTAAGACTGTGGAGCTCAAGTTGTGGCCCTCCCTGAGTTACTCCATGTTGCATAAGACTGTAGTTTTTAAGGATGTCTTCTGTCTTAAGAGACTCAAGTTTATAGGTTGTTTTTCATTCCATGTTGAGGGTGAGGAGTGACTGTGTATTGAGTGGATCCCTTAACTGTCTGTACCACACATAGCATAGACTGATAATTCATTTTCTGGTACCAGAAGCATACTATCCTACTCCTTTGGAAGAATGAAATAAACTATGAAGGCATATGGATAGATTAAAATCTGAGCAGAGAAACCAGCCCCAAGAACTTAACAGACAAGCCAGTCCAAAGAAAGGATGTAACCCCTCATTCAGAACCTACAGAGTGGTGGGTACCCAACATTGCTACAGAGACAGTCATCCTGGCTTGTCATCTAATTTCATGGTCTCTATGTCAGAGACTGATGACAGAGAACTTCCAATCTCCAGGGCTTCAGCTCAGCTGGACCCCACTATTGGCACAGGCATTTCCCTGTTTGCCCATCTGGACCTGCCATCCATCTGTCCTATCTGTCCTTCAGTTCCTTCCTCTGTATCCAGTACTGACCTCTTACCTCTCAAGCTGGGCTTGGTTCATTATTGTTGCCAATACGGGATCCACTTGCTTGTCCATCTACCTCTCACTTCTCCTGAACTACACTGTGACCTTGTAGCCCTTGATAGATACTCTGTAACCTACATATAAACTTGCAGAGGGAGAGAGATTTACTGTATGATGTGCTTTGTGTGGTTTGAGAGTTAATCTTTAAACTTGGAATGGAGGACCCATGTTCACACCCGCTGCCATCCAAATCACCACGTCTATTTATCCATTTGGAAGTCAACTAAAGATTGTAGAAAGGGCATCACTGAGCTTTCTAAGGGTTGAGTTTTAAAATTTGAAGAATAACAACAAAGGAAAATAAAATGAATTACAGGCTAGTTCTATCAGCCTGTTTCCCTAGAGCATAAAGTTCCCGACCGACTCTCATGTTTGATCCAAAAGCACTTTATGCGTCCCTCTCTATTATCTGTTCAGCCGAAAGAAACCGACAAAAAAAGAACAAAATTAATTCTGGTTCAGTTCAAGAGTTGGATTGCAGTTGTTTTTGCTTTTCTTAACCAAGTCACTTGGCCTCAATTCCCCAAGTCATGGGAGCTTAGTCCAAGCTGGAGCCTCTTTGCTTCATTCCCCAGAGCTCATATCCTGTTTTTCACTCATTCTCCTGATTTTAGCAGATGTTGTCTATTAATATGTCTGAGAACTTAGGATGTTTCAATTATGGCCCAAAGAAATAGGCTATTTGCACTCTTTGTGTTTCCACAAAATTACTATTCAGTCATAACTTTCTAGAGTATTGCTATCAAAAAAAAAGTGTGAACTGGAAAACGGAATGAACGACCTCTCCAGCACAGACCCCCATGTGGACCCCATGCGGACCCCGTGCGGACCCTATGGATCAAAACATGACACTTGTCGGGCTTCCTCATCACAGTTCACAAATATCACCTACCTAACTTGATCCAGGCAGAGATTCCTGGTTTGAAAATATCTATTCGTTCCTCTGACCTCCCTTGCCTAGGTGCCAAACAGGAAAAGTGGAGAGCTGGGCTCTAAGTGTGCTCCATGGGTATTGATCAGATAGCGAGAGCCTGGGATGAGAGTGACACAGCTGGGGAAGTTGGAGACAGTGAAGCCAGAAGTGGTTGAGCTGTGACCACATCACTAAGTTTCTCTCAAGACCTCAATGGGCCAGAGAAAGTGTTTGACTTGTACGGATAACTGAGCTGTATGTCTCCATTCATGTCTCATTGTCTGCCTGACTTCTAATGTTATTTCACGATTTTGTCCTTAAATCTTACTATCAGTTGAAGAGAAAAAAAATGTAAAACCTTTCTTGGTTCATTTATCAGAGTCAGTCAGAGGGGTAAATAAAAAAGTCCACATAAGCATGAGATTCTAAAAATCTGATTCATCATAACACTCCATGTCATAGTATCCTGCTCATCTCATTAGAGTTAGGTTGGCAGAAGAAACCCAAAAGGCCTGGTTCCAGTGACTGACTCCAGTATTAGCTTTGAGACTCACCAACACCTCAAATCCTTGTCCAAGAAAAAAAAAACATAATATGTGGGAGTCACCAATTTTGCAATTTACAAAATAAGAAGTACTTAGGTTGATAAGAAACAACACAATTCATAGAAAACACTCAAGATAAAGGGTTGCCACCCAATAAAAGCTAAGAGTTGGGTTTATGACCATCATTACTAACAATGCACAGGGGAAATGGAGGACCGGGTGGTACGAAAGATAGAGCTACATGCTCATAGCATCGCAACAGAGATGTTGGCAGAAGGAATTTTACTGGTGAACAGATGCCTTTTGTAGCTAGGTTAACGCTGTGCATAGTAGCTTTTGGTGAGTATCAGTGTTCATGTTCAAAGGACAGGTGCTGAGTGGCCAATCCAAGCTATGGGAAGGCAGTACTGAGCAAGACATATTGGCTTACACTTTACTAAGACAGTGAAGAGTGAGAATTGTCAAGAGAATGGCTTGCATAATCACCTACCTAGCATGCTTCAGAGAGGGATTCCTAGAGGAAATAGTGTGAACAAAGGGGCCATGAACTAATAAAAGGAACTGTCTACATTAGGAAAGGTAAGTCTCTTCGTTGGGGTTCCTGTTGCTGTGATAAAACATACATACAACTTGGGAAAAAATGGATTTTCTTTATCTTATATTTCCAGGAAATAGTCCATTACAGAAGGAAGTCATGGCAGGAACCTGTAGGAAGGAGCTGATGCAGAGGCCATGGAGGGGTGCTTCTCACTGACTTGCTCCTCATGATTTGCTTAGTCTGCTTTCTTATAAAACCCAGGACCATAAACCAAGGGGTGGGCCCACACACAATGGAGTGAACTTTCAATCACTAATTAAGTAAATGCCCAGCAGGCTCCTCTCAATTGACTCAAGTTTGTGTCAGGTTGACATTGAACTAGCCTGCACGGTGCATGAGGAAAAACATCGAGTCAGAGGCAACAAGATGTGGGAAGTCTCCAACATGAGAGAGGTGCCAGCAATCCATAGGCTGGAAAAAAAATGATATGGATAGAGATGAAGATAGCATGGGGTTCTGAGGCAGAGGTAAGAAGGGACCTATGCTAGAGAATTCTCAACATTGACTGATTGATGTGGGTTCTAACCTGGTGGCAACGGTGATTAAAGGATGTTGAGCACAGAAAGGCAAAATGACAGTCTTTGAATCAGAAACTGTGATAAGCGACTTTGCTAGGGTGTCCTTGTCTAGCAGAGAAGTCACTGTGGCTTTATTCCCATTATGCCACACAGAGCAATGTAGGCAGATTAGGAAACCTAGAAAGAAGGTCCAAGGAATCAAAGGGAATTTAATGGGGAAGGACAAAGCTCTAATCACACACTCTAGAGGGAGGAGAGACTTGATGTTCTTCCCAAAGTTCAGTAGTGTTCAGTGATCCAAGGAAACATAGTGACCCAATTTATAACTACTGCATCTGACATCTAAAAGTGTGTATATACACTACACACACACACACACACACACACACACACACACACACACAAGCACGCTTACCATTTTCCCTATTTTCCCATTTTTACTTCTTTCTAGGAATGGTTCCTGCTTTATGGCTAAGAATTTAGAGTCTTTCTTTCTGAAAAAGAAAACAGGGACATGCACTCATAGACGGAAGAAGAAGAACAAACTGACTGCTCTAACCGCTAACTGAATCACAGAGAAGAGCAGAAGAACAGGGAATGGTCCCATGCTCTGACTGTTTAGAAAAGCCTGGAGTGGATGGAGGACTATACTGAGGGGTACCATAAAGTAAAGGTGGGTTAAAGTGAGGTGAATGCACAAAAGTGCGGTGTTCTGTGTTAGAATAATTTAATTTGGTGCCTCTGGACCAAAATTATCTTTTGATTATTTTAAATTCAAGAGATGCCCTTCTTTGAATGTATTATCATGCTAAGCAGGACCATGAGCCAAGTAACACATAAAGATTGTCTGCATCAGAGGAAGGCAACCCCAGAATCTGGAAGATCCATTTTCAGAAAATGTACTTTTGATTTTTGCCAAAGAGAAGAGAAGGCAAGCAGGACTATCATTTTCTTTACAACTAAATATATAGGATATCAAGTAAAAGACTGGACAAACATGAGTTTTTCCCCATCTTAAATGCTCACGAAACAGTATTTAGTAGGAAAACTCTGGGGAGAGACAAATGAAAACAAAGCTCAAGGGAAAAAAAAACCAGACACAGAAACAATAAGAAATGATGGTCCAGTCAGTGTCTGTGCTGAACAGCGTGGCAGACCTTTGTGTTCTGTTGTGTCTTAAGACAAAAATCACACAAATTAATCAACCAAAGCATGAAGGGTAAATCAAGAAATTCGGGCAGACTAAGAGATGGAAACCACAAAAAAAGATGGGAAAAAAAAGTCTGCTTTGCTTGGCAAAGCTTTACATGTGGCGTACAATAAGTCTGAATTATTTTACCCATTTATTACCAAGATGGCGTTACTTGAAGCAAACAGTCACTCAAGCTATTTGCAAGTGAGGAATGTTTGGGAACACAAGGCAAGAACTGCAAAGAAGCCAGAAGCCTACTTTTTGCAAAATACATCTTGGGATCTACAGTTTGAGCTTGTAGAGTTTGTGTAGAAGCATTAGGGATTAGGGCGTGTTGTTATTTTTCTTCTGAGCATAGTAATGAATTTGTCTCTGAACAACTATCCTATCCTACCCACAATTCAGAAACACCAACAGGATGTAACCAAGAACACTAAACACAACCTCCTACAGCCATGTGACTTGCCAAGAAGTTGTGTTTTCATTCTAGAATCAAACCGTGTGAAAGGGAAATTGGATGTGAGAAAGAGGTACACTTAAATACTGAGTCTTCCATAAGCAAGTGCATCTACGGAAAGACTGAGATGGTCTATTTTAAACCTGAAGAGCCACCACAAAGGAAAACCAATTTTGAATATGCTTGTTGAGATACTCTCTTCGATTCATTCCATACACTAAGCACCAGCTACCAGCTCCACACTGTTTGGCAGCTCCCAGGAGGATACCACAGCAAGACACTTACATTATCCCACAAGTATCAAAACAATAGAGTGTGTGGTTACTTAATGAGTAGGACATGCCAGTGCATGAACAAACAGGGAACTCTTTCCTTCCCCGTGTCCCCCCTCAACTATACCCCCCAAAAGAGGATGGAATGAAATCCCTACTAGTCACAGCCTTGGAGAATGACAAAATGCTGGGGCGACTGCCAGGTGCTGAGTCTGGGCATCCATAAAGAAAATTCAGGTGATGTCATCTTCATGTGCTAAAAGGAACCATGGAATCTCTCTGATCACATACTTCCCACAAGAGAGATTCACAATCAACAGTAAACTCAGTCCAAATTCACTCTATTTTATTTATAAATCATGATCTCACAATTGTAAAACAAAGATGGCAGATAAGTTATCACTTTTATAAACAAGCTTAGTAGGGTAAACTGTCTCCCTACATATCTCTACAACTATTTATTACCACCCCAGCCTGGAAATCTAAATTTCCAGTCCAGTGTCTGTCTTACAAGTCTACATAGTTTCCTGAAACTATACCTCCATTCAAGGCAAGAGTGGGCTGTTTGTTTTGTATGTTGTTGTTGTTTGGTTTGGAGTTTTTTGTTTTGTTTTGTTTTTTGGTATGAGTCTCAGTAAAGACTCACTATACTAGAAAAACATGAAAGTAAAATTAAGACTTAAGTTATTCAGGAAGTGAGTAAGCCTATTTTAAAAACCACACTCTTTTTAAGTGTTCACACTATTATTAGAAAATCTTACCATAAATTAAAAGGCTTTCATTATACTCAAGTTCGGTCATTTCTAGCCAATAAGCAATGAAGAGAATTCCTTCACACCTGTCTCAGTCAGGTTTCTATTCTGGCACAAAGCATCATGACCAAGAAGCAAGTTGGGGAGGAAAGGG
Source organism: Micromys minutus (assembly GCF_963924665.1). Lineage (NCBI taxonomy): Eukaryota > Metazoa > Chordata > Mammalia > Rodentia > Muridae > Micromys > Micromys minutus. The sequence continues at coordinate 58,157,622 of NC_137969.1, forward strand.
TTTATTCAGCTCACACTTCCACATTGCTGTTCTTCACCAGAGGAAGTCAGAACAGGAACCCAAGCAGGTCAGGAAGCAGGAGCTGATGCAGAGGCCATGGAGGGATGTTACTTACTGGCTTGCTTCCCCTGGTTTGCTCAGCCTGCTTTCTTATAGAACCCTGGTCTACCAGCCCAGCGATGGTACCACTCACAATGGGCTGGGCCCTCTCTCCTTGCTCACTAGTTAAGAAAATGCCTTACAGCTGGATCTCATGGGGGCATTTCCTCTAGGAAGGCTTTTTTCTCTGTGATAACTCCAGCTTGTGTCAAGTTGACACAAAACCAGCCAGTATTACACCCACACAGGTTTTACTGTATCTTTAAGTTCAATAGCAGTGAAACCAGATCAGCTGCCTGTCAGTTAGGAGAGATGAAAATACATCTCCCTATAATCAGCCATTAACCAATGCCACAGTATAAGGCCATCCTCAATGGGTACCCACCCTACCCCAACCTGATACATGCAGATGATGTGTGGCCCACCAGTATGTTGAGAGACTGCTAAGTTCTGGGAACCTTCTCAGTTTGTAGAGCTGCAAGTTAGGTCAAATTCGATTATCCTAAAAAGAGAGCAAATGGTGGTTGCTCCCTAGAGCCAGACATCTTCTGTGGCTCATGAAGCTTTTAAAAATTATCTTCTATACTCAACAAGGATTTTAAGAAGGCCAATTTTTTCTTAATTCCCAATTTATGGAGAACATGTGGTTAACCACTTTGATCAACACAATGGAAGTACCACTGGTCCATCACTTGTCCCTCCTCGAATGATGGATGACATGGTACTGGATGAGGCCAGTGTGGTGCTGGTGTCTGGCATCCTGGTTACAGACTTCAAAGAATGTCAGAAATGCCACTCGTAAGCCCAAGATTTCCTGGAATAGCATCACCACAGGGCATGGTAGAAGTTATTGTTTCATTTTCTATTTTTGTAGTTAAATTTTTATTGTGTGTGTGTGTGTGTGTGTGTGTGTGTGTGTGTGTGTGTGTTTGTGTGTGTATGTGTGTGTGTGTGTGTGTGTGTGTGTGTACTCACTGGTTTTGTGTCAACTTGACACAAGCTGGAGTTATCACAGAGAAAGAAGCCTCAGTTGGGGAAATGCCTCCATGAGATCCAGCTGTAAGGCATTTTCTCAACTAATGATGGGGAGTGAGGAAGCATCCCATTGTGGGTGGTGCCATCCCTGGGCTGGTAGACCTGGGTTCTATAAGAAAGCAAGTTGAGCAAGCCAGGGAAAGCAAGCTAGTAAGTGACATCCCTCCATGGCCTCTGCATCAGCTCCTGCTTCCTGACCTGCTTGGGTTCCTGTCCTGACTTCCTTTGGTGGTGAACAGCAGTGTGGAAGTGTCAGCTGAATAAACCCTTTCCTCCCCAACTTGCTTATTGGTCATGATGTTTGTGCAGAAATAGAAACCCTGACTAAGACAGTGTGTGTGTGTGTGTGTGTGTGTGTGTGTGTGTGTGTGTGTGTGTGTGTTGTACAATGGGAATCAGAGTATATCATTCACAGAGAGATCAGAGAACAACTGTGTGGAGTTGGTTCTTTCCCTTTGCCTTTAAGTGGATTTCTGGGATCAGATCCATGTCATGGCACCTGAGTAGCAAGCACCTTTACCCACTGAGTCATCTTGCCAGCCCTTCATTGCTTCTCTAAGCACTATGATAGTTGTACATGTGCAAATATGATGCTTTAAGAGTTAACTAGAGGGGCTGGAGAAATGGCTCTTGGTTAAGAGCACTGGCTACTCTTCCAGAGGTCCTGAGTTCAATTCCCAGAAACCACATTGTGACACACAACCATCTGTAATTGTATCTGATGCCCTCTTCTGGTGTGTCTGAAGACAGCAACAGTGTAATTATAACATAAAAGAATAAATAAAGTTTTAAAAAGAGTTAAGTAGAAAACACAATGGCTTACTATTAGGTTGAATTATTCATTCAGAAATTGGCCTCCCTCCTGGAATACCCATCCCAAAGAGAAAACTGTTCTTGGATTAAAAACCTGGGTAGACTAATGCTTTCTGGAGGAGCCCGCATTAGGCTGTCTTGTTTCATCCACTATTTTGAAATGCAGACCTATCTCTGGGTGATTGCTCAGTATAAATCCACCTCCTGTCTAGAAAAAAAAAGATGAATGAATGATACAAGACTGTATTCGAAAGGATCTGCCAGCAGCTAGGATTCTTGGTAACCACTGGCAAGAATCTGTCAGCTAAATGACAGGGGACCAGAGCTGACAGCGCAGTTTAACTAGGAAGATGGTCAGTGACTTATCAAGCAAATTTCTCTCCCACCACGACTCACCCTGGACTTGCATTAAGCTCTGAAAGGTCTGAAATGACAAACAATCATTTGAGACCTTTCTCTGGATGTACATGGTGAAAATTACAATGGCTGGTTCCAAGCCTGAAATAAAGAAACTGCCCCAGTTTGGTTGAGCTGAAAAAAAAAAAAAAAAAGTAGTTGGCTCATGTAAAAGATCATAGTTTAGTCTATTAGAATGGATAAATTGACCTTGAGTAAGAAGAAAATACATAATGTATTTTTAGTGTAGGAAATGCTGTGTTTCTGTGATCGTTTAATGGGACCAACTTAACCTTAAATAAATGTCATTCTGTTAATAAATATGTTGGATCCAGCCTGGCAAGGAGAGTTTGAGAAATCCACTAAGCTTCCTTGGCTTTTGTATTAAATGATTTACCTTCATGGGGGAAAGTAGTGGGTACAAAAGCATGGGAATTTGTTTGCTATTGGACGTTTGCCCTAAGCACATTTTGCAAAGAGAAATCATTTGTGTATGGAAAAACAATATTGGAGTCAGGAGAAAGCGCTTGTGTGTTTTGCAACCAGAAGAATACTTACAGAGCTGCAGTTTGCTTGCCAATGCTGCGAGGAGTCTTTAAAAAGTTAAAATAGCAGATGTTATAGAGCCCACATGCTGGCTGACCTGTTTGTTGTCCCTTCTGGAAGAACTGTGAGAGTTGAGGGTACGCAGCGGGGTGGGGCTCCAGTAGGTGGGTCACAGGGAATTGGGTTCCCATTTGGTTGTTTTCCATAATTCCATTAAATGAGAAATGATGGCAGCCCTGGAATAAGACTGGGAACATCTTTCTGGCACTTCTGAACAGGAGTCACTTGACCAAGAATTATCCCATGACACAATCGCGGATATCACAGTACACGCACGCTCGAGAGTGGAGCTCCGTCAAGCGCTGCATGTCTCTATACCAAGAGGGCTGTGCCTAGCTCCACCATCTCCCATCTGAGAGCCGGGCACCTGAGTCCCAGGACTGAGAGCTCCCGGCCTTCTCATTGCCCCCTTGTATTTGTATCCCTGTTCGGCTCCCATCTGAAAGCCTACCCCACCCCCTCGTCAGAGCAAGTACCACCCACTCATCAGAGCCTCGTTGTTCTTCCGGCCTACACAAGCATGCAGACACACATGACTGTTCATATACACACATATTATGCTTTGAAGTTTAAAATGTTATCATTTAAAATATCTTGTCAACATATGCAAGTATGCAAAGCAATGATGTGGTCCATACAGGCTTATGATGTACTTTGATCACATGACTCCTATTTTTCAGTCTTTTAACCTTTCCACTTCCCCCTTCCAGATCCATAAAAATCCTCCTGTGCTTTCACGTCCTCTTTCCCCCTCCCCTGCCCCTGCTTCTGCATATGAGAGAAAAGTATGAGATATTTGCTTTGTGGGACTTATTTAATAACATTAATAATGTTTATACTTCACATTCTCTGTCTGAAATTGTATGCACTCTTCAGCTTCTTAAAAATCACCAAGATTTTCATTTCAAAGTCAGGTCTCTGTTTCTAGCACCAACACATGGCTGCCATCTTTGCCCAGTTTTATGGGAAGGATTGTTTTGAGCCTCAGTTTTGCACTTGGGGTTCTTTTGGGGGTTTCTGTGACCTCAGCAGGCATTTAAGACATAAACTTTAGCTCCTCCCAGACCAAATACTTTTTAAAGGGTTAATTTCTGCCTCATAATGTTGCCTAGCAACATAGGAAGCATGCCACCTTATAGAGATGTTGGCTGAAAGTCTGGGCATCAGAGTCAAGAGAAAATTCCAGCACCGTATCTGATTGGCTGTACACATCAGCTCCTTGGATTTGGTTCTGTGAATTATGGGGACATACCAGAAATACTTGCTTTGAAATCTTAAAGCTAGATACCTATTTCCCCCACAACCTAAGAGGACCTTGAGGACCATGCAGAGCCTTGCAAACTGTGCATCTTTAGCATTTAAGCCTTGTGCCAGAGGCATCATGGACTCCTAGAAAGTGGATCTTGACCAAAGGGAAATTGAATTGAATAATTCCACTGCATACTCTGGGCTTGTAAGAGCTGAAGCTGAGATGCCCAGGCCAGTCACTGGTGGGGGGGAGGAATTTACTTCAAAAACATGAAAACCTTTATACCCTTTCTGCCTCTGGCCTCATTCAGCATGTTTTTCTTGAATCCATCCATTGGTAGATGGCAGTTTCTTTATTTTTATAAAGAATACATGTGAGTGTTTTGTTTGCATGCAGTTCATTCAGTGAAGGAGGAGGCCAAAAGAAGGTATCCCCTCGATCTGGAGTTACAGATGTTTGTGAGCTGCCATGTGGGTGCTGAGAACTGAGCCCAGATCCTCTCTAAAAGCAGCCAGCAGGCTTATCCATCTGTCTTTGCATTTATGAAGAATTAATGTGTTAGGTTCACATCTGTTCTAGATGTGAACAGTTAGAAAGTAATAATTTGCTGCTCTGTGATGGTGGAATAGATAAAACAGAGACGGGATGACAGCTTGTACCCAGCCTTTTCCCTGTCTGGCTTCCTGACAATCATATGATGATAATTCTTTGAACCTTTAAGAAGTACTGTGGGAGGTCTGGGGATACGGCTCAACTGATAAAGGCCTGGCCATGCAAGCAGAAGAACTGGAATTCAGATCTATAACACTTCTGTAGGTGTGGATGCTCACCTGTAATCCCAGAACCTAGAAGGCTAAAACGTGGAATGCCTCGGGCAAGCTGTCTAGATAGACAAGCCAAATCAGAGAACTTAGGGTTCAGTCAGATATCCCGCCTCAATAAATAAAGTGGAGATCAGCTGAAGAAGGTAACATGTATTATTATCTGGCTTCTACATGTACACCTGGACATACATGCCTTCAACACATACACACATACAAATGCACATACACATATATACATACATACACATACACAAACACACATGCACACATACACATATATACATTCATACACACATATACACATATGCACACATATACAAATACATACACATATACACATGCACATATACACATGCATATACACATATATACATACATATATATGCATACATACTCATATACACACACATACACATGCAAACACACATACAAACACACATACAAATTGCAATGCAAACTTAATATAGGAAGTCCATTGTATCTGAATTAATTCTTAATTTTGTTGAATTTAGAATAACTACTTAAAACCTAAAAACCAACACTCTCTTTCAAGAGAGACAACCTAGGATGTGAGTCTTGGGACCACCCTTTTTAGTACAGTTTGAGCCCTCAGCTTCTCCAACCTGTAAAATAAGAATAACGTTTATGCTCCAGTATTTTGTCATGATGGTAAATAATACGAATAAAATGTCTGGTGACATTTAATAGTTCAGGCAGCAATCTGGACAAAGCCTGAACACAGGGTCCTACAGAGGAGAAAGCAGAAAGACTTAACCTAGAAAGGGTTGAGAACTTGAACGTGAGAAGAATAAAAACCCAAAGTTTGGTTTTATTTGGTTTTTACGATTTCTTTGCTCTGCACTATTTAGTAACTTTTGAAGCCTGGGAAATCCTGCTCCTCCCTTTGTAAGCTATGGTGATGGGCTGGTGTGCGGCCTGTTTTCCAGGAGTAAACACGGCATTTGTCTGGTACGTGGCAAACAGTAGGATCTCTCCTTCCTCTGTCCACTTTTGACAATAATATTTGTTACAATATTTTCCATCTACACTCTCCCTGTGCAGAGGCTTCTTAACTTTCTGAAAGGTGTAATTGGTTTGCAGGAAGAAAAACCTGAACTTGGCTCCAGTCAGCACTTTAAGAAGTAAGCCACAAGCATGCATGTGGAAGAAGGGGGAGGAATCAGCAACTTTCCTGGGGCCAGACCACATCACCTCCAAGGAATGACCTGTCAGTTATCCATCTCCGGCAGAGCCCACCTGCATCCCTGACCCCAAATGCCTTGGCCAGATCTCTGTGGAGCCACTTGACCTCAGCCATCCTCAGACCTGGGGCTTGCCTTTCCTGAAACATTTATTTTGCTAAAGCAACCGATGGGTCCACATGAACAGTATTTGGCCTTTTTGCCTCCTTCATTTTAAGAACATTGCTTCAGCCACCAGGAATGTAATCGGCAGGAAAGCTGGGAAAACCTGTGTGGTTCCCTTGGGTTTAGGTCACCACAAGAAACTAAGGGAAAATGGGGGAACAGAGGGATATGTTAACCCTTCCCACTCTCACATTGGCATAGGTGCCAGCCACACCAAATTGAATTCTTACTCTGTGTGACTCCTAAAAGCAAGGTGAAAACCCCCAAACTTAAAAATAGATAAGGAGGTGAAATGAAAAGGGGCTTAAAATTAAATCTAAATGATGAAGGAAAATTGCTGCCCATTCATGTTGTGAAGGCCTGAATCCATGAGACCACCAAACGACTTATTATGGGACCTAGTGACGGCATCACAACTTAGATGGTATTATTTCCCGAATGCGTGGAGAGCTGGAACCATTTCTAAAGGTCTCTGTAAATATGTTGCTCACAGGGCTCAAATACCTCCAAGCCCTGAGTCTGAGCCTTCCTACTGGAAAGCAGAAAGATCTAAGGCCTGGGTGGCTGGGTCCATGGGCAAAGTGTTTTCCATGTTAGCCTGAGGTGCTATATTCAGATCCCTAACCAGGTGTGAAAAACCCAGGTGTGACAGCCCACGTGTCAGATACGACCCCTGGAGGCAGACAAGAGAGTCCCATTGTCTCATTGGTCAGCCATTACACCCAACTGCTGGCCTCTGGGTTCAGTGAGAGACCTTATCTTTACAAACAGTGAGGAGAGTGAGAAGGGACGCTCAGTGGTTACCCAAGGCTTCCCCAGGTCAAGCCTAAGCACATGCCCCTAAAACGCATGTTCCTAGACACAAAACTGAGATCTGGACAATATCACATCATTTCTCTTTTCAGTCCTCCACAGGGCCTACCACATGTGTAGTAGTATGTTAGTAAACTATGAAAAAGTGACGGATGATGTAACATTGTGCCATGTAACCGTGCCTGTGTACGAATGTCAGTGACTATTCGAGCAGAGGCTCACAAGCTCCAGCCACGCCTTTACACTACTCAGCCTTTACACTACTCAGCCTTTACACTACTCAGCGGGCTGCCGGTGGGTGGGAAGAGGGCTGAAATCCATAAGCACAGGGTTGCCGAGCCTCACATGCAGAAGAGCTCAACCCAGAAGCCCAGAAAGAAATCTCTGCTCCAAACCGTTGGGCTCTCTTCCCCGGGCTGTGAAATTCTTGAAGTCTTTGTTCTTCCCCTTCCCCTTCAGAGAGGACAACAGGACATCATCTAGCCCTAACGTGGTTGCTTTTGTCTCCTCTGGTGACCCGAGCAGAAGGCAGCCTGTGAGTCACAAAGTGGCTGAAACACAGCAGTGAGATGTAGTGTGCCCGCCCCCCTTGAGATGTCATTGTCATTCTCTTGGTGGGCTTGGGCAATTAGAGCCTCTTGTACCTCTCAAAGCCCTGTGTGTAACCTCAGGGGGTGATGTTTTATAGACTAAAGTACACCCAAGAAAGGGGTGGAGAGAGATGGGAAGGGAAGAACGGAAAGGGAGGAAGACCAGAAAGAGAAGAGAAGGGAGGAAAGGGGTGTAGGGGAAAGTTGGGGTGGGGAAGAGAGAGGGGGAGGGGAAAGGAATAGGAAGAGTAGAAGTGGGAGGGGTGTGGGAAAGAGATAAAGAAAAGCAAAAAGGAAAATAAACAAGGAAGGAATGGAAAAACATGGCAGGGGGAAGAAGGGTAGTGGAGGGAGGCTAAGGTCACAATGTGGATTCTGAAATGTCTTTGTATATATGTTCTACTGGAGCGGTAAGTCCCCTTTTATTTTCATTAATTCTACCTTAATAAATTAATAATTTCATTAGTTAATATTTGCCTGATGGAAACTAATGAGTTCTCTTGACAATACCCAAGAGAGCAGCATTTGTTTTTCTCAAATTGTTGGGGTTGAGTCCCATGCTCCCGTGTTCCTCAAGTTCTTCCTGCCCTCAGCGAGTCACGGGGAAAGCCTGCCGAGGGGGCTCTGAGGGCAGGATCCTTGCTGGAATCTCTGTATGTTTTCCTTTAACTAAGGTTTCTTAATACAAAGCCATAAAACTTATGTACAACTTATAATACGTTTACCCACAAACTATATGTAATCGCAGCATAGTTACCAAATAAAACAAGAAGGCAGAAACAGCTTTAGCGCCTAGGAGGGGAAAAAAACATCTATGCTTTCAGAACAGCTCGCCCACAATCACACAACTGAAACTTTTAATGGAGGCCACAGTCCACGGAGCCCGGAACTCGATTTTACTTAGGCTGGGAGAACTGCATACCATGCGCAGCATCCTTTTATCGCTTTAACGGCGGATGTTCAAGGCCTTCTTCCTTCCTGTTGCCTTTCCAAATAAGTAACTAAAAGGTAAGTCACTTAATCAAGTTCTGGTGACTTAACAGCTGGTATGCTGTACACCTTATCAACCACCAATTAATAAGTTAATTTAAAGACAACCAACAAGGGCCTAGGTGGCTAAAAACAACTCATAATTAACTAAACCTGCAAATCACCAATCTACACTCATTTCATATTGGAAATTAGGTGTTCTTAAATCACTATGAGGCAGAAATTGTGGAACATGGATTTGATGATTGTGGGAAAAGAAAAGGGCAGGGGTCCATTGGATCCCTCATCCAGGAGTACATGCATAGCACAAACTGAAATATTTTCTTTAAAGAAAAGGAAAAAGTTGGAGGGGTGGGGTTATGGAGGATGGTGAATCTAGGATGAGTTATAGGAAGAATTGAGAGTGAATATAATCAAAATGTATGAAACCATCAAAGAATTGATAAAAATTTTAAAAGGTGGTTGTGTTTAGCTTTAGCAGGCTCTTAGCCTTCCCACAGTGCCTAGTCTTTGAGCGCCCTCTGCCGGTCACCCCCAGTACTCAGCCCTCCCCTAAGCGCACCTCTTTTCAACCCCTAGTGTTAAGGTAACACTAGGTAAATCAAGGCCGCCACTGGGGCTATGTGTGCAAGAGGAAAAGCTTGGAAAATAGCAAAATTAAGTTGATAAAATTTGTTTCCTGTAGGAGTGTCTCGGAATTCAAGTGGAATGTGCTTCACTAGAAGGTTTAAATAAACCTTTCATCTTAAAAATCTACTTTATCATGAGAACTGCACTGTTTATTCCGACGGCGATATCTCGTGTCGAAATCTAAACAGTATTTCTTCTCTAATGGGAGCAAGACAGAAAGCCTTGCCAATCAAACAGGAAAGAGAAGCCGGCATCAGACAGCTGGTCTCTGTTTCCAGGGATAAAACTCACATTCATTCTCCCAGACTGGCTCAAACTTTGGAGACAAAGCCCAGAGAAGTCAGCGCTGCAGGAGAAAGTTCCCTCGGTAATTATTCGATTCACTCCTTTCTCTCTTTGCATAAAGAAAAAGGGAGAGGGGACCCATAGGATGTAAAAGACACAGCAAACAAAAATAAGAAAATTGACCCCTGAATATATCAGAGTCCTGAATATATCTGTTCATGAATCCATTCCCAGTTACTTGTGGATCGTTCAGTTTGGAGGGAAGGTTTCATGCTGTAAACTGGTCTTGAATTTGAACTCATTGTGTTGTTCCTGCGTGTGTGTGTGTGTGTGTGTGTGTGTGTGTGTGTGTGTGTGTACCTGTCATAAAGGGGCCTCTGATCCATCTTGACCTGGAGCTAACACAGGTTGCATGTAGACTATTTATGGGCACTGAGAAATGAACCCAGGTCCTCTGCAAGAGCAATATGAGCTCTTAACCCCTAAGCCATTTCTCCAAGTCCTGATTTTAACTCCTGCCCATGTGTGAGTTCTGCTATAATTTCGCATTTGCTTAGCAGATGAGGAGAATTTATAGACGTATCCAAGCTGTGGTTGGTTTTGATGTTAGTGTCTCTCAGATACTCACCTTACCTGCTGTGTTTCAAAGAACCTGGCCACCCTCAGGACCCTGCTGTTCAGATTTTTCTTAGCAGTATTCAGAAGCCTTTTGGTGATCACCTTCAGGCTGCCAGCCCTCAAGGGGTAGCAGGTGCTGCTCAGAGATACTAATGACTCTTTAAGCAAGTCTCCATTAGCAGTAAGGACAAGACAAGAACAAAATAGTACTTGTCTCCTGAGCCAAGTGCCAAGGCTTTGCTGAAAGGTGGTACCTTGCTGAGGAGGATGCCCAAGGCAGGGGCTTTCCCATCGTAGTGGGATCCAGTGGGGATCACAAACTCATTTTTTATAGCACTCCAGTTTCTGTTATGCCGTGATAAATGTTATCTTTTTTAAAAGAATTATAATTTTTAAAGAAAACAAAGGCATTGGGGGAGACTGATCACGAGATATATTCATCAATGGATCTGTTTCAATTACATTTGGGGGTGATTTTGTGACAGGGTCCCATGTAGCCTAGACTACCCCCAAACTCACTATACAGCTAAGGTTGGCTTTGATTTCTTGATCCTCCTGCCTCTGTTTCCCAAGAGCCAAGACTGCAGTCGTGTGCCCTACGGCCAGCTCTGGCTCCCTGCTAATCCCTTCACTTTGTCTACCTAAAAACTGCACATCAGCAACAAGCTTGTCCAAAGAAGTCCTCCTTCTGGATCATGTGATCCAGTGCATCACCATTTTCCATAAAACATCCTTGTGCCCCAAAGCATTGTGGGAGCCACTTTCGTCTGGAAACTCCTTCCTGTTCTTTTGTACTTGGCGGTGGCCTTTGTCTAAAGCACTATAAAAAGAAATATCACTCATCCAACCAGCCTTTGCTTATTTATCCGTACTGTGGGGATATTTCCTTCCACTGGATACCCATAACTGTGTCTAAACCAACAAAAAAGACGGTATGTGTATCTCTAAGATACTTTTTTCCTTTGGGGTGTGTGGCTGAGACATTGCTTACTTCACTCCCAAGACATTCAAATATCCAATCTAAGAAATCCAAAATATCTAAACATCTCAGATGTGCAAAGCCTTTCAGATTTAGAAGATATTCCTGGAAGGAAGAAGCTGCCCCATGGCCTCCTGTTTAACTCATTTTGATGTCAGAAAACACCCCCTTTTCATCAGCACCAGAGCTATTCTTAGAAATGCTCAGCACAGGTTACCAGCATTCTTATACAACGGCCGGGTCACCGGATGGGAACTGCCCCCATCATGGCTATGGACATCTAACTGGGAAGTTTAAGTTCTCACCAATGTTTGATTCCATCCAATTGGCCACACCAGCGAGGGGCGTGACCTACTCACTAACTGCAATCTTTGATGAGTTGGGCGTCTTGACTTCCTTTCCTGTTGCTATGAGAAAATACTCTGAAAAAAAAAAAAAAACAACGTAAGGGGGAAAGGTTTACTCTGACTCACAGTATGGGGTATGGTCCATGACAGTAGGGAAGTAATGGCAACAATAGCAGGCCTGAGCATCCAGACACGGAGAGGGATGGGCATTGCGTGCTAATGCTCTGCTCCCTTTCTCCATTTTATACAATTCAGAATCCCCTTCCCAGGCAAAGGACCCACCCGCAATTAAGATGGGTCCTCCCATGGCAATAAACATAATCCAGACAATTGAGGAGGCTCCTTTTCCAGGTGACTCTACATACACCGTGTCAAACTGACACTTAATACCAACCACCAAGGATGCCTTGGTGTTCTGGAGACATTGCTCTCAGTAAATTCATCACCTATAGTTTTCCCCTACCACCTACCCCAGAGATGTGGGAACAAGAAGCTCCCCCTCTACCTGTGCTGATCAGAGCTGTGTCTCTGCACATCTGCTTTTCTTTCCATCTGCCTATCGACCTTACCATAAGTATAATGCACAGATGACCTTTACTATGAAGTTTCTCTCCAAACAGTGACCGACTCCCCCATTCTGGTGTCACTTGTGCCTTTGGCAGAGTAGCGGTCCTCCAAACAAGACTTATGCACATCCTCCTCCAAAAATGTCCAGGGTGCCTATTGTTGTTGCAGAATCCCAAGCTCCGCTCACTCAGAGCTACAAAGTCAGAACTCTAGTGGGGGGTTGGTACTCTGCACATACTATAAGCTCTCTTTGCCCACAGAATCCTGGGAGAAAACAGGGCTCCAGATAATCACCGGCCCCTCATTCTGTGCCAAGCACTGCTCTGAGCACTTCCCATGGACTGACTCATTTCATTGTCACGGAAACTTCCTCGTTGGGATCTTGGTTGTTGTCTCTGCACAAGTTCCGTTAGGAAGCTTGCCCAGTAGCACGCAGCTGACCATGGCAGAGCAGACTCGGATCCTCACAGTTCTCAGGGATGTCTCTATCATTGGTTTCTACATTCTCTCAGACAACTCCCTGTCCTGCCTCCTGTCCTAGGTTGTGAATTCACTGGGTGTCACAATATTGCCTCTGGGCTGGGTATAGTGCTCAGAAAGTAAAACACTCCCCACATAAGTGTGATGACCTGAGTTCAGGTCCTTCTGAGCCCACTTAAAGTCAGATGGGCCTTTATATACATGCCATACATGGCACGGTCATAGCTGATGTGAAACACACAAACACACACTCACACACACACACATACTCACACGCATAAATAAACACACTCACACAAAAATACATAGAAAAAATACACACACTCACACACCCACAAATAAACACAAACACACATTCTCACACACACACACACACAAACTCACACATGAATTAGAATAAGATTTTTGTGTCTTTCAAATTAATAACCACATGCATGATGTATTTAGACTGTACAAAGACTGAACAGATGGTTCAGTGATGACGCACTCACCTAGCATGTCCGAGGCCCTGGGTTTTATCCCCAGCACCACAAACATTTTAGATCAAATCAACTAAAACAGAAGGTACTTCTGGGTTTTGATGTGGATAATATATTTTTAAGGTTTCTTTTTACGTCTATGTATGTGCATGTGTATGTATGACAGATTTGTTCAGGTACCCGAGGAGGCCAGAAGAGGGTGTCAAATCCTCTGAGCTGGAGCTACTGGCAGTTGCAGTTCACCTGATGTGGGTGCAGAGAGCCTGCCTCCTCTCCAAGAGCAACAGGTTTAACCACTGAGTAGCTCTCCTGAAAATCCAGCACCCTGAATAATCTGTTTTGTAAAACAGAACAACAACAAATCTTATACTCAAAACAAATAATAATGTAATACTTCGATGCTTCAGTGCCTTGATGAAACACTAACAGGATTCCATCTGTTCTTCACAAGCCATAAAAATAAGTACAAATCACGAATTCACACCAGAAAGCAAAACCTCTAGAGTACCATCTTGTAATATCATAAAAAGCAGACCTAAGGCTCAGCATAAAGTCTGCAGAGAACTGCCAGTGGGCTTTAACTGAATTTTCATGTCCTTGACCCCACTGTTTAACTTCAAAACCTAAAACCACATCAGTGGACACAGAAGAATCTTAAAGACAGCCATGACCCCATCTCCTTCCTCATCTAATGCTGACAACCAGCCGCCCAGATGCTTGGGTAAATAAACATTTCAAAATCTGTGGGGAAAGATCCAGCTTTACTACAAAGAGGAGGCACAGGATGTAGCCCCTCTCCAAGACAGAGGTGTCCATTCCTGTCCTCAGTGTGTGTGAAAGCTGGGCCTAAAGTCCTTAGAAGGGCAGGGCTGGGGAGATGGCACTCAAGGGAAGAGCATTTGCTGCTCTTTCAGAGGACCCGGGTTCAGTTCCCAGCACCCTGCCAACTAACACTGATTATTAATTCCAGTTCCACAAAATCCAGTGCCTTCTTCTGACCTCCAAGGTCACAACACACACACATGGTACATGAACATATGTGTAGACAAAACACTCGTGCATATTAAAAGAAAAAGAAATTTAACAAGTATGGCTAGCCACTCCCTCAGAAGAAAATATCCCCTGGCTTAAATGGTGACCAGCCTACCTGCTGTTTATAGAGATGATTTTAACCTACCCTTATCCCAAACATTCAAGTAAGAGCTGAAAGCCAACACACTGGCCACTCAGCTATATTTAGCATTATATTGTATGTAAATACACATGTGTCTATACATCCACTTATATATCCACATATCTATGGATGGCAAGATAGGGATTTGTTATTTTAGGCAGTGCTGCAAACCCAGTGTGCAAACACGATTACATTTGCCTGCTGTTATTTGCACATGCACACCAATGGCCACAGTCCCCAAACATCTATGCCATTGTCTGATCTCTGAAGTCAACTAGGTTCTCACCCACTGGCCCTGTCACAGGAAGCCAATGACCTGATTCATCTCACCCAGCACACACGGCTGATCCTGCCAGGCTTCGGGTGAACTGGTAGGTTCCACATCTTCATCCATCTGGCGACCCCATGAAAACAAACCTCCAGTCCCCAGAACAGATGGTCTTCTGCTGCCAGCCTTGTTAGGAAAACATCTTTCTCTTGTGTTGAGAAAACGTACACCTATCACCCTGCAAGAGCACATGTCATCTAAACTGTCAGGGACAGTTTTCTGCTTGGGACTTAGACGTTCAGAATAAACACTCGGGGAAGATAGGATATAGAATATATACAGACAAGCTGTTGCCAGGCGCACGTGAAGCCGCCTGCTGTGTGGAGACACACTGCAGCAGCGCGCAATGCCAAGATCGTCCCGGCTTTCCGTTACGTGGGGCAACAACCACGTCATCAGATGGGACAAGCAGCAGGCTTGCCTGTATGGAACAGAGGAGCTGTCAGCAGCCTCCTGCCTTTCACCCCTGGAATGCTGATCTCCCATTTTCCATTTTTAAGACTTATCCCAGAAAAAAATTAGTGCGAGAGTACGCAGCCACCTTCAGCTCCGGTCTGTAATGGAGCTCACTCGGCTGAGGGGAAGATTCTGTGTGATTCCTGTCCCTCCTGTGACTTGAATCTTCTGCCAAGGAAAGAGATGGCTTCATAAACAGTGACAGGACTGAGTCACTGAGCAACGCCTGGCTCTCAAGACAGTGTTTGGCTGGGACCACTGTGATTTCACATTTGTGGTGACTGCTTTCGGTGAATGTCATGTGTTGGAGTAGAAGATATGACTGACCTTCTACAGCTAGAAGCTATTATAGGTAGACTATAGATCAGCAGTTCTCAACCTATGGATCTCGGTCCCTTTGGGGTCCCATATCAGATATCCTGCATATCGGGTATTTACATTATGATTCATAACAGTAGCAAACTCACGGTTATGAGGAAACAACAAAATCATTTTATGGTTGGGGGGTCACCCAATATGAGGAACTGTATTAAAGGGCTGCAGCATTAGGAAGGGTGAGAGCTCTGCTTTAGAGGGTTGAGAGCCTGTGGTCTGGCCTCAGACATCTTTTTTTTTTTTTATCCTGGAAGCAGTAAAAGCCTGGCAAACTATTAGAGTCTCTGAAGAGTAGCCAGGGGAACTCAGAACCGGTGAGAGCTGGATACTGTGCCAGTCGGTCAGCAAAAAGTAATGGTCACCTTTGCCTCATCTAAAGGGCCAAGCTTTTCACTGAAAAAGGTCATTTGTACACTCAGGAGGCAAAGGATCTTGAATATGGGACCAACCTGAGCTACAACAATTCCAGGCCAGCCACAGTTATGTGAAAAAGACCCTACTTCAAAGGCTGGGCTACCTGTCAGTGGCTTAACAATGACCAAGCATGCAGCAAGAGCTGGGTTGATCACAAGCACAAAGAAGAAAGGAGGGGAGGGAGGAAGGGAGAGTAGATGGAACGAAGGAAGGAAGGAAGGAAAGAAGAAAGGAAGGAAGGAAGGAAGGAAGGAAGGAAGGAAAGGGGGAAAGGAGGGAGGGAATGAAGAAAGGAAAAAATGGAAGGAGGGAGGGAGAGAAAGAGGGAAAAAGGGAGGGGGAGGAAGAGAAATAGAGGGATGGAAGGAAAGGAGAGAAAGAGGGAAGAGAGAGAGAGAAGGGTTGGGAGGGAGAAAAAGAGGGAGGGTGAGGAAGGAAGGGAAGGGGGGAGAGGCAGAGAAGGAGGAAGGGAAAGAGGGGGAATTTGCACATTCATAAAATAAAGCTCTGTGCAAAACACATTAAGGTGCACCACACTCTTCTGTATTGATGTTCTGTATCAAAAAAGCCCCAGTATTAGCAGGCACCTTGTAACCCCGATCAGGAGAGGCTACCTCAGTTGAATCAGCTATTTGACCTCAAGTCACAAGGCTGCAGAGCTCAGGCCACACTTGAGTGAGCCTGGTATTTTCCCACTTCCTCCCAGCTGTGACCACTAACAAAAAAGCTGAGTCCCAGAGCCTACCCCAGAAGAGGCTTAGGTTCCCAAGATCCCCAGAGTCTCTTGGGACCAAACAACTAGTAGATATACAAGGAAGAAGTCCCCACAGCTGCTTCTGGGTATCCTCAGGCAGCTGAAAATCCTTGCTGCAGCTCCTTCCAAGTCCTCTGTGGGCAGGCAGTTCTCAACCCCACTATGTCTAACCCTGGGCTAGACTCCAGGAAGGCAGGAGGATGAGAAGCTGAGCTTGCATCTATGATGGAGCGAGCTGGAGGGACCAGCCAGAGATCCTAACCCTCACTTCTTCATGGCCTGGGGAACTCTGGTATCTGGAGGCAGAAAGTTCTTCTGTTGCTTATGATGACCAAAGCTTCAGCTCCTCATCTCTGAATAAGAAACAACAAAGACATGGATGTGGAGGTGTAGCTCGGTGTCTGAGAGTCTTGCTATTCTTGCAGGGCACTGGAGCTGGGCCCTCAGCACAACAATGGATAGCTCTACATCCCAGAGATCCAGCACCCTCTCTGGCCTCCCTGGACACTCACATACATGTGCACATACACAAACACACACATACACATATGCATGGCACAAACTCGCAAATAAAAATAAAAGTCCATCTTTTAAAAAAATGCCTATTTCCAAAAAGGCCATTATAAGAATTAAGTAATATTGAAAACAAAGGCCCATATCACCCAACATGTAATAAGCACCCAACAGCTTCGTGAACATCTGTATCATCAAGTATATGTTTAAAATAATCAGAGAATAAATTTGCCAAAATATATGCACTTATTTTCCATATTAAGCCAATGAGGGGAGGAAATATACTCAACGTACATTTGTATACAAGCATAAAATGGTCTTATATAATCCAACTAGAATGTTTACCAGAGGGCAGGAGGGGCACTCTAATGGAAACCAACCTGGGAGTACGACTTGATCTGTTTGGTACCCAGAAGTACAGTCTGTTTTAACCTTGAAGTTACTGAAAGGTTTTCAGCTGAAGAGATTATTTGCCCACTTAATATGAAACACATGGTCTATACAGGCGCCTCAAGAAACCCCTGGCCATCGATGCTGCCATAGGCTATGCAGAGGGCTCAAAGGGGGTTACCCGAACAAAGCATGATTCTACTAGGTACATGTACTGCCAGTGAAGAAACGAAGGAAAAAAATAATTAAACTTCTCACATGAGCTAAATCAAATAAGCTCACCAGCTTCTTAGTAAAATACACAGGCATTCAGCCAGGCTGTCATGATTGTGTTTAAAAAAAAAAAAAAAAAAAAAAACGTTCAGAAGAATTGAACCCAGGCACTTCAGGCTCTGTGGCTTTGGGGGAAATTCGCAAGGAGTAAATACTATGGCGTGGCCATTGTGGTCTTCCTTCTGTCTACGGAGGAAGACGCTGCAAGACCAGAGACCACGTAATTCCAACTTGACTTCTGATGCTTTAACTTCAGAGACAAGAGTATCTTGAGCAAACGGGCAGAAAATCAGGGCTTAACCAAATCTGAAGAAGCCTAGAGAGGAAACTGAGGCAAAGGAACAAAGGGTGGAGCCAATCCTGGCCACCCTCTCATTTCTGGGAGTGTCTTATCTATCTCCTAGTAACTCTTCCCTGTGAATTACTCTGATGTCTCTCTCCATTCTGACACAGCTGCCTAGTCAAAGACACCGTCCCAAGTCAGCATGATTATGTCCTGAATTCACTGTCCAAAAACACCAGTGGGGGGGGGTCTTGCTTTTTCAATAGTGATTGTTCTGTTTAAATGCTCTATATAACATATATAATCTGGTCACCAATTCTTAAGAGTCTACAGCTCACATGCTATTTAAAAAATGAAGGGGACAAAAAGAAAGAGGGAGGGAGGAAGGGACTCCACATATGAGCATGATCAAATACCCTTAAGTATTATTTGCTTACAACTATTTGTTGAGGTTTAAGCCCTGTACTCTGTGCCTTAGATATGTTCTCCATTTTGGTCCTCAAAGCAAAGTAGACTGAGATAGCTCAGCAGGCAAGAGAGCTTGCTATGAAAACATAGGAACCAGGAATTTATCTCCCAGCACCAATAGAATATGTTGGGTTGTTCCTACACAGGCCTGTTACCCCAGTGCCTATAACAGGAAAGAGAGAAAGATCTCTGGGGTTTCCTAGATGCTGGCATACCCAAAGAATTTGAGTACTGGGTTTAGTGAGATGCTCTGCCTCAGTGGAATAAGACATAAAATGGAAAGGAAGGAAAGGATATGTTCTCCCCTGGCTTCCACATGTGCACAGGAGAGAGCACACTAGCGCATACACGCATGCACACACACACACAAAGAGAGAGACAGAGACAGAGACAGAGACAGAGACAGAGAGACAGATATACAGGGAGAGAAAGAGGAGAGGACTATAATTCCCATCTGAGAAACAAAACCACAATACAAACCTGAGATTTTCTTATCATCCCTTTGCAAAGCAGAAATAAATATTAACTTCCTGATGACTGGTCATGGACCTGTGCAGGTGAATCTGGGCAGCTGGCTGCTCTTCCACCTAGGAACTCAGAGTCAAGGGAATGGAGGGAGGGAACTTCCTGTTGCTCAGGGTGCAGGAGATACAAAACACTCCCAAAGGTGGGTGGGATCAGAGGTCATTTTAGTAACTGTCTCTACATGATAGCCCTCATCTCTCTGAGAAAGAAAAAAAAAAGGTAGTTCAAATCCACATGACACTTGTCCTCTCTTCAGTTAAGATCCACATGACGCATCCCCTTTCTCCAGTTGATCTGTAAGACACATTCCCTCCTTCATCTAGTCCAGAAAGACTTGTCCCAAGGAGTCAACTCATCCCTGCCAAACACTCACTTGAGAGTACTTTATTTGACATTATCTAATATTCAAAACTTACACAGATTTCCTTAAAAAAAAAAAACTTCTGAAGGTATGTGCAGATACACATGTGGTGTATGTGTGGTGTCTGTGTGCTCTGTACATGTACATGGGTATAAGGGTCGCTGCACACATGGAGCCCAGAAGGGAATGGTAGGTGTCCTGTCTTATCACTATCTGCTTCCTTTGACACAGAGTCTTCTCTGACTCCAGAGCGAGGCTGGCAGCCAGCAGTCCCAGTGGTTCTCCTGTCTCCATCCTCCACAGGACCAGGGTCGCATGCATACACAAGTGTGCCTGGCTTCTCCTTCAGATGCTGGGAACTCAACCTCAGGTCCTTATCCTTGAATATCGAGTGCTATTATCCTTCAAGTCATCTCCCTAGCCCTCAGGTCCCCATGCTTTTGAAAAGAATCTTAAATGTTGGGGTCACTAAAGTAGAGGCATGCAAGAGAGCAAAACTGTGGCCGGAGAATAGGCACTAACAGTCTCTTGTGGTGGGGGTGGGGTGATGGCCCACTCTTCTATAACAGCATCCACATGACACCTCTGGGTACTCTGCCAGACTGTGAACTCCACACACCACAGCATCTGATTTTGGCAAGCATAGATCAAGGCACACAACCTCAGCCAGCACTTGCCTAGGGGCCATGTGAACAAAGACCAAGTCTCAATTAGCAGGTCAAGAAACAAGGTAATCAATTAACAGTCTGGCTGTCTCCAACTCCCCAAATTAAGATGCCTTTAAAAGTGCAACTGATCTCTGTAAAAGAACATTCTCCTCCAGTGCGTCCTCTGGGAGGCAAGATTATAAGAAAATAATTGAATCTTCTGTTTCTGGAAAGTACTCAGCATGTCCAGGTGTGATACAGATGGTGAGGGATAAAGAGGGGAGCTCTGTTTCATGAATAAGGCACATGATTATGTGCACTCATAAATGCCAAATTCCCTTCACTTCCCGGCAAGATTCCCCACCTCTCCTGGAAGGTCACGGGTACCAATGTTCCACGCCCCACACCTAATAAAAATACCCAAAGGATAGAGAAGTTAGACAATGCACAATAAGCCCCGAGAGGACCCCGGGGTCAGACTAGCCTCCATCACTGTTGCTTATAGGTACAAAGAAACTGGGTAAGGTCTCCCAGACATACAACCATAGAAGGGACAAAGAGGGTATCTTCGCCCTAAGATTATGATAGAGAGAAAATAATTCCATGCATAGAAAGCAACTAGTGTGGTGTCTGAGAGCAAGTGCAGGTGCAGGCTGCAAATGTTAACTTGCCTTGGTCCCTGGAGAATGGATGGTGAGAAAAGAATAGAAGAAAAACAAGGAAAGGAGACTGAGGAGATGGCACGGTGCTGAGAGGACCTGCCACCCTAAGAGAGAGACGAAGAGTCCAGATGCATAGAACCATGCATATGCAAAGGGGCATGGCACTCCACCTGCACTTCTAATCTCAGAAGGCAGAGATCCCCAAAGCAAGATGCTTAAACACATACAAGCACACATACAGACACATGCACACACATGCTCACACACGCGTGTATATATGTATATTTGTACATATGTATACATGTGTCTGTATGAACATTTGTATATATGTGTGAATACACATATACACACAAGTTCATTACACACACATATAAGAAGAAGCAAAGACGAAGAGATTTTAATCTAACTTAGCTTATCGTCTTATATCCTTGCTGACCGAAGGGACAAATGTCATTGGAGTGTGCTACAGCCCAGAAAGCTGAAATGGCCTTTAGAAGCGGGCAGCTGAAAGCGAGGAGAAAGGCCAGAGAAGCGACTCTGAACATGGATGATGAACCGGTCACCATGCACATGGGCCCTTGACTGCTGAAGATGCTAGTGCTCTGCTGCATACATGGCCAGTCTGGCACTTTACAGCTTAGCCCAAGCCTGGCCGTCCACAGGACTCTCCTGGTACATTTGTACACTATTCACCGACTGCAGAGGGGGAAGACTTGATATGAAAACCATCTGCATGGGTTACCTTGCTCTGCTGTGCTAGCTTTCTAAACAGTGCTGTCGGGGGTAGAAATGTAAAGTCCGGTACCATGGGGGGTTGAGTGCCGTACAGTCCCTAGCTTCCCAACTTCAACTCTAAGGGGCTGTGGGTTCGGGTTACTGTCATTGTCAGTGAATCAAATGGACAAGTGGTGCCTCTCATAAAACATTCTACATAGACTTGAACTTGAGGTGGGAGCAATAGCTCAGTGGGGAAAGTACTCAGTGGCCAAGTATTGAGGACCTGAGTTCAGCACCCATGTAAAAGCTGGGTCTACTGCTTCACTCTAACCCCCAAACCAGGAGATCAGAACAGGAGGATGCCAGGGCCTCAGTGGCAAACCAGTCTAGTCTGTCAGTAAGTTCCAGGTTCACTTAGCAAAAGGGCTGGAGAGATGGCCTGGTGGTTAATAGCATTTACTGCTCTTGTAGAGAACCCAGCTTCTGTCCCAAGAACCCTCATGGTGGTTTACCACCATCTGTAACTCCAGTTCTAGGGGACCCAATGCACTCTTTTGACCTGTGAAGACACCAACAAGGCCACACTCCCTACACCTCTCTGAAAAGTGTGCCACTAATTTGGGACCAAGTATTCAAACAACAGAGCTTACAGGGAACATCTTCATCCAAACCACTAAACTGGGGCAGGATTACAGGACCTTTTATGTGATGTTTGGGTTCTAAAGGCAGTGCATAGGTAAGGCACAGATGTCTATTGAGATCCCAGTTGCCAACTCACAGGGCCTGAGAGTGATTGGCACTAATGGAGCTGCCAGGCTGGTGTGAAGTGAAAGACAAGCTCACAGCTATGGGAGCTGTGAGGATCTCTCAGAACGTCTTTCCTGTACTCTTCCTAATCAGAACCCCAAGTGAAGACCCACAGTTCCAGACTACTGACTCGGCAACTTAATTTTGTGTTCATGGTTGTGGGTGGATGCATACTTGTACACGTGTGTGCACAGGTGTATGCACCCCATAAGTCTGTGTTGAAGGCCAGAGAGTGGTGTGGGCTATCTCCCTTTATCAACATCCACTGTATCATTATTTAAAGACTTAATTTTACACATGAGTGGTTGGTCTGTGTTTATTTACACCATGTGTGTGCTTGGTGCACTCGCAGGCAAAGAGAAGCCAATGGATCTCCTAAAACTAGAGATACGAATGGTTGTGAGCTAACGTGTGGGTGCTAGGAACAGAGTTTTCATCCTTTAAAGGAGAAGCAAGGACCAGAGGAAGTTGTCTCAGGTGGCAAGCCTTGAAAGTTGAAAGACTCTTGCCATCTTGAGTTCACTGTTTCCTGATTGTGAGGTATGAGCCTTCGGCTTTCCTACCCACCATGCTTGCTGCTTATTGCATGTTTCCTCACTGTGAAAATGGCAGACTCTTATTCCATGAGGACCATGAGCACAAAATAAACACTTCCTTCTACACTTGGTCTCAGCCGTGGTGTTTCATTGCAGCAGCAGCAAAGTAAAAAAGGTCCTGATTATCCAGGACTCTGAAGGTGGAGTTCTGATTATCCAGGACTCTGAAGGTGGGGTTCTAATTATCCAGGACTCTGAAGGTGGGGTTCTGATTATCCAGGACTCTGAAGGTGGGGTTCTGATTATCCAGGACTCTGAAGGTGGGGTTCTGATTATCCAGGACTCTGAACGTGGGGTTCTGATAATCCAGGACTCTGGAGGTGAAGTTCTGATTATCCAGGACTCTGAAGGTGGGGTTCTGATTATCCAGGACTCTGAAGGTGGGGTTCTGATTATCCAGGACTCTGAAGGTGGGGTTCTGATTATCCAGGACTCTGAAGGTGGGGTTCTGGTAATTTAGGACTCTGGAGGTAGGGTCCAAATCAGGAGAGCTGGTATGAGCTTCTCACGACCTTTGTCCACACCCTTCCCTTAACACCAAGGAAACCCAATCTTAGGAGATGTCCTACTGAGACAGAGAAGCACTCTGCCCTTCCAACAGCTGCTTTCCCAACCAAGCCCCACATCAACTCTTTCAAGTAGTGCCTATAACGCTCACAAAAAAAAACAAATCTCTCTTGACACAACATTTTGACCAAGTTCAATCTGGTTATTCATGTTATTCCAACTTTTTTTTCCTGGTAGAAAAGATAAACATAGTCTCTGAAGACAGAATTTAAAAAAAAAAAAAAAAAAAACATAATCAGAAATCACCACTCAGACCTTTACAAGGCCCGGTGCTGCTGCCCAGATGTGCTCTCCCTTCAGCTTGGTTTAATTACAGCCCCAGATGTCAGCAACCCGTCAGCTTCAGGTGTGATTCAGATCTCCCCAAAGCATCAGGGGCCTGCCAAACTCCCGAAACTTTTGAGCTGAGTTGAGAAATGTACTGCCTATAGCAAAATCCCTGTTATAGGAAGTAAGCTTGTTTGCAGAAAGGGCAAAGCCAGAAACTCTCCCTTCCGGCTTTCTCATTTAGGAGCACAGTGAAGATAACTTGGTTCAAGTTCAACCCCGTATCTAAGATCAGTGACAATGCTCTCGAGGGAGGTGCGAGATTTCTGAAGTCTAGCTCCTGGTCGAACTTGGCCTGCTTCTCAGACAACAGTCACGGTTATGGTCACGGTATGTAGAGATCGCTGAGAGCCCTAATGAGCCTGTACTCTTACACAGTAGAAAGCCCAGAGCATGCATGTTTATTCTTCTTCTTCTTTCCCCATTGTGTGTCAGAGCTGAACTTTTTATAATGCCTCTGGGTCCATAGTTAGACAAAAAAAACAATGCAATTAGCATGCTAGCTGGGGTAGCCAAAAAATTGAAAGATAATTCCCAAAATGATCTAGTCGTGGATGAAAACCGAACTCCTGTGAGGCAGAGAATTTTCTCTGAGTAAACAGGGCCCTTGCTCCAGACCTGGGTCAGGGGTGTTTAGACTCTGTGATACCAGCAAGAAACAGTGTGAGCAGGTGTCCTAAACCATGACCTAGAAATATGCCAGTCTGCCGGTCACAAGGGAAAGCTTAGCCAAAACTCTTTCCTACAACCAAAACAAATGCGGAACCAATACAAAACCAGAAGACAGAGACGACTCATTCTTGCAGTCTGGAAATTAATGAATGTCTTTGCTCCGCTACATTTCCAATACCCTGTGACAGACTCTATAAGCACTCGTTAGCAGTCAGTCAGCCTTGGGGGGTCCACAATGATGACAGACCAGAGCAGTCTGTGCTCTGAGGTAAACCAGCTGTTTTCACTGTTCATCAGAGTCCAGTACCACAATGATGTGTGTGACAGACCGGTGAGTCTGTCACCTGCAGCAGATATCACAGCATAGGTAGCATATTACAGCATGTTCAGAAGAAGCTAGAATGAAGCAATGGAAGGGGACAGAAGGATGTTTCTGGGTGCAGGTGCTGGATGCCGATCAGCCCAGTGGGGTAGTGGCAGGCTGCGGTGGGACAAGCTTCAGATGACGTAAAAGACAGGGTCTCCTGCACCTGCCCCTACTTCGCTGATATTGGAAAATCATATCCCTGAAAAACAGAGATAGCATCACCTCAGCTTCTCTTCAGCTGAGAGAGGGGACCTGCCCCCAAATAGCCTTGGTGAATGGTTCAAGTCTAAAGAAGTGAAGACTGTGAGACTCTTCAGGCAGTTGTTCACCTTTTATACTACCATGATTCATATGAGTCAACACGCTTAAAAGGTAGCCTAAATATCCATCCACAGAAGCATTGTTAGACAATGTATTGTATAACGCTATCCAGTTTTACAAAGGAAGGGAACTCTAATAGCTCTAATGCTATAATGTGGATGAGCCGCATAGACATGGTGTTTCATGAAAGAGTGGGCAAATCACTGGGTAGCAGAATATAGACTGATGAGGTCAAATGGAAGCAGGCATGGGGACTCTTGTTTAATGAGGAGTTTCCAGAGCATCTAATTATTTTGGTGACTGTCCTCACTGCTCTGACAAAAGCAACTTAAGGGAAAGAAGGTTTTATTTTGGCTCATGGTTTCAGGGACAGTTGGCCATAGCGGGGAGGACATTGAGGGTGAAAGCGAGTGTAGCTGGCACAGTGGAAAGATGAGAAAGCTGCTCACACTGCAGCTATAGCCAGGATGCCAAGAGATAAGTGTCACACTTCACGTATTTTCTTCTTATATTCCATCTGGGACTCCGGGTCATGATACGGTGCCACTCACATTCAGACCTGGTCTTTCCCTCCTCCATTAAACCTCTCTGAGAATACCTTCACATATGTGTCCAGAGATGAATGATCAAGATGAATTATCACAATGCCAAAATTCTCAAATCAATGGTGATAGTTGCACAGCACTTTCAGTATCCACAAAGCTATGTGGTTGTGCACATATCATTGGCTAACATGGGCAGTGGAGAAGGCTCTGGGCTGGAGTAGGTGAGAAGCAGGATATAGAATGGATGGACTTATCCCCCTGATGAGGGATCTTTGACCTGTAGGTATTATTACCTGCTAGGAGAAGTAGGTTGTTTACAGTATAAGGTCTAGTTAAAAAAGTCACAAACTTTCAGCAGAATCCTGGCTTTTTTAGCTATTTCTACTCAATGGCATCAAGAAATCCTGAGCTAGTCACTTTTCCGGTCCCTGTGATAAAATACTTAACAAAAAGCAACCTTAGGAAAGGTTCGCTTTGAGCAGTAGGTTAAGAGTACAGTCCATCACAGATGGGGAGTCATGAGGCAGAACTGTTAAACAGGAGACTCCATCATATATACAGCCAGGAAGCAGAGAGTAGAGAGAGATGAGAAGTCATCTTCGGATCACCAGAGCCCCAGTCCACAGGAATGTGCCTTGCTGCCTCACCTACTCTAATCTATAAAATGGCTCACGGATATGCCTAGAGCAGCTAATCCTTCGGGAGGACCACATATCAGGTACCTTGAATATCAGATATTTATATTATGATTCTTAACAGTAGCAAAATTACAGCTCTGAAGAATGAAATAGTGGTTGTAGGTCACCAGAAGAAGAGGAACCATATTAAAGGGTTGCAGCATTAGGAAGGTTGAGAACTGCTGGCCTAAAGGTTAATCTCTCAGGTGGCTGTAAATCTTCTCAAGCTC
Organism: Micromys minutus; assembly: GCF_963924665.1. Taxonomy (NCBI): domain Eukaryota; kingdom Metazoa; phylum Chordata; class Mammalia; order Rodentia; family Muridae; genus Micromys; species Micromys minutus. Next base: position 58,184,238 of record NC_137969.1, read on the forward strand.
AGAATCACTTCTGAGCTTCATAACTCCCCCTCTTTGTCACCCTGGTACTTGAACATATCACATGTAAGCCATAGCCTTCTATCCCTTTCCTCACAGACTCATGGCTAGCCCATAATGTAAAATGCATCTAGTCTGACTTCAGATACCATGTAGTATTTGGTGGCTCCAACACTGTTTACAGCTCAAAGTCAAATCTCTTCTGAGACCTGGGACACTCTCTTAACTGTGAGCTCCTGTGAAATAAAAAGCAAGCTACACAACTCTGGTAAACAACACCACAGAATAGCCACACATTCCACAGGAGTGGTATGAGGTCCTAACAAGGAAAGGATTGGCCAGAGCAATGCTGAAACCCTGCAGGATCACGCCAAATTCCTGAAGCTTTCTGCCCAGCATTTGGGGCTCTCGATGAAATCATATAGGTTCCAAAAGCATCATGTATCCCCGCTGTCCCAACTCTGCTGCCTACACTTCATGTGGCCTCTCTCTTGAGCTGACTCCACACTATCTTTATAGCTTCCCTCAGTTATCACCTTGTGGTTCCAGCATCTCCAGTATCTCAGGGTCTCCATGTAAACTGGGCTTTTCCTCAGTTACATGCAAAGGCCTCTCAAAGTCTCCTAGCCAGGACTCTGTTCCTGTCACCCATTACCTAGTCTTAGCAAATCTCTGAAACTTTGGTGCAGGCATCAAGTAATTCCCATCCCCGCATCTTCAATACAGGCAACATCACTGCCACCTGAACAACGGTGGCAGATTCTGCTGCCAATTCAAAGTGCAGCCTGGAATCCTTAGGTCACTGGTGTGCTAGCTTCTGTGCTGACCTCAGGGAAAGCTACTTTGAACAACAAACTACTTGAGTAGCATTCTCAGAATGTGCTCTCTCCTTTCCAGTGAATTGTCACCTTGGAGCCTTCAGCTGATGCGATTCTTTGCTGTTGTCTCAGTGAAGAGCATGAGGTAGCAGCACTAATGGCTTCAGTGGCTACAGGAGCCTCACCTGCACCCTCTGGATCCACAACTATAAGCCTCCTCTCCCATAAATAGTATCCATGCAATAGCCTGAAGACTGACCTGCATTGAACTTCCTCTGCCAAACAAAATGGACTGTCAAGTTTTTAATTTGGCCTAATTCAAAGGAATGATGTCAGAACACAGATAGACTCTGTGTCTCTTTTCTGGGAAGCCCTGGTTCCCCCTTTTAAAGCCTCATACGCCAAGATTCCTCTGTTTGCTTTTCTCTTGGTCCTCTTGTCTTCCACCCTCAAGCCGAGCTCTGCTCACAGAATCCTGGGGCTTCTCTAGCCTACAGTCCAGATGTTTCCACACCTTTTTTTTCACAAACCAGTTCCAGAAGACTACAAACCACATGAGCAGATTTTGAGAACAACACCCCAAGTCCTGCTACTGACTTTCTGCATTTCTTACTTTCTCGTTGTCATGGCAAAATAAACGGGTACTTAAGGGAGGGTCTGTCTTGCCTCACGGTCTACGTACAGTCCTTCCTGATACAGAAGTCATGCCGCTGGACCATGAGGTCACATTGCATCTAGTCAGGTACTAGAGAATGAATACTTTTGCTCAACTCATTTCTCCTTTTTGTTTGGTCCAGGACCACAGCCCATGCAATAGAGCCATCCACAATTAGAGTTGGTTTCTCCATTTCAGTTAACCCAATCTACAAACTCTGCCATAGGCATGCCCAGAGAATTACCTACTATGTGGTTCTAGATCCTAGCAAGATGGCAGTCAACATTAGCTATTATGACTTGCTGGCAAGCATTATTATCCATTCCTACTAAACCAGAATTGACAAATCAAGAGAAAACAGGAATTTAGTTTATAATTACTTAATATTTGGAAAATAGTGAGAGGAGGTTAAATCAGACCTTTGACCTTTGACCTATGATGAACCTTAAATGCCTTAAATACAATGGTGAGTTTATAAGCAATGTCCTGATTTGCTTCTAGTGAGAATCTCTGATATTCTAACACAGTGGAGAACAGTGAAGACATCCTTCAATGGTTCCATCTCTTGGACATTCTTTAACCAATACCCTGAGTAAATTGTCCTGCCCCATCCACAATTCACAATCCTATTTGGTGCTAAAGAAAATTATCTACCAACCATAAAAATACAAGGACCAAGCTTAAATTTCTAAGTATTTCTTAGTCAAAGAAATCAATCAGATAGATTTCTTACTAGATGATTCCAACTCAAGAAGGAAACACATGGGGACAGTGTACAGTTTACATTTTAGCAAAAGGGATGAACTGGCAGAAGCAGGGTTTTTTTTAAAGAACATAAGACAAATTTGTATGATAATAGCAGATCGATGTCACTAGGCATTTGCTCAAGCACACACAAAGTACTCCAAGAATGTTACCTAAGGTTAACTCTAGACAACTGATAAAGATTCAGGACTGCCAGTTATAAAGTTCTGCCCTAACTGTGGGGGATGGGTATAGAGAAAAGAATCATACACACACACACACACACACACACACAGAGAGAGAGAGAGAGAGAGAGAGAGAGAGAGAGAGAGAGAGAGAGAGAGAAGCCAGCCAGAGTGTGCAGTATATATCCCTCTTCCTGTTAAGCCCACAGTGAATTTAAAAACTATTCTAAAGTCTGTCCTTAAAAAGCCTCTTTAGAAAAGGATACAAATGTATCCATCTCCACTATAACATACTAATAATAAATAAATGTGATCTCATTTATAAACAGTATCTTTGCAGATGTAATCAAACTTCAAAAAAAGCCTTAGTGGATTCATTTGGCCTAGTACAGTCACTAGTATCCTTATAGGAAGAAACATCTGGACACAGAGACCCTGGCACAGAGGAACAGAGGATGCGCAAAGATGACATGAAATGGAAGAATGCAGCAAGCCCAGGCAAATTCAGGACTATCAGCATCCACACAAGGCAGGATCAATTAAGACAGATGGTCTAGAGTCCCCAGGAATAGTAGAACCCTGATAATAGTATGATTTTAGACATCTGTGCTCCAAAACTTGAGAAAACTAAAAACAAATGCTATTGTTTCAAGTCTTCTAGGTTCTGGTAATCTGCCATGGAAGACACTGTGCATGATAAACCAGGTCCCCTCAGCATGCTGTTCATCTCCATTAGAGGCTCCTTGTTCTCTCTTTCAGAAGCACAATGTTATCTACCATTTACCCAAGCACAATCTATAGTCCCATTTTCTCCTGCATTATACATGCTATCCTCCAGTCTTTGGATGCTTTTACACCATTCATTGCCTTATGATGACCATGCTTAACCTTTTATCTTCAGACTGAAATCACCAACCTCTTTTCTATGAAGCCTTTCTCTAGGGATCTCCCCAGCCAGTAATAGGGCAATGTTCCACAGTTGTACCACTATGTGACTTTGGGAATAAATCTTATTCATTTTTTATTCTCCATACCTAAAAATGCTGAACACAAACTTAGGAGAGTATCTTTAAATCAATTAGTTAGCAACGAATAACTTAATAGAAAACAACCCCTCCCAAAGAAATTACAACAAAAAGAAAGTGAAGCAATCTTGCAGGCCTATAAAACCTCATTTGCATAATTCACCAACATCCTCACACACAAAACTGTTTTGTAAACAATATCTTCATCACCTGTCCACAAGTAATCAAACTGGCATAGTGTTAGAAACCAATGTGTTTATGTTTACTTAAAGTATGAAGTCCTTGAGTGCCTGCTCACGGATCAAAACCATGTGATATCTTCATGGATAAGCAGGTTAGAAACAAAAGGACTTCTGTCCTGGTATTTTTTTTTTAATGAGTCTGTTTTAAGTTGGCTTATTCACAAGAAGAGGAGGAGGAGGAGGGGAAAGAGAAGGAGGAGGGGGAGGAGGGGGAAGAGAGGGGAGAGGGGGAGAAGGGGGAGAAGAAGGAGGAAAGAGGAGAAGCAATAGTAGCATGGAAATTAATCTTTCATTTTTTCTTTTTCGGAGTATTTCATAGATGTGTGTTATATTTACACTACTTCTCCCCCACCCACTCTCATTCTTTTTACTTCTCCTATGTGTGTCCCACCTCCCTCTTGAACTTACAACCTCTTCTTCTTCAAATATACACAGCCTGCTGTGTCTATTTAATCTTGTGCATGTGTACACATACTTAGTGCTGACCACTTGGGATGAGATAGGCTACTAGGAAGCTCATCCCTGGAGAAAATTCATCTCCACCTCTCTCAGCAGCCCATGATACCTGTAGCTCTTCATCTAGGGGGAGACATTGTAAAATGTCCCCTATCCATTCTGGTTTGTCAGTCAGGATGGTCATTATGTGGGTCTTGTTCAGGTGTCCATATTGCTGAGATCTCATAGACACAACCATGTTACATCTAAAAGATGCTATTCTCTAGCAGTCATCCTGGTCCTCTGGCTTCTACAACCTGCCAGGCCTCTCTTTCATCTTCTTTGCCTGAGCCTTGGACATAGAGGTTGCATTGTAGATTTGGCATTTGGTGCTAAGGCTCCCCCATGTTCACTTACTTGCCCACATTTCAACTAATTGTGGATCTCTGGAATAGTTCCCATTTACTACAAAAAAATTAAAAAATGATGGGTGTGATGAGCCACTGTTGTTGAAGACGCCACACTCTGGACAAAGTTCGGAGGAACTGAGCTGCCTGGGAAGTCCTCCTCCCTGAGAACCAGACCTTATGTATCAGAAGCCACATGTAATCTCAGCACTCAGGAGGCTGCTGAGTTTGAGGTTTGCCTCAGATACATAACAAGACACCGAGTCTAACTTCATCTTGATTATATACATAGTTAAGTTGATGAGAGATAAGAAAGGCATGAATATCTAAGCTGCCAAAACTTGTCAGTCATTACAATTTGATTCTCCCAATAACACCAAAAGTGAACTTCAAAGTCACAAAACTGACAATCTTTACCTGATTCTAAGATGATTTGAGTCTTCGCTAATCTGGGGAAAGTTTTCCAGGAGATAACCCCTAATACATGTAACGGTGTTGTAAAAACAAGGATTAAAAGATTGCCACTATGAAGGTTTCATACGAAACCTTGACTTGGGGACCAAGTTTAAAGTTACAGCTACCCACCAACTAAGGACAGAAAACGCTGTAATGCCAACCAGTGGGCAGTCGAGTGTCGTTGTTTGTCCACTGTTGCCTCCAGTGTTTGAAGATGATGAATCAGTCAGCACAGATTCTGGGGGACTATCTAAAGCCGAACTACCTCTGTCATCACAGCAAAGACTGGCAAAGCTACAAAAAAAAAATCCTGTGGCACTCTCATAGCCCTGGCATGTTGCACGTGAAGATGGAGCTCCTGCACATGTCAAAACAGGATAGCTGCCCAGAATATGAGTCTTCAAGATGAGATGATGAACAATAAAATAATTATCACACTGCAGCACTAGGGCACGAACCCTCCCACCGAGCCATAGCCCTGACTGTGAAATTTTCTGCAATAAAAACTTTATAAAGAAGTGAGCTTTCAATGTTAAACCTTAAATGCATGTGGATGGACAGACAGATGGACAGGTAGATAGATAGATAGATAGATAGATAGATAGATAGATAGAGAGATAGAGAGATAGATAGAGATAGATAGATAGATAGATAGAGATAGATAGATAGAGATAGATAGATAGAGATAGATAGAAAGAGAGAGAGAAATAGATAGATAGATTAGAGAGATAGAGAGATAGAGATAGATAGATAGATAGATAGATCGATAGATGATAGATAGATAGAGATAGAGAGATAGATAGATAGATAGATAGATAGATAGAGATAGAGAGATAGATTGATCAATAGATGATAGATAGATAGGTAGAGATAGATAGATAGAGAGAGAGAGAGAAATAGATAGATAGATTAGAGAGATAGAGAGATAGAGATAGATAGATAGATAGATAGATAGATAGATAGATAGATAGATAGATAGATAGATAGATAGATAGAATTTGGGGTCAGCAAGGTTAAGGATGCACATACGAATTAGATATAAATGTATATTTGGACAGCCTTCTGGGCAGTTCTCTTTTCTTTTAGTCTGCAGTAGATTAAAAGATTTACTAAATAAGAAATTATCAACACATACCTCTGAAGCCTAATTGTATTATGGTAACAATCCAAGGCACCTGTGAATACGGAAATAACAGGACATTCTATTTCTGCACACTGTGACTGTTTAAAAGTACTTCAAAAATAATATGGGTAAAAAAATCTTTGAAAAGAAAAGAATTCTACAGTTCTTGGCTCATAAGCTCAGTTATAAGGTGATCGGTAAGACTGTCTTTGTGTCCAACGACTTGACTCTCGTGCATAGTAAGGCCATGGGTTGATAATCCCAAGGGAGAACTTTCTGATTTGATGTATCTGAGACACATATATCCCCCTAAGTGGAACATGCTTATCAACCCATTCTCAAACAAGTGTGATAACTAAATGCTTCTGACAATCTGACAGAACAAGGGATGGGGACAAAGTTAGAGGACTCCTCTGGATGGCAACCTGTTTCCTTCCCTAGAAATCTTTAAAATAGTATCATTTGCTATTACAAAGTCCTGCTGTACTTTGGACTCTAATGGAGACCAAATAGAGAGTTTCATTGTTGATTATTGCAACAAAATGTCTCTAGGACACATGTTAATGAGGATTAACTTGGAGTTAACTGCAGTAAGCAGTAAGTCTGGCCTGCAAAACCCAACATAAAAATAGTATTCTGCAGAGGAAATTTGACCCTTTAATGTGGATTTAAGATTCAGCAAATTCATATTTTATAGTTTTCATATTTATAATAAGCAACTTCTTTCACCTAATATATTGACAGCTGCTCATAAAAATGATCACATCAACCACAATGCACCAGATGAAACACGTGCCCTCCCCACATTGTGTGCCTTAGAGTATGTGGCAGGGAGATGCTCATGTCAGTGCACATGTGTGGGAAGGTCAGAAGCCAGCTACAGTGCCATTACTGAGGTCCATCCACCTTATTTTTTGAAAGAGCCTCGCTTGGCCTGGAATCTACCAGTTTGGGCTTGGCTGTCTAGTGAAGCCCAGGGCCACACCACTGCCATCACATCCCAGCCTTCTCAGCCTCGGGCTACAAGGACATGACACCAGACTGGTTTCTCTTCGGGTTCAGGAGATAAAATTCAGACCCTCCTGCTCGTACATTAAGGGCTTTACATGCTGAGCCGTCTCCCCAGACACACTGCTGTTTTCTCATTAGCCTCCACTCTTGACGCTCTCTGCCCAGCACAATGGTCATGGTCTGTTTATATCTTAGCCATCCTCACAGTTCCTATGAAATTTGAACGTATCTGTCTTCCTCCACTGCAACAGCACCTATACTTAATAATAAATGACTTTCTCTAAAAAAATTATTAAAGACTTTAGTTTTGTAAAATAATTTTTCAAAACTAAGAATGCAACCTCACTAATATAACAGAAACTAGGTTCTAAGTTCATTTATAAGCTACTTCTTACACCAAAGAACAAACCAGGCATGGATTCTCACATAAACAAATTCTTACTTGACTGGATGGCAGAGGGTGACTTAGCTTCATGTTTGACTTTTTTCTGAATAATTATGATGAGCACTGTTTTACTTAGGTTTTTACTGCTGTGAACAAACACCATGACCAAGACAAGTCTTATAAGGACAACATTTAATTTGGGCTGGCTTACAGGGTCAGAGGTTCAGTTCATTATCATCAAGGAGGGAACATAGCAGCATCCAGGTGGACACAATGCAGGCTGAGCTAAGAGTTCTACACCATTACATGAAGGCTGCAAACAGAATACTGGCTTCCAGGCAGCTATGATGAGAGTCTTAAAGCCTACACCCACTGTGACCCACTTACTTCAATAGAACCACACATTCTAATAGTGCCACTCCCTGGGCCAAGCATATACAAACCATCATCACAAGCATCACAGAAGGAGGAGAATGCTCAAGACCATTTTAATTTTAAGCCCAATAACTATTACACACACACACACACACACACACACACACACACACACAACTCACAAGTACATATGTTGCCATCTGCCCTTTTGGCTTTCTCTTCCAAAAGAATTAGCATGTTCTCCATGTTCTTACTTAATGATGCTTCTATGGGTAATTCAAACAGCTGGTCAGTAGCATTTTCATCAGATTTTTAAGTCTTCCATCATTTCTCACATTGGTATTTCATTTGCCGCATGTAAAGTTGGACAGAAACTGACACAGACTAGCCACAGGGCTTGGCTAGGACCCAGTAATTAAGGGATAGGAGTTGGATGGGGTTAAGTACTAATTACTGGCACAATCAAAACAAAGCAACAGCTTCCTGCTCATTTTGGGGAGAGACACCCAATGACAAGTTAAGAAAGGAAAAGAGAAATGAAGACTGAAGATGGGGCAGATTTAGTGAGCCATACAGAAAACACGTGCACAGGACATCTGCCTCTTTGGTATTAGGGAGAACTTGGGCCTCCTCAATTGTAAAAATAAATAAAAAGTAAAATAAAATAAAAATAAAAAGGCTCCTCCGAGAACTGCCTTGTCTTGTCTGTCTTTCTTGAGAAAAGGTTTCCTATAACCTTTTTTTGTGGGACAATGACATCTAAAGCATCTGCCTTTGCAGAAATTCCAGAAACAATATAAGCTCCCATAACAAGTAACCAAGACCCCAATGGCTTCCATGTTCTCTGGACTTTTAACAACAGACCTAACCAAGAATGGAAAAATGAAAACCAACAGGTAACACACACTCTTACTATCCAAATTCTACTATTCCAAAGTCTCTTCTGTGGCCCCTGGGGAGATGCTAGGAAATGTAGCTCCAGGTAGAAGAGGAAGTTAAATAGTTACCCACAGCTTGATTGTTGGTATATTTTCCATTATAGCAAATTGCCTTCTGCAACTTCACAAAGGCTTAGAATCAGAGGACTGGTGTTCAAAAAATGAGAAGTGGTCCAATAGACAGTGACAAGCAAGGCTGCATTTAGATGAGTCTTTTTCTTTCTCTCTCTGTTTTGGCAACAAATAACTATTGAGTCATGTTTCTCCTAAATGTGAGTCACCGACTGTCTCTTTGTCCTTGGTTTTATCCAAGAACAGAGCCCTGTGAGACATGCCCACCCACTCGCCCATTCCCAGGTCTTTCTATTCATAAGAGCTATTCCTCAGAAACTGATATTTAAGGCTCCCAGATCTGTCCACACTGTTGCAGGTCACTGAGGTAGCTTAATGTGTAAATTATCCTAACCAGTATTTATGCTTAAGGCTCTACAGAATGATTTTGTCTTTCTAGAAACTTAAGATACTCTGAATGCTGAGATTATACTTGATGGGCAGCCCCCACCGCTTTTAAATCTGAACTGCTCTTCAAGGTTTCAAAAGACAGAAATGACAGTAAACTGGTTTCCCTGACAACTGCAGAGCAGAGGAGAATTCTACCCAGTGCCATGGGGGTGCCACCATAGCTTCGGTTAAAAGAAAACCTGGCCTTTCACCCTCCGTTTCTACACAGTTCCCTCCATTTTCTTTACCTGGTGTGAAAACTTAACACTTCTGCAGCTCTAAAACTGTATCCAGGGGCCCAGTTACATGGCTCTGCAAGCAAAGGCATCTGCTACCCAGCCTGATGAACAGAGTTTGAGCACTTGAACCTCCATGGTGGAAGGAGAAAACAAACTCCTCAAAGTTGTACCCTGACTTGCATAAGGAAGCATGCACAATAAATAAATAAATAAATAAATAAATAAATAAATAAATAAATCTTTCTAAAATAGCAAGAATTGCAGACAAAGAGATTCATGAGTTAAAAGAACTGAAATTATTTAATGCGGAGTTTTTTTTAAAAAAGGAAAAAAAAAAAAAAAAAACGGGCTGGAAAGGTACGCTCAGTGGTTAAGAGCACTGACTGCTTTTCCAGAGGTCCTGAGTTTAATTCCCAGAAACCATATGTAGCTCATAACCATCTGTAATGAGATCTGATGCCCTCTTCAGGTATGTATAAATAGATTGATATTGTACTCACATACATAAAATAAACAAATATTTTTTAAAAACAATAAAAACTACACAGGGATTTAAGTACTTACATTCTGGGAACCCTAGACCTCTTAACATGGCCTAGAAACATTACTGAGTACCTGAATCATATAAGATGCTGATATGTGCATTAATCATTAAACAACTCGTTCTCTATAGTATACAATACAGGCCTAATTCTGAGAAATAAAAGTACCAACATATAAATTGACTTCCTAAGGTCTCAGCAAAGTAAAAGAAATCAAAAAAAAAAAAATTTCATTATACTCTGGTTGGCTTAACTTCAGAATGTGTTTTCCCCTTCTCAGCTGTATCTCTTATAAACCCACCTTCTAACATGCAGTATTCGGTCATCTGGTAGACCAGCATCAGGCCTCCTCACTGTGCCCTACACTTGGGACAAGCCCGCAAGTGTCAGGAGTAGTAACTTTCCCAGATGATCTTCTGCTACTCAAAGCTAAAATTTTAGCCTCTAGTTTCCCTATGACAACAACAAAATCACAAGCAAAATCTGTATGGAGAAGGGAGTGTGGAGAAAGAGGTTATTACAGATCAAAAGGATACCTTAGATACATCAGTGGCAGATACAGTATTTGGATACACCGAGTGTTCAGTCTTTCCTAAGGGTTGAAGACAGAAGACATGCACAGTAAGAGGACCCATCCACCACCTTAGAATGCCTTAAGTTTCCCGATATTTCAAATCATATGGATTACACAAGAGTAAGCATCTCCTCTGCTGAGCAATCTAACTATGGCAGTGAAAGTCAGGATTATCATTTCTCTTTAACTGAAAGTGTCACAGCCAAGATGATCCAGATGGCTCCACTGCTCATGGCTGAACTCGATAAAAGCTACTTGAGAAGTCGTTCACATCATTGGAGGTGCATGCGTGGCGCAACCTGCCCTTAACAAAAGCTAACATAAAATTTCAGTTTCTCGAGGGAAGTCAGTTCCAGAGATCTGCTCTCTATCACCGTGCTGTTCAGGGGGTGGGTCTCACCTTAAACATCTTTACCACAGTTTTGAAAAACCCAACATTGGATGAAATCAAGACATGGGGATGTCAAAACCTCCTAAGGACATCAAGGCCTGGAAATCTGAGAGGTCTTGAGTCTATGCTCTTAGGGAACCCATAATGACAGCCTGCCTGGCTAGAAACCTTCCTCTTATGTAATGATGAAAGGTTACTGTTAAAGACACTGGAATTAGATACTAAAGAATTCTCTGAACATCCTTTGTCAAAGTAAAGAGTCTCTAAAACAGTGAGTGCCAGTCGATGGCCTTTCATGTCTGTAGACATGAAACAAAGGGAATGGGTTTCAATTACAGCAGAGCCCTTTCATAACACCCCAGGAAAAAGACCTCTTAAGGGAAAAGCAGTTATTAAGTGTCCTGTAAAGTATGACAAAGTCACCCTGTTTCAGTGGTCTTTTTTTTTAAGTATCTGTCTATTTTGGGTATCTCTGGATCTCCATAGGGCAGGTGCAATGTTTACCCAGGTGTTACCAGTCATGAATTCATAAAGTATATATGGCCCAAATGCTTCTGAAAGCAGCCTTTAAACATGTGCGTTCTCTAGAAAGTTGGGGCTAAAATTCAATCAGAGAATATCCTAATGTCTCTTTCGATTGTGCTTGAAAGTAACAATCTGGTTCTTTGAAAAATCGTACTTTGAAATACAAACTTTGAAATACAGGTGTGTCTATGTGACCATAAATTGTGTGTGAAGTAACTCGGGATTCTCTTTGATGCTTGCTTCTGTCAGCTTCCACTGGATCCTAAGAGGCCACTGGGCAGAGCTTTTCCAAACTCTTCCATGTCCTCATTAGGCTGGCTGGCTTGTGATCAGATAAGGTATCAACTTTTATACCACAGAAGTGGGCAGACACTACCACCCAGGAGCTTGTTGTTTTCCAGAAAGCTAATGCTAATTAAATGTTTACCAGTTTCTTGCTGTAATTAGAAAGAGCTGTCAGCCTGATGGAAATTCTGCCATTTGGCAAATTACACAATCTCTTTAAACCCTCTGGATCCTGATCTTTGAGATGAAGATAGTAATTTCCTGCTTCCTGGCAGTGTTGTAGGTGCATTGATCTGAGCGATGAATGTGAGATATTAAATAGAGTTCCTGTACACCGAGAAGAGCTGGCCGTGACGATAGTGTTGCTCTTACCCAGGATAACATGCTAGTAACAAATACGTATGTGGTGGCACCAGCAGAATCCTTCTTAGTTTTAAGTGAAGGGTTGAAAAGATGACTCAGAGTTAAGAGCACTTGGCTGTGCTTCTAGTGGACCTGGGTTTGGTTTCCAGCACCCACATGGCAGCTACAAAACCATGTGCAATGCCTCTTCTGTCCCCCTCAGGCACTATACAAACATGGTACAGAAACCTGTAGGTAAAATACATCACCCACACATATAAAATACAAACCAATCTCAAAATAATAAAAACAAGTTGGCAATTGGTTTTGAAAAGCTATTATTGTGCCATTTGAAAGCAAGTATTTGTTTCTTCAGCTCCTAACAAAATAAGGGACACCAAGTAGAAGAGAAATTATCTGCCATTTGGGTTATTTGAGATCTCCATCCCTCATCAATAACTTTTCTTGTTTGGGTGGTTTAAATTAATGTTTCTAAATTTACAAATCATTAAACATCTCAAGGAGATTGATCCATGGGTATTCAAACCCTTTGGAGGAATTAAAACACAGGTTGCCAGGCTATGGCTGGAGCCTACAATTCAATGGGCACAGGATGAAATACAGAGGCTTCATCGTTAATGCTGCCAGACTTGAGCCACACCGTAATACCCACTATTCCATCACCCGCTCTGCAACAGCACACTCTCTCTGTGTCACACAGTACATGGTAGTGGCCCTTACTTTGGGAACATTTACTCTCCTAATAAACACCTTTGTCTCTCTTTGTATTTTTGCCTAACAAACATACCTAAATTTGGTAGTTTATAAAGCATTATCTTATGTTTAAGGGGTCTATGGTCAGCAAATCTGTAACCCATGCAGATTTGGGCCCATATCAGCGATCTAGACCTGGGGTAGCTTATGCAGCTGGGGTTAACTGGCCAATAGTTGCCTGATCTCATTTGATGGCCAGCCGGCTGGCCATAACAGGAACAAGAGTAACTAAGCTCCAGGGTGAGGGTCATCCAGTCGGCTAGTACAGCCTGTCTCACATGAGCTGATAAGATTCTAAGAATTGCAGAAATACTCAAGGTCTCTTGAGACCCAGGCTTAGAATTTCCATGATTTCTTTTCCTCTGCATTCTGTTGACAAATGAGCCACTGGACCAGCTCAGACTCTAGGAATGGGGAGTTAAATCTTATCTCCAAATGGAAGATACTGCTTGCAAAGTTTTTAAGAGGAGACAGCTTCAGGAAAGGGTGGCTGTCTCCCTTGTTCTTCTAAGAAGTGGATGGACAGATATAAATGCCAGGATTGAAGCAGCCTGGACCCTCTGGCTGCTGTTCCTTTTCTCATTGCTATAACAACCTGTCAAAACCAACTTAAGAAGGAATGCTTTAGTTTGACTTGTGGTTTAAGGATCTAGGCCATCTTGCTGTAAAGATGGTAGGAAAGGTTTGTGCTATGGTAGCCAGAGCAGGTCACTGGTCACAGTGCATCAACAATCAGGAAGCAGAGAGAGATGAATGTTTGTGCTCAGCTCACTTTCTTGCTATTACTCAGTCTACGACATGGAAATGGTGCCACCCATCTTCAGAGCAAGTCTTTTTTTCTCCATTTTAAGGAAACACCTGTATTATGTCAACCAGAGGTATCCCTCCTAGGTTGGTTTCAAATCCTATCAACTCAGACCCACTAGCAGATAGTTGTTTAAGTGTGTCTATCTCTTCTTACACATAAGAGTAAGAGAAAAAAAACTTCCCGGAATGTAGTTGCTCATGGTCAGGAGTTCTGGGGCCCAAAACTCTTCCAAGTTGTTGTTGGATTATGTTCACTGCTAGATGTAAAAAGTAAACCATGTTGTTTGGCCTTGGAAGAAGAAGCCTGCGAAAATATGTTTATAGTATAATTACAAAATATTTTTCCTGGATTCCTATATCCCTTCCTCCACTTTGCCCTTAAGTGTGTTTGATGTTTAGTAGTGTTTTCCAAGGACACTGCATTCAACAAGTTTTAAAGAATTGTTTTCAAAGAAGACTTTGATCTCAGCTCCCAGATGAAATCTCCAGAAATCCATTTAACTCTAATTTAGTATTGTGATGACATTCTCTGTTCCATCCACAGAAATGATGGCTACACTACCGTAGAAGTCCAGAAGACAAAGAGACTCAGTGACCCATATCATATGCTGGGTGGGGAATTCTTTCCTCTTTATTCTTTTACTATTGACATTATCCTTTGAAAATGTTTTAAAATTATAGCCATCCACTGGGATTTATTGGATCATCCACAAAGCCAGATCTTGTTTCTAGTACTTTGTGCTCTTCTAGAAAACGATCACTGAGTTTGGGCTCCATTCAGTGATATTCTGAAAACAGATTCCTAAATGAACACATGAAATGTGTAATGAAGTCCTGCTGCAAAGTCACAGGGTCTACTGGAGGGAGGACATCTATTCAGTCTTCTTTCCCTTCCCCCACTCTTCCATCCCACTGCATGCTATTTATTGCTGGAGATGCAACCCAGAACCTTATACTTTGAAGTTATGTGAGCTATCTTAGTTAGCATTAACTGTAAATTTGACAAAGCCTAGAATCACCTAAGGGGAAAAGAAGACTCAGCTGAGTATTATGTCTGTATCTGATTGGCCCTTGGATATGTCTGTGAGGGTTTGTCTTGATTATTAGCTGATGTAGGGGACTCACCATAGTGAGCAGTATCATTCCAGAATCAGATGATCCTAGAATGTGTGTGTGTGTGTGTGTGTGTGTGGGCGAGCGCGTGCACACGAGCGCGCGAGCACATGTGGGTGCACACATGAATTTGTGTGTCTGTTCTGTATATTTGCATGTACCGGTGGATGAACCAGTGTGCAAAATATCAAGCAGTATTCCTCCATCATTCCTTCTTTCAGATTACTGCTTTGAGTTCCTGTTCTGACTTTTCTCAGTGATGAACAGTGTCCTGGAAGTATAAACCTAAGAAGAACCTCTTTCCTTCCCTACATTTCTTTTTATCACAGCAACAGAACAAAACTGTAATATACTCTAAAACTGTTTTCATATTTGTAAACCCTTTCCTGACAGATTATGAATTGTATGAGGATAAATACACCACCTAGAACTTCTTCATAAACTAGAGCAGCAAATATAACATTTGAGCAAAAGCATTAACAATTCTGAGGAATGCTTGATTCATTGAGGACTTCAAATTCAGAAGATTCTCAACCTAAAAATAGAGATTTTTTTGTGGAGATGGTCTTCTATTTGAGCCATATTCTTCTTCAGACAACACTTAATTTTTAAATGTATTTTTAAAAAGCTGTCTACATTTGTAGAATTGGATTAAGATAAGAGAAAATAGCTGGTGAGTATATCATTTTTAAAGAAAATATGGTAAGCACACAGATATGGAAATCCCTTCCCATGACAAAAAAGTGAATTAGACCACATCAATGAGAGCATGATAGAGAGATACATACATACATACATACATACATACATACATACATACATACATACATACTTTGAGATATAATAGATAATTAAAGAGATAAATAAATAAATAAGCTCTTCAAAAAGACAGAAGACTCCAAGTGTGTAGCAACAGGCAGCTTATTCCTGCTCATGCTTCACAGCCTTGTGAACTAAACAACTTCTACACAGACAGAGCTGCAAAATTAGGAAACCAGACTCTTCAGCAGCCATTACAGTCACTGCATGGAACCTATGGCTCAGCCTGACGCTCTGACTTTCGCTGTGCAATCTAGACATCCTTAGTTTAATCCTCAGGGCTGGTGTAAAGAAGACTGCACACTGTCTCAGTCCCACACCCACTGTGCAGAGTGTGTACCTGCACTCACATCATACACACACCACAAGAAAAAAATTACTTTTGTTTTTTTTTCATGTTTGTTTTTGTTTTGTCTTTGTGTGTGTGAGAGAGGGAAAGAGATAGGCAGAGAGACAGAGACAGAGAGACAGAGAGAGATGGGGAGGATCTCTCTGACTATCCTGGAACTCACTACAGGCTGGCCTTGAGCTCACAGAGATCCACCTTCCTCTGGTGGATCCATATGCTGGGATTAAAGGTATTTACTACCACATCCAGCTAGCTAATAAAATCTGAAAACACTATTTTGCAGTGTATGCGTGTGTGTGTGTGTGTGTGTGTGTATGTGTGTACATGTGTGTGCACACATGTAAATGGTCAAGAGTGCAGAGCTCAGATGTCAATGTCAGGCATTTTTAAATTTATCATACCTTTTGAGACAAAGTCTCTCTCTGAGCCTGTAGTTTCCCAGTTCAGTTAGGCTGGCTAAGCAATGAATTCCAGCAATCTGCTTATCCCTACCCCCACAGCACTGATGGCGCAGGCATTCTTTGCCATGCCTGGCTTTTGTGTGAGTGCTGAAGATTCAAGCTCAGGACACTCTGCTTGCATGGCAGACTAATTGAGCCGTCTCACCAGGACAAACCACTATGTATTTTAAAAACACACTGACAGGGGTTTCCCATGTACCCCACTTACGCTTGCTGGCTTTCATCAGTCACACCATCCTAACTAGATCCTTAGGGGAACGGGGGTGCAGTCTTCCTGAATATCCAGGCCACGAGCAGACCACTTAGTGAACACACTCCCTTGTCTCTATCAAAATATGCTTAATCTCGTGCAATGTCCAGACTCCGAGAAAAACACAGTAGTGCAGCAGCGTCTGCTAGATTTGAAAGCTCCCACTGTGCAGAAGATGGGTCAAGCAGCGTCTGGGCTTCCTCAATTCCGTTCAGGAAAGTTTGCTGAATTGTCTATGGTGATCTTGAGTTTCGCTGTAAACGGTTTTTCTTCTGTGTCTACAAATGTAACTAGAAAACTATCTCAGTTCTTCTCAAACGAATCTCATGATAAACTGTTGCACAGGGTTGTCTCTTTACTTCCTGGGTTGGGGGGCAAAAGGGAGGCAGTGGGTGAAAAGCAATGACGTGGAACAATGTGAACACATACATGAAAGGGGTCCCGTGCACGTGAAAGCGCAATAATGAATTCAGGCCAGTACTTTAGCGGCTTGTCTGAAGAGTACAAGCATCCTGGTTATCATGTAGTGTGTGATATACCTCACAAACATCAGAGATTCCTCGGTCACATTGTTGCTCACTTGTCCGTTCCCCCAGTGCCCAGCGTGTTTCCTCAGACCAGGATTTTCTAAGCCCAGGAGTACTTGCATTGTCCTGGTTTGAAAAGCCTGGGGGCCTGATTCCTACCATGTTGTTCTCTATGTAATAGCTCTGCACTGACTAAGATAGTGGTCAGGGTGCAGGAGACAGGGCTGCAGGAGACAGGGCTGGAGACAGGGGTGTAGGAGACAGGGCTGCAGGAGACAGGGGTATAGGAGACAGGGCTGGTGACAGGGCTGCAGGAGTCAAGGTACAGAAGACTTAACTGCTGAGCAACAGCTAGAATAAAGTGTTTAGCTGCAGAAAAAAAGAGACTTGGGTCCCTTTGTACTGAGAGGGAAGCTGATGGGCCAACATACTGAGGTACATACATCTTTTGATGCACTGGAATTTTGCAGTGGTTGGGTTACTTCATCTCCCTTGACCCTATTTTCTTACCCACAAAATAAGCAGCAGAGCTGTGAAGAGAATTCAGGAAACACATGCCGAGCCCTCAGTCCAGACTCAGAGCAACCAGGAATGGGCAAATGCATGTGAGCAAAGGGTGTGGTTGGCGAAACACAATTGTAAAAATTCTGTGAACTGTGAACTGTGGTCTGTGGGAGCAGCTGATGAAACTGAAGAGCAGCATCCACAAACAAAGAGGAGAGGGAGACAAAGATAAAAAGAGTAGAATGTAGAGAGACTACAGGGACATACCAGTGATGTTTTGCCTGCAGTGAAAGCAGCCAGAGTGACTGGAGAAGCCTGAACTGGTGAGTCTGGGTGACGAGGTTGACCTCCCTCTGCACCTCATACTGAAAGGAGCCTTCTCAGAACCTCTAGTTCTGGTTCCCCACCCTAATTTGAGCCAAATGTGTAGGAATGTCAAATATGACACAGCAGCCATACAGTCTACACAGTCTGTGCTCAGGGGCCCCTGTGAAAGAGGAAGGGACAGGCCTACAAAGGAAGAAGTAAAAGAAAATGGGACTCAGGAAAAGAAAACAAATATCTAAATGCCTTCTATATTCGATATATGATGTTAGAAAAGATTGCCACTTTAGTCTGCCACTAAACTATATTTAATTAGCATTGGTAAATGCAAATTAATGTTTAAACATAATTAACACACATTACCAAGTGATAGCACCACAGGAAGCCGCCGGTGACTACCTGGTGAGTTTATTTATTAGCAGCTATAATGATTAGCAAGTGTCTAACTTCCCATAAGGGAAGTAAATGTTTCAATCCTTACCATTTTTACTACCAAATGTATTTCAAAGGTTATGAACTCATCTTTGGCATTCTGGAACGGAGAAAAGAAAAACATGAAGTCATTGCTCCAGGGACATCAGCCCTGAGGAATAAGGTCAGCCCCACCACACACAAAGTCTCTCAAACGCAGTTACTCTTTCCTTAGAACTCCATGTTCCTGCCATATATGTTACCCTTCAGCAGTGCACAGACTTACCTTCAGCTGTTAAAAACCAACACCGTGAGCACTCAGCCATGAATAGGACACTTGTATCTCCCACAGAAGGCTTGGAGAACATCAGAGAAGAGGATACAGAAAGAACGTAAGAGCCAGAAGACAGGCAGAACTGTTGGATACTGTCTTCTGAGTATCACACAGCCATCGCAGTTCTGACCTCACAGAGGCTGGGTTGTGGCTGCCTGCAGTGGACATGCACAGAACTGGGTCTATGAATTATGGGTTAGGGCTCTGTCCCTTCCTTCCTGCTGGACTCTTGGCTACTAATGGATTCTGGGGAAAGGGAAGACACTGTCTTCGGTTGTGTACCCACTGAGGAGCCCACCAGGCTCCAATGGGCAGTTCTAAAGTCACAGGCACACAGATGACCCCGGTTAAACTCAGTAGGTCTCAAAAGCAAAGTGCACACACACACACACACACACACACACACACACACACACCAAAACCCAGCTATGAGCATGGGAGATTTATTAGAAAGGGAATTAATAATCAAAATGGACATTATATGAAATTGTCAGAGAAATAAAAGGTTGGTTGGTTGGTTGGTTGGTTGGTTGGTTGGTTGGTTGGTTGGTTGGTTGGTTTGGACATATGCCACTACATCTACTCACTAGAGATCCCCTTTGAAAGAAGAGGGCAGAATGTTGAGACATGGAACTCTAGATAAGATACTCAGAGTATGATGCCCTCAGAGCCTAGCTTCAGAAGAAGTTACACAACACAGACACCAGAAAAGGCCGTGAGCCCTTAGGGAAAGTAAAACATATAGAAGCATGGAGAAGAACATAGCAAGCTTCCCTAACCCCGTGTGAGCTGAAACTAACCAGGGTAAGCCAATGATGCCTTCACAGACTATAACCAGCACGGGCTAGTGCCTAAGGGAAAGAGGAGTGTCTCCACAGGCAGGTTCAAGAATATCCTATTGGGATAGTCACCAACTCATACAGTTGCCTTGAAAAGCCTTGAGTCCCAACATATATACACACACACACACACACACACACACACACATACACACACACACACACACACACACACACACACACACACACACACACACATATATATATATATATATATATATATATATAAACTGTCTGAGGGCTAAGAACCTTTGTTGTCTTTCTCAGTGTTTCCAGCCTTAGTGAACATTTTGGGGAGTTCAGGTCCTTTTTCAATCTTTCTACAAGTCGGATTAAGCCCATCTGGTTCGGATTAATTGACAATTAACCTGCCAAGCACTGTCTTGGAAGAACCACATTTAATGTCCAAGGATCTCTTAGCTATTATCTTGCTAAAACTAGATCACAGAAGAGAATGTGAAGCCAGATGAGTGTTCAGTGGAGGATGGTGTAACTGAGGCCAGGAGTGTCAAGAGACTCCATGGGGGAAAGGGAATGTGGGCTGAGCTGGAAAGAAGCCCATCTATTCCTGTTTAGCCTCCCCTGTGTTTAACAGAGTCTCATGCATGATAAATGTGTAATCAGTAGGTGCTGATTGAAAAAGGGGGCAGTAAGGACTAATATGCTTTTCAATAAATCACCAACAGCAACATCCTTGAGACTTCAGTTAGTAGAAGCATTTGTTATTTATCATGTTAAATATCATTCCAAAGTTTCCAGGCCCCTCATGTCTCAAAGAACAAATAGGCCTTCCTAGGAATCTAGCAATCAGCTGAAGAGGAACCAGCAAGCTCTGACCTTCCCAGGCACTGCCTAATCAAAAGGGAAGCAACATTCCTCCCCCTGTATCTGACAGGGCAAGAAGAATAACCAAAAGGAATCTGCGGTTTCAAGAACTTCAGCAGGCTCATTGGTAGATGGTGTCTCATTCCTCTCACTGGCTCATCTATTTCTGGTATCTCATCTCTGTGTGCTGAGCCTCAAATGTGAAGAGAAGGGAGAGAAAGAGCAGACGCCAGGATAAACATGAGTGGGGGGGCTGTATGATGGCTGCATGCCCACTTGCACGATCTCTCTCTCTCTCTCTCTCTCTCTCTCTCTCTCTCTCTCTCTCTCTCTCTCTCTCTCTCTCTCTCTCTCTCAATATATATATATATCATTTTGCACACACACACACAAACACACGGTCTCATTACCTCCCAGATGTTGAAATCACAGCCATGTATCACCATGCTCGATTTATCTGGTGCAGGGCATCAACCCAGGGCTTCCTTCATGCTAGACAAGGGTGCTATCGTCTAAGACCAGATCTGACTCTTCCAAAGCAACAGTGGCTTTGGTTGAGAATGGCTGTTGCAGAACTTCTCTCACCTTCTGTGGACAGGTCCTCCACCTGGGTACCCTCTCTTATGCTCTTACATTACCTATATTGTCAATTCCTACCTTACCCTACATTACTCCCTATTCTCTCCATTTGGAGAACATACATGTGACAGAGTCACAACTCTCAGGGCTAAGTCTTCCCCATATTATATCCCTGAAACCAAAGGGTTACCGGACAGGTCATTCTAGAAGTTCCACAGGCAACTATCCAACTCAAAGCCACTAACATTCATCCCGTATTGACTCTTTCTGTATCTAGGATGCTTAAAACTTGTCTACCTATCACAGGCCTAGTCCTTGCTTTCTATTCAATACGTAACCAAATCCTAATGGCTCCAAAAGTACAATGTCTCTCATGATCATCTATTTCTCTTCATATTTAATGCCAAGATCCTCATTTTTGGCTACCTCTAAATCTCACCTTCATTACTCAGAGCCCAAACAGCCTCAGACATGCACGTCTCTACTCCTGTTTCTCTCCTATTCTTCTCTGTGCTGGAGGCAGTGTGGTCTTTACAGCGAGTTTGTAAGATTCAAGAGGTTTGGGGTTAGCTCAGTGATAGAGTGCTGGCCTGCTAATAACAGGGGGCTGGTTTGGATCCCCAGCTCGAGAAAAGAATAAAAAGACAAATCATGAACATCACAGAGTAATTTCAGTCCATCCCTGGGCCAGCATTCATAAAATATACTAATATTCATATGTCGTCATCATTACAGACACACACATATACACACATACATACATCATACACACACGAACATGCACAGCCTCTTAACATGTCCTCTAAAGAGAAATGTCCAGTCTTTTGCATAACCCTGAAGACTGCGCTCAACTGACTCCTGAGCTTGTCTTTCTGGTTTCATCTCCCATCTTTGCACTCAAAGCTTTGGACGTTCAGGACCTCTAGCATGTTGTGTTTCCTTCAGATCTATGTCGTGTCTACACACTGCTCTGGTAGTCATCGATCCATCCACCACTATCTCCATCATCAAAATTAGCTCTCCTTACACTTCACACCCCCATTGAAATGACTCCCTAAGAGCAGCCTGAGCTTAAACCAAATTAGCTTCTCTTCAATACACAACTCAGACCAACCTGCTTCTCTATCTCAGATCACATATACCTCTGTATTTATCAGTGACTGCTTGATCAATAAGCTCTCTATCAAAATTGAATATCCTTGAGGAGAAATATATTTTACTTACCAATATTTCCAAAGCTGAATGTAATTATATAGATATTTAGATATATGATTGATGAATTCTCCATTCCTCCTCCTCCAAACACACAGAAACTACGTTTATCTTTTCTTAGTATCCTTCTTATCCCTTTCTATACCTTCCTCTGCACTAGTAGCAATTTAACATAACCCACTTGTGTTGACTAGGTTTTTTTTCTTTTTTCATTTTTATTGGCTATACTCTGTATTTGCATTTCAGATGTTATCCTCTTTCCCCTGACTCCCCTCCCCATTCCCATCCTATTGCTTCTTCTCCCAACAACCCACTCCCACCTCAGCACCTTGGCATTCCTCTACACTGGAAAAACAAGCCTTCACTGGACCAAAGGCCTCTCCTCCCATTGGTACCACACAATGCTATTCTCTGATACATATGCAACTGGAGCCATGGATCTCTCCATGTGTGCTCATTGCTTGGTGTTTTAGTCACTGGGAAGCTCTGGAGGGTTTGGTTAGTTGATAACTTTGTTTTTCCCATGGGGTTGCAGACACTCTCTAGCTCATTCATTGGGGTCCCCGTGCTCAGTCCGATGGTTAGCTGCAAGTGTTCTCATCTGTATCAGTATGGCTCTGTCAGAGCCTTTGAGGAGGTAGCCATATCAGGTTCCTGACAGTAAACACTTCTTGGCATCAGCAATAGTGCTTGGGTTTGGTGGCTGCATATAGGATGGTTCCCCACGTGAGGCAGTCTCTGAATGATCTTTCCTTCAAGCCCTGCTCCTCTATTTGTCCATTATTTCCTCCCATGAGTGTTGTGTTCTCCCTTCTAAGAAGAACAGAGGCATCCACATTCTGGCCTTCCTTCTTTTTGAGCTTCTTATGATCTGTGAATTTTTTCTTGGGTGTTCTGAGCTCTATTCTGCTTATCAGTGAGTACATACCACGTGTCTTCTTTTGTCACTGGGTTACCTCACTCAGGATGATAGCTTCTAGTTCCATCCATTTGCCTAAGAATTTTATAAAGTCATTATTTTTAATAGCTGAGTCCTACTCCATTATGTAAATGTACCACAATTTCTGTATCCATTCATCTACTGAAGGACATCTGGGTTCTTTCCAGCTTCTGGCTATTATAAATAAGGCTGCTATGAACATGGTGAAGCATGTGCCCTTGTTAGATGCTGGAGCATCTTTAGGGTATACGCCCAGGAGTAGTATAGCTAGGTTCCCAAGTAGCACTGTGTTCAATTTTCTGAGGAACCTCCAGACTGAATGCCAGAGTGGTTGTATCAGTTTGCAATCCAACCAACAGTGGAGGAGTGTTCCTCTTTCTCCACATCCTCACCAGCATCTTCTATCACATGAATTTTTTTATCTTAGACATTCTGACTGGTATGAGGTGGAAACTCAGGGCTGTTTTGATTTGCATTTTCCTGATGACTAAGGACGTTGAACATTTCTTTAGGTTTTTCTTGGCCATTCAGTATTCCTCAGCTGAGAATTCTTTGTTTAGCTCTGTACCCCATTTTTTAATAAAATTATTTGATTCTCTAGAGTCTAGCTATCAGATAAAGGATTAGTAAAGATCTTTTCCCAATCTTTTGATTGCCATTTTATCCTATTGACAGTGTCCTTAGCCTTAAAGAAAATAGCAATTTCATGATGTCACATTTTTCGATTCTTGATCTTAGAGCATAAGCCATTGGTGTTCTGTTCAGGAAATTTCCCCCTGTGCCCATATGTTCTAAGCTCTTCCCCCACTTTCTCTTCTACTAGTTTGAATGTATCTGGTTTTATTTGGAGGCCCTTAATCCATTTGGACATGAGCTTTGTACAAGGAGATAAGAATGGATTAATTTGCATTCTTCTACATGCTCACAACCAGTTGAACCATCACCATTTGTTGAAAATGCTGTCTTTTTTCCATTGCATGTTTTTAGCTCCTTTGTCAAAGATCAAGTGACCATAGGTGTACTAGTTGGTTTCTGGGTCTTCAGTTCTATTCCATTGATCTATCTGGCTGTCTCTGTGCCAATATCATGTAGTTTTTACCACAATTGATCTGTAATACAGCCTGAGGTCAGAAATGGTGATTCCTCTGGAAGTTCTTGAATTGTTGAGAATAGTTTCTGAAAGCCAGGGAATTTTGTTATTCCAAATGAATTTCAAATTGCTTTTTCTCACTCTATGAAAAATTGAGTTGGAATTTTGCTTGGGATTGCATTGAATTTGTAGATAGCTTTTGGCAAGTTGGCCATTTTTACTCTATCAGTCCTGCTAATCTATTAGCATGGGAGATCTTTCTATCTTCTAAGATCTTCAATTTCTTTCTTCAGAGACTTGGAGTTTTTGTCATACAGATCTTTCACTTGCTTGGTTAGAGTCACGCCAAGGAATTTTACATTATTTGGGACTATTGTGAAGGGTGTCATTTCCCTAATTTCTCTCTAGGCCTCTTTCTTCGAGTAGAGGAAGGCTATTAATTTCCTTGAGCTAATTTTATATCCACCCATTTTGCTGAAGTTGTTTACCAGCCCTAGGAGGTCTCTGGTGAAATTTTTGGAGTCACTAAAGTATACTATTATATCATCTGTAAATAGTGACATTTTGACTTCTTCCTTTCCAATTTGTATATCTTTGACTTCCTTTTGCTATGTGATTGTTTTGTCTAGGACTTCTAGTACTATATTGAATAGGTAGAAAGTGATGGGACAGACTTGTCTAGTCCCTGATTTTAGTGGGATTGCTTCAAGCTTCTAACCATTTAATTTGATGTTGACTACTGGCTGGCTGTATTTTGCTTTTACTACGTTTAGGTATAGTATGGGCCTTGAATTCCTGATCTTTTCAAGACTTTTAAAATGAAGAGATCTTAATTTTGCCAAATATTTTCTCAGCTCCTAATAAGATCATCATGTGGTTTCTTTCTTTGAGTTTGTTTATATAGTGAATTACATTGATGGATTTCTGTATATTGAACCATCCCTGCATCCCTTGAATGAAGCCTACTAGATCATGGTGAATGACCTTTTTGATGTGTTTTTAGATTCAATTTGCAATTTTATTGATTATTTTGCATCAATGTTCATGAGGTAAATTGGTCTGAAGTTCTCTTTCTTTGTAGGGCCTTTGTGTGGAGTACGTATGAGCATAATTGTAGCTTTGAAGAATGAGTTGGGTAGTGTTCCTTCTGTTTCTGTTTCTGTTTTATGGAATAGTTTGGAGAGTATTGGAATTAGGTCTTCTGTGAAGATCTGATAGAATTCTGTACTAAATTCATCTGTCCTGTGCTTTATTTGGTTTGGAAACTTTGGATGACTGCTTCTATTTCTTTAGGGGTTATGGGACTGTTTAGATGATTTATCTGATCCTAATTGAACTTTGGTGCCTGGTATCTGTCTAGAAATTTGTCCATTTCCTCTAGATTTTTCAGTTTTGTTGAGCATAGGCTTTTGTAGTAGGATCTGATGATTTCTTGAATTCCCTCAGTTTCTCTTGTCATGTCTCTCTATTCTTTTCAGATTTTGTTAATTTGGATACTCTCTCTGTGCCCTCCAGTTAATCTGCCTAAGGGTTTATCAATCTTGTTGATTTTTTCAAAAAAGCAGCTTCTGGTTTTGTTGATTCATTGTATAGTTCTTTTTTTTCTACTTGGTTGATTTCACCACTAAGTTTGATTATCTCCTACTGTCTACTCCTCGTAGGTGTATCTGCTTCTTTTTCTTCTAAAGCTTTAAAGTGTGCTGTCAAGCTGCTAATGTATGCTCTCTTCAGTTTCTTTTTGGAAACACTCAGAGCTGAGTTTTCTTCACAGCACTGCTTTCATTGTATCCCATAAAATTGGGTGTGTTGTATCCTCATTTTCATTAAATTCTAAAAAAAAAAAAATTATTTTCTTCCTTTATTTCTTTCTTGATCAAGTTATCATTGAGTAGAACATTGTTTGGCTTCCATGTATATGTGGGCTTTTTGTTGTTTTTGTTGTTACTGAAGACCAGCCTTAGTCCATGGTGATCTGATAGGATGCATGGGATTATTTTGATCTTCTTGTATCTGTTGAGGATTGTTTTGTGACTGATTATATGGTCAGTTTTGGAGAAGGTATAATGAGGTGCTGAGAAGAAGATATATTTTTGTTTTAGGACAAATTTTTATAGATGACTACTAAATCCATTTGGTCCATAACTTCTGTTAGTTTCACTGTGTCTCTGTTCCGTTTCTGCTTCCATGATCTGTCCATTGATGAGAATAGAATGTTGAATTGGAGTGTCTCTGGGGTATATGCCCAGAAGTGGAATAGCTGGATCTTCAGATAGTACTATGTCCAATTTTCTGAGGAATCGCCAGACTGATTTTTAGAGTGGTTGTATCAGTTTACAACCCCACCAACAGTGCAGAAGTGTTCCTCTTTCTCTACAACCTTGCCAGCATCTGCTGTCATCTGAGTTTTGGATCTTGGCCAATCTGACTGATGTGAGGTGGAATCTCAGGGTTGTTTTGATTTGCGTTTCCCTGATGGCTAAGGATGTTGAGCACTTCCTTAGATGTTTCTCAGCCATTCAATATTCCTCAATTGAGAACGTTTTGTTTAGCTCTGTACCACATTTTTAATAGGGTTGTTTGATTCTCTGGTGTCTAGCTTTTTGAGTTCTTTGTATACCTTGGATATTAGGCCTCTATCTGATGTGGGGTTGGTAAATAGCCCAGATTATAAAGACCTAGCTTCTGTGATATCTGCTCAAGTGTCAAGCCTCGAAGAAGGCTGGCTTTATCTGGGCAATTTTTTCTTTTGGTTTTTTTTTTTTTTTTTTTTTTTTTTGTGACCCTGTTATTTCCTGGATGGCTTTTAAATAACACAGAATACTTCGCTTGTTTATGTTCCAGCCTTTTCTGTTCAGTTGAAAAACCCAGTTGGAACAGAGACAGTAACTTATGCATCTACCCTTTACCCAATTTTTATTAAACGGTGATGGTACCCAGTCATATGAATAATGATCAGAAAGTAGACTAGAGAGATTTGAGAGATTCAGAGTTCAAGGAGGGTTATTGGATAAATAGTTCTGAATCATCACTTTTTTATTTGTAGATTGATCTGAAAGAGTTAAACCCATCGCATTCCAAATGATCAATATCCACAAGTGAAAAGTCTGGCTACTCTGTAAAACTGAGTCCACAGTACCCAACTGGCACCATACTTTCCGCTGCCAGAACATCTTCTGCCAACTGACACTTTCAGACTCACATGTTTCTCATAAGCCAGAGGAGAGAGATTCCAGGAGGTGAAGATGTTACAAACACATCGAAGAGTGTCAACATTTTTTGTTTCAAGTCGTGATTGAAATGGGTAGAGCCTCGTATTTTTCAGCTGCCAGGAATGCTCTTGATGTGGTTTTATTTAAAAAATAGCAAAAGGGAACACCAAGGCTGCCAGAATGAAATTTTGATTTTTCAGATGATCTTGACAGCAAAACCAGTCCAAAGTCCACAATGACCCGGAAAGTGTTCCTGAGCTCATAGGCAGGCTGAGAAACATCACAGATCTGGTAGCTGGCAGCATGGATATTCATCCCAACACTTGCCATCTGAGAAGAGACAGCAGTGTCCATCCTCAGTACCTGCCTGCCCTCTGCCTTCTCTTATGACTGTCAACTCACTGCCACTGACCTAGCAGACAAAGGTGGTTGCTCGGTGGCTATTGGTGTCACTCATGAAGATATAACCAAGTGCCCTTCAGCTGTGAAGTATATGTGATGATGTGGTGGTTAATCTCTCAAGGCTGTAGGGAAGAAGAGAGGTGAAAAAAAAAGGCCCTGAGCCTTGGTCACATCAAAAGCCTCTTCCAATGGGAGCAGTGAAGAACTCTGAGGGAAATGTGAGAGCAGCCATCTCCAAGTCTCGTATATAAATGTAGGTAAAAGCAGGTCCCAAGAAGATATAGTTAGGGACCTTATGGTGAGCTTCTTTATGTAAAATGTGCATCTCTTGGAGTTTCCTGCCCTGCACAGGGCCAGACAAGGAAAGGTGACATGAGACACTGCCCTAACTTCTGGAAGGCACTAGAAAATAACACTCTGGAGGTCGTTCAAAGGTTTAATGTAGAGTGTGCTGTCACTGATTCAATGGATGTGGGGCTCTCCAGCCAGCACAGGTCCAGTTCTTCAGACCAATCACGACTTCAGAACCCACAGCAGTTTTCTCCCAGGCCAGCCTCCACAGAATTGCTTAGCAGGCCTTTAGTTGGATAAGGTTGTCTAATTAAGTACTAAGCCCTCAATTGTGGTTTTGCTACTCCAATCAAACACAGCTAATTTGGAGAATTCCTTCTTCCATGGCTTTCCCCATTAAATAGCACTGGGAGATTAAAGGGAACTCCTAGGGAAATGCACCATGTACCTCAGCATCCTCCACCACAGGTGATCAGTCACATGACTCAAGAGCATGTGGGCATAGTGATTCACCTGCTCCAAAAGCTGGAACAAAAAACTACACCCACTTTAGGTGGTCATTAAAACTTTAACCCAGGGTTCCCATTGTATCAGATTCAATGGAAGTAATTCTTCAATTTGTTTAACAGCAGGAAGGACCAGGAAGGGCAGTGCCTGATCACTCTAGAAATTGCTAGAATTTCTGAATTCCCAAATCCTATATGACAAGAGTAGAAAGTTCTTAAAGTTGTTTTTCCATTATGGCCCCTTTTCACTCAAGAAAAATTTAAATAACCTTAGGTTTTTCAGGATTATGAAAATGTACTTTTATTGATAAAAACACATACACACAGAGATATGTATATATATTAGCAATCTTTGATGTATATATAATTCTACTGCTTATTAAAGACAGAAGCACCTCTAAAGAAATAAGTATAATTACTTATTTTCATCAAGAATTTAATCTGTACTGAATATTTGTTACCACAGGATATAAAGCAGCCTCGACATTTTTCAAAGTTGACTGATTTTAATTTTATAAAAATCTATTATGAAATGCCACTTTGCATAAGTACCCAATACAAAATGGCAGGAGGCTACACAGGGTCATTTCAGAAACTGTTGATGTTCTGTTCTCTTCCCAAGTCAAACTTGATCCAGTGATTCCTTTCAGAGACAACCTGAACTGACAACTCAAAGAACAATTATAAAATCAAGCATTCCAAAGCAGTACAATCCAAAGATGTACTAACTTAATGCTTGCATGCTGAGAAATGACAATGGAAATGTATTAAAAGCCTGTGTTTTCCATAATTAAACCATTATGGCTTTGCAGGAGTGGAAAACTTTGCACATACAATAACAGGGCAGCCATTTGTAACAGACAGCAGTCTTGGTTCTGAGCCAGGTGGGTTCAGGCAGTGCTCCCTGGCACCACCAGGCATGACGCCCCCCACACAGCAAAGTGCATGTGTTATGTATACAGAGTGAGGCTGCTGTGAAGTCCAGGTGTGACAGCACTCCGCCAGAGACAGCTCCAGTCCGTGACCTGCTTGATTGGGGAGGAGGGGGGTTAGTTGGTTGGTGGTTGGTTGGTTGGTTGGTTTTTCCACACAGTTTCTCTGTGTTCTGGAACTCATTCTATAGACCTTGATGGTCTTTAACCCCAATATCCACCTTGTTCTTTCTGCGTGCCAAGTGCTGGGATTAAAGGTGTGAACTACCACACACTGACCTGCCTCATTTAAATTAACTTTTGCTTGTTCCGAACTCAGAAGCTACTTCTTGTTTCCAATTATTTTGTGTTCACATATGCAGTTATGTGACCCCCCCCCCCAAACGTGGAATCTGGGGTAGCTAATCTTTGTTGTCAACTTGACACACCTGGGAAAGGGAAAGCCTCAGCCGAGAAATTGTTTCTACCAGATTGGTCTGGGGGAGGTTCTGGGGGCATTTTCTTGGTTGCTTGCTATTTGACATGGAAAGGCTCAGCTCTCTGTGGACAGTGCCATAGATAGATAAAGAGGTTGGGGCTGTACGAGAAAACTACGCAAGCTGGAGAGAGCAAGCCAGCAAGTAGTATTCTGCTTTCCTTTCTGCCTCCAGACCCCGCCTCAGTTTCCCTCAATGACAGACTAATCTTTCCTCCCAAAGTTGGTTCTGGTCAGTGTATTACTATAGCAACAGAAGGCAAACTATAACAGAGTCATGACCCATGTTTAAAAAACTGGAAGCTGAGGCTTTGTGAGGTGCCTGGCTTCACTTCATTCCCATCCAACAAAGGTAAACTACGTAGCTCAAGCCAAACTCTCCTTCCCGGGTAATTACACTTACGAGGTAATTGGTTTTAAGATGTATCACATGTTAATTTAAAGCAATTGGCTCCAAAAGTGTGTTATTTTCAACTTGATGAAAAGTTGACTTTTGATCCATTCTCTGCTGAATCATGTTGATTAAAAGAGAAGCTTTTTTCATTTCAAGCCTTGATACTTTACTTTTTGATGCTTTCTGCTCAGGGCTTCCTATAAAAATGGTGAATTTCAAGTGTTTTGTTTGTAAAAGAGAAAATCATTGAGGGAAAACATGTTTGATGTTCTCTATACAGTTAGCAAGTTACGAAATGTCAGAACTCCACTGTGTGTGGCTATGTTCAAGGACCCTACACTTGGTCCATGTCACATACAAATTCCTGAACTGCCTGCATATGTATGTTCACGTGTTCGTGTTTATGTAGCTTCATGTGCATGTGGAGATCAGAGTACAACCTAAGGTGTCATTCCTCAATTTCTCTCTACCTCGATTTTTAAGACAAGCTCTCTACCTAGCCTGAAACTTGCCAACTAGATGAGGCTGGCTGACCACCCAACCCCAGGAATTACCTGTCCCCACTGCCATAATAGTGGGATTAAAAACATGCCACTATGCCCCGCTTATTTTTTAATGTGGGTTTCCAGGACCAAAGTTGCAAGGCAAGCCCTTCACCAACCTACCTACCTCCCCGGTCCCCAAAGCCTGCTATTTTCACTAGTGTTTTCTCTTGCCATAGATAATTAAGGTGAGTCTTCAGCTGCTTATGGTGCTTCCAGAGCTTGGGTTGTTTCCCAGTATTAAAACTCCTACTGCAGGAGGCCATGGGCCCAGCTCCAAGCACTGCAAAAGTAACTTCATAAAGTGTGTATTCAGCTCCAATGTCACATTACAGCACTTCTGATATAACATAATCTATGCATTTCTTCCACAGAATAAGCCCTCCCATACTCTTAAGATAATTTTAAGCTATTGACCACATAATAAATTATTTTATATGCATACTTATTTTTTTGAATCATACTATTGATTACATTATAAAAGCACTGCTATTATCAATAATAACCATGATATGTAAAGAATATTTTTGACTCTCAATTTCACTAAATAAACTTGTAAGACAAAAAAAAATGCCCCCAAAAGCTAAAACAACATGTGTCACACAGTTTAAGTATCTCTAATACAAAAAAATTCAAACCCAAAATGCTCCAAACTGAAGACTTGTAAGCACTAACATACCATGTGCAAAGTTCCACACCCATCCTATGAAAGAGGCCACAGCCAAAACACAGCCTCCTAAAGAATAGAGAAAATCACGTCCATGCTGGGTACGCACGGAGAAGCACACATGAACGTGTTTAGGCCAGGATGCCAGGAAATCCCATGGTAGATCAGAAAATGTGCCAAAACTTGCAAAAACAAAAATCTAAATCTAAACCACTTCTTGTCCCAAGCATTTCAGATAAGTCATAACCAACCCATATTTAGAGTATACAGAATATATGCCACATAATTGTATGCCTGTAATTATATACACATGTATTAAAGCCTTATATGTGCACAGATACATATTAAACTAGGCCTATCTGCACATTACAGAAATGAAAGGAACTCTTAAATAACTTTTCATGTTTGATTCTAAATCAATTGAGAATATTTTTCAGATTGATTTTAC
The DNA here is from genome assembly GCF_963924665.1 of Micromys minutus. Classification (NCBI taxonomy): domain Eukaryota; kingdom Metazoa; phylum Chordata; class Mammalia; order Rodentia; family Muridae; genus Micromys; species Micromys minutus. The sequence continues at coordinate 58,216,457 of NC_137969.1, forward strand.
TTATTAATCTTTGTTATGGTTGAGATATTGCTTCGGTGTTCCTTCTCAAAGAAACAGCATTAGGGTGTGATGCTGAGCTTAAGGTAGTAGGGATCTTCAGGCCTGGGGAGTATGCCCTCCAGTAGTTATAGAAATATGGCTGGTGCATCCCTGATTAGTTCTCCTTAGAGATATTGATATAAATTCCCGAGTCTGGCCCTGCCCCATGCAGCCTCTTTGGCTTCACGTCATTGACACTATTTCTTTTGTACCACTAAAGCACTGTACTCAACCGCTGCCCACCTCCATGAGATAACAGCAGAGACAGGAAGGGAATGCTTACACTTGTATCTATGTGTCTGAACTTTTCTTCTAAGGTTAGCCTGCCTCAGTTGCCTCATTACAATAGGGGGAAAAAAACTGACTAATACAGCCTCCTTCACAAACAATGCCACGATCCTGTGTAATCTGCCCTCTCAAACATTATCATCCTTTCTCTGTAAATGGTACTAAAAATAGATCAGTGGATTATACAAGCTTCTCTGTCGAATGTAAAACTTATAGAATTATGCTGGTTTCAGCTTCACTGCTTTGACCCTATGTTGATGGCATACCTTTTAAAAGATATGAGAATAGCAATCATTTAAAAGAACTGGAGTCACCAGGGAAGAAAGCATTTCCACCAAGAAATAAACGAACTGAACACAACAGAACCATGAGTGATTCTGCCAAGCTCACATGTCTCCACTGTTCATCACCCTGTTTTGTGCTGAAGAAAAAAAAATGACATAATTATTGATTGAAAAGCCGGGTGTGATCTTTAATTATGTGATCCTGTAAACTCCCAAGCTGACAGCCACTGGTTAGGAAATGTCACCTCCGTGCTGAGTTGCTTCCTAAAAGATTCGATTGTAACCGGATTTATTGGTCGAGTTCACCCTGGGAGAGAAACACAATTGCCACAGTCATCCTGGGATTCATAGCACAGAAACACGAACACACATCGTGCTTCTATCCAGGACAGGATGTGCTTCTTGTGAAAAGCCTCGGTCCGGCTGACCATGGGCTGTATTTCTTTACTTGGAAGAATCCTTTTTTTTTAATTCAATTTTTTAAATTTTTTTAAACTTTATTTTACAAAATAAAGATAAAAGGAAAAATTTTTAAACATTTTTGCATAAATGTATAAATGTATTCAAATACATTTTTGTCAGTGCTTGGCTTTTTTTTTTCTTTTTCTTTTTTTTTTTTTTTTTTTTTTTTTAAGGTTTGATACTCTGCATTAAGGTCTTACTAGTTATAATGAGCAAAAAGTACATGTAAAACAGGATGTAAACCGGAATTAGTCAACGTTTTCTTGGTGTGTAAGGATTGAGCATAATGTCTTTTTTTGTTTGTTTGTTTTCTTTTGTTTTCTTTTTTTCTTGAACTTCACACAGTCTGTGAGTTGTTTCTGGGGCAGTCTGAGCCTCTGGGGTTAGCATCCCACTATCAGTGACTGCATATTATGTCTGTTCTTTTGTGACTGGGTTATCTCACTCAGGATGATATTCTCTAGATGCAACCATTTTCTTAAGAATTTGGTTAAGTCATTGTTTCTGATAGCTGAGTAGTACTCCATTGTGTAAATGTACCACAATTTTTGTATCCATTCATCTACTGAAGGACATTTGGGTTCTTTCCAGCTTCTGGCTATTATAAATAGAGCTGCTATGAATATTGTGGTGCATGTATCTTTGTTGTATATTGAAGTGTCTCTGGGGTATATGCCCAGAAGTGGAATAGCTGGATCTTCAGGTAGTACTATGTCCAATTATCTGAGGAATCGCCAGACTGATTTCCAGAGTGGTTGTATCAATTTACAACCCAACCAACAGTGCAGAAGTGTTCCTCTTTCTCTACAACCTCACCAGCATGTGCTGTCATCTGAGTTTTGGATCTTGGCCAATCTGACTGGTGTGAGGTGGAATCTCAGGGTTGTTTTGATTTGCATTTCCCTGATGGCTAAGGATGTTGAGCACTTCCTTAGATGTTTCTCAGCCATTCCATATTCCTCAATTGAGAACATTTTGTTTAGCTCTGTACCCCATTTTTTTTAAACGATTTTATTTTTCAAAACAAAGATAGATGTAAAGATTTTAAACATTTTTTGCTTAAAATTATACATTTTTGTCAGTACTGTTTTTTCAGACATTAAAATAAATTTTACATAAAACCATGTGGATATGTTTTTTAGTCGGTACTTGATTTTTTTCAAGGGCTTGACAGTATGCATTGAAAACGTACTAGTTGCAATAAGCGTAAAGTACATGCAAAACAAAACGCAACATGGAAATAGTCAAAGTCTTCTTGTTTTGTGAATATATGTATAGTTTTTGTTTTCTTTATTTCTTGGACTTCATACAGTCTGTGAGTTGTTTCTGGGGGAGTGCAAGCCTCTGGGGTTAGCATCCCACTATCAGTGACTGCATATTATGTCTGTTCTTTTGTGACTGGGTTATCTCACTCAGGATGATCTTCTCTAGATGCAGCCATTTTCTTAAGAATTTGGTTAAGTCATTGTTTCTGGTGGCTGAGTAGTATTCCATTGTGTATATGTACCACACAACAGGGTTATTTGATTCTCTGGTGTCTAGCTTTTTGAGTTCTTTGTAAGAACATTGTCAAAAAAACAAAACGGCAGCCAACAGAATGGGAAAAGATCTTTACCAACTCCACATCAGATAGAGGCCTAATATCCAAGGTTTACTTGAAAGAATCCTTTGCCAACATTACCCATGTCTCTGTGCTGGTTTGTCCCTTTGTGGTTCTGAGAATCAGCCCCAGGTCTTGGTGACTGTGAGGAAACTGTTCTTCCACTGAGCTACACTTCCAGCCCTAATTCTCTCTGAAAAAAAACAGCTGTCTGTAGGAAAGCAACAGTCTCCTTTTGGTGGACATGGCTTTTTAGCTCTGAGAACACGGCTCTGAAACCAGACCTCAGGCCTCAGAGAAAAAAATGTTCTAAGACAACGGGGTCATTTCAACAATGGCAAGGTAGGCAAGGATGAAAACATCAAAATGGTTCACAAGACATACATGTTACCTTCCATTTGAATGAACAGATAAAACATACTGTGAATGTTCTTAATTGGCTCTTTTTAGTTTCGTTTCTAAATTATATTTCTTTATCGGATCAAAGAGATCAAAGAGACGTCTTCAGGCTGTTTTCCCACCAGTGATGTTTCAAAAACAGCAAAACACCTTTGCCAAGTTGCCATGGATTCAGTGAAGCTTAAAGGAAAAATGAAGAGCTGTTTTCCACTCCTTGTCAACAAACATCACATAATCACATCTTTATTTCTCTTCCTGATGTTTCATATTTCCCAATGTACTCTGCTAATCTTTGCCTGTCATGGTGGGGCAGACATTGCATTTTGCTGACGAAGTGGAACTTGTGTAAACAGTTCTGTGCACAGCATCACAGATGTCACACAGGAAATGGAAAAGGACACTGTCTCATAGCTGGAACTGAACTCAAGTGAGCTGCAGCCAAGGTGGAGGTGACTGAGGTGGAGACAGCTCCGAGTTCATCCTGCACAGATAGAAACTCTAGGTTCACCTAGGAGCCGTTCCAGGAATAAGAAAACACTTCAAGACAGACCCCAATCCTAATGCAGATACTCTAGACACCCTGGCTGACACACTCAAACTGACAGAAGACATTAAGATTTGGTTCCTTTCTGGAAGGCTTGGGATGAAGTTCAAGCTTTTGTCCGAGGCCCACACATCTGAGCTGAAATCTGTGTGCAACTCAAGGGGCCAGACTTTTGGGTCACACTTTGTGGGAAGCTATGGGTTGAAGTATGACCCAAGAGTTAGTTTAATATAGCTCTGGTACAAGAATTGGGAAAGGTTCTAACCAGAACCCCAAGGAGTCCTCCTAAAATGACCCTGGACTCCCTGAAGCTTTGGAAGTCATGAAGACTCTCACACTCTCCTCTGGGTACTAAGGCGAATGTGGCATGCCACAGAATTTCTGACTCTAGAGAATAAGCTCCTTTTGTTAATCTTTTTCCTTGCTGGGCTGTTGGGTTTTATGATTATCAATTGTATATTAGTAACAAACCTAGCTATTCCCAAGGGGAGGAGACAAAAAGAAACTGGGCCCTTGATGACACGCCCTGTCTCCCTCTCAGAAATGCTCACATGGCCCCTCCAGATATTGACCCCATGCCTCCAGCTATTGATATGGCACGAGAGCAGAACAAGAATGTTTCAGGGGTCCTACCAGGCAAGGATAGGCACACATGGTTTTTCTAGATTGAATTATGTAAGCTTACAACTAAATGTATCAATCTAAGATAAAAGATAAACACTCAAAAGTTCTCGATACTGGATTATTTGGGTGCATTTTATAATCAGCTGAGCTCTTGGGGTCCAGCTGTCTACCAAATGTACCAACCGAGGGGCCAGGAGATGATGACCAGTTAGTTACTACACACTCTCCTCAGGGCCTCCGGCAGAGGCGTTATGCCAGGGCTTAAAAAAAAAAAAAAAAAAAAAAAAAGCAGGAGGATTTACACCCTGAGAACCAGCAAATGCCAAAAATCAGAGTTTTATTTCTCTTCAGTATCTAGACTTTAAAAAGAGGGCAGTGAAACCCTTAATAATGCCAATTACAGAAAGATAAAGTGGATTTTGAAAATGCAGGGTTTTTTTTTTTAAGTAGTGTGGCCAATGTGTGGCCAAGTTTTCCAAATAACACAAGATTTTAACATTTTTTTCCAATACTTGAAGGTTAGGATTTTTTTTCTGCAAAGGCACAACTTTGAAACAGATCAATGAAGTTTTAAATACATGGGACTTAAGATGAGCATGTCTCTGTCTAATGGCAGAGCTCCTTGTCTAGCACCTTCTAAACTCTGGGCTCAATTCACAACTGTACAAAAACTCTGCACGGTACAATGAAACTCCATATACACTAACCTAAATACACTTATTATTAACAATCTGTATTTTTGAAGGGTTTTCTTTCAGTTTTAAGGCTACACATGTAATTTGTATATAAAAATATGTACATTTTCTTTTAGGTGAACCATTCAAAGTTAATGGTAGACATCTATCCCCCCTGCTGACTGTAGCCTGTAGCATGACTATAGCATGTATATCCTAGAGTTAGTTTCATATAGGAATTAATACAGCTACCATGCTTGGGGAATTTACCATTTCTAAATAGTGTTGAATAATCCATTTTTGTTTTTCCTACTGTCCCCAGTGATATGGCTGTCACCACCACTGGTGATGATGACAGTGATGGTGGTGAAGGTGATGTCAGATTAACCCAAATTCAGTCAAGGATTAACCTTGAATTCTGTCAGCTCCATCAGTGAACTCAGGTCAGGATATCTGGTGACTTCCATACCAAGCACTCGCCCGGCTGTACAAAGCTTTTTGACTTGGCTGAACACTGCCTTCTCTGCTTTCCTCGCTGAGCTCCAAGACACCATGAGCACTGCTTTCCTCTCAGCAACCTGCCAGTCCTTATCGACCTCAGTCCCTTAACGGCACCATCCCTGTCTCCTTCCCTCTGCACCCCATTAATAATCTCAGGCAGCATCCTGGGTTTGCAACATGCAGATGACTCCCATCTTTATATCACTGGGCAATCATCCTCACTTAAACATCAGACTCATAGATACAATTGTTTTATGAACACAGCATCTCAGTAAGAAGTTGAGAAAGAAAAAAACTACTTTTTTCTTAATTCCAACAGGGAGAACTAAAATTCTTTTCATGTGTATTTGTCTTTCTACTGATTCAAGGACAAAACAAAAACTTCCCTGTGAGATGTCTCTGCAGATTGAAGGCTCTGGCCAGACTACCAATTTTCAATCTTTGGAACTCACAAAGCAGCAAAGGGAGAACCAACTTCTTCAAGCTGTCCCCTGACCTTCATAAAACTGCCTTCACACACACAAACACACACACACACACACACACACACACACACACACACACACACACAAGTAAATCACTGTAATTTTTCAAAAGAAAATCTCTCATAGCAAAAGAAAACTGAATCTTGATCACTAAATCACACACACACACACACACAGGCACACACACACACACACACACACACACACACACACACACACACACATATGTGTATATGAGGTTATTTTGAAATTATATAACCAGCAAAGTTTATATAAAGGGATAAATGCCAAAATGACGTAAAATGGAGGTACAAGCTTTCTAGACCATGTGCTCAACTTAAAATTCTAGAAACTTCAGGTTTTTGACCCTTCTCATCCACCCATGGACTCTTCACACCCCCTACCCAAGGAGAATCCATTAGCATCCAGGCCACACAGCTGTTCCCCTGAGGATATTTCTTGACACAAGATAAATCTGCCACTCAAACATATCAGAGTCTGAATCCTCGTGAGAACAGCTGTCCAGTGTTGATTACATCTGTGGAGCCTGTGTTTCAGTTCCAGAATACATCCAGAATCCAATGGTTCTGCGAGACTAAGTTACCCACGACCACACATTAGCCCCACAGAGCATAAAAATGTTCTACAACAGGTTGTCTTCCCAAAGTGCCTATGGATATTAGTTCTCTCTCCAAGATCTCTCTAGGAAACTTAAAGAAACCCACATTCCTATCACCACCTTAAAAAAATTACTTTCTACATTGTTCATTTTTCCTGATCTCTTGTTCACTGTTTTCTGCTTAATGGGCCATTTCCCCACATTCTACCTAAAGCTCTGTTCCCTGGGAAGTGATTGTGAGCAAGCCAAACTCTGAAAGTTTCCTCCCTATACTCTAGACAAAAGAGGTCGAAGCTCGTGGTGAATACTACCCAGGATGAGTTCATTTCCTGTGTGGGTAGAGGTGGGATTTGAAGAGCTGAACTTCTTAAATGACATCATTGCATTGTGAGGGGGAAGTAAGTCTATACAATCGATTGTAGATTGCACTGGAGCAGGAGCCGTACAAACACAAATGGAACCAACTCTTGTGAAAAGACAAACAAGTCAGAGCTGTGCCTGGACTCCATGGGGTCCTAAAAACAGGAATTGTTCATAGTACTAAGTCAATAAAAATGGCCAATCATTCACTTAGTCATCGTAGATTCTGACACAACTTAGGGAGCACTTGATGTGGTGGTTTGAATGAAATGGCTTCCATAGACTCATAGAGAGTGGCATTGTTGAAGGGATGGCCTTGTTGGAGAATGTGTGTCACAGGAAGTGGGCTCAGAAGCTCAAGCCAGGTCCAGTGTCCTGCTGCCTTGCCAGTCCAGAGGTAGGACTCTCAACTACTTCTCTAGCACCATGTCTGATTGCATGCTGCCATGCTTCCTGCCATGATAATAAAAGACTAAACCTCTGAACCTGTAAGCCAACCACCAATTAAACGTTTTTTCCTTACGAGAGTTGCTGTGGTCATGGTGTCTATTTACAGTAAGAAAATCCTAACCAAAACAAGTGAATATGAAGAAAATGAAAACCAGTCTGTGCAGGCCTAGAACAATGATTCGGCTGTATAAGGCCAACACTGCTCTTATAAAAGACCCAAATTTAGTTTCTTGCACCAACATTAGGTGGATCCAGGGATCAGTGTCTTCTTCTGGCCACCATGGGTGGCTACACTCAGATGCACATTTCTATTCACATACACATACATGTGTATGCAATTTAAAAGCAGGTAATAATAAAAAAAAAAAATAACATGAGAATCACCCATACCAATAGATTTCCCTTTTCAAGTACAGTTAATTCTAGCATTTACTGTCATTTTTTTATTGGTTGGTTGATTGTTTTTTGGTTTTGTTTCTGTTGTTGTTTGTTAAAATAAAGAATCATTGGCAAGAGTAATGACAGTAAATCTATTCTTAAAATCCATTGGCCAGATATAGATTCCTCGAAGGAAGTGGGTCAGTTCCCAGACAGAGAAGCCCTGGATTAAACAGATGAACAACGAAGAGCTACACAATGAGGGGAAACTTTATCTCGCTCTGCACAGACAGGATTTGTGTCTTGCACTAAACTTAGCATATTGGCCACAGAACTCAAACATCAACACCTTACCTAAGGTCTACACTCTATGCATGTGATCACACTTCCCTGCCCCTGTGACACCATAAAGCATCATTTGAGTCATCCTCTTACCTGGTCCTTGTAGGTAATCTGAACATCATTAGCAGGGGAGTGAGTTAGGGCCTGGTGACAGGGAGTACTCCAGACATACAATACACAAGATGGCAGAGTTCACATGGAAGTGAGTCCTCCTCAGACTTAGCCATCCCATACTTCCTCCACCTCCAACCCCCTGTAATAAAGATCATACCTGATTCCATAAGATGTGCTGTGCACTACCTTTTATTAAATAACTTCACTGCCCTTACCACCTTCTTGTGATTTATTTTAAAGACAATGTCCCTAATGAGAAACCAGAGTTCAGAAAGACAGATCCCTTGTCCATGGGCGCAGAGCTTGGGAGGACTCAATCCGGAACTAAAGCTGGACTTCTCCTAGTTCTAAAGCCCATGCTCCTGGCTCTGCATCCCATGCCTCACATGATATGTGTGATTTTCAGAAAATCACATAGCAACTAAATGTTCCTCTGTCTCCCTCAGACAGAACCTAGTGGACCTTCCTCCATTTGGGGAGCCCACCTAGCTTCTCCTAGCCTCTCCTCCTTCACCTTTGTCATCTGTGCTCTGAGGTGCAGATGTGCATCTTTGATTGTACTAAGATTGAAGCTGAATCTCAAAGCCGTTTCCACTCGTCCATACCATCTATTCTATTATGTACAGATATCAGCCAAGAGAAAAACAAGTAATTGATACTTACATCATCCACCAATCACAAACAAACATGGCGATATATTTTTTGGATTATTACTATCTTAATTATTAATCTGAGACATCAGTCATGGAGCTGAAAAACACTAAACAGTTTAGCAAAACAGAAAAGAAATTATAATTGGGTCTTCTTGTTTCCTTTCTGTTTGTTTGAATAAAACAAATACTTGGCAAAGAAAAAAAAACAAAAAACAGTTTTGGTAAAAGGACACGCATTATAGCTCAGAGTGTTAGGTTATAGCCCAGCTGGTCATGCCACAGTCAAGAGTAGAGATACATGAATGCTGGTACCAGGGGATGGTACCACCCACTTTCAGCCTGGGAGTTCTCACATCAGTCAGGGCAATCAAGACAATCCCCTGTAGACATGCCCAAAAGCCAATCTGATCTAAACAATCCCCAACTGAAACTCACTGTCAAAGTGACAAGTAAAACTGAACATCACAGGTCTTTCTCCCAGGTTCTAAGTTTAGTCTAGTCTCCTATTTCCTTCCAGTTACAATTTGATTGCCTTTGATTTGATTGAAAATGGATGCCTTCCAGCTGCCATTTTAAAGAACTGAGTAAATTCACCCAGAAGAGGATGCTTGTGCCTTCTACCTAACACTTTCAATATAGCACTATGCCCTGGCTTCCATGTTTATAAGGAGTCCCCATGTCATTTCCAACACAAAAGCAAAGTGACGTTTAGAAAATTTGTGTTCATTCTCAGTGGCTACTTAGGGGACATGGATTACAATAAACTGTGCATACACTTATACCACAATATGAAAGTCACTTTCAGGCAGCACTGTGGTAACCATCTCAGATTCATAGGAGAACACTGCTCCAACACACTGTCAGTCTTTCTGTACACATCCTGCCCATTCCTTTCACAATGCAGAACACTAGCGGAGAGGAGAGGAGAGGAGAGGAGAGGAGAGGAGAGGAGAGGAGAGGAGAGGGGGTCTTTAGTTAAGCTTGTACGCAGTTTCAGCGCCAGTGATAACTTAGATCAACTATACTTTTTATTGTAGGACATGCCTTCACAGGCATCTGTCTTCCTCCAATATGATTATTCAGGTTTTACACTGATTTCTGAGATAATGAAATCCTTCCTATGCTCACAGTAGCCTTGATGCATACTGATGTGCTCCGTGTAACCTACTCAGGGTGAGGTGACTCAATCACCGCTCTAAGGATGACTTTCAAGCTCCAGGCAATTTTGAAGGACATTGGATATTTCTATTTCCTTTTCTCTGTGGGGAAAAAATATATACATCCTTATAGCACAAGAAAAAGCCATTTCTTTCTCTACTCAGATCTATATCCCTGAGTTCTTGGTCTACTAGAGAACCTGCTTTGTTCATTTTATATCTGCTTCTGTACACCATGAGTTCCCCCATGAGAAGACCAAGGGCCACACATATCTGATTTCATACATTTCCATCAACCAGCCCAATGTCAGACACCCCTAATTTTTCAAATAAATTCATGTTTAATCTGCTAATAATGAATCTGACGCTGGAACTTCATTATTCTTGTTTCACTGTGGCCAGTGAAGTGAAATGTGAAAACCAACTATGTGCAACTGGCACTATTTGTACTTCTTATTGTCCAAGAGCCTTCACCTATGAGCAGTGGACACAACCATGGTTCTAAAAGAAACGTCAGAAGTCAAATGCCATTTTGACTGTTCTAGAGTTCATGGTATAGTTTCTCCAACCTCTGCTCTGACAGTATCTGTGGATAGCCCTTACTAGGACTCAGGAAAGAACTTTTCATCTCCCCTTTAGCCTAGCGTGGATGCCCTGAGTCACTGGCTCATGGGAGATCTTTTTCTCCATCAGAATGTGTTGACCACAGTCTGTATCTTGGCACTGATGCCTCTCTATGCTTGACAACCCCCTTTTTGAACAATGACGCTCACTCATTCCCACTGCTGTCACACGAAGATGATCAATCAGCCCTGGGCTCATTGGGCTATGAAAACTCAGCTTGGCATGAACACCCCACTCTTCCAATTCCCAGTCACATGCCTACTCAGCTGCCAAGCCTCTCCCTCTGTCCTTTTATTTATTTCCCACCTCCTTCCCATTCTCTCTTCTCGATGACCCTTTGCAGAGGTTCAGAGACAGTAACAAGGGAAAAGGATAAAAGCATCCATGCAAGCACTTTATAATCACTCAGAAGTTGACAGCTTTGGTCTTTAACCATGTTCCAAAAAGAAAGTCTGTCACTTTGTAAAGAGCAAGTGTGGACATTAATAATAATAATAATAATAATAATAATAATAATAATAATAATAATTTTAAAGCAATTTGTAAGTAAAATAAAAATCAAGATGAAAACATAACAATTATGATTGTAGCAGGTTAATTTGCTAGAAATGCCTCAAAGAATCAAACCCAAGCTAGTATTTTCAGGAAAAAAAAGAAATGAAAAAGATTCATTTTTAAGAAATCAAGATAATACAGTGTGCCTTGAATCATAGAAACCATAATGACAGTCTCTGCTTACTTCAGAACACGTTTTAATTCATATAAAAGAGACTTCTAAAGGAGGAGTACAGAAAGGATGTTGTTTAACTGATATAACTTTACATTGTACAAAGGAGAAGACATCAATAGATGTAAGAGACTTGGTTTAAGAAAACACTCAGTGTCAGATCCCACAAAGTCATGAAAGAATAGTATATACAGATAACAGTGGCCCTTTTATCTTTGATCTGTCTCATGTTGGAGAATGTGTAACCACAATGAACTCTTTATGACTGAGTCCCAGAAGTTGGTACATGCAAGTCTGAAAAAACACAGACCTCCACATGTGGGAGCTTGCCCTGTAAAACTTACAGCATGAAAGAGCAGGACAAAATGTGTGTCTAAGCAGTCAGAGCTCTTTTTTAACCTCTACACACACACATACACACACACACACACACACAGCAGGAGTAGCTGCTTCCTCATCTTGTCCCTCACAAATTTCACTTCCATATTCCAAATTTCTTCATCTCAAACTTATTCTTCAGTGTTATTTCATATTGGGAAGTTAAGAGCAGAGTATTTTACTAATCAAAATCCTTCAAAAGAAGAAGAACCATCAAGTTCAGGAAAAGGCTCCTATGTGTAAAGGTTCTACTCTCAGCCATGCCATAGCTTCTGACTACTTCCTTAGAAATAAATTTTATCTTTGGCATTGACAGGAGAGTAATCAAAAAAATGCGAGTTGAGTGCCTCCAAAGTTCAGGGCATTGAGTTACACATAACATACAACATTCCTGTCACCCACTGAATTCTGAGAAGGAAGTTCCAATGTCCCCTCTTTCCCTTTCAACAAGTAGAGAAACTAAGACTTGACAGGGGTATGTGGGAGAAACACAAGAGTTTATCACTGGTTTCAGTGCAGAATAAACATATGAAATCATCATGAGGATACAGCCATACTGACCGCCACTACTGCATACAAAGGAAATGAAAGAACTGTGAATCCTGTGGCCTAGGGACTCAGGGCACACCGTGGGAACCAAGGCCCAGGTGAGCCACAAGTAGAGGAAAAGCACCAGGGTCACTACATCAAGTGTCTGCTTAGAGCTGGACATGGGTGTGGGCCACGAAGAGCCGAGAGGCTCCAATGATAAGAGAGGAAGTCAAAAGACCTTTGAAGCAATCAAGTGGATGATACAGCCTTGATAAGGAGCAGGAATGCTCTCTAAAGTGCATGCCCACTTTCAGGCCATTATCAACAAAAGATAGGCCAAAGAGGTCAGAAAAGAAAGGAAGCAAGTTCAGTGTGAGAAAGGGACGGGGTGGGGCAAGAGGGAAATGGATGTAGAAGGTTTCCCCTCTTTGTCTTTATTGCTCTGTGAACCTTGAGTATTTATAATTCACTGTCCTCCACTGCACTGTTTGTATGGCTCAAATGCTAATGCTAAACAATTACTCATCTGAGACCTAACAGACCTCCTTTGCCACCATTCAAAAAGGGAAGGGCTTGGTCAATCAAATGTTTGGTTATTACATAATGCCATGATATCCGTTTAAAAAAAAACAGAAAGAAAGAAATAGAAGGAAGATTTGATTATTTTAGGAAAAGGTTGACTCAAGTAATGCTGTTACTGCATACTGAAGGATTTTGTGCTCTAACTATAAATAAAAAAACCAAACTTTAGTTGGGGGACTTGGGAGTCATTTATCTGTAGTCACGTATCTTAAAAGATTCAAGTTCCAGGGTTCCCCCAACATCAAAAATAATAATTTAATTAATTTATTAATTTAATAAGAATACTTTCATTCTTTATCAAGTTACGTGCACAAACATGATAAAAACAGACTTAGACAACACTGGAATGGTTCCTGAATGCCTTTGGCTATGTGCCTCTTCTATTTGGTGAGAAACACTTAGTGGCTATCAAAATAACTATTAGAAATCAAAACAACCAAACTTTTGGAGGCCATTTCATTATTGCTTTTTGTGCATCCATAAGAAAAAGATGTTTTATTTTATATTTTTCTTTTATCTGAAATGAGAAAGGGTTCTAGATCAATCATTATGCTGATACTGATGTGAACCATTTGCCTATATCTGTGACTTAAACACTCCCAACTTTGTCAAACACACACACTCACACACACACACACACACAGGTTGGGGGAGAGGGAGAAGGATGAGGGGAGGTTTGTTAACATAGTGATAATAAAGGAGCCTGGATAAAATGAAGGAGGGAAGCCTGGGATGAAGGATGTAGAACATTCACTCAAGTCAATGAGATTCTGTGGGGACCAGCTCAAGCCTCTGTGCAGAAGAAAGGGAATAGCCCTCTACTTCACCATCTGGGGAAGCAGCAATTTTACCTGTCAATTACCATTCTTCCCCAAGCCAACAAAAACAAACGTACCAAAAGTGCAAGCTCCGTCTGAGCCTTCATCCTGCAGGGTAGCTCCCTCTCCAGCCCTTCCTCCAAAGGGAAGGGAAAACAGAAAGAAAAAAAACTTCACTCTTGTGATCAGACGGATAGGACTGCAAAGAAGACAAAAATTCAACAGTATGATTGTCCAGGTTTGGTTTTCCATTTTCCACTCCCTTCCTTTTATAAATGAAACTGTTTAAAGTGTGTTTTTGAAAAGGTTGAAGCTCAGTCTTGATGAATTGAAAGCCATATAAACACTGATACGGGTCTTTTCTGAGTGTCTTGCCAAGATATTATACATGGGATTCACAGCCAGCAAGTGCAAGTGAGATGGCCCAGTGTCATGCAGGGAAACAGGAAGTGTGGGATCCATGTGTGAACTCACACAACTTCTGTACCACCCTTGCTGGTTCCCTGAGAAACATCTCCTTAGTCCATGAGTGGTTTTCATTAAAATCACAAATGTATGTACCAGAAATTCTGCCTCTAGAGAATATTACTCTTGAGCTTTTTCAGTCTTGAAGAATGCCCTAGCAGCAGGGCTGTCTGGATAGGGAACCCAGTGGTGGGTATACAAAAAGCTGTCAGGAACAAGGATGTAGCCAGACTGCAGGAAACCAGGCTGATGGCTGCAATTAACTCAATTGTCTATGTAACTGGAACACTGAAACTTCTTCAAAGTTATTTTCTGAAGCAACAAAAAGATGACATTCTTAGGGGCAAATCTCACACAATGTCAATGAAAGACATAGCTGAAATCTTCAAAAGTTACAAAGAAAAAAAATACTTATGGTGGAAGGTAATGGACAAAAGCTGAAACATCCATCCAAACATCTAAGAGTTGGGCGGAGAACCTCACTGCAGATGTTGATGGAGTAAAGACAAAAAGAGGATTCTGGCTTCTATATTGCAAATGAATCTAATAAAAAGCATTCTCAGTGAAAGAAGACACATCAAAAATAAAGAGTGTGGATTCTAAACTACACAACTCTAGGACATGAAAACTAACCTGTAGGAAATGGTTTCCTAATAATGAGAGACTCAGAAAAAAAAAGATGGTAGAAATCCCAAAGGGGCAGAGAGAACCCCAGAAAGTGCTGCCTACTTTCATGTAGCAATAGATTCACAAGCAGACCGATGCCAACCTTGAGAAATGGTATACTTTAAGGAAGTGTAGCTCACTTTACATCAACTATGCCACCTTAAAACTGTTTTCTTATTCCAAAATACAAACATAAAGGATGTTCTACTGGGAGCTGGAAAGATGGCTCCGGAGTTAAGAGCACTAGGTGCTCTTCTAGAGGTCCTGAGTTCAATTCCCAGCAACCATATGGTAGCTCAAAATTATCTATAACGGTATCTGATGCCCTCTTCTGGCACTGTATATGCAGATAGAGCACTCATACATTAAATCAATCAATCAATATTTTTAAAAAATTAAGAATTTACTACTAAGACCATACTATATCCCTGAGATTTCCCTCTTAAACCTTAACAACAATGGGGAAAGATGAATGCTGAGGACAAATTTTATGATTTTTCTACAGCTGGCTCTGCTGAACACTTACCAAACAACAATTCTAAGAGCAAATTTTACAATGGCTTGCAACACTGACTCCACCTAGGAGTATTTCCTTTTTACCCATAAGTGTCACTAAACCTAATATAGAATGAATATTTGACTTTAAGTTACGCTTCCTCACAATGTGATCCCTGTGACCTCTTATCTTTCTCCTCTTTCCACTCAGAGCTCTGAAAATAGACTCAATCACTAACAGAAACAACAGAACAATTTACCATGTCTACTGTTGCTCACATTAATCGCTGTACTTCCTGAAGACCAGGAATCCAGTTGTCCTTGCTGTCACCCCACTTGGCACCTAGATACAGAGTCAGGACCTTGCCCTGGGCAAAAGAGGGTTCATCTTTGTGCCGTGTCAGCTTGCAAACAACTTCATGTTACCAATGGAGGAGTTCTTCAGTTTGAATTAGTTCAATTTCCCAGTACAAATCAATTGGGAAGCTTCTTGTCAAGGAACTACAAGTCTCGTCAAGACTACTCAATACACTGGGGAACTAAACAGCACATCTTCAAAGTAGACTTCAGACTCCATACGCTTGCTTTCTGCCACATAGGAACCCAATACTAGTGACTAACCAGTGCAACCAAGAGAGATCAAAGTGTCGAGGATATAGAATCCCTCTGAACTCCTGTTATGGAGAAGGTGAGGGGTGTGGACAGAGTCACAATCAGTCAGCAGAGACACTGTCAAGCCCTGCTTCCTGTCAGAGAGCATCCAACTCATGGTAAGACTAAAGGCAAGCCCCAAAGGGCAGTTAGAGCTGGCAAGGTAGCTGGCCTGTGGGCAGAGTGTAGGCAGCCCCCAGTCACTCTCTACTCTTAACGGTGGAATGAGAGAAAACCATGACCCAGAACTGACGCTTCCTCAGAACATTGCCCAGTGTTCCCAACAGAGAACACAGCCCACTGATAATGGCGCTTTGAAGTATCTGGCCAGTGGCCAGGAGACGTTGGAAGTGTCCTTTGGAGAATATCTGCTTTAGATTACTCCCTGTGTGTAGGAAGCCACACATGCTGACTTCAGCCTTTCTGCTGCCTTCAGAACTCGGGGGCTTTGGGTTGACTGATCTCAAGCCTGCTCATTTGGCTTAGACCAAAATGTCAGGCTTGGTGAGCTTGGGTGTTGTTGTTGGGCTTTTTCCCTCTGGTGCTGCATCCCAACTCTACACACTCCGTTTCTTCATCGTCTCGTTGCCAACGTTTTACTCCTGCTCTTCACAGCCCTGAGGTATTTACTCTATTTCTTTTCTATGGATGCTTATTCTAAATATAGAATGATCAAATGCCATCCTAATCTGCATGATTACAGTCCTACTAGTCGTAAACAATAGGTTATTTTTCTATTACTGTGATAAAAAAAAAAAAAACACCAGAACCAAAGGCAACTTACAGAAGGAAGAATTTAATTTTTGCTTATGTTTCTAGAGTCTCTTGAGGCAAGGAGGAATGGCAGGGGAAACAGAAAGCTGAGGGCTCACATCTTCAAATGAAGGTATGAAGCAGAGAGAGCAAACTACAAGTGGGGTGAGACTAGATACCCAAATCCCATCCCCAGTGATGTGCTTTCTTCAAAAAGCCTTCACCACCTAAACCTTTCCAAACGGCAAAGCCAACTGGGACCAAGTGTTCAAATGCCCAAAACTAGGAGAGGATGTTTCTCATTTAAACCATCAACCATGTAGGTTGAATTATGGGTAAATGATATGCCTCCAAAAATCCTGAAGCATCTTTCTCATATCTTTAAAGGCCAAGTTCATTTGGTAACAGATTCTACTACTCAGGCCATAGATTCCTCAAATCCATGTTGTTGTCAATATTTCTACCAATATATCCAAACACACATGTGCTTGATTGGCCCACTTTGTGAAAGAAGACAACAGGCCCTTGGGAAGATCAGGCCTCTTCACAGATCAACAGCATCCAAATTTCATCATAACGAGATTGGCAGTGAGTCCAGTGCCCATTTAAGATTGAGACTAATTCTCTTGAATGGTTATCAGTCCCTTTGAGGGACAAGGAAAATCAAGAAAGATGAACTGCAAAACGCTAACTGACGAAATTCCACAAAGAAACTTGAGCCAGTCCATTGCCTAGTGCTTTCCAGTGCTTGGCTCTATACCCCCCATAGCTAAGAATAACTCTTGCCTAAATGACGTGGGCTCTTAAACATCAACAGTGCTGATCAACCAAGAAAGGCTTTCCTCAAATCTCTCTGGGCTAGAAAATACATTGGCAACATTAGTTGATCACTAACTAAAAGGTCACTTTTGATTCTACCCAAACATGGGTGTCAGAAAAACAACCTTTTGTATGATGACTAGGGCTCCCTTCAAGAGAGCTCATCATGAAGGCTATGCAGAGAAGAGACTGATCTCCATGAACTGCAGGGCACTTCAAGGAGTCTGTGGGCACTAAACCCATCAACTATATCTGATGCCAAGTAGTGATTACTGGTAGGAACCTGATATGGATGCTTCCTCAGAGGCTCTGCCAGAGACACACTCACTGATACAGAGGAGGATGCTTGCAGCTAACCATCAAACTGAACACTGGGACCCCAATGAAGGAGCTAGAGAAAGGACTGAAGGAGCTATAAGGGTCTGCAACCCCATGGGAAGAACATCATTATCAATTATCCAAACCCACCACAGCTCCCAGAGACTAAAATACCAACCGATGACTTTGCATGGAGAGACCCATGGCCCCAGGATAGCATTCTCTGGCATCAATGGGAGGAGAGACCTTTGGTCCAGCGAAGGCTCGTTCTCTCAGTGTAGGGGAACGTTAAGGCTCTGAGGTGGGAGAGGGTGGTTGGGAGAGGGAGCAACTTCATGGAGGCAATGGAAGGGGGAGGGGGATAGAATTGGGGGAAAGGGGATAATATCTGGAATGTAAATACAGAGAATATCCAATAAAAAATAAATAAACAAAAAAGTACTTTAAAACAAAAAGAGATAGTGTGTGTGAGCAGGAAATATTAACAGGAAAAAGTGCATCTCTACTGGGCATGTTCAGATTTTCTTTTACCAAACATCCATGTTGTAACTATTTATGCATTTCTAATACTGAGTATCACAAGGGATGCTTTGAAGTACTAAAGATAGACAGGCTATAAGCAAATACAATTCCACATCATAGAAGGGACTTGAGCAACCGAGGATTCCAGCAATACTGAAGAGTCCTGGAGCAATTCCCCATAGACAGTGAGACACAATTGGCCTGACTTCTGGGTGTCCACTACAATGAAGAAGTGAGTGGCAACAAAGACACGGGGATGGAGGGGGTGGGACCTTGGAATGTGGCATGGTCAGTACACCTCATATCAGACACTAACATTTCAGCTGGCCACACAGGCTCATCCTCCTCTTCATTCCATACTTAGTCTGGCTCTTGATTTCCATGTCAGTGTTCTACCTGGCACTAGATTTCTACCTGACCTCTTGACCTCTTACCCACCTGATGGGAATCCCTCTTAGGACCTTGCCAAACTCCCTCTAGAAGCCACAAGTCATTCTCTGAACCTCTTGGGATTATCTACCAAAATGGGTAGTGAACTACACATTCAACATACACACTATCAGACCCTAAGAACTGCCATTGCTAGGAGGTCCCACCTGTTCTGTTCCACGTGAGAAATTCAATTTTGTATTCTACTCTTATTCTACTATGTGTAAACATAAAGTATTGTTTATATGTATTTTACTTGGATCTTAGTTTTGAATTAGCATGTGTTGAATAATGGGTTTCATTATGACATGTTCGCACATGTACATCAGGAGCTTTGCTCATATTCATCCATTATCATTTCATGTTCTTCTGACCTCTGATCTACAACCTACTCCTGTAGCCCTATTTCAACTTTGACATACACAAATATCACAAAATACATCAGATAGGTAGGTGATAGACAGACATGAGGTCCACAAAGGAGAGGAAATGTTGAATTTGTCTAGGGCAGGCTTATTTAGTTTAACATGATAATCCATTCCCATCCAGTTTTCTGAAAATAACATAAATCTGTACTTCTTTATGACTGAATAAAACAGCACTATATTCTGGGCATGGTGAGATATAGCTTTCCTCTCAGCGCTCCAGAGGCTGAGGCAGAAAGATCTCTATGGGTTCCAGGCCAGAATCATCTACAAATCAATCCTAAGACTAGGCCAGACTTCATGAAATCGATGACTGCAATGACAGGTATATCGAAAGCATTACAGAAGCCCTAGGGGGCTTCCTGGACATTGTTTTACAGTTTCTGTACCCATTGCTCCCAACTCTTGAGGTGCCTAAAATTAATGGGAAAAAATAGATACTTAAACAAATGCCAATTGTGGATTTTTTTTTTTTTTTGGTAGCATTAATACGATATTAGATACAATACAATAGCAGATAAGGGGTCTTGGGAGATAACTCAGTCAGTGAAGTTCTTTGCAAGCATGAGGACCTGAATTTCATCTCCCAGAAACCAAGTAGAAAAGCATAGAAAACTAAGCGTAGAGCACGGTCTTAATTCCAAAGCTAGAGAAACTGAGACAGGTTGCTTCCTGGAGATTAAGGCCCAGTCAACTTAACCTATTCAGCAAGTTCTGTACTGATGACAGATTCAAAGACAGAGAGACTGCAGAGACGGCTCAGTCCAGGCTTGCTGAACAAGTATCCAATCCCCATATGACAAATAAGACACATACCTATAATTCTAGCACCACAAGAGGTCAGGCAGAAAGACAAAAGTATCCAGAAAAAAAAACCCTAGGATTGGCTATCCAGATAGTCTATTCAAATCAATCAGCTCTGGGGTTCAGCAAGTGATCCTGCCTCAAAAAATCTAAGATAGAGAGTGATGAAGAAAGACACCCAGAAGTGACTTCTAGCCTCCACACTCATGAGCACACACATGCTCATAAACATATTAACACATATCTACACTAATAACAGACACAAGTACTATGTGCAGATGAACCAAACCTATCATGGAAATAAACTTAGGCAGAAAGACTTTGAGAAAGCATTGGACATGGAAACACTTCAGTTAATGAGTCTAGGGCTCCTGAGCTGCCATCCAGACTGAGAAGACAAGATTAAGAAAACATGGAGAGTATGAAAAGCAAGGCATTCTGGGAAAACAAAAGAAGTTTGTAGTGCCTAATGCTGTCAGAGGGCTTGTAGCAGAATACTGAAAGGATAAGTAGATCTGGTAAACAGAAACTAGATTCCAGATGATTCTGTACATTCTATTGGAATGAGTCCTCTTGGCCTGCCGATCATACATTTGCTTGATCAGCAGTTAATAGAATAAATCCATCACTTTATGAAGATAAAACTGGTGAGAGAGCTACTACAAACAGCAAGATTCTTCAGGAAATAATTGCATCAGTCAGGAGGAACAACCAAGCCCTGGCCTGCTTATAAAAGAAGGGTAGGGGGGTGACAGTGAGAAATCTCAGTGGGTAAAGGCCATTGCCACCAAGCCTGATGACCTGAGTCTGATTCCTGAGATCAACAAGGTGAGGGAAAAAACAATTTCCCTGAATCCCCCAGCCACCATGCAGGTGCTGTAAGAAAGAGATATGAAGGTAAGGTTACAGACATCATAAGAAACTTGAATTAGGAGTGCCAAGGAGATAATCACACAAGGCAGTGAGAGGGGAGAAGAGAAACATTGGCTCTGCCTGGCTGAGTCTGGCCTCTGGCTGTATGAAAAGGCATGCATAATACGAGGCAGTACAGAGCAAATGAATGTCCAAATAAAATGCAAACACAGCAAGGAGCCTTATTAACTAAATAAAGAGCTGACGACTGAATAACATTAGCAGCCATCTATTTGTAACCTGAACCCCAAAACTGTGGGAAATCAGAGGTCAATTACAATAAGACCCCAAACACATATCCAGCAAATGTTTCAAACAAAAATCAGACAGATGAAAAGCAATCTAGCCAAAGGGAGGAGATAATAATCAAGAAAGAGAAAGACAATCATGGCTGCCCAAAGCCACTCAATCAGCCATGGTTCACTGGCAGCAAAGCCAAGATGAAGACATGCAGAGGGCCTGTAATATGAAGCTGGAGGCGAGCTGTGAGGTGGGGAAGACAGTCTAGACTTCAGAGTCTAAAGGACCAGGTTCAGATCCACAGCAGATGAGGCTGGCTTGCTACTGTGTGAGCCTTAGTTGTCTTGTACGGAAAAAGAAGAAGATAACCTACTTACTGAAGATTTGTAAAACACTTGGCTCCTCATAGGCCTTCAAGAGATATCAATACAGTCCGTGGCCTGTGTTGCAGGTCCTGTAACCCCAACTATTCAGGAGGCTGAAGCAGGAGGATAAAAAATTCAAGGATAGCCTGGGCTACAGAGTTAGTTCAAAACAAGCCTTGGCAACCTAGTAAGACTCTGCCTCAAAACAAAAATGTAAAAGACCCCTGGGAAAGCCACTTGTAGCATGCATGTCTGTAAACCTAACCCTTGAAAAGTTGGGGACAGAGATAGGTGGGTTCATAAACTTTGCAAGACAGACAATCTGGCCAATTAGCCAGGTTCAGAGACCCTGTCCCAAAAAGTAAGACAGTGAAGGACAGATGGACAACTCCAGCCTCCAAAAGCATGCACACATACACACAAAATGAAAATCAATTTCTTAGTGCCCGAGGTTGTCAACGTGCACGCTCAAGACCCTCAAGTGACGCCTCGGGACTGTAATAAGAAGGGAGGAGTGAGGGACAAAGGGGGAGGGCACAAGGGATAACGCTTACTGTTATCTTTCCCCGAGAAGATGATCATTTCCCCGGTGTTGAATTATCATGGGAGCTGACCCTTCCTCAGCATAGACACGGCAAACAGAATGGACATCTTTACACTCACGGGGTCCCTTAAGCAAATGACAAAATAGAGTGTGCTCTGGTGAGCCCAAGACAGGGGACTCGTGAAAACTGGAGGACCTGATCTGCTCAGGGACATCTGCAAGTTAGTTGTCATTGGAATGAGACCTAGCATTTCGCAATTGCCCCTCAGATGAAAGCCCACTCCTTCTCGGCTCTTCTGCTCCTGTGGACAACCATGGAGCAGAGCAGAACAGGGAAGATGTATATCCCAGATTCTCTTTGTGCTTCCCTTAGGTGGACAGCCCATAAGCCGGAACAGGTTGTGACCAGGAAAGGTTAGGGAAGTGACCGAGAGACAGCGTTTCCCATGTAAGTCTCTTCTGAAGCTGTTAAACATTCTCCTATTCAAACCACCTTATCACGACAAAAAATCTGGGGGACACAGTTCCTACTGAGCAGGAAGAGGCTAAAGATCCTTCTCAAATGATCTGCAATGCACAAGAAAGAAGTATTCATCACTAGATGTCAATGGTGCTGAGGCTGACATGCACTCTTAGGATAACTGAAAAAACATACCTTTAAACTAAGCTAAGGGAGGAGAAAGGACAGCTTTGATGTAAGTGCAGTGAACTCTGCTCTGTTCACGTTGTTCTATAGACACCAATGAGGGATACAATTCAGAACATTATCAAGAATATGGAAATTGTATGTATGTATAAGCTAATCTGTGGGTTGGCTGCAACAGTGGAGAACCACCTTAAATGCTGAACCACACCTGAACACAAATCTTGGCTGAAAACTTGTTGGCCTCGTGTACTATGGAAGCATTTTTAGTAAGTATGCTAAATTCTTGCATCTTTGGCTCCCTCAGCACAGTAATAGTGAGTATTAAATGTAACACATATAAAAACTCAATACAATGTTCAATAATACACTATTTCTCTTAACGGTTTGTGAATTGATATGTATTTTTTCACAATATAAACGTGTTGCCTAGTATGATTAGAGTGGGTTCCCATGAGTAAGGAAAGGACAGAGCTACAGGACCTTTGCCCCTGACCAATGCCTAAGGAAGTTCAACATTCAAACCGAGGAAGCTGAACAAAAAGCTACTTTTTCTGAAGCTCACACCAACAAAGAGTTCCAATGTAGATCATTCCTGAAGATACTACTCCAGATAAATGCCAGGTCAGCAGGCTGCCTGAAAGAGCAGGAGAGAGAGAGAAGGCTAAGTCCACTTCAGGTCAGTCAGGTACTAGGCACCATGGTTGCCAGGGATTCCATGTGATTCTGTTTTCTGTGTGAGCCTCTATTTGAGTTGTTCAATCTAAAAGTCATCTTTCTATAATGCTAGACCTAGAATTAACTGGAAGTGGAAAGTATCCTGGATTGGGTATGAACACAGTTCCCTCCATACCTTCAACTGCTTTTATCAAGAAAAAATGAATAGGGCATATAGTTTGTTGGGTGCTTGCCTAGCATGCATTAAGCCCTGGATATGGGACTATAATCCCAGCACTGGGAAGTGGGAGCAGGAGAGTAAGCAGTTCAAAGTCATCCTTGGCTACCCAATAAGCTCTGGGCCAGACTGAAATGAATACTTACAGTTACCACTGTAAATGAATCACAAATATGGAAGAATAAAAATGACAATTGAGATTCATCATGTATTTCTCAACCTTGGGCCTTGGCTTCTGCTATCCTACCTTTCTCTGAACTTGTTGGTCCTTCAGTATGTAGCATCCATGAGATGGAGCCAGAAACAGAAGGCAAAGAGGCCTTCAAATGGTCCTTAGACTAGATTTAAGAAGGTACAACTAGACACAACAGACAAATTATCATGGAGAAGACACTAAATGCCTACTCCTTTTATGTCCCTATCTCCCACTGTTATCCTCAATCCCAGCCCTCTCAATATCTCGAGCAATACCGGCCTCTGCAGAAGTCTACAGCCTCCACAGTGCAGACTCATTCAACCACTAGGTACAAGTTTTATGCTGTGCACAATGGTGGGATAATATCCAAGAGTAGCCTTGTTGACCAGATGCTTTATTATCAACATGGATAATATATTTATATATATTTATGTTTATATTTATGTTTATATTTATATTTGTATTTGTATTTATATTTATACTTATACTTATATTTATATTTATATTTGAAGGCTGGAAAGGGGCTCAGCAGTTAAGAGTACTAGATGCTCTTCCATAGGACCAAGGTTTAATTCCCAGCATCTACATGGCACCTTGCAACCATCTGTAACACCAGATTCAGGGAATCTGATATCTTCATAGACACATTGTGCTGCACAGGTATGCATACAGTCACATAAAATAGAATAAATAAACCTAATATACATGTATTTATCTCAGAACATTTCAGTGAAACCTATGATCATCTGGATTAGGCCAAATTTTTTAAGTTAAGACACAGGGAGATGAGAAAGAGGCCACCAAGTGCTTCCCCTTTGTTAGCTAATTCATGCTTCCTGTCTGTGCTACTCAGCGTAGTGTTGGAGTCACTGAACAATTCAAAGATCTTGCAGAGCTGACTGAACAGCAATAATGCGCAAAGAAGCTTTGAAGATGTTTACACAAGACTGTTTTTAGCGCCTGCATTCTCTAGTCTTTGTATCTTGTACCATGCAACTAAAAATACAAGCATGTCTTAGCCTCCTAGTTCTCCTAGGGAGAGTCTTCCTGGATGATCCGGACTCATCTCTAAATTAAGCTCTGGATTTAGGCCAGTCTCGTTCCTAAATGAGAGTCAGGACCACCCCCGCCCTGGCATGAATCCTCTCAGCTCCCATCCCAAGAACCTGTTTACCTTGGCTGATCTTCTCCAGTGGCTTAGCAGCTCCAAATCACCTACTGTTCATGGAAGCACTAAATGCAGGTAGATGTTTTATATTCTGAGTCACTGCAGGGGCAGCCAATTCAAGTCATCTCCCCTACCTGCCATGGGCACCCACAAGGCAGCTCTCCAACATCTGGTTCTTATTCCTGGCTGATGGGTGTGCTATGTAGCCTTTGCTAAATTATGACCTCCTGATCTGCATTATTACCAGTTTAAAAAGTGATGAGGTTTCATCCATCAAATACTAGGAACTAAGGACTATTGGGGACAAAGGACTATAGTAGACAAATCTGTCTATAACAAGTTGCCCTTCCTTCCCCCCCTCCCTTTAACTCACAGTCAACTCACGTAGTAGACAGAATCAAATTTAAAGTGGTTCATTCTAAGAATGATTCAAGTCAGATACATAATAAAGAAACTATATGTACATTTGTTCAACAAACATATGTTGAACATTTACAATGTGTTCACTTGACATGGATTAGTAAATGGATATATCCTTCTGTTAGCAAAAGCCATGGACATAAATAATTCAAGCAAATGGTTTGGAGGATATGTAGGTCTTTAGTTTGACACTGCATGTTTGACCCTGAACCGGGGGCTCCATCTGGAGCAACGCAGATTCATCACAATGAGAGTTGTAAGGAGCCCAGTGTAACAGGGAGTAGGGATGCTAAAGGAGAGATATGACTAGGAGGAAAGTGGTTATCCGGGAGCAGCAGGTAAATTTGGAAAGCCTGGAGCCAAGAAACAAAGTTATTCTCTTTTTTTCCAACATAATGTTTTCAATAATTATTTGGGAATTTCACATTATGCACCAGATCACACTCATTTCCCACACCTCTCATGTCCACTTCCACTTGCTCCTATGACCTCCCCCCGCCCCACCCCCACCCCACCCCCCTCACCCCGCCACCTGCCAGAAGAACAGGAAGCAGAGGAAGCAGGAGCAGGAGCACGGGCAAGGGCAGGAGCAGGGGTAGGGGTAGGGGCAGGGGCAGGGGCAGGGGCAGGGGCAGCTGCAGGGGCAGGAGCAGGAGGAGGAGCAGGAGGAGCAGGGACAGGAGAAGGAGGAGCAGGAGCAGGAGGAGGAGGAGCAGGAGGAGGAGGAGCAGGGGCAGGAGGAGGAGGAGCAGGAGCAGGAGGAGGAGGAGCAGGAGCAGGAGGAGAAGGAGCAGGAGGAGGAGGAGCAGGAGGAGGAGGAGAAGGAGCAGGAGGAGGAGCAGGAGGAGCAGGGACAAAAGAAGGAGGAGCAGGAGCAGGAGGAGGAGGAGCAGGAGGAGGAAGAGCAGGAGGATGAGGAGGAGGGGCAGGAGCAGGAGGATGAGGAGAAGGGGCAGGAACAGGAGGAGGAGGAGGAGGAGCAGGAGGAGGAGGAGCAGGAGGATGAGGAGGAGGGGCAGGAGCAGGAGGATGAGGAGGAGGGGCAGGGACAGGAGGAGGAGCAGGAGGAGAAGAAGGAGGAGGACAATGACGAAGACAATGATAAGAACAAGAAGAACAGCAAAAACAAGAAGGACAAGAAAAAGAACAAGAAGGAGGAGGGAGTGAAGGAGGAGGTGAGAAAAGAAAGAAATAACAAATGCATTTTGTATTATCTATAGTCTCACTGGAGCGTGGTCAAACTCGCAGGGGCCAGCCCCTCAGGAAAGCTGAGTCCTTACTCACCTGCACCCTGCCAGAAGCCATCAACTGTGGAGAGCTACACCTCAGCATCCCTATCACAATTAAGAGCTCTCTGTGATGGTCTCTTTTTTTAGGCTGTCACTTTGGGATGTCAGGGATGGGGTAGGGATTGACACCGAAGCCTTCTGTGTTCCTCTTTCTCAAACGTGTGTCCGCATGGAGCACGAACATCCACACTGTCCCCAGCATCAGCACACGCCAAAAATATCCATGAGGTCTCCGGCTGCAGTATAGACTATGGACATCAACATGACCCTCTGCCAAACCACAGACCATGGAGAAGCACGGCCCCCAGGAGAAGTACAGACCATGGAGGCCTTGAGAGGAGGCCTAATCCAGTAATGGACCAATCTTCATCTCCAAAATCCTGCCTCTGTTCAGAGCTAGGGTGATGGTGAGTTGGGTGGACCAACTCAAACTGGGCAACTTGTTAAGTCTGCACAAGCTCCAGGCTGCTGCAGCACACCATGCTGCTAACCCTGGTAAGGCTTCTCTCACATCTGTCACAACTGTTGTGTCTCCATTTCCACCACTCACATACCTGCACTGCACTACTCAGCTCTGCCCCTCTATTTTCCCCCCACCTCCCCATTATATATCTGCTCCTTATAGTGACATTAGAAACTGTGCGATGTGTCACACGGTGTACCCTTTCACCTGAACAGCTTTACATCTAAATGTTCGTTCGATGTATGGTTGGTCTGGTTCAAGGATTCTGGCTTCTGCCACACCAACTTCAAGAGACCCTTCTTGGATATTCTGCTGTTTCTCAGAGTCATGAAGACCCTGTGCCTCTGCTCCTGCAGGACCTTCCACTTCATTCACTCAGGATACATTCCTGGATGGAGTAGATGTTGGAATGGACCAACTCCTGGGTGTGGGCCTGAATGGTAGCTGGGTTGGCTAGCCCAGGTCTCTGCTGTGGGCTGGGAAAGGTTATTCTCAATTATACTGCTACATAACCTCTCTCCCAGAAAGAAGTACCTGGCTGCACAGTGGAGAGTTGATACTACTCAGATGTAGTTTGGCAAACCAGGTTTACTTGGGCTTACAGAAAAAAACATGGGCCCATAGCCAGCCAGCTAAATCACTGAGAGGCTCACCCCAGCATGAGTGACAGCTCACAAAAGCTATATCCCTGGTGCTTCCTGTGCAATTTAAAGGCAGCTCCACAGAAGAGAGTCCTCTCCTTCTCCTCTCCAAAGTAAGTATTTTCTGTTTTCATGCCTTTACAAGGGGACCTGGTGAATCGTGTATGTTTCTGAGCATCCTCTCTTCCTTGACCTTCCCATGTTCTTTAAGTTTCACTAGCTTCTGGGGTCTTCTGAATCTCTCTTTGCATTATAGGTGATTCTTCAATGAAGAGAGAAAAGCTACACAACACACATACACCCTCCCTTGGACTTCTCCAAGTCCACAAGCATCTTCAGTGTCCTGGTCTTGACAATTAAGGTGAGCAAGGTATTGAAGTACGCCTGACTTTATTTATGAACCCCAGAAACAACATTCATAAACAGAGAAGTAAAGACGGAAAGCTGATGATTACATCTGAAGACTGGTCACACTTGAATAACACACGGTCTTGGTGAAAGTCCCCATTGGCGCTGTGAGTTGGGTAGGGAACACCAGTATCTTAACAGTGACCAAACACTGACCAATACTGATTTGACTTATGGGTCACAGTCTATCATAGATGGATGCCAGTGCAGGAGGAAGGAACCCAGAAACAGAAACTAAAGCAAGAGATCATAAAAGAGCATTGCTTATTGCATTGATTACTAGCTTGTTCTCTGTGATGGTTTGTATATGCTCGGCCTAGAAAGTGGCACTATTAGGAGGTGTGGCCTCGTTGGAGTAGGTATGTCACTGTAGCCATGGACTTAAGACCCTCATTCTAGCTGCCTGGAAGCTAGTATTCTGGTAGCCATCTTCAGATGAAGATACAGAACTCTCCGCACCTCCTGCACCATGCCAGCCTGGATGCTACCATGCCTTGATGATAATGAACTAAACCTCTAAACCTGTAAGTCAGCCCCAATTAAGTGCTGTCCTTATGAGAGTTGCCTTGGTCATGGTGTCTGCTCACAGCAGTAAAACCCTAACTAAGATGCTCTCCATGGCCTAGTCAGCTACCTTCTTATACATCCCAGGTCCACCTGCCCAGAGATGGTACTACCTACAGTAGGCTGAGTCCTTCCTCCGTATCAATTAGCAATTAAAAATAACTGCCCACAGACACCATTACAGGCTAGTCTGATGGAGACAATTCCTCAACTAAGGCTCCTTTATTCCAGGTGATTCTAGTTTGTGTCAAGTTAACAAAAGCAACCAACACAGGGAGGAGAAGAGCAATGAGCTTGTCATTCTTACATCACAACAGGAGAGTGTGGGCTCCTTGCATGGGCTTCCCACCTCCTCTGCTGCATCTCCAGTTCTGAAGAACTAGAAGCTTCCTACACCTTTCAAATACCAGCCCTACACCATTTGATCTTCTGTGGTTTATTCCTTGGGCTTAGTGCTTGTATCTGCTTCCTTTTTGTGTCTTGAGCACAAGTGACTTTTGGTGCTTTTTAGACATTTCCCAAGAGGTTGAGAGGATATATCAGGTAGACTCTTCCCCCCATCCACTAAAGAACTGAAAGGCAGGAAACAGTACAGTGCAGAGGAAAAGTGTTTGTCACCCTTACCAAGTTCTGAAGAGAAAAAGGGGTCACAGAGAGGAAGAGACCACCAACTCTAAAGTGTGTGGGTGTTATCTGGGTTTAGAATGGCCTGCCTAGTTAGTATCCATTCCTTCCATTTTTCCATTAGGATAAGTATCCATTCCCTCCATTTTTCTCTTAGGCTAACGGTGCCTATAAACTCCTACTATAGTAAGATTGTATCTCTTCTATAATTACTGATTGACAAAGTATGAGTAGGTATAACAACCTGTTTTTATGGTTAGCAAGTATGGGAAGATTCACCCCATTTGAGGAGGAAAGTGGGCTATGTTTCAGGAAAACAAAAACTTACTGCTACAGACAAAAAGGCACAAAGAAAAGCATACTGCCCATTTCTGGGGGAAGAAGGCTGATTCAAAAACTCAATTATTTCCCCTGATTTGGATAAAGCAAATGGGGGAGAAAAAAAACACAGTACAAGACCCAAGAAGAAGGCAATCTTGGGTGGAAGTCACACAGTCAAGGTGAATCATCTTTATCCTTGCATTTCTGAGCCTAGACATGAGCTCATTTTATGTTAAGTTTAACCTGTGAACTTAAAATCACTTCAACTACAAAATGAAAAGAGACCATAGTAATCAGGCATCTATCTGTTGGTCGATTTTTTTTAATGAATTTATTTCTTCAGTTATTCCCAAGTACCTCCTGGAGTACTTCTCTAAATAAAGAGCACATATCCCAACAAAGAGCCTATGACATCTGCTTTGGATCAGAGCACTGGGAAAGAGATTTCTGGAACTTTGCAGGAGACAGTGCTGAACCATATTCAGTTGGGAGCTCAGTAAATCTTCCAGACAGCAGTAACAATCTGACCTGCCGACTTCTCCGGCTCCATCCCACATCCCTCGCCCACACATCCCTCTTCCCCCAGCCTCTGTGCTCTGTGTTCAGCTCCATCAATCTACTGCACTTTCATTTCGATCCATTTCATTAGGACCACTGAGCAAAGTGCCTTCCCCCAAGTCCCCTTTCCTGATGGGTGAAGTCCCACTTGTCTGTCATCTGCAATCATGGACATGCCATTAGTGCATACTTCAGAGGGTCCTTATGAGAATTAAAAAAATAAATAAATAAATAAATAAATAAATAACTGCCTGTGTTATAGTCTCAGATCAGTCGCTGGCTGTGGGCAGTACTCCATACATCTTAGCTGTATCATTCCACTTCTTCCCAGGTTCGACTCAGACATTATCACTGGTAGCGAACCACCCATCCATCGATCCCTCCCTCCCTATCAGGTGCCCACGCTTTGTACAGTGGCTGCCCACTGGATGTGTCTCTCTTGCAATGATGACATTAAGAAGGAGGCTTTGTCGGCGGCATTGTGCAGCTTCTGCTCTGTTCCTTATATTTAAGCCTCCCATTCGCAGTGTGAAGTACCTGTTCTAAAAATTCCTGTTCTGGAAATGAGCACGCTGATAGGTTAAGCTAGTTTTTCCAAAGTCTACTGACAAGTAGATGGCAGACCCAGAGCTCAACCTAGAACGCACAGCATTGTCTTTACACTCAACACGCTCAGCATCTGCTGCTTGGTTGGCTTTCAGCTCAAGGTGTTGTGTCGCCTGCCAGTGCTTTAGTTTGACGTGGCTCTTTAAAGGGTTGTGTGTTTCAACCACACATTAGGCAAGCCAGAGGAACGCCACAAAGGGGGTGGAAGGAAGGATTACATGAACCAGAGGAGTCAATGGCACCATGAGGATACAGCCCACAGAATCAACTGAGGGCTCGTAGGGGTTCAGACACTGAAGGGGCAATCACAGACCCTATATGGGTCTAAGCTAGGTCCTCTGCACATAGGTTATAGTTGAGTAGCTTAGTGTTCTTGTGGGACTCCTAATGGTGGAAGTGGGGGTGTCTCTGACTCTTTTGTCTGCTCTTGGGACCCTTTTCCTCCTCCTGGGTTACCTGGTACAGTCTTGATATGTGGCTTTGTTTTAGGCCTTATAGTAACTTGTTATGACACATTTCCCGGTTTGGTTGTTTGACTGTTTGTTTGCTGAAGGGAAACAGAAGAAGAATGGATCTGATGGACCTGGGTGGGGGAAGGACTAGAAGGACTGGAAGGTGAGATAAAAAATGTGTTATTTCATATGTATGGGTGTTTTTGCATGCATGCATGTCAATATGCCAGTGTGCATGCAGTGCCCATAGAGATCAAAGCAGGCGCAGGACCCCCTAAAACTGGTGTTACAGATGTTTTTGAGCCACCATGTGGGTGCTGGAAATGGAACCTGGATCCACTGCAAGACCAGCCAATGCTGTTAACAGCTCAGCCATCTCTCTAGCCCCTTGGTTTTGCTCTTATGGAGTATTATAGGGACTTAAAATGTAATAAATTAATAAATTTCCAAATTCCCACCATACCAAGAAAAAAAAAGGCCTAAAACTAAACAATGTTAATGAGTTGACCTAAGAGAGCTGAGAGACCGCCTGTGTCTGTCTTTTTTTATGACTATCACCTGGCTCCAGATCAAGAGGGGTTCTGCCTGACCAAAATTTAGTTCAAAACTAGGCTTAGAGCACTCGTAAACAGAGTCCCAGTGTGGTTTGTGAAAGTGCTGACACAGCAGAGGAAAGCAACTGTTCAGAGATGACTCTTCCCAGAGAGAAATCCCTTAACAAGGAAATCAAGCAGAAGGTGACTCATGGTGTCAGCCCATATCCACTGCAGGATGACCTCCAAATGCCCCTTCATTGTCCTCTGACTCACTATGCCTATATGAGAGCACAGGTTATCCCCACAGTCCTGAAGGCTATTTAGACCATGTTAGGGCTAGAAATGCATCTCAGCAGGAGAGTTCTTACCCAGGATGCCCACCACCCACCACCACAGACATGTTAGTATCTCATAGGATAATTTCAATCTAGTTGTGCTCCGTGACTAGTGTTTTTCTCCTGGAATAGATTGAAAACAGTGCTTCTCAACCTGTGAGTCACAACCCCTTTGATGGCCTCAATATCAGATATTATTTATTTCATATCATATACTGTTCAGAACTGTAGCAAAAATTAAAGTTAGGTAGGAACAATAAAAATAATTTTATGCTTAGGGGTCACCATGCATGAGGAACTGTATTAAAGGGTCGCAGCATGAGGAAGGTTGAGGACCACTGATTTAAGACAACAAACGCATGTCTTATGTCATAGCCTGGCAGATGACAGACCCTCAGTGCATAATGGATGGACAGTTGAGTGTGAGAAAAAGAGGCTAGAATGGATCTATGAGATTCCTCCTGCTGTGCCCATATAGACAACACGCCAGCCCACCATACATGATGTCACTCATCTTGCGACCATCCAACAAGCATTTGTCACTCTGATAGGGCTGTAGAGCAAGAAATAACAAGAATGTAATAACACTTCATTCTTTCTATCCACAGTAAGTAACATAGAGCCTGCTTTATGACAGATGCTGAATCAAAACTAAATAAAATCGTCTATTCAGAATACAATTGTTGTTCCAGGCTTTGTGTTCATATATTATGACACCTAAATGTTTCGGTGCAGCCCTAACACCTTGAGCATCGTGTACATGGTTCCATCCTCAGCAATTACATACACCTGCTGAACAGGAAAAGATCCCTATGCCATTAAGTTCCCATCAGTCAGATCACCTGTACCCCATCCAATCTTCAACCTAAAGGGCTTCACCCCTTGACAGGCATTAAATTATTCACATAAACCAACTGCTTTCTTCTGAAGGAGCTTCAAGCAACCTTGCCCGCTTGACCTTCCGAAGCCTGTCTGTCATAGTCTTGCTGTGAGTGTTGTGGCCCTCGAGAGCATACAGTGTCTGCATGCTCCAGACTGACGTTGTATAAATGACTGATCTGCTGTTAACAGCCTTATCTGCCCAGAGTCAAGTATCACATGCTATTTATGGAGGAGGAAATCTCTTTTTATCACTGGAGGGGAACACGCGTCATTAGACCAAGATCTGGGACTCACTAGATGGTTTGGTGAATAACGGCACTTGTCACCAAGCCTGACTATCTGATTTTAATCCCCAGACTCCACACAGTAGAGGAGAAAACAGACTCCAGACAGACAGACAGACAGACAGATGATGACGTCATCAGTGTAAGGAGTGAATGGATGGATTGGGTGTGTAAATGGTTGGGTTGATGGGTGGGTAGATGGAGAACAGTATAGTTTATTTGATATTTGTGCTCCTATTTCAACCAAATGCTAAGTTCTTCAGCTTCCTCTCCTGTGGTGAAGAGAGACTTTGCAAGTTTGAAGCTATCAGTTTGGAAAAGAAGGTAAAGGAAGAGAGCTGTGAGGAGTCGGTGGGGGAGAAGAAAGCTCCAACCAAGCTCTGTTGTGGCCTCTGAGGCTAGAGGGCCGCACAAGACCAGTGGACTTCCTGGGCTCCAGGCAGTCACATTCTGAGACGGAAAGAAGGCATAGGAGCAATGGATGTGAGCTCATGTTCAACTCTGTTAAGATTTAAGAAAAAACAAAAATGATACTAGGAATGGTCATGTAGGAGAACAGAAATTTACAGTCTTTGAGCCACACCCAGCCTCCACTTTTGTAGCACATAAATTATGCAAATTTCTAATAACAGCACACTTAAATAAAGTTTTATTGGAACAGAGCCACATGCATTTACTTTCAACCCACGAGGGCCCCACGCTCAATCATGACTGATGGGCATCAGTTGGACTCGATGACTTATTAAAATAGAGAGAAAGAAACACGAGGTTATAAGGGGGGGGGGGTTGAAGGAGGGTCTGGAAGGAGCTGAAGGGGAGGGCAGAAGTGGCTATGTTCAAAATGAATCACATATATATATATATATATATATATATATAATCCTCAAAGAAAAAGAAATTAAAGACATATTTAAATGAAGAAAAGTTTCCCTGGGGCTGAGAGCTGGATGGTAAGGAGGAGGGCAGGGCAGGCCTGGGCGGGGCGTTCACACGGAAGGTAGACCAACACCAAGATGCTGCAGGGGAGTCGGGATGGTGAACTCAGTACACAAACCACTTTCCAGACCAACTCCGTACCAGGCATCGCTCTGCACCCGACAGACCTGTGCATTTCCGGAAATGCCTTGCCTCACTGATCTTAAGCTCCAGGCTGCTGGTTCTCACTTTGTCCTGGCTTAGTGGCTTCTGTCTCGTTTTTCTTCTGCATTCTTTTTTGCATGTGTCTCAGTTTTAAAAATTCCTGCCACTGAGGAGATCGAAGGAATGGCTCCAATTTCGAGCACGTACAAAGGCAGGCGTGTGCTTGGTGCTGTGCCTGTTTAATCGCGGTGCCAGGCGCGTAGCCACAGGAGGACCCCTCAGCCTCACCAATCAGCCACCGTGCCCACTTAGTTCCAGATCATCGAGACACCCTGTCTCAAACACAAAGGTGGCCAGCACCCAAGACATGGCACCCAAGGTGGTCCTCTGGCTTTCGTGTGTGGATTTGCAGACACACACAAACACACACAAATATATATTAGGGAGAAGGAGGGATGGAGATGGTATAAAAATTGAGAATTGTATGAAATTCTCAAAAATACTAAAAATTTAAATCTAAAAATGAATCTAAAAGAAAAACAATGCCTTACTCCTGGCAATGGGCAAAGAGACACCTGGTTGGTGGTATTGTTCTTTTATCAGTCAGGGGCAGAGCAGGTGGCAGCCCTTCGTTCATCCTAGCTGCCCAGTCAAGGCATGGGACACACTCTCTCAAGTGCTGCAGCCAGCGTGGGGCTGGGACAGCTCTCCTCACCACAGCCTTTGCCATCTGTGCTAACTCCACCGTGAGGTGGTGTGGGTGTAGGGGTGGTGCTCCGACCTCACCCCTCAACACCTGCAGCAGTTAGGAAACTGGCCCTGAAGTCATGATGGTGGGTGAACTGGTCCTGATGTTCACTAGCTGCAGCACCCGCCTGCACCTCATCTAGGCATGAGAGCAACAGAGCTGACCCTTCGTCCTGCAGATGGCAGCACTGAGCGCCCTAGCCAGAGGCATACTGGAAAGCTCACCCTGGTGTAGATAAAGAAAAAGCCTGGGCTCCACAGCCACGGGGCCAAGATCCAGGGCTCTGAGTTGGCCCACTCCAAAATCTCTATCATCTGTGAACGGAGGGAGGGGGATGCATGAAAACCGGTCCTGCGACAGGATCTCTATGGCGTAGGGCAGCAATGAGATGACCTACCTGGAGGAGTCCCAGTGAGGATCCAGTATTGATGGGGCCACAGAAGCCAGAGATTTTGGGACAGACTGATACTCATTGCAGTGAATATTTGCAAGTAAAGATGTGTGGACAGAGGGATATACCATGGGACACACTGACACACTACGGCTCCCACGATAAGCTGTGTTTTACTCTTTTTGTAGTTGTTGAGTGTGTATTTTATTGGGGAGGGGGAGGTTGCAAGGTCAAAGTGTGGATACAAGGGGATGGGGGAGGAGCAGGGGGAGGTGCATGATGTAAAACGCACAAAGAATCAATAAAAAGATTTAAATATCAATGCCTTTTAGTTCTCACGCCCACCCAGGTATAAATGTAATTGTCTTTTCCTCTTGTATACAGAAGCTAACACAGAGCCAAGTACCCAGGAGATAAATTACCAGTCAACCCAGAGTGGTCTAAGACCTGTATTTTCCAAGTGTTGCTTTCTGTTGTAAACTTCGAGGTTTCTGTAAGCGAACTTTAAAATGAACAAGGTGTTTCTCTCTCAGACTTAGGGA
Source organism: Micromys minutus (assembly GCF_963924665.1). NCBI lineage: Eukaryota > Metazoa > Chordata > Mammalia > Rodentia > Muridae > Micromys > Micromys minutus. The sequence continues at coordinate 58,252,544 of NC_137969.1, forward strand.
CAGCAAACTCCTTCTGTAAACAGCTAGATCATAAATGCATCTGCCATGGTGAGCCGTAGACTCTGACAGGCTCTCCAGCTCCACCCCTCTCATAGCTCCACCCCTTTCATACGAAGTGGTCCTAGACAACGGGCAGGCATGAGCATTGGCTGTCTTCAGAAAGAACTATGATCAAAGATATGGGAATATGGACTCTATGTAATTTTCTCATTTTATGGAATGGTAGTCTTCTTTTAATTTATTCTATCCCACAATTAAAATTGTAAAATTCAGGACATCTAGATAGCCCAGAGGGGCATGGTGCCAAGCCAGGTGACCTGAACTGGATCCTTGGGACACACATGTGAAAAAGACACACATGCATGAACACACACACACACACACATCATCATCATCATCATCATCATCATCATCACCATCATCATCATCAATAAGATAACATAAAGAGAAATTTATAAAATTCATTCTCTGCCCATAGGCTAAAAAGTATGAACCACAAACACACATCTGGTGGCAGGCTGTATTCAGTCCATGGGCAAAGCACAGGTCAAACCTTGGAAGTAAACAGTTAAGGGCTGTAACTGTAGCTGGGCTGATAATGTCCTTGCCTGTCACAAATGAAGCCCTGCTTTGATTCCTGTCACCGCATAAACCAAATCTATAGCACATATCTATAGTCCCAGCACTCGGAGGCATCCTCAACTATAACCGCAAGGTCAGCATGGGCTACATCAGACTCTGTCTCAAGAAACAAAGCAGAGAGCTGGAGAAATAGCTCAGTGGTTAAGAGAACCAGTTGCTCTTGCCAAGGGCCAGGATTTAATTCCCAGCACCCACATATCAGCTCACATTTACCCAGCTCCAGTCCCAGGGCATCCAATGACCTCTTCTGACCCCGTAGAGCACCAGGAAGAAACATATTACATGTGCATAATGCAGGAAAAGCATTCATACATTACAAAATATATTAAAAATAAGGGGGAGATGGAGGAAAGAAAGAGGGAAAGGAAATATGTAACAAGTGGGAACAAACATACTCGTTTCCCAATAATCAATTGCTGTGCACCCGATATGCATACCATGATGTCCGCAGATGCTGGGTGGTGCTAGCATCATATAAATGTACTGAGTAGACTCGCATGTAAAATCAGGAAAGTATATGCCAGGAAATGCCCATGCCCCTGAAAATCACCAGCTTTACAATGCAGTGCACACTTCAAAGGCGAAGGAACCCAGCCACAGTGTCTGCTCCGTGCAGTACTTTTAAACATCCGAAACGTTATTTCAAAACAAAATGTCTCAAACAAGGCAAAGCACACATTCCTCACTCAGGGTTACATACTCGTGATGCCAAGTTTGAAATGTCCAAACAAAGCTGCTTTTGAGTAATCTGAAAACCAAAAAAAGAAAAAAGTATTTGAAAAATTTCTGAGCTGCTGGAAAAAAATAGTAGGGTTGTTTTGTTTTATTTTGTTTTGTTTACCTTTAGATAGCTCTGAAATGGGTAAATGGACTGACATTTACTTTCCAAAATAAATCCATCTGAGGCTGTGGCAGAGGGGGAGAAGAGCCATAGAGGCCTGCATGGGTTCCATTAAGGACTCATGAGGCTAAGAATTGGAGCCGGGGAGGAGGGGAGACCGGAAATCTTGGTTTCCAGCTCTTCATTGACTGAAATGCTCTCTCAGTAGTACATGGTCCCAACTGAAAAATTATTACAAAGTAGATACTCGGCATGATATGGAATATTACAACCTTGAATGAAGTCTTTCCTAATGCTATGTCCTCATCAACCTGCACAGGGAGGTCCGTAAGTGGAAGGCTCCCACCTAAGGGGAAACCAGGTAGCAAGGCCCATGCAGGAGTTGGGAGTCAGAGATCAGAGTGAGGAAGGAGCCGCCAGCATGTGAGGACTTGGGAGCCTAGGGCTCTGATGTAAGAAGGAAGGCAGAGAGGACTTGAGGGTATGCAGATAGAAGCAATATACACCCATGTCGTAGAATTAAAACTGGGGTCATCCATGTATATGTATATGTATGTGTATGTGTGTGTGTGTGTGTGTGTATATGTGTGTGTGTATGTATGTGTATGTGTCTATATATATGTATATATGTGTGTATATGTGTGTATGTATACATATATATATATATATGTATACATACACACACACCTATCACACAGAGATAAGTATAGATATGCTTTGCTGTAGCTTGAACTCATGCTGAAATGTGACCCCAGTGTAGATGGGGACAGAATGAGACAGCATTTTATCATTGTCATCCCAGTCATCACCCTGCCCCCTGACCACCAACTTTAGCTACAGGCACTGAACTTGGTAGAGCAGGAGGCAAAGAACAGGGAAGCCTAGACTTTGACTTTCTCCTTCTTCCTTTTGCATTCAGTCTGGCCTCATGCCCATGGGAAAGACTGACCGCTGACACTCTTGGTGGGGCTACACGCCACCGGGAGCCCTCTAGAACTCACAGAAGTGTGTTTCCCACTGGATTCTAAATCCAGTCAAGTTAACAATTAAGGTTTTTATGAATTCTGTCCAACTGAGTCCACTCTACAATACAACCCCTGCACCTAAAGCTCAGGCACATCTAGAAAAGGGAGGGAGGACTAAGAGCCAAGGGGACAAAACATCTGCCGTGGAATGACAGTGAAGTTCCACTCAGGATACCCCAACCCTGAGTGCCTAAACAAGGCATGAACAAGTACAACAGCCATAGATAGTCATTCTAACAGAGAAGAGAGGAGTCTCGTGCGTGCATGGTACACATGTGGAAGTTTGAGAAAAAGCTGTAGGTATTGGTTCATTCTTTCCACCATGAGGATTCCAGGAGTAGAACTCAGACAGGCTTGGCAGTAAGCACCTTTCTCCACTGAGCCATCTCTCCAGTCCTGTTTTAGCCAACAATAGTGGGCAAAAGTGACATCAATTCTTTTTTCCTTTAGAGAAGTCTAATGTGGGCAAACAGACTGTAGGAGTTTGGATATGCTTGACTCAGGGAGTGGCATCATTAGGAAGTGTGGCATTGTTGGAGGAGGTGTGTCACTGTGGGCTTGGAGACCTTCCTCCTAGCTTCCTGAAAGTCAATCTTCTAGCAGCCTTCAAGTGAAGATGTAGAACTCTCAGCTCCTCCTGCACCATGCCTGCTTTGACACTGCCATGCTCCCACCTTGATGATAATGAACTGAACCTCTGAACCTGTAAGCCAGCCCCAATTAAATGTTGTCTTTATAAGAGTTGCCTTGGTCATGGTGTCTGTTCACAGCAGTAAAACCCTAACTAGGACATAGATTTCCATTTTTATTTCAAAATTAATCAATTTGATGCTGAAACTCAGAAATAGGGGCTCCAAAAATCCTTCCTGGGTATGTCCTATCATGTTGTAATGTGGTGTGGTGTGTTGCTTTGTTTTGTTTGTGGGAAGTGGTGTTTCTGCCCTGTGCTGACAAAGCTATGAGCTTTGATAGATCCTATGTGGCCTTGGCCTATTAACTGCTGTGTGACAACACCTAATCTGCTTTAGTCATATGACACAACAGAAAAATAAATTTGTTCAGTGTTAACCCATTGTCCTGGTGGTTTTGATTAACGGGGCATCCTGCAGCTTACTCTGCAGAGCTTGTCAGCTGATTGGCTGATCTTGTTTCCCCATTTGTCTCCTCGATACACAAACTTCATCAAGGATAGAATAATAATTTATTATTCTCCAAAAATAACTGTTCTTTCCGCTGCCTTGCCCAGCTGTCCCCTAAAAAATGCCAACATAACCCTCTTGGTTCCTTTTCTTCTTTATTTTTATGGTGGGAATCAGCCCCACTCCCCACCACAAACAGACATACACGTGTGTGCATATACACACACATGCACGAACACATGTGCACACACACAAACACATGCATGCACACATGTGCACATAACACATATGCACACTACATGCACACATATGCACACTCACACCCTTATCATTATGGTCACACTCTCTATATCCTTCTACACCTTTTATCCTCCATACGCTGACTCTATCCACACCATCTTAGTGCAGCTGAAATCTCCCATACATCTCCAGCCTGCTGCATCCTGCATTCTGAATCCAGAACAGCCTTATATAGCCTCTTTAACTGCTCTTTGTTTCTCGACAGCCCTATCCTACACTGCTGCCAGAGCGGTATTTCTAAAGTGCCCAGAGTGTGTCCGTGTCTGTTCATTGCCTTCAGATTGAAATTAATCCCTGGTATGTCCCACAAGGCACATTCTGATCTGGTCAGGATAAGCTCTGTAAAGGTGTCTACTTTCTTCCCAGTGGTGTCTCTGGCCCTGGCCGAGTCTAGATCATCATGGGCACCCAATACACAGTGTCTTAACCCACAGTTAATACAATGCAATAGACCTGCTAAGCTCCTATGCAGAGCACGCAGGGAAAAATGCCCACAAAGCTGAACTCCACCACATGTTGTGGGAGGGTGAAAGACACACAGAGCCCTGCCTAACACTATGCAGTTCAGCATGGGAGAGGAAGATGAGCCTAGACCCACCCACCTCCATGCCACATAGAACACCTGCCAGCTCCCACACCATGCAGCATATACAGAGGAGGTCACACAGGGGCCCGCCAGCCACATGGCCTGCCCGCAACAGGAGCCACTTCAATGTGCAAGTATGTGGGGAGACACAAGGGTATAAAGGCATAGCCTGTTGTGAGCAGCCAGCCTTGCCACCTGAAGCCTTAGTGAAATCTGAAGCCATACTGTTGCTGGGGGCCCTGCTTGGGGCCATGGTTATACATCATCAAGGGTCCATATTGATGTCTAAGCCATAAATTACCACTAGAAAGCATAGGGATGTCCCTGGACTTTGCAGCTGCCTGGGACCAAGTGAATGTCTAGAGCCTGTGCAGAACCAGCCCCACTCTTCAATGTCTACAGAGCTCTGGAGAGCTGGCCACAGTACTGTGGAGGTCAGCACAGTAGAGCTGGCCCTAATGGTGGGGTACAGGTGAGCCAGCCCCAGGGCAAAATTGAGAGAGAGCTTAGCCTCACCTCCTCTGCCATAAGGTGTTGTGGGTGCAGGGGTGCATCCCTCCCCACAACTCACCCCACACTACCCGAGGCAGTGCAGAAAGGGGGCTACAGGGCTGTGAGAGCAGGAAAGCTGGCCCCTCACCAGCTGCAGCGAGCATCTCTCTTGACTGGGTAACACAGTGAAACTGGCTCTGGAGTCGTGGGTGTGAGCAAGCACAGAACAGCTGAGTCTGCCTCCCGCTGATGGCGGTGTGGGGTGGCCTAGGCACAGCAGGGCTGGAGAGCTCACTCCGAGAGGGTAGATAAGGGAGAGCCGGTGGGCTGAGTAACTCAGCTGACACCCAGGCCCAGATTCGGGGTTGAAGTTGGCCCACCCCAAAATTTACATCATCTGTGAACTGTTGGGGGTATGTGAAAGGATGGGCCCTGATGACCCAAAGCTGCAGGATCTCCATGACACAGGTCAACAACAGGATAACAGTCCCAGTGAGGATCCAATATTGATGGTGTCACAAGGCCAGAGACCTCAATCCGAGCCAATGACTCCTTTGCAACTGATGATGTGTGACTGTGGGGCACACTGTGGCATATTACAGCTTCTATGATGAGATGCTTTCTATGCTTTGTTTTGTGTGTGTGTGTGTGTTTGTGTGTGTGTGTGTGTATGTGTGTGTGTAAGTTTGTGTGTATATATGTGTATATATGTGTGAGTGTATGTGTGAGAGTGTGTGTGGTGAGTGTCTGTGTGTGAGAATATGTGTGTGTATGAGTGTGTGTTAGTGTGTGTGTGTACATGAGTGTGTGTATGTGTGTAGGTGTGTGTGTGTGAGTAGGTGTGTGTGTTAGTGTGTGTACATGAGTGTGAGTATGTGTGTGTGAGTGTGTGTGTATGTGTGTGTGAGTGTATTTGTGTGTGTGTATGTGTGTGAGTGTGTGTATGTGTGCATGTCATTTTGCAAGGGTACAAGGGCAGAGTGTAGGTATGAAGGGATGGGGAGATGAGTGAGTCTGGGGTGCATGATTTGAAACTCAAAAGGAATCAATAAAAAGTTAAAAATAAATAAATAAAAAGAATTTTAGAAAAGATAACCACTTATCTCCACCTGATTCATCTTGCTGTCCAGCTCCCTTGCCATGTGTCCACCTCTCTTGTCCCTCCCAAGTACCCTCATGACTAGTCTACCTGAAATGCACTACTCTGCCTTTGCCTATAACTAGCTGCAGGAGAGGCTCTTCCCTGTCTATCAAATGCTACTCCCTCCTTGTAGGAGGGGCTCCTCCCTGTCTATCAAATGTTACCACTACCCATTGTAGAAGGGGCTCTTCCATGACTATCAAATGTTATTCCATCCTTGTAGGAGGATCTCTTCCCTATCTATCAAATGTTACTCTCTCCTTGTAGGAGGAGCTCTTCCCTGTCTATCAAACATTACCACCCCCATTGTAGGAGGGGCTCTTCCATGACTATCAAATGTTATTCCATCTTTGTAGGAGGATCTCTTCCCTATCTATCAATTGTTACTCTCTCCTTGTAGGAGGAGCTCTTCCCTGTCTATCAAATGTTACTCTCTCCTTGTAGGAGGAGCTCTTCCCTGTCTATCAAACGTTACCACCCCCATTGTAGGAGGGGCTCTTCCATGACTATCAAATGTTATTCCATCTTTGTAGGAGGATCTCTTCCCTATCTATCAATTGTTACTCTCTCCTTGTAGGAGGAGCTCTTCCCTGTCTATCAAATGTTACTCTCTCCTTGTAGGAGGAGCTCTTCCCTGTCTATCAAACGTTACCACCCCCATTGTAGGAGGGACTTTTCCATGACTAGGAGGGGCTCTTCCCTGTCTATCAAATGTTACTCCCTCCTTGTAAGAAAGACTCTTCCCTGTCTATCTTAGTTATTAAAACCCCACTCAACTCTTTATCAGGTCTACTTTGGGTTTTCTACACCTTTAATTCTGTTATTGCCAGCTCTTTTCTGATTGGCCAGAATATCTCAGTTGCTTAGGGAAAGCCTTGGGGTTTGGTCTTCCCTGGCTTTTATCCAACTGTTCCTGGGAGATGAAGGGAACACAGTGAAGCCCATCATCCTAGTAAAATCCCCTGAGAAGGATCTGCGACCACCAGGCACCATGGTTTACATGTTCTATACTTAGCGCTTAGCACTGAAGTGTCCCTTTAATATTTTGACAACTGTGTTGTGTTATAATCAGGTCCCGCCATCATCACTCCATGTATCTGAGTAGATGTCACTTATTCTAGCAAGCCTCCCGCAGGCTTCCTCGGTTGTTAAAACTCCATGTATTAAATGATGGCGCGGTTCTGCGCTGAGCCCAGATTTCCTGAGGACATGGATTACGTCTCAGTGATGAGCCGTTAGGTCCCAGCACAATGTTCTACATCAAACAGGTCCAAAACATCTGTGGAGCTTATGAGGATTTACACCCCTGGCCTCGGACACGTGCCTGGCCTGTGGGAAGACACTCTATGGAAGCTTCTTAGGAATTACTACTGCAGTTCCTACTCGCTGGCCCGTAGCTGGGCCTTCAGTCACACAGCGTTGACGTCACATTCCAACAGACTGAAGCAAAGAAGCATTTATCAAGTAGGCTGGAACACTATCAGCAATCAATTTTTACAACAATGCAAACTCCGCGCGGTCACTCATAAATTACTTCAAGATAAACACAAAGTCTTCAAGTGAAGCCCTGCCAGATTCATGAGCAGTTCCAGAGTCTAGCAAGTGGTTTGTAACACGGGGTCGTCCTCTAAGGGGAACTCTGCAGAGCTGGGGATGGGCCATCCATGTGCTAGGCTCTGTATGGCACATATTCACAAGCCAGCTGTGCGGAGTCAGTGACGAAATCTGAGAACTTGGGAAGATGACCCTGTGTGCCAAGTTCATGGGCTCAAATGGCAGTGCCATCTGCTGGCTGATTCCCATAACCCCACGCTCTAACTTGCTGAGCTAATCATCTGGACCACTGGAATGAATACAGGGCCTCTCAGATATGGAAGAAGGTTAGAAGTAAACGGGAAGCCACAGTGACCCAGAAGTAAGTCAAGAGAACATTCTTGATGCTTCAGTTCCTGCTCGTGATAATGGCAAGGAGCTTAAAAGTGACCATCTCCTTCCTTGCCCCACCCAAGCAGCCTTGACCCTGAATACATGACAGAGAAGATCAATGAAGGTCACAGTCTTGTGTATCTTACCAGATTGCTGGCAGCAATGTCAGGAATTAATCCAGATTTATTGTTTTGTTACGATACATTCTGTGTTTTCTTTTGCCAACTTTGTATGAGCTGTCTTTTTGATCCACCCAAAATATAGGAAGGCTACAATTCACACCCTCTTCTAATTGCCCAAAAAAGACCATTCTAACCGGCCCCAGGAGCTGTCCAAGTTTTCATGTGCTCCAAGGGAGGCTACAGAATGCATCAAGTACTAAGCATGGATAAACAGCAATACAGGGCATCTTTTTATCTGCTGTTCGATGTAGTTTAGAGAGATGGATATTCAACAACTTTAATCACACTCCCTCTAACTTACCTTCAGAATGAGCCTTTAAACATTATAATAATAATAATAATAATAATAATAATAATAATAATAACAACAGCTTCAAAGCTATGCCCATTATTGAGTGCTCACTGTATGTGTGTTAGCTAACTCTCTAAGTAAAAGAAGTGAGATTCAGGGAAAACTATTGATTGTGTAAGACTCTGGCTGAGTTATGAGGCTCTCTATTATCACTTTGATATGCAGAAAAAAATGAGTCATTCTATGGTTTCAAATTTATTTTATTAATGTGTTTGTGCCAAGAAGAATGAGAAATATTGAATCTTCTGTGGTTAAAAAAAAAAAGAGCTTTAAGAACTACATCATCAGTGAGACATGATCACATAGTGACAAGGGGACATGAACTATGTCATCAGTGAGACATCATCACATAGTGACAAGGGGACATGAACTACGTCATCAGTGAGAACCCATCACATAGTGACAAGGGGACATGAACTATGTCATCAGTGAGAACCCATCACATAGTAACAGGGGACATAAACTATGTCATCGGTGAGACATCATCACATAGTGACAAGGGGACATGAACTACGTCATCAGTGAGACATCATCACATAGTGACAAGGGGACATGAACTACATCATCAGTGAGAACCCATCACATAGTGACAAGTGGACATGAGGTAGGCGACTACACTTTTCAGCCTATCCCAGAATTATCTAATTTTCCCACAAATTCCTCTGGCATACCCAACCTGCCCCCATGTTCAAATGTTCAAAGTTCAGAAAACTCACTATTTCTTTCTCTGAAAAGTGCTAAGAAGAAACGACACGAAGTCCATCAAAACTCCCGAAGGCTGTTTTATAAAAACTGCTGGGGTTTCACTGGTTCTCGGAACTGAACTCAGATCCTCTGAAAGAGCCAGGTCTCTCAAACACAGAGCTTTCCTCATGCCCCTGCTTCAGTTTCTTGAAGGCCAGAATGACAGACAGGCCTGCCCAGCCTCTCCCAACCTCTTTCCTTTTTCCTCACATTTTTCCTCTTTATTCTGTCTTTTGGGTCTTTATATTAATCTTCTAATAATCAAAAAGTTATTTTCTTTTAAATTGGCTTCAAGTGTTCGCCTTCCTCCTACTTTATCCTATTTGATCTTTCAATATTCTTCTTTTTCTCTTGCCTCCTGTTTCTCAGGAGTTTTTCTTTTCCTTGATTTTTAAATCATCTCTCATAACTTTCTGGTTTAAAATATGTCTGTCCCCATCATGCCTGCTGTTAGAGAGGCGATGTCACAGCTGGCCCTCCAGCAGAGTGCTGGAGGTAGAGGGGTATCTTGGTCAGGGTCACTACTGCTGTAAAGAAACATCATGACTAAAAGCAAGCTGGGGAGGAAAGAGTTTATTCAGCACATCCTTCCAGGTCACAGACTGTCATCAAAGGAAGCCAGGACAGGAACTCAAACAGGACAGGAACCTGGAGGCAGGAACTGAGGCAGAGGCCTCAGATGAGCACTGCTTACTGGCTGGCTGCTCATGGCTTGCCCAGCCTTCTTTCTTATAAAACCCAGGACAACACAGGGATGGCACCACCCACATCACTAATAGACCAAGACTTCCAACATCACTAATAAAGAAAATACCCTGCTGGCTTGCCTACAGCCTCGTATTGTGAAGGCATAATCCTAAATGAGGTTCCCTCCTCTTCAATGACTTTAGCTTGTGTCAAGTTGGCATAAAAATATCCAGAACATCTGCCTTGCATGGTTGACACAAGGAAGGAGAAAACTCATGGTAAGAAGAGAGGGGCAGAGCTTAGAAAGAATGAGATGCTAGAAAAATAATAAAGTAACAGGAATCAGCACATACCTTTCAATTACAACCTGGCCCTTATTTTCCAATTAAAAAATCTAGACTGGCTACTCAGGCTAAAAGCAATATTAAATATCTTGCCTGGAGGAAACTCAATTCTTGGCTAAGCAAGAGTGAAAGAAAAGACATGGAAAATTGTATTCTAAGCAAAAAGAGCTTGAGAGGAAAGAGGAGTAACTCATTCATGTACAGAGCCAAAATCAGTCAGGAATGATGATCGTCACTGCATGTGGGTGAAGGCACCAGTGCATCAAGAACACATACATAACACAGCCTTTGGCTTCCTGTATCTTAGCACAGTGAGCAGCTCTAACAAGGAGGACAACAGGAAGGAATGTGAAGGAGGAGGGAAAGGGAGAGGCAGACGACTTTAACTGGGGAAGGAGGGAAAGGAATAAAGAAAGAGGGTGAGAAAAATAACACTAAGGATGTTTGGATAAGTCATGGGAGAAGAATGGAAAAACCATATTTTTATATCTTTTAAAGATTTTATGTATATGAGTACACTGTAGCTTTCTTCAGACACACCAGAAGAGAGCATCAGATCCCATTACAGACGGCTGTGAGTCACCATGTGGTTTCTGGGAATTGAACTCAGGACCTCTGGAAGAACAGCCAGTGCTCTTAACCACTGAAACATCTCTCCAGCCCTTTATATGTTTATTTAAAAATATATACATATAATATGCATATATGTGCATATATGCATACAAATATATAGTTTAAATAGAGTTATACTACACAAGATTCTACCTTTGAGTTATTGATTAAGACTGTCCAAAACAATATAGACTATTGTCATTGCCCCTGCTGCCTTTCAGAACTTGAAGGTGAGGCCCTATTATTGGAGATACTAGTTCATATATGGGACTTGGAAGAACTGCAATAACATTGACCATGACACTTCCCTGAGGACCAGCTCTCACAGGAACAGAAGGAACTATGTAAACTGCTAATGGAGAAAGGCAAGCAATAGTCCCACTCAACTGTGAAGCTTATGAAATAAATAATAACAAACCATATGGCGCAATGATGGCGCTTCTCTCTTAGGGGTAACCAACAGCTGTCCAGTTAGACTTCAAGCCCAATCAATAGGAGTAAGGCATGTCTGGTACCAAAAGCATAGCTATTGATCTGTGACTAGAGAAGTAATAGACTCTAGACAAGAATCTACTACTGACATCTTCCTAAACTAATATAATTTTTAGCTATATACAAGGTACTTGTCCTTATACACACAGGTAAATGCAGCTCTCACCCCTCATCAAAGAAGCTTCATTTACAGCAGATAAATATTCTACAAAAATTAAATTCAGAGAATAAGCATCCATAAGATGCCCAACTTCTTCCCCTAACCCTCAAGGAACATAAGGTGAAAAGGTTTTTAAGAGGCAAAGGCTCAGGATGCCATTTTATACAGCGCTGTCCAGCTGGGACACCGATGAGATGAGATCTCAACAGATGGTTTCCAAAACAAGTCCTACATAATGTCAACGCCTATAGACATGTTAATAGTGGTGGGGAAACTTCACCAACATCCATAAATCAAAAGCCATTGGCAGTCGAAAGTCAGTCTTCTCCAGAGATGAGTACCACACACCCATGGGTTATCCAATCCCAAGTGGTCAGCTCTAAACATATGCACATACAAGCAAAACTAGTCTCAGTAGGTGCATGCATGTATGCCCGCACATATACAACAATAGTAACTTAAAAAGAGGTCATGAGTTTGGGAAGGAATGTGAGGCTATTCTAAGGGAAGAGTGGAGGGTGGAGGAGATGTAGATGTAGAGCTCATGTATGGAATAGTCAAAAAATAAAATATTAAAATAATTTTTAGTATATAAAGAGGGTGTCCATGGTCTAAGTAAATTACATGTATCTGATGTCATGATGAAACCTATTACTTTATACAGGTATTTGAAAACTCTACTTTTAAAAAGAATATAATTGTACTTATATTTTCCAACTCTAGAGACAATGAGATCTGGGAGAATGGAGGAATAAGTGAGGCAGACTAAAGTCTCATGCCATAGCCAACCTTATTCAGAGCATTCAACAATTTAATCTCTGGGGGTTAAAAAAAAAACTCACATGAGCAAAGTTCTTCAGAGTTCAGGTTAAAGACAATCTCAGTGACAAGCTGCATGTGCAAGCAAAACATGTTGTTCCATAAAGGCATATAAAGGATAGTTTAACCGTTTGATTGAATTATACCAGCAAGCAATAAGTTAAGTGAAGTAAATTGGCTACTATCCGATACTCGATGGAGGAGCACAACAGCACTTTCTGGGAAGGTCACATGACTCCTGTCCTGTTTTTTTGGAGTGTTCTCATGAGTTCCCAGAAGTCTCACATGACTTCATTCCCAGCCCGTATTCTGACATGTGTGTTTGCATCAAATATTGGTTCTGTCGATTTCATAAGACAAATATTATTGGGGCACACAAGCAGCAATAAAATAATAGTGGGTTGTTTCAACATGCCACTCATCCATCAATCGAGTCATCTGACTAAAGACAATTAACAAAGAGAGGTCACAGGTAACTACACTCATAGAAACAACGGAAGTCAGTGTCTACGGCACGTGCTGCCCAGGGTCTCAGTGCAGAATGCAGCTTCTCTGCCTCAGCTCAGGAAGCAGTCTCCAAAATTGAATCCATTTTAGGCCATAATGAAAATCTCAGAAAGAAGTAAAAATAACTGAGGCTGGAGAGATGAGTTAGAATTTAGAACTCACTTACATCTCTTTTGGGGGGTTCTCAGGTTTGGTTCCCACGTGGTGGTCCACAGCCACCTATAACTTTCTTTTCTGACCTTTTCTGGTATATACACATGCCAGAAAAACATTTATGCACATACGATAAGAATACATTTTTATTAATTTTTAACTTGAAGTAACATCGTGCATCTTAAGAAATTATAACGCAATGAAACTAGAAACCAACACACACAATGTATATATCCTCTAAACGGTAAATCTGCACCGAGGGCAGCCAGGGCATGCTCACAGGAGAACAAGTTAATGAGGCCAGAGCAAGGAAAAATTCACTGAATCAAAAGAAAATGAAAGCACAGCATATCGGGTCTGTGGGATAGAGCAAAGACAGTTCTAGGAGAAATGTATAGTTCTGATATTTTATATTTAAAACCAAAAAACATTAGGGCTTATGGAAAGGCTCACTGGCTTACAGTGCTGCTTGCTGCTAAGCCTGAGAACCCAAGTTCAATCCATAGGATTGATTGGTGGAAACAGAGAACAGACTCCAACCAGCTTCTTTCTAACCACCATGGAAGGTCATATCTTTATATGCGCACAAATACACACAGAATGAATAACTACAAGAAAATAATAATCACAGAGATCTTTAATAAGCAGCCTAATGATGTACCTCAAGACAAATACAAAAGAACAAAAATAAATAAAAGCTGAGAGTAATAGATTCAAATTTACAAAAGCAATATAAAGCCCCAGCAAAACAGAACTAGTTCCCTGAAGACAATACCTTTAGTCCCTGTACTTGAAAGGCAGGGGTAGGCTGACCTCTGATCTTGAGGCTAACCTGGGCTACACATATTGAGTTCCAAGACAGCCAAGAATACACAGTGAGATGCTGTCTCAGAAAGAGAAAAACAAAACAATATTAGCACAGTATTAGCACAGTCTTAACCAAACCAACCAAAAGAAAGTAAAATGTGGTATAAATTGACAGATTGGAAGAAATTAGAATAGATATGGCAGAAGTTCTGGTCCATTACAGGCTATCTTGAAATCTTACACTCCATAATAAAACCTAGAAAAAATTGATAGATCTCTAGACCAAAAAAAAAAAAAAAAAAAAAAAAAAATCACTTAATAAAATTGAACTGAAAAGATATTCAAAAAAATCCCAAAAAAATCAATAACAAGTTATAAGATTAACACAGTAACATAAAATATTTTCCCAAATAAAGAAAAAAATCAGGACTGGGGGAATTGGCTGATGGATTTTACTAGAATGTTAAAGAATAACAATCGCCAACCGCCAATGTTCCTGAAAGTGTTCCATAAAATAAGGAGAGAAATGCTTCCAAACTCATCCTTGAGAACTAGCATTGCCCAGGTATAGACAACACCAGAAAGAAAAACCATCAATCAAATCCTCTGATAAACATAAATACAAAAGTTCTCAACAAAATATTTGCAAACTGAACCCAATAATACACTGAAAAGATCATAATCAAATTGGCTCTAGTCCTGGAATGCAGGAACGAGTTGGCTAGCCTACACAGCGCAATAAATGAAATACAGTATATAAACAAAGTCACATGGTCATCTCAACTCATGCAGAAAGAACATGGACAAAATTAAATATCCTGTCATTTTAAAAGGCCCTGAGGAAATCAGATATCATGCTTCAATATAGTAAAGGTTGTATAAGACAAACCCATTGTTGACATCATGCTAAACAGGGGACAGAAAGCATTTCCTTGACAATTGAGAACAAGATAAGGATGCACACTCTTGAAGCTCTTATTCAATAAAAGACTTCGTTTCACCCATATTACTTAGACCATGGAGAGTAAGAAACCAAAGGGATAAAAAAAATGGGGAAATAATTCAAATTCTCCCTATTGGCTGACAATAGGATCCTATGCCTAGAAGACAGTAACTCTACCAGAAAGCTCTTAGCTCTGATAAATAATCTCAGCAGAATATTCAGGATATGAAATGAACATGTGAGAATCCCAGGTCCCTTAGACTCGGCAACAAAGCTGTTAAGAAAACAGGAAAATAGTCATATTCGTGGCTACCTCAAGAAGAGTAGACTCCAGGGAGTAAGCCTAAAACAAAGAAGGGAGGCACTTGCACAGAGAAGACACTGTGGAGAGAAATGGAAGACGTCACCACAAGATGGAGAGACTGCCCATGCAGAATTGACATGGTGAAGGCAGCTGTGTTATGTAACACAATCTATACAGTCAATTCCATCCCCATCAAAGTCCCACTGACATCCTTAAGAAAAGCATAAAAGATATGTATCTACAATTCACATGGAAGCATCAGGAACCTTGAGTGGGCAAGGCATTCCTGAGGACAGGAGCCATGCTGAGGATGTCACAGTATCTGATTTCAAACTGTACTACAGAGCCATAGTAACCAAAACAGCACAGTAGTGGTCCAAAAATAGACATGTGGTCATAAACTCACACACAGCTAAATATACTTCTTCAACAAATGGTACTGGGACAGCTAGGTATTTGTTTGCAAAGAAAGACATGAGAGAAGGGAGTAGGAAGAGAAAAAGAGAGAGAAAACAATAATACATTACATTACTGTTCTCTGGGTCCAAACTACAATAAAAATGATTGGAGGCAGCCACGCCTGTCTCTCTGTCTCTCTCTGAGTGTGTCTCTCTCTGTCTTTCTCACACACACATACAGACACCACATACACACACACATACATACACATACATTCACATTACACACACACACATACATACACATACATACACATTACATACACACACACACACACACACACACACACACACACACACACACACACACGAACTATTTAGGTATCCTATTTTAATTTGGGACTCCCCCATGCATATATAGAAACCTTAAGAACCACATTCAGTTGCAATTGGCTAACATTTAATGGGTCGTCATGGCCCAGTAACAATAGGCACTGTCAGAGGAGTGAGGAGATGGGACAGAAATGTCTGGCATAGCTGATATGAATTCAGAGAAAGATGGGCAACTGGAATTCAGTGTGACCAGCGTCCTGGAGCAAGAGAAGGAAATGGCTGACCATATCACACCACTGAGCCGTGCGGAGATCAAAGGCTTAGACTAGAGCTCCTGATAGTCTTCACCTGAGCCATTGCTGCCTTTAACAAACTCAATCTAGGTGAGGAGACAGTACTCTGTCTTATTAAATGTTGAAGCCCAACCTCACACAGGATAAGCCCCTTGCAGGTAGAATCCATCTCTGCAGGAGCCAAGGCCATCCCTGACTTCTCAAAACAGATTTGAGGCCAGAACAGCAATGCAGATCTTTCTCTTTGGAAGTTGAGTGGTGTGCACAGAGGTGACAGAACAGCAAATACACCAACAGTTAGGCTCTACAGCTACCATGGTGCCCATTTGCAAGCGTGGCTTAGGTGTTTGGTGGGACATGTTCACAAATACTCACAGACGCATCTGTATTTCTCAGCTTTGATACCAAAAGCTGTGGGCAGAAGTGATCTGACTCATGCCAAGGCCAAAGCATTGTTGTGAGTTGGTTTGTTCCTCTTTTACCTTCTCTTTTCGAGCCACAGCAACTCAAAAGTTCTGTGTTCCAGATAAGACATCTGTAGGATACAGATACACTGAATCTGTTAAGTTACCAGAGAAAGAAGACAGAAAACGACAAAAACCACAGCTGTCTTCGTGCAAAAAGAAACAAACCTAAATATCCTGGAAATGGAGATTTCCAGACGTGTTTATTGCTGCAGCAAAGCTTTCCCTGACCTAATCGCTATAGACAAGATATTTGTCCTGATTCCCATGTTACATATTCATGTGACAAACAGCTACTAGTAACATTGTACTTCATGCAATATTTTGTGCTGGATACGTATCACTGAAAAGTAAGTCCCCGTGGGACAAATACATACTGGTGGGAAGCCATTTGCCTGCCACAAAAGATAGGGCAGAATTATGAGGTTAAATGTCATTAGAAGGGGTCCCATTGTACATGTAAGGCAAGGCTATTAAGAGGTTTAAAGGCAGGTGTCCGAGTTGGGAAGCTTAACTGTTATAGCACTTGCCACACAAACATGAAAACCGGAGTTTGGATACCCAGAATCCACCTGAGTGTAGGTGGTCCATACAGCCTCAGGTGGTGGACATGGAATCCCAGAGCGAGCTGGATAGCAAGACTAGTCTATAGGGAGGTCTGGGTTTTATTGCAAGAACCTGCCTCATTGAGTAGGGTGTAAGGCCAACAGAAAGTGATTCCCAGCATCCATCCTGGGCCTCAACATGTATGTGCACATATACACAAGCCCTCGAACACAAATTCACCACACATACTCAAAATGTGCATATATATACATATATGCGTATCACTCACAGACACACAGCACCAAAAAAAATGGAAAAATAAAAAAGGGCAAACTTATCTTTGCACTTAATCTCAATACTTACTGAATGACCATTTTGGTTTGAGTTTGAAATGTTTCCCAATAACTTTCTATATCTGAACTTTGACTTATGCCAATTTTACTATTTTGGAAACCTTTAGAAGGTACATCCTCAGTGGAAGAAGTGAATTACTGGGGAACCAGGTTTTAAGGTTCCTTGGCCCTATTCCCATACCATTTTGCTTTTTATCGGCACACAGTATGACTAGTCACCCCATAATTGTTATCAGCTCGCAGTGTGACTAGTCACCCCATAATTGTTATCAGCACACAGTGTGACTAGTCACCCCATAATTGTTATCAGCACACAGTGTGACTAGTCACCTTATAACTGTTATCAACACACAGTGTGACTTGGCACCTTGTGCTTGTTCTCAACACACAGTGTGACTAACCATCTATCCCATGCTTCTGCCACCATTCCTTCCCTATTGCAATGACCTGTATCTTCCAAAGTGTCACAGCAATGAGAAAAGTAAGCAACATACTCATTGTGGGTCTGGGCATTTGGTAGATGGAAGGATTGGGGTTTAATTAACAATATTACTGACCTTGGCCATGCAAATATAAAAAATATATAAAAATCCCTGACTGATGCTCAATGTCCAGTCTACACTGTTCATGGCGGTTTCCTGCAGCTTGCTGCTGCAAGGATGCCTAAGCACTGGCCTCTAGCACTGCCTTCATCCTTAAGAGGGAAGGCACTGAGCTAGACATATCTGGAAGAGAAGGAACATCAGCACATCTGGTAAGAGCTGGGGCACCCTGTAGCCATGACCTCACCTTCAGCACTGATCCACCAACCCTGACACCTCTGACCTTCAGGTGCAGCCAAGCCCGGGGAGAGTGTTTGGCCAATTCTACTCTTAGAGAACTAAGAAATGGAATTGGGTTGACCAGAACAACTTAGAGGGAGGTTGTCTCTTGTGTGCAATCGTATATACAATAGGCAGGATAGGGGAATTTTATGGCCCCAAAGCCACCTACCCTAAGATCTGTAGGAAATATGGAAATCTGGCTTCTCCTTACACCGTGTCTACTGTTAATTGATCTTCAGTGCGCCCTCCCCATGCACAGTCTGGCTGTCACTGCCTCACTGCCGTTCCTTGAAGGCTCTGCAATAGAGATTAAACTAGATTGCAGGGCTCTGGAGAGATGGGTCGACTTGTCCAGAACACCTGTGTTGGATTCTCAACACCCACATGGTAACACACAACCATCTAATCTCATGGAATCTGATGCCCTCTTTTGACCTCTGCAGACACTGCACGATGTGGTACCCAGACACACACTTAGCCAAAACACTCATACAAATTAGATAGATAGATAGATAGATAGATAGATAGATAGATAGATAGATAGATAGATGATAGATAGATAGATAAACACACAGACTTTTTTGATAGCACTAGATGTCAGTAGATGTTGTTAAGCAGGCACAGTTGTGCACAGCTATAATCACATCAATATGGAGATTGAGGCAGGAATATGGCAAGTTCACACTCATCCTGGACTCTACAGCAAGAAGTTTCAGGCAGTCTAAGCTACACAATGGCATGACTCAAAATCGTGTGTGTGTTTGTGTGTGTGTGTGTACTCGCGCACGTACGCATGCCCACATATTTAAAATGACCACTGTAAGCTATCAGCTCCACTTATCCTTAGGCAAATTCCTTTTGCTTAGCTAATAGCTTTGGCCAGAAAACAATCGTATGAAATATAACACCAAGCGCCATGAGGTATAGTGATCCTTTTCTGTTAGATACAGAGCTTGCCCCGTTGCTCACCCTAACAGTTGGAAGTGGAATTAACTGTCCCCCTGATAAGCATCAGAAACCAGTTGCTTCTTACTACTAATCATCTATTTTTGGAGCTAACTGCAAAAGAAACACAGGCTCAGTCATGACTTCCGTAAGAACAACATCTGTTGAGCCTTCCTCTCCACCACCCCCACCCCTGTCCTTTGCTCAATTTTCTTTCTGCTCACCCACTCCCACCCTGCTCTTCACTTTGGCCCAAAAAAGCAACTGGATTGTTTTTCTTTTCTTCATCCTCTCCCGACCCCAAATCATAGCACCAGAAAACCACATCTTACCTATGTGGGATGCTCAGGAATGTTTTCCTTTTGATATTAAAAAGTCCTCCCACCAATTAGGTAAACACACCCAGCACAAGTTTGTTATTGCAGAGCTCAGAGGAGCACAAACCCAAGGTATTTTCAGAATTGTTTCAAAAGGAACCCCAGGCTCTGGCTCCAGCACCAGGAAGAGATGTAAACACTGTTAGGCGTGCCAGGATGCGAATTGCAACAGGATGCTTGTAGGGCAGCCATGGTACAGAAAGGTTTGCTTGAGCCACGGGATTTTTTTTTTTTTCTTTAACAAGTGGTCTTGGGATTTTCCATCTTCATCTCCACAATACAACATAGCCTGAGGTCAAACATGGCGTTCCTGAAGATTCTGGCCACAACAGGCTTTTGGAGTGGCCTCCCTCAACAAGGCACCAAACTACAATGGAGAAAAAGGTCAGCCACCTGAGTATATATCTTTCCCGTGTTCTTAGAGCCATGACATTCTCAGCCTCAACTGTAAAACAAGTGAGTGGGAACAGGAAAAAAGCAAGTGACCACTTTCAGACATTCCTTTCTTTTGATATGTGAGTGTGTTCACCTGTGACCGGTTGCAAATAAAAATATGCACATGCACAGTCAGATGTCACCCTCCATGTCCTTTCTTGGAAACCATCTACCATGTTTTTTTAAAGCAGTGTGGCTCATCTGCCTAGAGCTCAAGGTGTAGGAAGCTAGCTGGCCTGAGAGCCCCAGGGCCCAGCCTTTCTAGTGGCTCAGTGCTAGGGTTACAACTGTCTACCTCCATGTCCAACTGACTCACGTGGGCTGTAGAAATCAAGCTCAGGCCCTCACTACATCTTTGTCTTCCTGGGGTTTCTTCCAAACTCTCAGCCTGGTTCCAATAGACAAGTGGCATGATGCTCTTGGATGAACCCATCCTTGGGTCACTTAAAAGCCTCACAGAAGGAATGTGCATGCTGTCTTATTCTCTGTTTGATTTGCTTTATGGTAAAAGAGAAAGGCATTTCAAGTCTTTCTCTGTTCCCTCAGTGAGAGAGAGAAAGAAAGAGGTTGGGGCAGAGGAGAGCAAACCTGCAGAGTTTCTAAACCCGAGTCTTGACACCATATAATGTGTTTATAAAAAGATAAGAAGGGGAGTGATATGTTCTATAGAGGTGTGGTGAAGTGTGGAGAAAGGGGGCGCCTCTGGCAGACCCATGTTGAGGCATAGGTCCACCTTCCTGAGAGACCAGCCACACAATGGTATGACATAGATTAAAGTCTATTCAGGACATGGGGAGGGGATTTCAGAGGGTAGTAAGGGCAGGGGGGGGGGAGAGGGAGGGGAAGAGAGAGAGAAAGGAGAGAAGAGAAAAGGGGAGGGGAAGGGAGAAAGAGAGGAGAAGAGAGAAGAGGAGAGGAGAGGAGAGGAGAGGAGAGAAGAGAAGAGAAGAGAAGAGAAGAGAAGAGAAGAGAAGAGAAGAGAAGAGAGAAAAAAAGAGAAGAGGCTGGCCATGAGCATGTGGAGAGAGAGGGCGGAAAGGAAGGAACAACAGGGGTAAGAGCAACAGGGCAAGACCAAGATAGCAAGGAGGGGGCAAGAACCCCTTTTATAGTGTCCGGCACACCTGGCTATTGCCAGGTAACTGTGGAATGGAGCTTAGACAGAATGCTAACAGAGAGAGAGAGAGAGAAGGGGGTTGAGATTCTTAATCTTCAACAGGGCATCCAAGAGGACTAAGAAATACCACTCCCCATGAAAGTCCCCTGCGGTCCCCTTCAGGTTTTAGAGGATCATTAATGAAAACGGCAGAAACACTACGAGGCTCCCACTCCTCTCTGGGTTCTGTGTTACATTTACCCATGCTATCCAAGGGCAAGTTAATTTTATTAAGAACATTTTTAGAAAGCTAGAATGTCAGAACCTGACACTACTCTCTCTCGAGTCCTCTATTCTTGGTAACATCATTAAATACCGGCTGCGCCCAAGGGCAAGTTGCATCTTTTTTCAATCTAGCAGCCATTCTGTGGATAGCATTTGTTTTTCATTGCTGCCAAGGAGGCAATCTGGCTCTCGTTCTCTTTGAAGAAGAGCCCGTTAGGATGAGTCAGGTCTACATGGAGAATAATTAGGTCAAATAAATGAGTCCTTCCAGCTGCCTGTGGCATCCCTCAACACCCCCATGGTGAGATGAAGGAGCTGGTGCCCGGGCAAACACATAGCTTATCTATTGTGAATTACCCCTCCCTCGCTCCCTCCCAGAGGATGCTCTCAACATGTTCTCAAGACTGTTACAGCCCTTCTTTTTGCATCTGGAAAAGTGAAAACTGGTCCATAAAATCATGGGGGCATTTCCCGTTGCTTCTCTAGGCTACAAGGGAAAGTTTCTCTCCTTTGAGGAGAGCCAAAGCAGTTGGCAGGCATACGGCAGCTTTCTGTGTTGTCACGCTGGTCTCCATGGACTCCCCAGTACCTTAACCTGAACTGTCATGTCCACAGGCAACAGAAAAAGGAAATTCAGGGAAGTTGTGGTCACATGCCAGCTCTCATTCATGTTCCCATCGACCTGATGGCTGTAGCTCGTTGCTCCAGCCAACATCTTCCCTGGTTCTATTCAGAGACTTCCAGACTGGAGTAGCTCACCAGCACATGGGTTCAATACTCATGGGCTCATTGTGAGAGTGACCTGATCCAGGGCTAAATTACTGCCTCCCAGATTAAAGAATTAAGGATCCCAAATTCCCAGATATGGGGAACAGAAAATGAAAAGGAAATAGATAGATGGATAGATAGATAGATAGATAGATAGATAGATAGATAGATAGATAGATAGATGATAGATAATAGATGGATGAATGGATGGGTAGATAGATGATTGATAGATAGATAGATAGATAGATAGATAGATAGATAGATAGATAGATAGATAGATAGATACATGGATGCATAGATGATATGGAGATAGAGAGAGATAGAAATAGATATCCTTCCCTCCCTTCCTCAAAATTCTGTTAATAAAAATGAAAACTGCCCTATTGTTTTGGAGTGTGTGAGTATTCGCTGGGATTAGAACCTTCTAGTTTTAGCAGAAATCCCTTAGAGTGACATCCCCCTCCACCTGGGGTTCCTGTCCCTCCACAGGGTCTGAAGCTGGAGTGGGTATTGCTGGAAAGCTCTTATTAGCACACCCTGAAACTTCTTTTCTTGACAATGAGTGAATAAATTTTATTTTATGGAATAAGAATAGGTGACATTTCTCCCCTAAATTTCTACCCTTGAACAAGAAAGAAAAAAAAAAAACAGTCTTTTCCTCTGTGCCTTTGTAACATGGCAGTGGGGAGTACCTAAAGTCATGGAAAATGCCCTGTAGCTGCTCTGGAAATCACTCAGGGTGTGTTTGTGCAGCCTGGACAGATACAGAAGTTGCACCACAGTGAGACTGCCTTCCCCAGTCTCTGACCAGACACAGACGTGACTCCCTTTGTAAATGTATTCATAAGGCTTGTCCTGAGCAGTTTCCACAAATTATCCGGTGAGCTCAGTTTCCTAGGAGAATGTATCACATGCGCAGGCATAGATAGTCCCGCCCTTTCAAACCATTAGGTAAACTTAAAGAACAAATTAGACCCCATAGTGTGCTCCCAAGCCCACATCCTGTGAGCTACTCTGGCCATGGGATTTTCTCAGTGGAGCCTAGGCAGGCTTCCTAAGCAAAGAAAGGAAGGCCTAGAAAAAGCAAGGCCTGGGTGTGTACCATAAGAACAATCCACAGCAATTTGTCGTCAGTTTCT
This sequence comes from Micromys minutus, assembly GCF_963924665.1. Classification (NCBI taxonomy): domain Eukaryota; kingdom Metazoa; phylum Chordata; class Mammalia; order Rodentia; family Muridae; genus Micromys; species Micromys minutus. The sequence goes on from NC_137969.1 coordinate 58,275,998, forward strand.
CACATCTGGTGACTACCTTGTGAATGCTGAAGCGCAGAAGGAAGGGTGAGTTCAGGATAAGTCCATGAGGGATGAGGGATGGGAGATGAGGGGCGAGAAGAGAAAGCAGGAGGTGAGTGCTGGGCAAAGGTTGGGAATCTCTAAATAACTTCCCATCTCTGCCTCTCGAGAAATACTGAACTGTGTTCAGCCATCGGCTATGCAAATGCTGGTAGCTTTAGCCAAGACCATTACTCATCAGGATCAGAGCAAGTTCTCCTTGATGTCATTTGTCTGGATGGTTTTAGGGTTACAGCAAAATTGAGAAGTAACGTTTATTTCCCAATGTTTTCTTAAAAGTAAGCTTCTTGCACGGAGTGTGTTGTCGATGGGTCTACAGGGAAACATCACTGTCGCCCAGTGCTGGTTGGTGCTGTGTAGTCTATGGATCCCTAAGGGGTTGGTCTGGGTTACTCTATGCTGTGTTCCTAAGTGGTTTTTCCCTGGGGATTCAAGTCAGAGTTTTCCACATGCTAGGTAAAGTCTCTCCCTCTCAACTATACTCCCAGCCCCATTTTATGAGGTTAGACAAATATGAACAATATGTAGGTACCACTGTAGCCTAAAGAGTTTACACTAGCCCAGACCTACTGGAATAAATTTTTCATCTATGATGAGCTGAGCAACATAGTAGCATATCATAGTGGAAAAGTTTGGATCGTGGAATAGGCAGATAGGACCACGCCCACACTCAATATGTGAATGTAGGCAGGTCAGTTTACCTCTGAGTCTCTACCCCTCTCTCCAAGCCCTGTCAAGCTGGGATAATTACCCTTATCTCCGTTAACTAGCACATGAACAATGTTTTTAGAAAGAAGGTGTCCAAAGTTAACACGGTTGGTATAATATCCGTCACACTGAATATGAGTTCTTTGTTGTTGAATGTCACAGGACACCAATGTTGTTAGAAGATGATGTCCAGGGTTTCTGTACCAATGTTAGGAAAAAGATGAAGAGAGTCGGGGAAGGGATATGGCCCATGGAGGTTCTGCAAGACTTGGAGGCGAGGGAAATGCCTCTGGGAGGCCCATGTTGGGAATCCCTTCCCCCTGAGGGACCAGCCACATGACGGTATAGTATAGTATAGTAGTATAGTATAGAGTTTATTCTGGTCATGGGAGAGCTAAGAGGGTAGAGAGAGTTAGTAGAGGCAGAGAGAGGGAAGAGAGGAAGAGGAGTAGAGGAGGAGATGCCTGCCATGAGCATGTGGAGAGAGGAGGGGAAGGGAAGAGGAAGAGGAGGGGTAAAAGGGAGGAGAGCAAGGCTGTAAGAGGGCAAGAGAACAAGGGAGAGAGGAGGGGGAAAGCAGCCCCTTTTATAGTGTCAGGTAACTGAGGGGTGGGGTTTACAGAATCCCAACATTCCCCCATTTTGGTTTAATTTAAAGAGAAAAATTAGAGGCGATGGTGGACCAGGAATAGAATTGTTGTGATCTCTGACTGCTTCATTCTTGTTTTGGAGTGACATTTCTAGAGAGTCTAGAAAAGTGGGTGTAGAGATGTTTGTCCAGTCTTAGAGCTGGCTGTTACCTTGTGGTCCAGGGTCTGTGGAACCATCTGAGGCTAGGTCAGAAGGAACAGGTTCAGTACAAGCATCTGTGTCTGCGATAGAAGGCTGAAGCATCTGTAGGTTGCTTCTCTGGAGCTGTTCTAGATGTAATGAGCACCTGGACAAGATGCTAGAACACACATATTTATACATTATAGGTAGAGATTAAGTACATTTGAAAGAAAGAAAAATTTTACAGGAGTGGTGCTAGTACTGTCATTCCTCCCCTTCTCTTATCATAAAAAGGAGGAGAAGGGGAGGGAGAAGCTGATGGTGAAGGGGGAATAGAGGCGCAGAGAGTCTCATTAGCTACTTCCTGCTGTCTTGGGGCATCGTAGGGGATACAGCTGGCTTTCACCATTGGGGTCCACCTGGAAAATATTCACATCAGGCTCCTCTATGGACAGTGGTTAGTAATCCTGTAACAGAAACTAATTAATAGTTTGGTTAGAAAATTTTTTGTATCTATCGTTTAAGGAATGTAGAAATAAGATTGATAAGCTTTGGAGCAAATTTTTACAGGATATGTCCCAGTTGTCTTAAAACAGTTTGTCATGCCATGAAGAGGGATAGAGGACAGGTGTGGAGTCATGGCAACATCACAGTCAGGGCAGCTGATAGAGGGTGAGGTAAGGTTATTAGGCAACATCACTGAGGGAGACTGTAAGTGGCCATTGTGAGTTTGTTTTAAGGGGTACGCATAACCAGCAGTCTTTAAAGCAACCGGGTTAGGTGACATCAATTGAGACATATTTTTTCTGAATGTTGATAGTACTTACTGGGGACCCTGGTTGATTCTATTACAGTAGAGCTTACCAACAACTTCTGTCTCTCATGGATCTTGTATGTGGAAAAAGAGCTGTAGGTGTCTTGAGAATCACCATAAAAGGGTCCTGGTAGGGTCTAGTAATTAAATGACAACAGAATGATGTTGAGCAGCAGACTCGGGGGTCTACTGAGAAGCCAGTAAAGGAAACATGTTTGTGTTAGTAGGTTGACTGGATAGAAGCAGGAGCAAAGGGGTTGCTGGCCAGCTTGGGTTCAGGAGATTGGGGGGGGGGGTGGCAAAGAAAATAGAGGCTCCTAACTTAGCTATAAGATCTCTTTCTTAATAAGGGGACAGGACATGTTGGTACTACCAAAAAGGAATGGGTGAGAGGTACACCACTAAAAATGTAACTAAGTGGTGGGGTCTGGTAAGGAAGGTAAGGTTGTCCTCTTACCTGGCAATAGGAAAATGGGAGGAAAAAAATGGGGCCCCAAAACTCCATCAGGTCAGAGTAAGTGGCCTCAGTGTCCAAGAGGAAGGAGATGGGATGCCCATATACCATGATAGCTACCCATGGCTCCCTGCTAGTGATGGCAGTTGTCAGGTCAAGGGAGCCTGGGCCTCTTCAGTCGTTCATAGCCAAGTCTAGAAGGCTGGAGGGTTATTTGGGCATGATGTCCCTCTGTTCTGTGTGACTCAGGGCAATCGACAGCCTGTTGTCCCTCTGGATTGTACCTAGGACATGGTTCCTTTGGCTTGTGGGGACTAGGGTAAGATTTTGCCCAATGACTTTGTTGACCACATCTGTAGCAGGGGCCCGGTGGTGTAGCATTTGCTGGGGCTGGTCGGGCAGCCTTTGCCAGCATATGGTATTTTTGTTTGTGAGTCTTTTTACCTTTCCCATGATACACTTTAAAGGCCAGCACCAAGACTTCTGCCTGTGGAGTTAGGGGCCCCCTCTCTAGCTTTATAAGCTTGTCTCTTATGTCAGGGAAGCTCTGGGAAAAGAAATAGGTCATTAGAAGTTGTTTACCTTCTGGGTTTTCAGGGTCTAACTTAGTGTACTGTAATGTGGCCTTCATGAGGTGCTCTAGAAATTGGGATGGGTTTTCCTATCTGTCCTGGAAAAACCTCTTGCAGTTTTTAAAAATTTACCGGTTTTAAGGCTACTCTGAAGAGACCGACCAGGAGGCAGGTTATGAATCTGTCTCTGGCCAAAATACCACCCATGAAATTATAATCTCATCAGGGATCTTGGTCAGGTATTGCCTCAGATTCAATTGGGTATGTTGTATCTGCTTGATGGATCTCATCTGCATGCATTTTTGCCTGCTCCCAAACTCGCTGGCGTTCCTCAGGAAGTAAATTATTAGTAAGAATCATATGGGCATCCTGGAACGTCAGACTGTAAGATTGGGTAATGTATTGGAACTCTTTAATAAAAGCAGATGGGTTGGCGGTATAGGAACCCAGCCTGCTTTCTATTTGGGAGAGCTCATTTAGTGAGAAAGGAACATGAACCATCGACACCAGCTACCTCCCTTATTGGAAGGACTGATGCTGGGCCAGGCGTCTCTGGTGATGAAGAGTTTGGTGGGAGTCTGGCCATGGCCTTGGAGTGAATTATGGGAGGAGTAAAACTAGAGTGGCCTGTAGCTGGCACCGGTGGGAAGCCGGTGTGTGTGAGATGGGGTGGAGGTGAGGTTGTGGTGCAGAAGAGGATGAGAGAGGGCGGGAAGGGGCATCAGCGATGCTCGGGGCTAGTGGAATGTCTACGCCCGCACATGAATCTGGCTGTGGAGGGAGGGAGTGTTCTGAAAAGGTTACAGTAGCATGAGTAGAAGCTGAGGTGGTGGTCTGGATTTTGCCTCGGAGAGGAGGTGGCTCATTGGCTGGGTCGAGAGTTGTGGTTCATTTGCTGTTTGCCTCATTGCTAAAATGAGTTGGGTGGGGTTACGAGAAGAACACAGAGAAGGGTTAGAGTGGAGGTAGATAAATGTGTGTACATAGGGAACCTCTTTCCATTTACCAGATAATTGGCAGTATGAGTGAAGGTCTCGTAAAATTAACGAGTCTAGGTGCCATTTTGTGGTCATTTTGAGTCATCTAGTGGATACTGAGTCCAGACATTATTGTAGTGGTGTATCAATTCAGATGTCTTTAGCTGAGGTGTCAGTTTTAGAGATTTGAAATTTTCCAGTAGACATCCCAGTAGGGAGCCTGGTGATACCTTCTGAGACATTGAGTTGCCCATTGGGAAGGAGTGAGGGGAAGGGATACCAAGTTATCTCAAACCAATGTCCCAGTGGATAAACTCGGTAGAAAAAGTTTTGCCTATGTGCAAGAGTTCCAAGTCGTCATTCAGACTCCTGGTGGCTTCGTCAGATACCAGATTGGGCAGAGAGCACCCCTTGCCAGGCCTGGGCTTTGGCTGAGTGAACCGGCTGCTAGAGCCCTGTGGAAGGGATAAACTGAAGGGTGCTCTCGAGGGGACCTTCTCAATGGTCAATGTCTGTCTCAAAACCTGCAGCTATAGAGAATTAACCCTCTTTGCCCGCAAAGGCTGGCCAAACCTTGTTTGGGAAATCGGGGATTCTCTTTGCCAACTGGAATGGTAATCCCTATCAATCTGCCAGTGTTTGTGAAGGAGACTTAACCATGATCTGGTATTAGGAAAAGTGAAACTGTGTGGCGTGTGGCTGATCTAACTCAGCGGCCCACGCAGCAGGAGCTATTGTCAAAGAAAAGAAAGAAAAAATCTTAGATGTACATTTGAAATCTAGAGGAATCCTACCCTTTAGAATAGGTAATGAGTTTCTGGCAGATCTACCAACCTGGGTAAAATCTTATTGGTTTATTGAAGACAGATCTGAATGGGTATCCTGTAGCTTATAAGTTTATAAAAGAGATAACAACATGAGTTAACAAACAAACATTCTTATAAGATGAGCCTTTATGGAGTAGAAGGAGCAAGAATTATATGCAGTGGAAAAGAAAATTTAGCAAAAGGAAACATGAAGCATTAATGGAACCTGAGTTTACATAAGAAAGTAACTAGTCATATCTGTAAGAGCTTATATCTGAGCTACTTGTTAGAAAATAGAAATATTATTTCTTTCAGTTGTTAAACTTCAGTTACCTTAGCTATCAATGCAGTCAGAAATCTGGCTCAGAATAAATAAAACTTTAATCTAGCAGGCAGAATAAGCTTGAAAATAGTAAAGGGAAATACAATGTATTGTTTGAGACAGGCACTATTGCACACAGGTGAGAGTGTAGTTGATGCACTGGACACGCTCAAGTACAGGGAGCGGGTGGTGGTTCTGTGGCGGCAGGGCAAGGTTAGGGCAGGTTCCTAGCAGACAGAAGCCCTGGACAAGTGGTTCCGGCCAGGGAGAGATGCTGCCCTGCCCACCTGTGCTACCGGTGCAGTTATCAGACTTGGGGGGGGGGGGGACCATGTGCGTGATAGGCTAAGCTGCTGCTTCCCAGAAGCCTGCTTGCTGGCTTTAGCTCCACTGGTTCAGGGGCAGCACAAGGGCTGGGCGATGTCTGCTCTGGAGGCACTGGTCTCTTCTACCTCCCCCAAGCCATGGTTCCCTTAGAAACCGAATCACCACCCTCCTGCTCGCTGCCTCCAGGAAGTGGTTAGAGCCTGGACTGCTCATCCCACTCGGCCCTTGGGCCTCGGGACCTCAGACTGCCCACAGCTCCCGCAAGAGAGGTAAACTAAACCAACGCATCCCAGGAAATAGGGACAAATAGCGGGGAAGACAAGCCCATGGGTGAGGGTAGCAATGGGGCTAACTCGGAGGCAGAGCTCCAGAATGAGAGCAGCTTAGCCAGATCAGGCCTGGCATCAGTAAAAGAAGGGGGATTCCAAGGGCAGAAGTCCTAGAATGAGGGTCGGTAAATAAGCATCTGTCCTCAGGGGTAGCTCCAAGCTCAGGAACTTCCCTGGGACCGCGTGGATGCTTACTCTGACCAGTGTGGGTTTGGAGCTTATCTGAAGCTTGGCCTAGTGAGCGTTGGGATGTGAACCTATAGTTTCTGATCCCAGTCGCGGCACCAATGAAAGGAAAAAGAGATCTCTAATCTAATCTCCTCACACCAATGTTGTAACTGAGGGGTGGGGTTTACAGAATCCCAACATTCTTTCCCTCAATCCTTGATCTATACACAACTATAAGATGGACACTATCGTAAACTAGTCAAGGTATCACTGTCACCCATGAACAGTACATGTCAAGACCAGAGTCAAGATTGAGGCTCTTCCTCTATCTTGTTCCACCTTATTTTTGAAGACAGGCTCTTTTCCACTGAAGCTGGAGCTCTGCTACACTAGCTGGCCAATGGTCCCGGAGCCTGCTTGTCCCAACTTCCCCAAGGCTGGGATAAACAAATACATGTCACTGTGCCAAGCTCTTCTGTGGGTGCTAGAGATTGAATTCACTTCTTCGTGCTTACACACCGAGCCTTTTCCTCTGTCTTAAGTGTTCTTTATATCGTACATGTCAAAAAATATCAACCACACGACCAGTTATTTACAACAGGTATAATATTTAAACACCACACACAATAGCATGCCTAATTATAAAGATTATAATTTTTACTCCACACAAAATAGAAGAAAAACTAGAAGATAGAAGAGAAGCAAATAAGTAAGCTGGCCTGTGCACTCTCTGAGAGGAGGGCACTTATGTGAGAATATAACTTACAAAAACATATTAAATTACAGAATCCCAACATCATTAAGACCAAATCCTCACATGGAATTAAAAAAGCAATATTTCTTTCATTTTAGCTTACTCTATAGAGCACACACTCCCCCCCCAAAAAAAATCTGGCTCTTTGAGGAATCCCTAAGGTAAATTTTTCACAACCCAAATTTAGGAGGCTGCTAAGGGAACCTGGCAGAACAATCCCTAATGACATATTGCTATACCCTGGAGCCATGTCTCACTCAGCCTTCATCAGAGAAGATTCTCCGTGGAGAAGATGGGAATTCACCCACAGCCAGACAACATGCAGGGAGTGTGAGGCTTTAAAATACTCAATCCTAAAATGGGAAGTCTCTACCAAGCCCCCATCTCCATGGGGCTCGGGGAGCTATAAGGAAGAAATGGCAGGAAGAGTGCTAGAGCCAGAGGTGCTGGGTGACTCCAAGGACACAATGTCTTCTCACCCGACAGGACGATGCACAGACGAAATCATGGACCAGCACAGATTCAAGCCAAATGGGGTCCCAACACTGAGACAGGGAAGACGCCCCTAAGACACTCTGTGTACCTGGTGCCTGCTGCAAATGGAAGTCAGTGTTCTCCAATGGAGTGTCACTGGATAACGCCAGTCACACTCCAGGCTGGCCTGGTGCTCAGAAGTTAGCTTACACAAATAGACTTTATGGATTGTTTTGTTGTTGTTGTTGTTGTTGTTGCTGGTTTGGGAATTTTTTGGTTGGTTGGTTGGTTGGTTTGTTTTGGCTTTTTATAGTTTTGGGGGGGTTGGTTTGTTTGTTTGTTTGTTTGTTTGTTGTATGTGTACCTTGAGGGGCTTTTCATATTTTCTTTTTCTTTTTTGTATTATTGGTCTTTTGCTTATTTGTTTTTTGATTTTGTGTTTGGGTTTGGTTTTGTTCTTTTGTTATTGTTGTTATTGTTGTTGTTGTTGCTGCTGTTATTCCTGTTGTTACTCTTGCTGTTGTGCTTGTTGCTGTTGTGGCTGTTGTTGGGTTGTTTGTTTAAGAGACACAGCAGATCTGGCTCCCGCTCTCACAGCCATTGCAGTACATTGAGCTCCATAGAGACAGCGCCGGGGCGAGCGAGAGCCGGGCTGGCACGGGTAACTCTGTGCCTCACGCAGGAAAATTAACTAACCACGGGCAAAGAGAGCTAAGAAACGGAGAGGCAAAATGTCCTCATGCATTCTTAGTGCAAACCTGCCGGGAGGAGCACAAGAAGCACCCGGATGCCTCTGTCAACTTCTCAGAGTTCTCCAAGAAGTGCTCAGAGAGGTGGGAGACCATGTCTGCTAAAGAAAAGGGGGAATTTGAAGATATGGCAAAGGCTGACAAGGCTCGTTATGAAAGAGAAATGAAAACCTACATCCCCCCCAAAGGGAAGACCAAAAAGAAGTTCAAGGCCCCAATGCACCCAAGTTGCCTCCTTTGGCCTTCTTCTTGTTCTGTTCTGAGTACCGCCCAAAATTCAAAGTTGAGCATCCTGGCTTATCCATTGGTGACGTTGCAAAGAAACTACGGGAGATGTGGAACAACACTGCCGCAGATGACAAGCAGCCCTGTGAGAAGAAGGCCGCCAAGCTGAAGAAGTACGAGAAAGATATTTCTGCCTACAGAGCTAAAGGAAAACCTGATGCAGCGATAAATGGGGTGGTCAAGGCTGAAAAGGGCAAGAAAAAGAAGAAAGAGAAAGATGAAGAGGAGGATGAAGAAGAGGAGGAAGAAGAGGAAGAAGAAAATGAAGATGATGATGATGAATAAGTTGGTTCTAGCACAGTTTTTTTTTCTTGTCTATAAAGTATTTAACCGCCCTGCACACAACTCACTCCTTTTAAAGGAAAAAAATTGAAATGCAAGGCTGTGTAAGATTTGTTTTTAAACTGCATCGTGTCTTTTTGTATAGTTAACACACTACTGAATGTGCCTTTAGATAGCCCTATCCTGGTGGTATTTTCAATAGCCACTAACCTTGCCTGATACAGTCTGAGGGTTGTAAATTCCCATGGAAATTTAAAGCATGTTTTTGTTGGTACACAGCAAAAATTAGTTATATATGAGGACAGTAGTTTGTTTGGGGTTTTTGTTGTTGTTGTTGTTGTTATTGTTTTGTTTTTTTTAATTCCTGGTTTTATTTTATTTTATTTTTCACCTTGTCTCTGATGGAGCTTATTCGAAAATAATTGTTGTTCTGTTAACTGAATACCACTCTGTACTTGCAAAAAAAATGCTGCTGATTTGTTGACATTCTGAATGCTACTAAGTAAATACAATTTTTTATTTAAAACAAAGAAACAAAGAAAGAGAAAGAACGTGAAGCTGAGTGGTTTGTGAGGTGGTGAGGAGAGAAAAGCATGATCAAAATATGTTGTATGAAAAAATGTAAATAAAGACAAAGCAAAAGATTAGGGCCTTGGGAATGATGAAAGGAGGCCTTCCTTAGCCTCCCAATTTGTTTGTAAATGTCAGCTGGTTCCCTCCATCCTTGGCAGAGGACTATGATAACCCTTCTAAGGAGATGAGTTAGAAGAAACTTACAAATCCACATCTAAGACCAAGAAATCTAAGGAGTGATGTTGTCATAAAGGACAAGATACCACAACTTCTCTGGTCCAGTGTTCCCAAGTGTGGACCATTCCACAGCCCAGCAGTGTCTAAATCCTTACAGAACAGGTAGTTAGAGTGTAGATATCAAAAATGCAGACTCTTGAATTCCATCCCAGAGATTTGTCTACTTTTGTCTTTTGTGTTGTTCTATTGTTGTTTTGAGACAAGCTCTCACCCTATAGCACAAAGTTCATGTGATCTTTTAAGTTGCTATGTATCCCAACCTACCTCAAACTCAACATCAACATACTTCATCCTTGGAAGCACCAGGATTATTGGCATATACCACCACTCCCAGCTCATCCCGGGACTTGCAAAAGGAATCTTTGAAGATGGTCTTTAAATTGGCATCTTCACAAAGAGATGGAGCTGGCATGGTGGCTCAGGCTTGCCACACCACCATGAAGACCTGGGTTTGGATCCTGTGACCTTTGTTGCAGCAAGCCAAGTTCAGTCTCACAAATGCAAATCTGTGCTGTGAGGAGAAGAGATGAGAGGATTGCTGTGGCTGCCCGGCTGCCAGTCTCTCTGTAAACCATGAGCTCCAGAGATAGGAAGAGTCCCTACCTCAAAGATAGAAGACAGAGAGTGACAGAGACAGAAGATGCTCTCCTCTGACTTCCCTGTGTGTGCACATGTGCATATATCACTTCCTACTTCCATGTGTGCACATCTACACACACACATGTGCATATATCACTTCCTACTTCCATGTGTGTACATCTACACACACACATGTGCATATATCACTTCCTACTTCCACATGTATACATCTACACACACACATGTGCATGTATCATTTCCAACTTTCATGTGTGCACCTGCAAACACCTGCATATTCTACATACCCATGTGCATACATCATTTCCAACTTCCACATGTGTGCACCTACACAAACATGTACATACACCACACTTGCTCACAGAGAAAAGGGAACTCCTGTGGAACAGAGGCAGAAATAGAAACAAAGTATCTATCAAAATGCTACAATAAAATCCATTACTATAATTTATAAAAATATATAAAAGTCCAAAAGCATTATTTCCACAACAAATATACACCTTAACAGATTGTAGAGAACCAAAATTGTAAAATAAAATGAAGTTTTTTTTTTTTAAGGAAAAAATGGCAAAGCATCATATCCATCATTAAAGAGACATGCTAGGTACTGTGCTGATGGGGGGAGGAAGACAGGCAAAAGGGAGGAATGAAAGAAGACAAGCTTCATGAAAAATAATATTTTGAAGCTGTTCTGACAAAAAAGAACATATGACAATCTATAAAAATAATTGACCGACAAAGGATATTGAAAAATGAGACAAAACATAAATTAAATTTAAGGGGTAAAACTGAAAGCATCGTTTGAGATGAATGTATCCCTCTTCCTTGTTTCCCAGGTCTGTTGCTCTTCTATTGCACCTTCTGGCTTCTTTCAGTCTTTCTGACCTTGGCCTTCTGTTCAAACCTCTTTTCTGTTATCCTCTTCCGCGTCCACCAGAGTTTTTCCTTTCCATATTGCTGCTGAAATCTTCAGAGGTATGCCTTTTACTCATTCTTAGACTTAGAGTGACTCTATTGGTTAGTTAAACATCGCTTATAAACAGGATGGATCCCGGTGCCCACCTAAATCTTCCCTCCCATGTGTTGGGAGCGTTTGTACACTGGGCATTCTCAGGCTGGCTTCTGTGTCTAGAGATCTGGTTGCCGCCCAGACTTTGGTGTGACTCAGTATTTTGTAAAACCTTCTTCTCTATCACCTCCTGATTAGTTAAATAAAGAACTGAATACCCTCTATCTGGGCAGGAGAACATAAGGCAGGACTTCCATGCCCAGACAGAGGTGGAGAGTTGCCATCAGGAGTTTCGAGAGCAAGGCTAAGATGACAGGTAATGGGCCACATGGGTGGGAAATAGGCCAAGCCACCATTTCAGGTTGGAATAGCTTAGAATACCTGTCCAACCATAGCGCCTGAAGCATGTTAATAAACATACCAGGTCTCATGTCATGATTCCAGAGAAAAGCCCTATACTATACTTTTACATCCATGGGGAACGTTTCAAAACTTGTGATCTCAGTGTTTGGTTTTATGGAGTCACCCCATGTAGACATAAGTAACGACTGGAAACTGATTTAAAATCCACAAGTAAGAGTTCGAGAGCTCAGTGCCTTAGAATGGTAGAGTGAACCACGTGAGTCTGGAAATCTTGGAGGCACAAGGGGAGTGAAGTGTAAAAGTAAGCAGTGTAGACAGTTCTTCTGGGAACCACACAGCGAGTGAGTGCCAGGGAAGTCTTCTGGGAGAATCAAGGTGGCCGTGAACAATGGCAGCTGTAACAGAAGACATCAGTAGTGGTAGCTATGGTTACAGAGATGGCGAGGAAGGGGACTTAGTCCTTGGGTTCCCTGCTCAAAATTGTCATACAAACAAAAGATATTCATTCAGAACCAAGAAAAGTAAAGCCCTTAAACCAAGCCAGAAATCTTCAAAGCACTTGTAAGAATCGCATATTTTGAACAGAAAGTTAATTCAGCAAATTTTGGGAAAGGAGAGGGAAATATTAATTAAATATAAACTAACTTATTTGTTCCCCTGAAGTGTCCCACAAAGAATCTAAAGCATCCACGAAGTATTACAGGCTGGATAGAAGCCGCCACATCACAGGCTGTGAGCTGAGCTGCCACCAAGCCAAGGATCCAAGCAAATAGATCTAGTAAACAAAGGCTCCCAGGGCCAGGCTCCTAAAGAGAAGGAATAAAACTGTGGAGGGCTGTGAGGAGAAGGAGCAGATCCTGCAGGTGTACCTGAGCGCCCGACTTCTTCCCACCACATCAAAAGCCACGGGCACAAGTCCCCTTCCAACCACTGAAACATTTTAACAGCTGGGAATTAAAATAAGCTGTCAGCAAGCTCAAAAAGATTTTTTAATTCAAAATAAATCAAGCTAACAACCTGCAGATGTTTGGAAAGAAAATGTTTCAGTGACTCGTTTTCAAGATGCAATTCCCAAGTTTTGCTGGTTCGGGGATCAGAATGGCTGCTGCCTGCTTTTTGCTTCAAGTCAGAAGATGAAGTGGGTTGGAGCCTCCCCCCCACCTCCCCTCTCCCCCTCCCCTCCCCACCCCATCTCTCACACCTAACTCAGGTCTGCTGGGTAGATGCAAGATCATCTATCTATTCTATCTTGCAAAGTGAAGTAAAACCAGGGATCAGAAGCAGAGTGGAGGTCTGGGGAGATGTCTTAATCAGTGAAGTGCTAACCCCACAAACATGAAGTCCAGAGCCCTACAATCCCAGAACTAAAGGAGCAGAGACAGGGGGATGACTGGGACACACTGGGGAACGAGTAAGCAAAATCAGTGTGCTCTATGTACACTGAGAGACCCTGTCTCAAAAAAAGAAGATAGAGAGCAACTGAGCAAGATATTTGACCTTGTGCTCTTAGACACACACATTCACACACACACATACACACTCACACACATACATACACTCACACACACTCACACACACACTCTCTCACACACACACACTCTCACACACTCACACACACACATACTCATACACTCACACACACATACACACTCTCTCACATGCACACACATACATACACTCATACACTCTCACACACACATTCACACACACACTCATTCGCTCTCTCTCTCACATACATACACTCATAAACACACACACTCATACACTCTCACACATACACACTCATACAGTCTCTCTCTCACACACACACAGACTCACCCTCACACACACACAGATAGGGTTGGCAGAGGGTGAGTCAGATCAGAGAGAGTTACAAGATCCCCATGGATCCCTCACTCCCACCCATGAATGAGATAATGGACTTCACTGGGAGATGTTTGCACTGACCCTTCCACGAATTCTCAGTGTAACAAGAGATGATCACATCTTGGGCTTGAGCAACAGGCCAGTAACAAATTGAGGATCAAGGGAATGATGGCACTGCAGGAAGAATCACATGGCAAGCTCAAGGTAATAGACAAAGACAAATTAGTACCCAGTGCCTAGACCCAGGTTCTGCAGGGGAGGTGCAAGCATCTGGCTGGACAAGAGCAGCAGCAGAAGAAAAGGCACAGTGTCAGCTCCTCCCCCTGACAGCCATCTCGGCCAATTAGAACTTAGGCTTGTGCAGCTGGTGCATATGAAACACTATATACAGGGCTGAATCTGGATGTAAAACCTGGGGAGCCGTTGGGTGATCAAAGTGGGGGTGTAGAGAGCTGAGAGACACCAGCGGGGCTGCAGCAAACCCATCCCTTCTTACCAGGCAGAGGAGATGCTAATGCAGGTCCTGAAGACTGACCCTTCCTCATCGCCATCAGCCTTCTGTGAGAAACCATCGATGCCTCATTTCTGCTTCTTTAAGCATTCATGGGTTGTCTCTACTGTCCTTCTCAGGATCTCCCATACAACAAATGCAATGGCAGTATGTGAGAAAGTGAGGGCTGTATCTTACTGCCCTGTGCCCTCCACATACAACACAGGATTGGGCTTCTTAGGAATTATTAGTGACTGCCGAATTTGCCAGTCGAGTCTGTTAAAGAAAACTGTAATGTTGGTGTGTTTCCGCCTGTGTGCATGTGTGTATGTGAGGGCTGTGTGCATGTGTTTGGTGCGTGTGTGTGTGTGTGTGTGTGTGTGTGTGTGTGTGTGTGTGTGTGTGTCCATATGACAGTGTGGAGGTAAGAGGTCAATATCCCATGTCTGCCTTTATAACCAGCCCTCTGTTTTACTGGTTTTCCTACTACCATGATATAATATCAGTGGCCAAAGAAACTTCAGGAAGAAAGAGTTCCTTTTGGGTTAACAGTTCCAGGGAGCTAAAGTTCATCGCGGTGAGGAAGACATGGCATTGGGAACACGAAGTTGCCTGGTAACATTTTTATCTACATACAGGAAGCAGAGAGAGTGATCAGGAAGTAAAGTGTAAGAATATAAACCTTCCAAGTCTGCCCCAGCGACATACTCTCTCCTGCAAATCTCCACCTCCTAAGGCTTCCACAACCTCCCCAAACCAACTGAGAACAAAAATGTCCAGACACACAAGACTGTTGTGATGCTTCTCACTCAAACCACCACACCCTCCACTTGATTTTTTTCAGATAGAATCACTAACCCTGGCACTGGCCAACTGACTACTGTCTGGCCAGCCAACTCCAGGGCTTCACCCCTCCACCCCGTCCATATTGGGGTCACATGTATGTTCTGCTACACCCATCTTTTACCTGGATTCTGGGGGGGTGTAACCTCAGGTCTTCACACCTGTACAGCAGGCATTTTATACAACGAGCCACCTTCCCAGCCCTCATTTTGCTTATGGAAGTAAAACCCCCTTTAAAACTACGAGATCTCAAAAGGTCTCTAGAAAGAAAGTAAATTCCCTCAAAAGTCTGATGAGCTTCCCTGGATCAAAAAGACCCTCAAGACCAGGAGCTGAAATCATAATAGAAAACATCTCACTAGGTCGTTTGACGGGGCGAAGACAGAAGAGGAAGCTGCCTCGGAGACATGCCGTCTACCTCCAGCATTGAGGTCTCACAGATAACAGCACAAGATAAGATCTCCCTGAATCCCACGCAGCCACCATAAAAGATGAAAGACCAGTAATAAGTAGAAGACAAGACACGAATGAGGGGTTCAAACAGTGACCCTGTTTGTTTCTGTCAGATGTAGTTGTGACTGATGAGAGGCAGAATCCCTGTTTGGTCATCAGCTAGTCAGTGTCACTAAAATCGACAGATCTTGCAGAGGAGAATCCCTTGACTACCAAAACTGCTTTCCTTCCCAGGAAGGGTTGGTGGGCTGAACCTGAGTCTCTCCAGCACCATACAAGAAAACTTCCTTTAGCTTTGATGGCCTCTGATCCTCATCAGCAAAAGCAAGCATCATTGTACTTAGCCCTGCCACCCTGAATAAGACCTACTATTTTTAATCAGTAAATCATTATGTAAGTCCCTAGTGTGTGCTAGGCACCATGATAGACACTGGAAATTGGGTGGGTGGCAAGACCAGTCTGGCTCCTCTAACTTTAACTCCCATTATTGGTGAATGAGCTTCTTGTACAAGGGGTTCTAATTAGGAACAATTTAAATAATATTGGTCGATATTGAACATAGTGCCTGGCAAATAATATGGGCTCATTACAGAAAAGACTATTAGAATTTTGTTTGTCTGTTTTGAGGTGAAATCTCACTTTGTATCTCAGGCTGGCCTAGAACTCGCTCTGTATTTCACGCTGTACTGGCTGGTTTTGTGTCAACTTAACACAAGCTGGAGTTATCACAGAGAAAGGAGCCTCAGTTGGGGAAATGCCTCCATGAAACCCAGCTGTAAGACATTTTCTCAACTAGTGATTAAGGGGGGAGGGCCCAGCCCATTGTGGGTGGTGCCATCCCTGGGCTGGTAGACCTGGGTTCTATAAGAAAGCAGGCTGAGCAAGCCATGAGAAGCAAGCCAGTAATGACATCTCTCCATGGCCTCTATATCAGCTCCTGCTTCCTGACATGTTTGAGTTCCAGTCCTGACTTCCTTTGGTGATAAACAGCATGTGGAAGTGTAAGCTGAATAAACCCTTTCCTCCCCAACTTGCCTCGTGGTCATGATGTTTGTGCAGGGATAGAAACCCTGACTAAGACACATGCCGACCTCAAATTCACAGAAATTTTCCTGCCTCACCCTTTCAAATTTTGGAATTATAGACATGGGCCAGTTCACCTGGATAAAAGATACCATTATAATAACTAATGAGGTGAGAGAGTCTAAATGCTACAAATTACAAAATAGAATTCTATTATTCTAACAGAATTTTTAGAAAAAAATGCTAAAGCCAATATATTTTTCAATTAACTAAACATGAAAACTGCATAAGCCATTTTCATCCTTTAGCTTCTGTGACCGCAGCAACAATTAACATGGATGAACAGGGGTCTCTGTAGTAGAATACAGAGACCTCTGGGGACATATGTGGAGTAGCATGTGGGGATCATGTGACAGGACTGTTTCTAGCTTCTTGAAATACAAATTGGACTCCATGAGTTGTTTTGTTTTGTTTTTTTAAATATGTACACAATAATGTATGGCTGTAAAATGGGGGTGTGGATATGGGAGGCCCTGGAGGATGAGAATGGATATGTATAGACTATAAGGTATGCGTTTCTCAAAGAATTAATAAAATGCAGAATGCTATACATAGTGAAACTGGAATGTGGCTGCTTGGACGGACATTCTGAATGTTCTCACTTATGACCGTCTTGCCTCAGGTTCCAGATGTTGACCACCAAGCCCAGTATCTTCTAGATTCAAGAAAGTATGTTAAAGGATCCTTACCTCCCACCACTCCCCCACGGGGACTCCCTATGTCCACCTATACCACGGGCCTTGCAGCTGTTGGAAGGACAAACCTGGGCAACATGGTGCCATTTTACACTGACAACTCCTCACCCAGAAACCAGATCACTAAGGACACAATCCACTGTGCACCTTAGCCATGTCTCCTTGCTGGCCTTGCAGCTCAGTTCCTGGGATGTAGTTAGGGTTTGTTCCACAAATGTTCGTCATTTAAAACATAATTTTAAAATGAATGAATAGTCGAGGAAACACAGAATACATTACCTAAACCCTCATCAACATCTTATATGCAAAATAAATCATGTTAGACACATAGCCAATGATGTTACTACTTATCATGAATTCAACAAGCATTTAACAGCACATGATCAACTGTTGTGTGCACAGCCATGTGTAAGACTCTGTGAGTGACAGAGGAGGAACAGAGGGCCAACTCTATGGCAGAACATGTGGTAGGCATGTGCGGGGCCCTGGGTTTGCTCCCCAACACAAGTTAGTTAATTAATTTATTAACAAACAAATGTTTGGTTAAGTGTGTGTGTGTATGTGTGTGTGTGTGTGTGTGTGTGTGTGTGTGTGTGTGTGTGTGTGACATAGATATTGTAGGTACAGTATACCAAATTTTCAAGCTTTGAAGGTTACCAGAAACTTTGTCAAGCATATAATTGCATCTGTCACTTTATAACTTATGAATCTGAACCTTAAGCTATTAGTGATGTGTGCTTGGAGTCGCAGGTACTCACAGACTAAGCAAGATTATCACCTGAGTCTAGGAACATAGGATAAATAGCAAGACCAAAAACCGTAGAGTGTGGGTGAGGTTAAAATTACACTATTTGATTGCTTGAGAGACAATAACCAAGACCTGTTGTGCACTTAACACCTGCAAGATATTTTCAAGCATTAACTCTTTGTATTCTCGTCTCTGTGTCTCAGCTTGAGTCTCTGTAATAAGACACGGAGACAACAGCAACTTAGTAGAGAAAGGATTTGTTCTGGATCACAATTCTGGATTATAGACCTTCATGAGGGGGCGGGGGTGAGGGTTCAGAGCATCAGAGACTTGAGCAACTGGTCATATATAGCACATCCAAAAGCCAGGAACAAAGAGAGAGAGTGCTCAGCTTGCTTTCTCCATTTTATACAGTGGTTACACAAAAGTTAAATGGGCTTTCTCATCTAAATTAATCAACCATGTAATGCCTCCCCCAGGATACTCAGATGCCCTTCTACCAGATGATGCTAGATTCTGTCAGGTTGACAATATTAATTATCATATGACATTCTGAAGGACTAGTTCACAGGCAAGGAGACTTACTACTAAGTAGATCAAATGATTTACCCAGTACAAAACAAAATCAAAGGAGGTTCAAGATCCTGTTTAACTGTGTGGTGCCTTGTGCCTAACTAAGTAAACAACAGGCGTGATCCTGAAAGCAGGGTGTGGATATCACTCAAAACTGCAGTGGGAGAACCTACCCCATTGATGGCAGGGACTGTGGGTAGCAGCAGTGATGAGCCCAGGATGTCCAGCAAATACCATCTTCTTTCCAGAGATTCTGGTCAAGTCAGCAAGAAGAAAGCTGTAGCATTCTCTCTTCTTCACTGTCTTTTCTCCAGTCTTCTTTCTCTCTATGTCTCTATCTGTGTCTCTCTGTCTTTCTCTCTGTGTATCTCTGTCGCTCTGTTCCTGGTTGTCAACTTGACTATATCTAGAATGAACCACAATTCAGAATTGGAAGGCTCACCTGTGATCCTGATCTTGGAGCTGGGAGATACAAGTTTCTGACCTGGATCTTAAAATGGAGATCTTGAGGCTTAGAGGCTATGAATCTGAGACAAGAAATCTCTGAGTTCTATGTTATTTGGGACAAAGCAAATCCCAGATCCAGGCGTGGTGGTACACACCTTTAATCTGAGCTACACCTTCTGCTGGAGACCTATATAAAGACATTAGAAGAAGAAACTAGAAATGGCACAAGCCTTTAAACTCTGAAAGCCTGCCCTTTAGACAATGTCCAAGTATCCCTGAACAGCGCCACCAACTGGAGAACAAGTGTTCAAACATCTGAGTCTATGGGGGACATTCTCATTCAAACACAGGTTGATAGAAGAAATACAAATTAACTTGAAAATTGCAAACCATTTTCAATTCAACCTCAAACTACTTCATAAACTACACAACAATAGCACATCCTAGGTCAAGTAAGTTAAGGCTATGATTATGAGCTCAGTCAAAGAAATGTTAATGAAAGAATGTACCATTGCATATCAAAGACAGGCCACACTTGCTTAAAGATCAAAATCATATGCACAACTGAAAAAAAAATAAATTTTCAAAACTCTGTGAGCACTCCAGTAAGGTGTTGTATATGAAATTCTTTTTAACAGACCTCAGTACAAAAAAAGACTCATCTGAGATGTGAAGAAGATCTCTATTCATTTCATTGTGGTTTGTTGTTGTTACTGATGTTGTTGTCCTGGTAACAGGGCATCATTTGATCATGTCTTTAGAAACCTTCTGACAATAAACACGTGTGGTGTGTGCTTGTTTGGATAGTGCCTCTCATTGCAGGCTGGAGCCATGTGCAACAGTGCAGCTCTAAGAGATGATGCACATCAGGCAGATCCTAAGCACCCGCTCTCTGGTTCTGCTGCTTTTCTCAAAGGGAACATGAAGAGATGCATAAACAAGAGAGAGTTCTGATCTTGGACTCCTGGGAAGACTGGGCTGAGAATGTACCACACGGTTCCAAAAAACTGTTTTCTTCTACAGTCGACTAGAAAATAAGTAAGGCAAATGTTTTCTGGTGGAAATTAAACAGCCAGGTAAGGCCTGTAGCATTGTGAATTAATAATGCATATGTATATGTATATATGTATATGTATATATGTGTGTGTGTGATGTTACATATGACTAGTTAGCAGAGTCACTCTTTTTCAACTAAATTTTATTTTTTAATATTATTCTTTTTTTACTTTACATCCTGCTCACTACCCTGCAGAGTCACTATTATATACCCCAAATTGAGAATATAAATACAGAGGGAGGAAATAAAACAGAATCTGATGGCAAACGCCTGAAATTCCAACAGCTAAGAGACTGAAGCAGGAAGCTGCACATTCTAGGCCAGCCTGGGATATGTAGGAAGACTCAGAACAAAAGAAGGAAGAAAGAGAGGGAGGGAGGAAGGAAGAAGGGAAAGAAGAAAGGAAGGAAAGGAAGGAGGAAGAAAGGGAGGGAGGAAAGGAAGGGAGAGAGAGAAGAAGGAAAAGAAAAGGAAGAGAAGAAAAAAAAGAAAAGAAGATAAGGGGAAGGGGGGGAGAGGAGGGGAGGAGAGGGAACCGAGAGGCTCAAACACAGTTCCAAGAGACAGATAGCTCAGTCAGTTAGTGTTTGCTACACAGATGTGAGGACCTGGACTTGATTCCTGGAACCCACATTTAAAAGGTTAGGTGTGATAGCTGGGTCTTTCGATCCTAGTGCTGAAGAGACAGAAACAAGTATATCCCTGGGGTGACTTGTCAGCCATGGTCGGTTCATTGCTGAGGAGCTCAAGGCCAGTGAGTCTGAGGAGTGACACTCAAAGTTAACCTGAGCCTGAGCCTGCACACCCACGTGTACATGTTCACACAAATAAATATACACACAAAAAAAAAATCATTAATAGCAGCTGACTATACTCCAATCCTGCTCCCAAAATGCACAAAGGCACACACACTTACAAGCAGAATATCTTATAATCTTCAGGAACAAGAGCTCTGTGGAGGAGAATGTCTGGAAAGTTGGGGGGTGGGGTTATCAGACCCATAAACTGGCATACCAGATTGTGGGGTAGGGAGAGGGTATGAGAAAGGCCTCTTCAGGCCCAGCAAGGGAATGCAGTTACATCATAGGGGGGGAAACCACTTCAAAGCCCAGATATTGGCAGCCTGAATCCCACAAAGGACTAAGCTGAAACACTACCTATTTCACCAGGCCTGGAGCTAAGAGCTAACAGCTTAATTCCTCCACAGAGCCTCGGTTAATGATGGAGACCTGGATCTCCCCGGCCCACCCTGTGCCATTTATCTTTATGTGCGAGTCTCGTATTTTAGAAAGCTCTGAGATGACAGAAAAGCGAAAAATTAAGGCATGTTTTTATGTGAGAATAAAAGGGGGGCATAACTTTATTTTTGGTCCTGTCACCTGTAAAGTCCTTTTCAAATCCCCAACCAACGAGGAACTGTTAGAGGAACAAGAGGGCAGCTGCCCTGTAAGAATAGGATGGGCTCTGGGGAATTTCTCTAGACACACAGATCTAAACTTCTCACCTCACATAATCACTCCTCTTTTTCGTAGGAGAGGAATGGGTGCACGTGTGTATATGTGTGTGAGTATCTGTGTATGCAAATGTGTGTACATGTGCTTGTGTGTGTGTACATGTGATATATGAATGTGTGCATGTGCATGTACATGTGTGTGTGTACAAATGCACATGTGTGTTGTCGATGTAGAGGTTAGAGGACAACCTTAGGTACCATTGCCCAGATTCTGTTTGCCCATGTTTTTTACTTTGGGACAGGAGAAAACTGTCAGTGGCCTGGAAGTCATTACTGTAGACGAGTCTTGCAGAGTGAGCCTCGGGGATCCATCTGTCCCTGCCTCTCAAGATCTCGGAGTGCAAGCACGTGTGTCCACACCTGGCTTTTTCTCTTCATGAGTTTTAGAGGATTACACTCATGTCCTCATGCCTGTGAGGCAAGTGAGCCACCACTCTGGCTTAGACAAGAATTCTTTTTAAAACTATTCTTAGCTGCATTCTTAGCCCAGCGTCAATGACACCCAGGAACTTCAAAACTCAGGACCAGCGCTTCATCTTATAAGAGTCTAAAATATTAAACTCTGACAATGGCTAAAAGACATGCAGAAGCATCCCTGTGTGGAAACATATATAACAGTGGTAGCCATGGATTTGTGGGGAAAGACAGACAAGACACTCATCCTGCCAACTCAATTTTCTAAAAGCCTGTTATAAAAGAAAAATATAAAGTCTGTATTTTGAGTTTTAAGAAATACGGCAGGGCTGGGGAGATGGCTCAGGGGTTAAGAGCACTGACTGCTCTTCCAAAGGTCCTGAGTTCAATTCCCAGCAACCATAGGGTGGCTCACAACCATCTGTTATGGGATCCGATGCCCTCTTCTGGTGTCTGAAGATAGCAACAATGTACATTAAATAAATAAATAAATCTTTAAAAAAAATAAAGAAAGAAAAGAAAGAAATATGGCAGCCTTCCTTTATCCAATATTCTGATCCCTCCTCTGTCTCTCTGTCTCTCTGTCTCTGTCTCTGTCTCTCTCTCTCTCTCTCTCTCTCTCTCTCTCTCTCTCTCTCTCTTTATAGTTTCTTTCTCGTCATGTCTTTTTATATTCTCCGTGTTCCTGTTATTTCTTGCTTTTGAATATGGTTCCTTTACCCTGACTACTGTGAAAACCTGTACCCATACCTAATATCTAGGAGATAAATAATTTGCTGCAAATTGCATCAGTTAATTAGTAAAGCCATCTCCCAGCTGCCTATTCTGTTTATAAAGCTCTATCATGGACCCTAGGCCTAATTACCTGTGTCTTCATTCTTCTTCAGAGAAAACAGATCTTTAAGAGTCTAATTATAATATTTCAGGTCTCCACTATCATCTGCTTAGTAAAATAACATAGTAGATAGCACATGAACATTTAAGGCTTGACTTTAAGTTGTATATAAACTATAGCTTTAGTCTGAGCTACATTTTCTACCTCTGTGGTCCCAAGACACAGCAAGGGTGGGCTGTGCACAGAAAAATGCCTTCCCATCTCTTTCCCACAATCTAGAATAACCACTGGCAATGATCAGACAGTTCCCCATCATGTAGGAAGCTCAGCCTCAGGGTCTCAAAAAGGTGAGTTTCACACTCAAATTAGGAGGCCTACAGCGACACACTTCTGCTGTGGCTGCTTTCATGCCAAGAAAGCTAGTGAACATCAGAGGGCATGGGAGCCACAGAGGACTGTGGGACTCGTGCTCTGAAGCTGAACTTGGGCCTCGAAAACCTCTGAACTCATGCCATTCTAAGCAAAGACATGGAGTCTCAGGCACACAGAGGAAAGCAACATTGGTTTTCTATGAACCAGCTGTTCCTATGAGCTGTGGAATACGCAGGGTGACTGAAGCCCGCTGCTTTCCTGACTGTCTCCTGTGCCCCACAATCGCCAGCAAAGCAGTAAGCAGTATCACCATTCACCATCTCTCCCACCCTCTGACACACTAAAGGATTGCACACTCACAGTGAGGTTTGGGGTTATGTTTATCTTGATTTTTTTTTGAAACAGGGTCCTGCTAGGTAACACAAGTTAGCTTTGAACTCTTGACCCTTATAGCCTCAGCCTCCCAAGCATTGAGGGGTACAGGAGTTCGTTCTGACATACCCAGCTCATTAGGAGTTTTGAACAAAAGTGTGAATATGAGGAAAGCAAGCCCTGAACCTTGGTAGCAAGATGGACTGGAACACCTGTTCTTACCCTCAGATGGGGGGACCTGCCCCTGGACTAGGGCTCAGTGGCAAATGCCCAAAAAAGTCTAGGAAGTCTGCCAGCATTCCTGGGATTATCAGGCTCCTCTTCTACAGTTGACCATCACTGTGGGGTGTTAATAAGTAAAACAAAGCACACACAAATCACTGAGTGCCCTTGCCAGCCAGCTACTGTCCTTCACCTTTGACCTGTGTGTCTGTCTGGCAACCACATGTGACCCTGATGCATGAGGAGGCCAGAAAAGGGCATCAGATCCCCTATAGCTCCATTTACAGAGAGTTGTGAAATGGTATGGGGGAGCCGGGAATTGAACTCAGTTCCTTTAGAAGAGCAGTCAGTGCTTTTAACCACGGAGCCATCTTTCTATCCCCACAAGGTATATTGTCCACTCATGCCCCCTTTACACCACATGTCACTTACTTATTTCTGCAGGTATGATTACTTAGCAGATGACTGTTATGTATGTTGACGCCATCATGCACTGGAATTAGGGAACAGCTGCCCAGTTAAGATAGGTTCTATTGGCCAGCTGGCCTGGAACTCCTGGCTTCAAGCCAGCAGCTGGACCTATGGGCCCATACTATCATATCCAGATCCTGCCATCAAGTTTAACTAAAACATAACTTCATTTGCAAACTCATACAAGCAGGAACCTTGTCCTTCCTCGCATCTACACTCATGCTTGGCTGAAGAACAGCCATACAATGGGTGGAGCTTGGGGACTCTTATGGAAGAATGGGAGAGGGCATGACAGGTCCCAAAGGGGATAAGAACTTCACAGGAAGACCAACAGACTCAACTAACCTGGCCCTTAAGGCTCTCAAAATCTGAACCACCAACCAAAGAACATTCAAGGGCTGGACCTAGGCCTCCCTGCTCATAGGTAGCAGATGTGCAGCTTGGTCTGAACAACTACAGCTGGGGCTTTCCCAAAATCTGTTACCTGTACATGGGATATGTTCTTCTAGCTGGGATGCTTTGTCTGGCCTCAGTAGGAGAGAAAGGCACCCACTCACTCAGTAGAAAGGAAAGGGGGATAGGGAAAGGTGAATGGAGGAAGGATTGTGGGGGTGGTGACCAGAAGGGGGCAGTGAGCAGAATGTAAAGTGATTAAGTTAAAAATAAATTTTAAAAAAAATCTTATAGACAAAGGGAAGGATATGCTTTGAATACCTCCTGCTCCAGGGTAGAGATACCCAGGAGCTGAGCACTGAAAGAGCTTGTCCACTGTGGATAATAAACTAGGAAACAAAATCATTAGAACTCAGCAATCAGGGGCTCTTAAAAAAACACCATGGGGTGGGGGACAGAAAAGGGGACCCAAGTCCACAAAGAGGAATCTCTGTGGGTAGAAAGGGAGGCCTGACAACGGGCATTCAAACCAAGCAGACAAGAAGACTAGAAGGACATGAGGCAAGAGCTATTCTCCTGAAGCTCCCAGTAGGCTTAGGTGAGGAAGCCCACTTTTACAGACAAAAAAAAAAAAAAAAAAAAAACTAGATTCAGAGACTTAAGGGACTTGCCAAAGATCACGGCTTGTAAATTTTAGGCTCAGAAGTTCACCACCTTCCTAAGCATAGTCTGAATAACCCAGGCCGGTTTACCCACAACACGCCTCTATTGTTCTAAAAAGTTGCCCCCGGTCTGCAGTCTGATTGCTTGGCTTCTAAGTGATCAAAGAGCAGTTTGTTTTTCTGACTGGTAGCACTGGGATTTGAAAGTTGGATTTTTTTGGGATTTTGTTTTTTTTTTTTTTCATTCTTTAGACTCTTCTGCCCTCTAGCGGTTTTATAGAGTTCTGCCACATCAAGCTAAATGCTGAGTGATGAATACCTAGCTTCCTTACATAAAAACCACACACACACACACACACACACACACACAATTAAAACAAATGTCTTTAAAAGCAAAATATCTCAATATAAGGATACTTTTGAAAAACTACTTGTCAAAAAAAATCACTTTGTTTAGCCTCCACATATTAAAAAGACAATCTCTCCAACTAAAAGTATAAGAAGACTAAAGAAGAAGTTGGAGTATGCCGACCTCTAATTGTACACATCAAGGTCAAAGGTAATAAGTAGTACATGTGTTTTGAAACTAGGATGTCAACACAGATCCCAAAACCTAAGGCACAGGACAAACAATAAACAGGTCCCTGACGACGCTGCTGCTGAGTTCTGGGCCTCTGTAACCTTCCCACCTGCTTATGGTTTTGCTGAGTCAGAGCAATGTCTTCATCCAGCCACAAAAATATATGCTTGGCTGTCTCCCAGGAGAGGGCAACTGCATGAAAGCTACCCGCACATGGGTACCAGTCCTGGACCTTGGTCTCAAAGCAAGAATTTGAGCATTGACTTCAACCAGAAGTTACTATGACCATTGGGTTTTATTCTTCAGAGTTCTAATTTCAAATGACTACAAATGAGAAACGGATGTGTCCCACTGTGGTAGAGAAGAAGCGCTAAGAGCCACAAAATACTACTAGCTGCCAGGAATACTGGCCAGCATTCTGCTCTTAGCAAAGATGGAAGGAAATTGGAATCTTTGCACATACCGAGTGAAACAGAAGGCAAGATAGAACTTCACAGGGCGCTGGATACTGCAGTGTGTTGTAGGTTGATGTCTATTTGCAGGTTGATGTCTATTTGGCAGAAGTTAGGTCAAGGCAATACATGATTGGATGGTAGGGAGTAGGGCAGGGACCAAGTAAGGTGGAAGAGAAGGAAAAGCAGGAGATTCAAGATGGAGGCAGCAGAGGAGGATGGTTCAGGTCAAGGTAAACTAGATCGATTTTATCTTGTCTAAGTGGGTGGTTTATATCTTTATTAACTGGAAGTAAATTTATTGTGTGGATGTATTGTGGATTGAAAATTTAACATATAAATCTGTTTGATAAGTTATTGATGATTGAGTCATGTTTTCAATGGGCTGTGGAGGACAGCGTGTGAAAGCAATGGCTGAGAGGCACCTGGAGTGTGCAGTTCCAGCTCTGTTGCCTACACAAAGTGAAAACATGTGGGGACCGTGGAACAAGATGTGTGGGTGTCAGGTGTGGTAGCTAACCAACATAGTAGCTAACCACCTAGAGGACCATGTGGGACCAGGTGCTCGGCTCCACACTGGAACATGAGAGCTTCCATGGAGTGAGACCACGGGACTGGTAGCAACAGATTCAATTTAATATTTACCACAAGAGTTGGCACCCAATGTGGGGCAAGAATTACTAAAAAGTTAAGGTTGGCCTGAGAGAGTTTTATTTTCTAACTAAGAAGGGGCCAGCACCATGTTGAGTCACATGACATCTCAACTTAGAATCTAGAAGACCAGAGTTTAATTCCTACTCTGCTTCAAACTAGCAATAAGATCTTGAGAAGATCTTGTGATCAAGCAGGACTCCAGACCCCTCAAGTGCAGAGTACCACACTAAATGTGTAACTGCTCACTCAATGCTGGATGCTGTCCTATGGAGATAAAACATTTCAAACTGTTTCCACTTGCTTGGGCATGGCAAAACAAAACAATCTCTTTTGAGAGACCTTCCTACTCAGCTTCTGGAAGCGTTTCAGATCTTTCACCAGCATGTGCACTCCTTCTTGCACAGCCCTAATGTCAGAAAACTTGTTTTCAAAGTAAATCACACAATATTCAAAAGCCCTATCTTTAAAGGGTTGCCTTCAGATACAGCTAACTTCTTTCTCACAATACCTGCCTGTCATCGGTTCAAGTTCTATCCTCCAGGTTAAAGAGAATAAACCTAACACCTCTGTAGTGCAGAGGCTTTTCAAATATTTAAAGGTATTTGTCAACTTTCTGTGCATCTAGTAGTATTCATAGTCACCTCCAGGCAATCCTTGTCTGGTTTGGGTTTCGTGCCTTTCACCAGCCTAAGAATTCTCTTCTGTCACCTACCTCTTTTGTGTGTTTTCCAGAGCAACTAGAGAAGCAGGTCAAGGGTAGGGACTCTGAAGCCAGACCACTTACATCAAGTCTGAATACTCCTTGTTAGAGTTGGTGTGACTTTGAACAAATGATGTCACCTTGGACAGGAACTCATACAGTCTTCTTTTTCTCATCATCAAATCTGGATTAACTGAGTTAATAAACTCAAAACCTATTAAAATAACATCAAGTACAATGAAAGTGTTCATCAAATTACAGCTATCATTAGGATCGCTGTAATACAGCTTCACAAAACATAGAAAGGGCAATAACCCCCCTCATCCTCAACATTATACCTCTATTAATGACTCTGTATGAATTACTTGCTCAGTATATCTGAAGTGTTCGGGATACATGAAAAGAAACTCAATAAACTTCCTACCAATTAAATCAACTAAGGCTAAAATTTCAAAATCACTTTCATATCTCTAACTTCCAAATCCTACACCTTTCATATTGTACTTAAATGGGTTAACTAAAGCTTATTTATTTATTCTGTTTCTTTGAGATGCATGCCCTTCTCACTGGCTTAGATTGCACCCATTTTTAGTGATCTCACACATTTAATGTTGCTTCCAGTCTCAAGGCATCTACAAATTTCACAGCCTCGTTATGGCCAATAGCTGAGTTAGAATGAGCCAACAAAGATTAATAATTTGAAGGAAATAGAAACTCCATGGGAAGGTATTCTCAGAGGAAGAAAAAGCACCACCTTTGTAAAAAAAAGCACTGTGCCCTTTAAACTGAGGGAAACAGAGAAAACTGAAAAAGTTCTCTACAAGTTGGCCAAGGGTAGCTGAGGGGATAAGCATAGTGGAAAGGTAAGAAAACAAGTTCGTGACTGGAGCAATGGATCAACAGTTAAGAGCACTGACTGCACTTTTAAAGGACCTAAGTTCAGCACCCAGCACCCACTATACATGGATCCAGGATCAAATACCCTCTTCTGATCTCCATGGACACCAGATACATATGTGGTGCACATACATAAATGCATGTAAACCTCCCATATAAATAAAAGTAAATTATTATTAACTTGCCAAAAGAAGCTAGAGCTCTTTCAGAGAGAGGAAAAAAAAACACAGAATGATCCAAACATCGAAGCCATGAAAAGAAGAGAAAAATACTTTTGGAAATGAACTTTCATTAGAGGATTCATTATCCAGTTGGAGGTAAATTCAGAGGAAACGTGGGAAACAGAGGTATAGAAATCAACCCATAATCACCAGAAAAGTAAAGTGAGGGGCCTCCAAATTAGAAGAAAACCATTTCAGACTCAAAATGAAATTTCCATCAGGTATCCTTTACGATAGAAAACAACTTCACCAAATCTTAGCACATCTTTGTGAAATTTCAAAATACCAAAAACCAAATGGTGCTCTTAAGGCTTTCAAGGGGAGGAAAGTATATGTAAAAATTCAGGTAGCCTATAAATTAAATTTTCCATTAGTTACACTGGAGACTAGATAGTGAAATGATGCCTCTCAGCTTCTAAGGTAGAATTCTTTTCCCAGCTAAACTATCAACTGACAGGACAGAGTCTTAGGTGGCTTTTGCTAGAAAATAAGTCACCATGAAGCTTGGTGGCTTTAGAATATACTTTCTCCACATTCTATAGATCAGCTGAATGGCTCTGCTAATTTTATCTGGTTCAGCAAATCTTAGCAGTCAAGCGAAGCTTGGGCTCAGATCATAAGATGACTTCACTCTCACTTCTAAAGGATAGTTAGTCTAAATCAGAAAGGGAGTAGCCCTGAGTTATCACCCCTTCTCTCTGCTTTATATAGTATCTCATTCATCAACAAACTAAACTTTCTCTGTGGTTTTTGGGGGTTCACAGCCAAAATGAAGCATGAAATGGTATACCCCAATGGATAAATGTTTTCCAATTATTGTTTCTTTTATATTTAATGTATTCCTATTGGCCAAAGTCAATCTAATTAGGAATCACCTAAAGCAAAAGGAAGTAGTATGCCTATTTTGCAAACGATCTACAAGTAAATAAAAAAAACATTTTTAGAATTCATCATCTTGAAAATTGTCCCACTTGCAATGTTTTCCAGAAGGTTCTGTAGAAAGCGCCCCTCATGAAAACAAGATACTAAAATAGGCTAAGAAAAGACCTAAAATCTAGAAAGTAAGGAATTCATCACAAAGGGGAGTTTCCAGAAATGAAATATTTTGAAGCAAACAAAAGATGACAGGTGTGTAATAGTCTAGATATCAAGCAGTCCAAACTAGAGCTGGCTGGAGAGACTCAACAAAGACATCCCCTGGCAAGGACCTCAAATGAGCAGGAAAGAGATCTTAGACATTTGAGAAATGGTTGTGGTTATATTGGTAAGATGTAAATAGAAACTCAAGCAAACCAACATTAAGACAATTTTGCTAAGTCTATGAAAAACAAAGCATTGTGAACGTGTGTGTGTGTGTGTGTGTGTGTGTGTCCCAGTCATTCTGGTTTGCATTTACCACTGTGTTAGGGAATTAGAATTTCAAATCAATGAGAAACAAACTTGTGTGCTTTATTGTTTCATTCCCACTTCCTCTCTGCCCACTAGTAAAATTCCTCAACACCCTAGGCAAACACCCTAACTTTCCTAGTTTCAGTTATTCAGAGTTACCATCTTATAACTCCAGACTCACACCAGATTCAAAAGTTCATCTCTCATGCTATTGTTTATACTCTCTGTGCTCAGGGAACTTGAGACAAAAAGAAAAACATCTTCATTGCAACATTACTGTTTTCCTTCTACTTGGATTCTGATGCTTTACAGGTAGAAACAAGAAAGAGAAATGAAGGTATTGACAGACAAAAACCCTTTCTTTATTTAACTGGAATTATTGTAACTCTTTTTCTAGCTAATTATGACTGATCACTAAAGCCAACATTGGTGAGGTTCATGATCATGGTACCTGGAGAACACCTTAGTGTTTGGCTGATATAAGAAATCCTACTCTGGTTATACCTCTTAAGTCCTCTCAATACCTATCACCTATGGTCCAGTCCTCATAACCTTTTGATGGTGCAGAGGTCCCTCACCCTGTAACTAGTTCTCTAGGTGAAGTACCAATGAAGGTTTGGAGCCCAGTCACCTTCTTCGGGTTGTGTATCACTCAGTAAAGACTCACAGAGCCTCCCAACTAACTGTTATTTTACAGGGCTTGGTAGTGCTGACCTCTCTTCTTTAAGCCTTTGGGTTTTCCCTCTCATTCCTCCCTCTTTGTCAGATTCAGGGATATCAGCAAATCCGGTGCCTGGGACTGTAGTCTCCTTACCCGGCAGGTATACCAAATCTTGGCAGGTAGCTGACTACAGAATCACTTTGCTTGGTGTCATGGAATCAAAAGATACCTCTACTTCCTCTAGGGAGAGTGGACAGTCTCCTCATATCATGCACTCTGTCCTCCCAACAAGACAGTAACTCAAAAACTTTTCCATGCCCCCTTTGGGTTCTACAAATGTCTGATGTAAATTGCTGCCATTTTCCCTCCCATCTTTCTTTCTCATGTTGGTGTGGCAGCAGGTGGTGATGGGGTAGGACTGCTCCTCTTATAATATGCTGGGTTGGAACATCTAACACCTCATGGCCTCATCTTAAAGAAAGATTCTTTGAGCCTCTTGCCTTTAGCCTCATACCTTTCAGGACATCACACTGTTACATATTACATAAGACAGACAAATATAGATGATGATAGATAAATAGATGTTACATAGATGATAGGTACATACACACTAAATACATTACATACATACATACATCAACAGACTTTCTAGATTATAATGATATTTATAAATAGCTGGTTGGCCTTCCATGTTCACTGGTCACCTAGGGCAAAACACTGAAACTCTCCCCAAGAAGCCTCCATAGAACTCACTGTTTTATGTTTTGTTTCAAAAAATCTCTTTCCCCATTTTTCTTCTTAATTTTCTTCAGATTCACTGGCATCAGAAACAATAGCACTTACATTACATTAAGAAAAAGAAATAAATGGGATTTTTAGACAGAGAAAACAAGTAATGAGAATACAATAGGAAAAGGAGAAGTCAAATCATTCCTGTTGGCAGATGTGATCTTCCACCTGGAAACCCATAGGCATGATGGGCTCCCTCATGAGGCAAGCCACAAAATCACATCAAAATTGATAGCTCTCTACATATCAGTAAGTGTGGAGCTCTTTCTACCAGTCAAAAAAGAAGCCAAGAGAAAATTCTACCCACAATAGCTAGGAATGGACTCAACCAAGAACATAAAAGACCTCTATAATGAAAATGTTAAAATGTAGGATTAAAGAGATGACTCGGTGGTTAAGTGTGTTTACTGTTCTTGCAAAAGATCCAGGTTTATTCACAGAACCCATGTCAGATGATTCACAAGGTCCTGTATCCCCAGCTTCAAGGGATCCAGTCCCTCTCTGGCCTTGGATGCACCTTCACTGGGGTACACACAAAGTAAAAGCCACATGTAGTGGTGCACATCTTTAATCCCAGCAGAAGCAGGTAGTTCTCTGTGCATTCAAGGTCAGCCTGGATTATACCATGAGCTCCAGGTCAGCCAGTGAGAAACTCTGTCTCAAAAGTTTAAAATAAAAGATAAAATATTTATTTTAAAATGTCTACCTGCCTCTAATCCCAGCACTTGGGAGACAGAGGCAGGTCTCTAGAAGTTCAAGTCTACATAGTTTCAGGAGTATATAGTGAGATCCTGCCCTCCCCAAAAAAAGAGAAAGAAACTTAATGCAAGAAACCTCAACTGAGAAAATGTCCCTACCAGATAGGCCTTTAGACAGGCTTGTTGTGCATTTTCTTGATTCATGATTGTTGTGAGAAAGTCCAGCACATTAGGAGTGGTACTACCCCTGGGCAGGTGGTTCTGGGTGCTACAAAAAAAGCTGACTGAGCAAGCCATGAGGAACGAGCAGGCACGCAACATTCTTCCACAGCCTCTGCCTCCAAGTTCTTGCCTTGAATTCCAGCCCTGACTTCCCTCAGTGATGGAATGTGACATTCAAGAGTTGTAAAATGAAGTAAATCCTTCCCTCCTCCTCAACTTGCTTTTGGTCATAGTGCCTAATCACGGTAAAAGAAGCCATAACCCAGTCATCT
This sequence comes from Micromys minutus, assembly GCF_963924665.1. Lineage (NCBI taxonomy): Eukaryota > Metazoa > Chordata > Mammalia > Rodentia > Muridae > Micromys > Micromys minutus. The sequence goes on from NC_137969.1 coordinate 58,308,673, forward strand.
GCTATTCTAGAACAATATTTTACAAAAACAGTCTCCAACAAATAACTGTCAGAATTTTCTGTCATAAATGTTCCTAGATATAGAATTAGGTAGAACAAGAAGTCTAAATTGTCAATTGCTAGGACTTTTCATTTATCTCTTCTTTGCTATCTCCACAGCCCAATCCACGAGCATTTCTGAGTACTACTTCCATGAAGAAGGATCAGAAAGCCAAGACTGCCAGGGCCCTCCTTTTTTGAGATTTCACAACTCCATCTATTCCCCTCATCTATAAATGAAGAAAGTGAACCTTCATAGATTCTAAAATGGCATCCATCTCTACATATTTATAATTTTAAGGTTTATACAAAGTATTTAAGGGCCATGAAAATATGATGGGGGCAAAATCTTAAACTAGACAACTTCACAACTAACCACATGTAGCAGATCAAAACCTGCTCACCTCCAAAATATCTACATCTCTACCCCTGGATCCTGTGAATAGTTACATAATATAGCAGTTGGGACCATAGACTATAGACCTGACAACAGAGGAATTATCCTGAATTATCTGGGTGAGTCCAGTCTACTTATCTAAATTGTTAACAGCAAAGTACTTCTTTCAGCTCGAGCAAGAAAGCCTCATCTGAAGAGAGAGCCGATGCTTTTGCAAGTAGGTCTCAGCAGCCCTTGCTGCCATGTGGAAGGCTTGAGGGGAAATGCAGGCAAACATCTGGGAGCAGAGACTGGCCACAAGACAATCAGAAAAGAAATGGAAGCCTCAGTGCTACAATTTAAGGAACTGAATGGGGCCTGGATGAGCTTGAAACCCCACTCACCCCTGGAGACTTCAGAAAGGCAAAACCCCTTCCTGTCTTCCACTCCCCTTCCTCCATCTCCCTCTGTTCATCTATCTTTCTTCCCTCCTTTCCTTCCTTCCAGTAAGTCACCCTCAGCCTGGTGAGACCACCAGAGCACAGGTACCAACCACAGGGTGACCCTAGACTTCTGGCTCTCCCAAACTGCAACAGCACCAAGTTGTCTTAAGTATCTGCTGGCAGCAAGGCAGGAACTGAGGAAGGAAGGAAAGAAGGAAGAGATGGAGGGAGGGAAGGAGGGAAATAAATGAATGGAGGGAAATGGAGAAGGGGAGGGAAAGGTAAGGAGGGGGAACAAAGTAGGAAAGGAGAAAGGGAGGAGGAAAAAGGGAGGCGGGGACAGAGGGAGAGAGGGGGAAGGGAGGGAAGAGAGATAAATAAACAAAGGAATATGGAGGAAAGGGAGGGAAAAACAGGAAGACAAAATGAAAGGAAGAAAGGAAAGAAGAAAGGAAGGAAGGAAAGAGAGAGGGAGGGAGGGGAGAAGAAAGGGAGAGAGGGGAGAAGAAAGGGAGGGAGGGGAGAAGAAAGGGAGGGAGGGCGGAAAAGAGGCAAGCACTAATACACCTTTCTCATCTGTTTCACCTGAATTATTTTTGACTGTCATCATTCAGAGGCTATGACCTGCTTTTTCTGGTTGGGATTAAAGGTGTATAACAGAGGCTGGGGCCACAACTCAGTGAGTACACATCTAACCCTGGAGAGACTTGAGGCCGGAGGGAATGAGGAGGTCTGGAAGGGTGGTGGGGACATCCTTTAGAGACAGGGGGAAAAGGAATGGGATGAGGAACTGTGGGAAGGCAGACTGGATATAAATAAAAGTATGAACAACATTATCAACCAACCAAACCCTCCAGAACTCCCAGGGACTAAAACGCCAACCACTGAGCACACATGGAGAGACCCATGGCTCCAGTTGCATATGTAGCAGAGGACAGTATTATCTGCATTGATGGGAGAAGTGACCTTTGGTCCAGTGAAGGTTCGTTTCCCCAGTGTAGGGGAATGCCAAGGCACTGAGGTGGAGAGGGTGGTTGGGAGAGGGAGCACCTTCATGGAAACAAGTGGGGAGGGGGGGGTTAGGTGGAAAGGGGATAACATTAGAAATGTAAATACAGAGAATATCCACTAAAAACAAAAATAAAATAAAAGTGCATTGATTAGATACAAACAGCTTACTTCATTATTTATTCTCCAAAACTGTTAATACTAACACCATGCTGAAATTAGTCTAACTTGTTAGGAAATCATAGTTAGATTATTTGAGGAAAAGAACGTAACGTTTGCTTCTGTTTTTAACATCTCCCAGTTCCTCACCTATTTTTAATTCACTCCATGTTGTGCCTTAATTAAAGAGGGGATCGAGGGGGTGAGTGCCTGGGCCACATTGGCAACCTCTGGGTTTCTCTCATGAAGAAACCCTTAGCATTTTTCCTCTGACCAAAGCAGCAGCCTCAGCAAACCTCTGCCCTGACGCCATCCCCTCCCCAGAGCACATTTTGCACTTCACAGATCAGTGCCTTCGTACCGGACAAGGAGCTACATGCTGGCCCACAGTTCTCCAGCGCTGGGCCACGAGCCACAGGTGCATTATGGAATTAACGCAGTGGGTAATAACCAGAACGCCTTTAATGTTAAATAGCTCTGGACAGAGAACATCACAGCCTATCACACATAATAAGTATTGTTTCACAAAATGCCTCCTGAAGTTCTCGGTGCCCCTGTGTGGATGCTAAGAAGTAATGGAAATGGTCTTTTTTCATGATAGGTTACAGGTTTTTAGAAGAAAAACCGCTGCTTGGGGTACTTGGTAAGGCCGAACTAGACTGAGAAACTCCCTCAAAATGATAGACCTGAGATCCAGACCTCAGTCCATTGTCTCTAGTCTCTGCCCTGGGCCTTCACAGAACTGAGGAACAAGAGACCGAATTCAACGCCATCACTGCGTGTTTTGAGAAAATCCGAATTTGGGGCCCTATATTCTTATCTGCGTAGACCAGCTCTGCTTTCCTCCTGATCCAAAGGACATAATAAAAATATCATTTCCATTATTTTCATTCACACCCAGTCACGATCAGGACAGAGACTAGTTGGGAATGTTGGGTTTTGTGTCATCTCAAACAGCTCTGTTGGTTAGGTGCCTGCTTAGCATACACCAAGCCCCAGGTTTGGTCCCCAGTATCATGTAAACGGGGCGTGGTGGTGCTCACCTGGAATCCTAGGACCTGGGAGATAGTATCAGGAGGATCACAGTTCAAGGTCATCTTTGGCTACAAAACAAGTTTACGACCAGCCTAGGCTACAAGAGACTCTGTCCCATCACCACCCACAAAAGGCTTTGTCTACAAGTGAATATTCAGAAACAGCCCCTTCCTTGCCTTTTGTCTTCCACGGAGCTACCTACTATGTCAACTGTTAGTTAAGCTTTTCCACGGCTCAACATCTTATCTACCCCAACAGCGACTCCCTCAGACCCTACATTCCCCCCGCTCACTGCTACAACTCAGCTGGAACACAGCTCAACAGAAGTCTAAGCCATGCTTCTGCCTTCCAGTGGTCCACACTAGTGTTAGCTCACTCAGCTCAGGTGTGCACATAGCAGTAGGATAGAGAGGCCACGGTCCCAAAGCTTTGCCGCTAGATAGTTCATTTTAGATATAACCTTAGAAACCGCAGACGGTTCTCTGCTGTTCTTCTCAATGCCTCGTCAAGTACCTGAGCCCTAATTCTTTTTCCAGCATGAAGACATCCAAGCACAAACCCTACACATGGGAAGGATCACCATATTCACCCTATGTCTCCTCCTCAACATTTCTTCCACTGGTATTAGAAACACTGGTGGAGGGCTGACGAGATGACCCATTTAATAGAGGGTTTACCTGGCAACCACAAAGACACCAATTTGGTTCCAAAGACCCATACTTTAAAAAAAAAAAATCAGGCATGGAGCCACAGGTTTCTAATCCCAGAACTAAAGAGGGGGAGACGTGGAGAGCCCCAGAGCATCCTGGCCAATCAGCCTAGCCGTGCTTGGTGAACTCCAGGCCAATGAGACACCCTGTGTCAAAAAATAAATAAAAAGCAGATGGTGCTGAAGGAATTATCTCAAAGGCCTGTGCATTCACGCACACTCGCGCGCGCACACACACACACACACACACAGAAAGAGAGGAGGGAAGGAGGGAGGGAGGGAGGGAAGAGAACACACAGGAGCATCATGCTTGGGCACACATGTACATGCACACACAAAACAAATGAATAGGGAAAATGTTTAAAGAGGGGTGGGATGGTTTCGTGTTCAGCCCTGGGTGTGACACTATTGGAAGGTGTGGCCTTGTTGAAGTCGGTGTGTCACTGTGGGCATGGGCTTTAAGACCCTCATCCTAGCTGTCTGGAAGTCAGTACTCTGCTAGCAGCTTTCAGATGAAGATGTAGAACTAACTCTCAGCTCCTGCACAATGCCTGCCTGGATGCTGCCATGTTCCTGCCTTGATGATAATGGACTGAACCTCTGAACCTGCAAGCCAGCCCTAATTAAATGTTGTCCTTATAAGAGCTGCCTTGGTCATGGTGTCTTTCTCAGCAGTAAAACCCTAAGACAGAAGGCATGTGTCTTCCGTCTTATTATTTTCCTTCCTACTTTTTTCTACAAACAGGAGACTTATCACACAGAAACTTATGAGAACAGTGTGAAATTTTCCAATGTCAGCTGACAGTCATAGGGTTTTTTCTCTCAAGTAGTGACACAGGTCTTCACTCTGTGTGGCCTTGATGTGATTGGTTTTTCACCTGATTTTGCAGATCTTACAAAAGCAGATCAGTAAAGACGGAAGTATCCTGTTCCCCTCCCATTCCAACACTTGGTTCCTGCCGCCTTGCAGGAATTTAAGAAAACCCAAAGATCTCACCTAACATCCAACTGTGGCCTACCTCAGAGCAAAGCTACTTCACCCTGACAGTGACAGCTATTGAAAACCTGCACACGAATAAATTAGAGCCTTCTCATTGAGGAAATTGAGTTATGTCCACATTTAAACTAGAAAGTAGATTCCTTTAATTATATAATATTAAGTAAGGTCTTGACTCATCTGACCCCTCCCCAGGGCAGCTAAAAAGAACAAGCAAACTCCTTTTGTGTAAATGCAAGTTCTGTATTTATAGCTAAAGACAGAATGGGATCGCTGCACAGCCTCACTTTCTAGTCACTTGGCAAGGATGCCAGAGTCCCTTACCTCCTCCATTCCTCCAGAGTTTCAGAAATGTATTAATGCTGTTCCCTTTAATAAACCACTCCAAGCCCCCACAGGCCCCCCTCCTGAGCAGAGGAAACTCCTCAACATACCAAGAGTGCCACCCTGGGAGCTGCCTCTCTATGCCCTGAGAAGTACCTCTCTGTGGCTAGGGCTCTGAGTTTTATATCAAAATGCCCCAGTTTCTCTGTGATAGCCCACTGTTACCTTCCACTTGAAAAGTGTTAATAATTTTGACTACTTTGGCCAGCTAGGAATCAACCAAATATGACTGGTATTATTGGTCTGTAAGTTCAACCAAACCCTACCAAGCCACTTAGCTGCAGACATGCCTCCTTACTAGAATTCTGAATAACATCTTTCCCTGATATAGATCAAAAGAAAGGATTCTGAACCAAGAACCAAAGAGATGCTCAGATGGAGATCGAAAAGCATCTGCTACACAAGCATGCAAATTTATACTCAATCCCCAGAACCCCCACCAAAAGGCAGGTGAAGCAGAGCACACCTGTAATCCCAGCAGAGGAGAGGAGCCAAAGTCCTCTGAAGTTCACTGATGAGCCAGTCTAGCTAAATCAGTGAGCTTTTGGTTTAGCGAGAGACCCTGCTTCAAAACTTAAGGAGAGCGACTGAAGAAGACACCTGGTATTAACCTCTGACCTCTACACACAGAGACTCTAATCGGATATTTCTGGGCATCAGTATCCGTAACCACCAGAAGAATGATGGCTTCAGTTGCCACAGCCAGGGGATTCCACTGACCACATATTTCAGAGAACTATCATCATCCACCCCCCCCCCCGCATGCCCCGAAAGTACTGGCTGTACACTGACCTCACCCTTAACCGCCTGGGCCATTTCTTCTGTTAAAAATACTCGGGAAATGTCAGGATTTCTGAAACAGCAGTGTTGCCGTAGCCAATATTGATGTCATAGAAGCAGCCAACAAATCAGGCAACACAGACCCAGTTCGGTAACCTGGCTAACTAGAGGAGCCTTCTGCCTCCTGAGGGATTTGGGGACATGCTCACAGGCAGCAATGGAGGCCATCTTACCAACTGTACATCTGTTTTTCTCTATGATCATGTGACATGCACATGAATGCAAGCAACACCCCTTTCTTAAAGACAGGACAGCTTTCTGGCCTCACCCAGCACCCATCAGAGTTCCATGGCCCCAACCCTCCCGGTAGTAATGCATGAGGGTTGAGTCTCCCAGCAGACAGTTGGACTTTCCCCATCTTTGGCAACCTAGAAAAGCTTTGCTTTCCCCCCTGATCTGCTCACCATTATTTGAATAATTATCCTAGATAATGACCACAAACAAACAAGTTTCCCCTCCCCAATGGATGTTCTCTCATCCCTGGTTTTAATGTGATTCACCTTCTTCCAAGTAAATATTATTTCCCAATGCCTGGCAAGTTCCAACCTTCCTCAAAATTTATATATTACTTTTCCATTATCTCAGGGCAGCAATAATAATAATAACGGTTATAACATCTTCCTTCTAGAAGAATCCTGGCCACTTCTTACACTTCTCTGGTTTAGAATTCTCTGATGGGTTTTTCCCCCTTCATTGTCCTCCTTCTCCTTAGTGGAAAATGTTACTTCTAACTGCTGGATTTAATTTAATTTAATTTAATTACAACATTTTCCACACATGCCCACAGGCTCTTGGTAATAGTTGCATTTTTAATAAATCTAATATATAATAATGACTTTGTTTTTAATTTTCCACTGAGAGTTGGATCCTGAACTGAATGCAGAACTCCAGACAGGGGCGTCTGGTTCACTCCATGTGATTGGGTTTCAGAAAACCAACAGGCTGTTAATTGGGAAATGGTTAGACTCTAGCCCTCTGTCCCCACACACCTGTGTTTAATGTCCTCAGCCAGCATCCCATGGGGCATGAAATGACCAGTTGTTTGGGTCAGAAGGATCAAGGTAGTTGTGCAGACTCCTAGGGCTAGACCCTGAGAGTAAAACAAAGATGTTGCATGGTCGGTAGCCAGCACTGTTACACAAAGAGTCTCTGTGACAACACCCCTTGGTCATGATTGGTACCCAGTGACCCACGGCTCCAACCTTCAGCAACTGTCAGTGGACCAACTCTGAGCTGCAATTAGAGGCCAGCCAGAAGCTGGGTTTTAACGACTACACCCTTCCTTTTGCAAAAACCATTGTCAATGGCCCTTGGCATTCCAATTTGTGGCCATGTATCCATGTTCAGTTGGCTCAATGGTAAATGGACCGTGTTCAAGGTGTTTTCCTTTCTCACCTGTGTCAAGGACTCAACAGGGAACTCGGCACTACATTGTATTCTCTGCGAGGCTTAGAGCTACTTTATCAGTTACAAATGTACCAGACTCCATCCTTAGCAAGTTACCCTTATACTTCCTGAAGGCTTCCTACGCACCTGCCTTTCGGTTGCTGAACTGTTTTGCTAAGACCAAACGCCTGACAAAGGGTTTGCTTTGGCTCGGGGTTTGAGGGTATAGTTCACCACGGTCAGGAAGGCATAGCAGAAAGAACATGAGGCAGCTGGCTACACTGCATTAGCAGTCAGGAAAGGAAATGGGGCCAGGCTATCCAACCTCAGGCCTGCCTTCAGTGACTCACTTCCTCCAACACCTCTTCTCCTCTGAAAAGCTCCATAACCTTCCAAGGCAGTACCATAAGCTGGAGACCAATGATTCAAACACAATAGCCTACCAGGGACATTTCACATTCAGAATACAATGCTCACCATTCTATAGATGATGGAAACCTATAGGTGTCTAATAATTTTCTTAAGGTCATCCTTAAGGGCAGCAATGCCAACTATAATCTTAAACATATAAGCTCTTAAACATGAGGCTGAGCTCACCTGCTAACACGCTGCTAGGTGGTTTTTCAAAGGACTCTGAAAGTCTGAAAGGCTCCACGGCCATAGTTAACTAGACATCCTCTGACAACAACTGAAACAAGCCCTAAACTGATTTTAGATGCCTGAATAGCATCTAAAATCTGCCCATCTGATCAGCATCTAAAATCTCCTCAGCAGCTGTGAGAAATTCAGGCAAGACAGGGCTGAGCCTCAGAATGAGGAGAGACAGACAGACATCCTACTACAACCATATTCTGTTGGACCTGGTCCACTGTGGCACCCAGCTGACTCACACTTGCATATAGGCCATGTGAGCAAAAGCTTGAACTGAGATCTTCTTAGTCCTCATGAATGTCTCAGGACAGTTCCAGAAGTTGAGGGCAAACCTTGCCAGGAGCATGTTGAGGCCATTACCCATCCACCTACTCCCGGCCACTAGCTGACTATCATGAGGCAGTGTCTCATGGCCTCCCGGGTTCTGATAAGAAACAAGACATTTTATCTGCCTTCCTCAAAGCAGAGATGCAGACCATAACCCCACTGAGCTGCAATTTAGAATCCCCTCCACCCACAGAGGACTCTCAGCCCTTCATGTTTCTTTGTCTTCTTTCTGGTTGAGTGTTCTTTCTGGTTGTGTGTTCTTTCTGGTTGTGTGTTCTTTCTGGTTGTGTGGGCTGTGGACCACAGGGAGCTAAGTGTTCTCTGACACCTTTCTTTTCGATATCCGTATAAGTAATAAATGTTTCTGATTCCAGAAGTGGCTTATTCTACTTTGCCAAGTGAATTAGCAAAGCCTTGGCCTTAGGCTGTGCCCTGTGAGCCTTTGATAAACTGTACTATGGAGCTGGTCACCTACTGAGACAATATAATAAAAATCAGCCACACAAGTAACAGCTCTCTCCATGCAACTAACAGTGCAGATAGAGAAAAAAAGAGTGTGGGGGGGGGGGTGTGTGAGAGTGTGTGTGTGTGTGTGTGTGTGTGTGTGTGTGTGTGAGAGAGAGAGAGAGAGAGAGAGAGAGTGGTGTAGTGTATTGTGTAGGCTCAGGTGACAGAGGACTTGCACAGGATATGTGAAGCCTGAGTCTAATATTCATCACCATGCAAACTATTTATAATGACAAACACCTATAATCCTGACAATGGGAAGGCAGAGGGGAAAGGATCCAATATCCTCCTTCAGTCCTGGCTACAGAGAAAGTTCAAGGCTGGTCTGGTGTACAGGAGACCCTATCTTCAAAGGTAAAGCACCCATGAGAAAAATAGACAAGTCACTAACAGGAGTGTTTCCCTCTCATTAAGCAAGCTGTTGGCAATTTTGGAAAAGACATGCAAATGCATTCCATTTAACAAAATTAATATTTATTGCCTATAAACAAATCCAAGGGAATTCTCAGTGGACATGTGTTTCCACATCTGTATTTAAAATGAAGCATGAATTCTGCATTTCAAAATCAGTGGGAATCCAAATGTGGAGAAGTGTCTGTGGATGGGTCCCACTTACCAGAGCCATGCAGATCAGAACAAGTAAAAGGAAACTCCCATATAAATGGAAGAGCTTGAGAAAGAACTGTTCCAGCTAACAAATACACAGATTGCCAATATCCAGCTACTTGTAGTCAAAGAAAACTTGGACAAGGGTTAGCACTGACTATACCACAGGCTTATTTTAAGCTAATTCTAATTATTCAAGACACAAAACAAAAGCATAGTTAATAAATAATCTAATTATCACAAAAATGCTAAAAATATAAGAAATGTAGAAGAAGTAGTCTCATCCCAGAGCCTCAAGCAGTCTGTTGGACAGGCCAGACTTTCATACATCACTAGAAAACGGACTCAAATAACAGCCTTAAGGTTTAGGGGCTCAGAACCATCTCTGAGAAACAAGTGGATGTCAAATTGTCAGGGGAAAGTAGAGACCATGTGATGAAGGGTCACATTTCCACTCTAATAGTGTTGGAAGTGTCTTCCCCCTCACTAACTAGATCCACAGTTATAAAACCCAGCTGTAATTAGTTCCATGAACATCACACACAAAGGAGAAATAAAAATCACTTCCTTCTGCAAATCGTAAATGTCTTTGAACTGCTCTAATTTCACTGGGACACACACACACACACACACACATACACACACACACACACACACACACACACACACACACGAGCAAAGACATCAGTTTTTTAAATGGATGCTAAAGCCCCCTTTTAAGGATGACGTCATATATTAACTAGTCTGTTTTTATTTAATCTGAGTTCATGGAGTTATTCCAATTTACTCTTTTTTCAAGATTTTTTAAAAATTTATTTTGTGTATGTGAGTACACTGTCACTTTCTTCAGACATACCAGAAAGGGCACTGGATCCTACTACAGATGGTTGTGAGCCACCAGGTAGTTCTGGGATTTGAACTCAGGACCTCCGGAAAAACAGCCAGCGCTCTTAACTGCTGCGCCATCTCTCCAACCCCAACTAGTTTATTTTTAAGTGTTTTTCTATGTATCTTTTTCTCTTGAATCAATAAAGAGTCTTTACACTGTGCTCATCACTCCAGTAAAGGAATCTGAATGAAGGAGAAAACCAGAGATGAGGAGAGACAGACAGACACAGACGGGGTTACAGTCCCCTAACTGAGAGGCACTTGTGATAGCCCCTCAACAAATACCTCTCTTAGTTCTCACAAGTCCTGGGCACGCACTCCATTACCTCCAGTTAGCAATTAAGGTACTGAGACCTGTACTGAAGAGACAGCTCAGAGGTCAAAGTTCATTCTGTTCTTGTAAAGGACTAGAGTTCAGTTCCCAACACCCATGTGGCAATTCACAATTGCCTGTAACTTCACTTTCAAGGGATCTTAACATCTGCTTCTGGCCTTTGTGGGCACTGCACTCACATATACAAACCCATACTTACACACACACACACACACACACACACACACACACAACTAAAACTAAATAATTTTTTAAAGAAGCTGAGACGTCCTTAAAGTGAAGTCAATGCTATAAAAGGAAAGAATGCAGGAGCCCAAAGTTGGGAAGGCTGGCTGTGAAATGCTGACTTCTAGACAGGGCATGACTATTTCATGCATCAACTCACAGCAGTGGGGTTATCTGTGCAACCTACAAAAGGTCAAGCCAGCCAAAATTCCAACATGATTGGGAAGAGACCCCTGGAGCCCCATCTCAGTTGCCAGTTGATAGTTGATGAAGAGGAAAGGACCACTCTCTTGGGAACATGGCATAGGAGTTAATAGTTGCTGGGGCAGGGGTTGGGGAGAGACAAACATTACCTTCAGTGCTGTAGTCCTGTAAGTAGCCCCAATGACACTATTGGTTCACCAAGAAAACCTCAGTCACATTGCTAATGCCAACAGGAAGTATTCATTGCCCTGTCTTCCAGTTCCCATTGAGCAAATACAGAGCCAGTCCTGACCTCTTGACTTCAGACTTCCCCGGAAAGTATATCAACCCTATCCTTTATTTCCTGTGTTCTTGTTGCCATAAATATTAAAAGGTGAAAACCTTTTATCCCTCACTTGTGTTGGCACCAGGGCCCTTTCTCTACCACTCAGTCCCCACTGGTTACTGGTTCCTGCGCTCACTATAGGGATCTCTAACTTAGCGCTCTTGGCTGCCTCTAGGAACTCAGGCACACTCTACCATGCCTGCTGTTTCTGTCCAGGGCAGATGCAACCACCCCAGCATGTTTTCACTCACTTCCCCTTGGCATGTTGTTGCCAAGCCTTAGACACACACATTCCAACTCTGTGGCGGGCTTTATGTGTTCCACCACTACACCCTTTGAATTTAGTTAAGTAGTCACATCGAAGAACACACCAAACTACTCTGATCTAATAGGTATAATTTGCCAACCTAGGTAAGTCAAATGATCTTGTACAATTCCATCCTTTATAAAACATTCATAACAACCTTATTTATGAAGACATGTGCAGAGAGAAACATATACATCTGTCTCTATCTTTGTTCTTCCCTCCCAATCTCTGCCTCCTGCCTCCTCTTCTGCTCCTAGACTTTACTCTCTCTGTCTCTCTTATATCCAATCATATATTGCCTTAACCTACACATCACCCTTTCTGTTTACTTAAAAGAAAAAAAAACTTTACCCTGAAATGTAGGCTGTGTACAACTATTACCACGTAAAAATATTCTAAGTGACTATGTTTTCTCAGAATTAATTAGCTTGGATAGGTTATAAAGCTAAATTAGTCTTCAACTCCATCAGAAATTTGACAATGGCCAAATATCTAAAAAAAAAAAAAAGAAAAGAAAAGAAAAAAATAGGAAGCCTAACACAGTTTCCAGAGCTGAGACAGGTTGTAGAGACAAATCTCCATTAGCAGTACTCTGTAAGCAATATGTGAGAGTAAGTCTTCAACCTTCTGGTCCAGAATCACTGACATACTTTGAAATGTAGAAATCTTAAAGGGCTGATAATTTTGGCTCAGCAAAGATTATCAATCAACTATTCTGCATAATGTGTCTTTTTTAAGACAGTATTAGTCTGTAGATTAAATAGGCAGTTTCTGCTCAGTGGATGTCTAGCCACGAAGTATACCTCACCTGGAGGTAGAGATTCTCAATGCATTTGTCAAATTCACCAAAGAGAAACTGTAAGGAGCAGATATGTCTCAACAAGAGATTAATAACATTAAATGTCATAATTTATGAATTTTTGATGTTTTTGAAAATTATCTAACTATAGAAAGCATTTCTGAACTGTTAAGCCTTGAATACTCTTGGCCATTTTTAGTTGAAATATCTCAAAAACACTCTTTTAACTGAGTCAAGACCATGAGTTTGCTATCTGTCCCTTAACTAGTATTGTTTAATCAACTAAAAACAGTGTATAATAGCAGTTATAGCACTGGGTCTAAGCCTTGCATTCCCACATGTATTGTATATGTACAATATCTATATGAAAGCACTAATACTAATCTCAACTTTAAATCAATAAGAAATTAGACCACTGAAAATCTTAAATATATATCAGATAAATTCTATGCCTCTATAAAGATTTTAACTTCAACTTTGTATCATTAGAAAGATTTTTACCAATGTAAGATATGACTTTAGCTTAGTTACCAAGTGAAGATTATGGCTGTATAAATCAATCTGGCTAATTCCTCTCTGTTTGGTTATGACCATTTCTAAATTCTTCATAAAAACAACCTAACAATAACCACCTTCACTCCCCCCCCCCAAAGTCCAGGGAATCAAGACAATGACTCTTCATAGCTTCTTCAAGTTGAATGTACGGGAGTTGAGAATTTTGAAGGGGGGAGGGGAATGAGGAAGCCGGTCATGCCTCAAGAAGGAAAGTCACACTGAAGACTGTTGTAGTCTCTGATGTCTGGAATCAGGCCAGTTCAGCATTCTGATGACAAGCTTCATCATTGCTGCACATTCTGTAAGATATATAAAACTCAACAGAAAACATTTTAGTATTGAGATATATTTTGTTTGATCCTTTTGAATTTAGTTTTTCAGGTGGTCTACTTCTATCAAATCTGATCTATATAACTCTGGATGACACAAAGAGCCAAATCACACTTGTTAAAAACACAAAGACAAAACCTTTCTTCCAACGTAGCATGTCCCTTAGTCGGCAACTAGAATATCTTGTATCTCATATTCTTTCCCAGAGAAATAACATAACCATAAAACTCAACACCACACACATTTTGAAATTTAAAACCATAAAAAATGAATAAACTAAAAAACTGTATGATCTTATTCGTAGGCCTCTAATAATCTGTCATGTCAAGAAATCAACTTAAATTCCTATGGATCTCATGTGAAGAGAATATGAACCTCTTGTGGTAATTTTAAGATAACCATAAACCTTCACTAACCAGCATCTGACAAGCCATGTGGCCTTAACAGGGTAATTCACAAAACAAACTGTCAACTACAAATCTATAAGTAAGCAATTTGTAAAACAGGACTTTAGTCCAAAGTATTTTGATCGATCTGCCTAGCGCTCAATCGGGAGCATCAGATCTTCATTTATTAATAACTTTCCTAAGATATGTCTGTATTTATTCTGACTGGTGTACCGACTTCTATCTTAGTTCCGAACCACAGGTGAAAAGTGTCCACACTACTGCCCATCCGGGCTCTTTCTCTACCACGTGGTCCCCACTGGTTACCAGTTCCTGAGCAGGGCCATCTGCCACTATGGGGATTTCTAACTTGACACTTATTGGTTCACCAAGAAAACCACAGTCACATTGTTGATGCCAACAGGAAGTATCCATTGCCCTGTCTTCCGGCTCCCATTGAGCAAGTACAGAGCCAGTCCTGACCTCTTGACTTCAGACTTCCCCACCAAGTACATCAACCCTATCCTTTATTTCCTGTGTTCTGATGCTTCACATCTGAGGAGTTGCTAGAAAACTATCTTTGAAGTACAAACAAGCTTTTCCAGAGACAATGCAAAAGGCTCTAATCGCCCAAAGACCAGGTACCAAGTAATTAGTCAGGGTCAATGCCACAGAGCCCCTCAAACTCTTCAAACTTGTTACAGTTCTTAAAATTGTCCCATCTTGGACTTGGGGCATGGAGACATATATCATTTATAGCTTCAAGATGAGTAATAGGCAAAAGGTCACACAATCATCACCATAGGTCTCTGCATATTCTGTGTTAGAATTTTGGACTCGTAACAAGCTAGGGGGCATCAAGCAGAGTGAATTTAAAGGAAGTCTCATTCCAATATTGTGATGGCTAATATTGGTCATCAACTCAATAGGATATAGAACCATTTAGGAGACAGAAATCTGGGTGTGTCAGAGATGATGTTGCTTAACTGGGAGACAGAATTCTGGGCATGTCAGGGGTAAAGTTGCTTGACTGGGTTAGATGAGGTTGGAATACCCTATATTTTTGGAGCTATTCGCATAGGCTAGAATCTCAGACTGAGTAAAACAAAAGTGAGCAGAGATTTGGTTGCTTGTGGAGTATCTTTCTCTGTGTGTTTGCTGTACACATGTTTTCTCACACTTAAGAGAAATTTTTCGTAGAAGGAAGAAAGCTAGCTGAGCGCTCTTGTTCATGGTTCTCTGCAATCTACGGGCAGATGATTAGCTGAAGTGCAGTCCTGCGGCCACACCTTCCCACCATGACAAACTTCCTCTGGAACCATGAGCTAAAATAAGACCTCCCTTATCTAAGTTGTTTTCATCTGATGCTTTGTCACAGCAGCAAGACAAGTAACTAAAACAACTGTACTCTTCCTGGAGCCACATGGTGCTGCAAATCTCTCTGGAAGAGCATCACAAGTTTGGCAAAGCATTTCTAAAACACTGTAATGGTCAGATATCATTCAGACTCACTCTCGGTTTGCAAATGGAGAAGCTGAGGCTCAATATATGGAGTTTTTTGTCCCAATACCTTGTTGAAAATTACAGAAGGGAGTTCACCAAAACTAAAATAATGAAATGAGCCAATGGTAGCAATAAGAGAATTCTCAGTCTGCAGAGATGACTCTGAGGCATGGGAGATAGGTAAGGTACTTGCTACACAAGCCTGGGAATATGCATCTGAATCCCCGGAACCCACATAGAACTCATATAGTGGATATAGTTGAGTGTATCTATAATCCCAGCATCCCAACAGAGAGATGAGAGATAGAAACAGGACATTCCCTGAAACTCACAGGTCAACTACCCTGGTATTTCCAACAGTGAACAACAGGAAATTATCTCAAACGAGGTAGAAGATGAGGACTAGCAGTTAAGGACATTCTCACTACCACTCACCTACCTTAACATGTGGGTTCCTGAACTCACACACACAAATATGAACACACATACATATATACTTATATATACATATACATGAGATTTTTAAATACTCACTAACAACTGACTTCATGTATGAAGGTAGATGCCAGTTCTACTGAGTAGAATTCTGCTGTGCATACATTTTTGTGACTCTATACTATCTTCATTGAGCCATGTGTTATCATTGTTGCCTTTTTCTGGTCTTTACCTTGGACCATGGAGCCACTTGAGGATAAGTTCTGGCTTGGCTTGAACAGCCTATTAAAAATTATCAAGCACATTGCATATTAAAAATCATTGGGATAAACATAAATAAGAGCCAGCCCTGCCTACAAAAAAGTTTACAAATTAATATCAGCAGGTGAATGACAGAAAGTAAGAAACAAACATAATTTCTCAAAACTACAGCAGTAAAAGTAGAAATAGTGGCATTTACAAGGTCATATAAAAATGTAAGTACCAGACAAGCAGGCATCTTGCAGAAAAGTTTGAACTTTGTCTTGAAAGACTTTTTGTAGCTATGTCCTGATAATTAAAACATTACCTTCTAAGGAGAAGCTCCTTAGGATTTAGGAATCAAATGAAACTTACAAGTCTCAGGAAGTTTCTGAAATTTATAATATTCATGGGTTTCCTCCCCAAGATTATATAAGTAGTAGCAATTTTTGAGAAGAGTCCCAGTGACACACCTGTGAGTGACCCCAATAGAAAGCTCCATGGATGCAGCTTTTATAATCATCATACATACTAAGGTGAGCATCTCAATAATGTGGTCACCTTTGAGTAACTTATGCTCCTGGAAGTCACCCCAATAAACTCACTGATTCATTAAGATAGATCAATATGGAACTGTCTCGTTGGTCTCTTTAATGGTGACTATCAGGAGTAAGTATCTCCCTGAGAAAGGTCACAAGAATAAAAAACCTCTACATATAAGAGGGGTAAAAAAAAAAAAAAAAAAAAAAAAAAAGAAGAAGAAGAAAAAGGTCAGAGGATGCTTCCAGCTGAAGACAAAGCCTGTATCATACACCCAGCCAGGTTCTCAGAACTGCCAACCATTGGATTAGCCTTGAAGATCAAGTTCAAGTCAAGAATCAAAGGGACCTAAGCCAAAGAAGCAGTCTACCGTCAGGATGATCACATTAAAAGGCATCATCTTAATTACACTGGGGTTGTTGAGGAATTATTAACAAGCTGGGGTATAATACTATCTTAGTCACTATCCTATTGCTATAAAAAGACACCACAACCAAGACAACTCTTATAAAGAAAGCATTTAACTGATGTCTTCTTTGCAGTTTCAGAGGTTGAGTCCTTTATGGCATGGAGCATGGTGGAAAGTATGGTGCTGGAGCAGTCTCTGAGAGCTGCATCCTGATCTGTAGGGAGGGAGGGAGGGAGAGAGGGAGGGATCAAAACACAGACACAGAGACAGAGAGACAAAGATAGACAAAAATTCAAGCAAGCAGGCAGGCAAGCAGACAGACAGACAGAAAGACAGACAGACAGGCTGGACCCAGCATAGGCTTTTGATGCCTCAAAGCCCACCCCTAGTGTCATACTTCCTCTGACAGGACCATACCTCATGATCCTTCTAATCCTTTCAAAGAGTTCTGCCCCCTGGTGATGAAGCATTCAAATACATGAGCCTATGGGGTCACTATCATTTTCAAATACATGAGCTTATGGGGTCACTATCGTTTAAACAGATACTGCCTTAATTAGGTCTCTGTTACTATGCTAAAATACCATAACCAAAAACAATCTCGCAAGGAAATGATTTAACTTACTGTCCATCCCTGAGAGAAGTCAGAGCAGGAACTCAAACAAGGCAGGAACTTGGAGGCGGAAGATGATGTAGAGGCCACGATGGAGTGTTATTTACAATGCTTTCCATGGCTTGCTGAGCCTGCTTTCTTATAACACCCAGAACCGCCAGTCCACTCACAGTGATGCCACTCACAGGGAACTGGGCCTTCCCACATCAAGAAGATGCACCACATGCTTGTCCACAAGCCAATCTCTCAATTTCTCAGTTGACGTTCCTCTTCTGAAACAACTCTAGTTCTTATCAAGTTGATGTGAAACCAGCCTGCACAAATACTGACAAAAAAGAACAGGATGCTGGGACAAGGGTCTGAGGAGATCACTAACGATGAAGCATATGTGTTCCAGCATCGAGTCCTGGCAGTCTGTGCTTCACTGACAAGTCAAATTCCAAATCTTCACCCCAGTTAACGCTATAAATTCTCACTCGTGCCATACTGAGTGGGGATGGGGTGATCAGACCTAAATCAAGGTAGTTGGGTTGTTGTTGTTGTCTTAAAAAAAGTGTTGGTGGTTATTAAGGTTTTGAGAATGGGCAGTAAAGTAGGCATAGAAGTGGAAAGGGAAGAATATGGAAGAGGAGGGGGAGAGAGACTAACTTAGGAAAAGGACAATATGGGGAGAGGAGCTGACTCAACAGGTAAAAGAGTTCAGTGAAAACCTGACAACCAGAGCTTGATCCCCGGGACCCATACAGTGAAAAGAGAGAGGTGATTACTACAAGCTGCCACTCACCTCCACAAGTGGGCCATGGTATACTACCCAAAATGAATCAATAATTACATAATTTTACAACTTTTTAAATAAAGAAAAGGACAGTTGTAAACACTTGGGTGTAGGCCTTGGCCACTCAAGAATGTTGTGTTTAAGTGTGAAGACAATTTCTGGTAGGTCAGGGCAAGTCAGTACTCCAGCAGGGTTTCATATGTTAGGACAGTTCTTTTTTAATACTTTATTTTATGAGCATTAGTGTTTTGGCTTTCATTCATATGTATCTGGGGGGTGTCAGAGTCACTTGAATGAAAATTATAGACAGTTGAAAGCTGCCATGTGGGTGCTGGAAATTAAACCCAGGTCCTCTGGAAGAGCAGCCTGTGCTCCTAACCGTTGAGTCATCTCTAGCCCAAGATTACGTCTACCAAGAGTCATACACCCAAGCAGAACCAAGAAGGCACACTCATTAGTGTGTCTAGAATATTGGAAGACTGTGTGTGTGTGTGTGTGTGTGTGTGTGTGTGTGTGTGTGTAAAAGGAAAGTAAATTCTAGTAATTTGCTAAATACTTTATCTCCCTTCTCAAAATATAACAATTGGCTAAGATATGGAATCAGCAGAGGTGTCCATCAATGTATGGATGACTAGATAATAAAAAGCAGGCAGCTGCATGATGGGGCATCACTCAGCCATGAAGAAGAATGAAATCCTATCATCTGTAGTGAAATGAAGGAAACTAGAAGTTAGCATGCTAAGCAAAACAAGCTAGGCATGTCCACCTGTTCTCTCTCGTGTGAAAACTTTGCATTAAAACAACAACAAAAAAAGTTTACATGAAAGCAAAAATGAGGTTATTGGAGAATTGGAAAGACACGGGAAGCGTTGGGGAAACAGGTGGGTAGACATGTAGATGGACATGCTTGGTGCATGCTTGGAAATGTCACAGTGAGTCACTTAACTTATATAATTTGTGTGCTAATAATAATAATAATAATTGCAAACAAAAATATAAGATGGGAGCAGCAAGACGGTTCAGCCAGTGAAGGTGCTTGAATGCCAAGCCTGATAGCTTGAGATTCACATGACAGAGGAGACAACGGACCCTGACCAGTGATGTCCTCTGTTCTCCACACCCATTCCTGGTACACATACGCCCATCCACATGCATGCACATGTGCACACACAAGCATATACAGCTACCCACATGCATGCACATGTGCACACACAAACACACAATCAAATAAATGTTACTAAGATGTATGTCATATTTAATATTTACACAAGCACACACTAAAATTTAAATATATGTGTAATCTCTCTCTCTCTCTCTCTCTCTCTCTCTCTCTCTCTCTCAGGTTTAATCCAGAGTTCAATCTAGTTTACATTTATTTCACTGTATTTTATAGAAACTGATTTAAGGAATAATTTTACTCAGTGGTAGAAAAAAAAACTATTTTTAAGTGCACAAGTCCAAAAATCCCAGCCCCCGAGCCAACAAGCCATTGTTTTATAGCATGCACATGTCTTAGCAGGAGTCCCCCTGGACAGCTTTCTCCTTTCCCTACTTTGAATTGGCCCTTGGGCACTTTTAAACTTCAAATCAGAAGTTTCCTTTTAGTAAAGGTCAGCCCTGGAAAATCTCTTCTTACCCCACAAAAAAAGCTCCCTTTCGGGATTCCTAAACTGAAGCTCATTTCCTGAGTTTATGAAACGCCCATCCCCATTACAGCTTCGTGTTGTCTAATTGAGGGAAGGACCCTTTTCGGAGGCCTAACTGCTCCCAGTTGGAGCCATCAGGGCTTTGTGAGAAGCATGCGGGGAGCGTTACTGTTACATGTTCCAGGACATTCTTATTCCTGCCAGTTGTGGGGGGATGCTTCCCTCACCCATATTCACTTATTCCCAGGACATAGCAGGGGCCAACAGCAATAAGGGATCTGCTGCATAGCCAGAAGCAAGAGGCTTGGGGGTCAGCATACTTAGTGCCTGCAACTGACATATCACTTCTCATTGCTGAAAGGGTACCACTTCCATCCATCCTCCCTCTATCCTCAGAAGCAGGGAGCATTATAGGAGAACTGAGCGCAGTCACAGCCATCTGAGTATTAAAGAGAGCAGCACTTCTCAATCTTCCATGATCACAAGACTGCTGTGATCTTGTTCTCGCTATACGGCACACACTGTGCTTAAAGTAAAGACCCCTGAGGGGAGTGTTAAATAATTTGTCCAAGGCAAATGAGATGGTTCACTGGGTAAAGGCACCTTCTACCAAGCCTGAGGATCTGAGTTTGATCCCTGGGATCTGTGTGATAATAAAGAAAGAGCCAGTTCCTTGGGGTCTTCTCTGACTTCCATACTCACACAGTGACATGCAGGTATCCACACAATAAATACACGTAATAAATTTTCAAATGATAGAAATTCATTCAAGACCAGGAAGCTAGAAAGGGCAACAGATAAATCTAGATTTTTCTGGTCTTCAGGACCCTGATTCCCCCACATCAAGTTTCTTCCACAGAAATGAGAAAGTGAGCACTTCCAGCCAAGACTTGAGAGATGTATAGTCACATAAAGTACAGCTCTTTTTTAGTTCGTCTGTTTTATGTGTATGAGTATTTTACGTGTGTGTGTGTGTGTGTGTGTGTGTGTGTGTGTGTGTGTGCGCGCGAGAGAGAGAGAGTATGTGTATATATTACAACATATGCATAGAATGTCTGTAGATGCCATCAAATCCCCCCTGGAACTGAAGTTATAGATGATTGTAAGCTGCCATGTAAATGCTAGGATCCAAACCCAGGCCCTCTGAAGGAGCAGCAAGGGCTTTTAACCTCTACGTCATCTCTCCACACAGTAATCTAAGTTAGTGTAACCATATGACACTTCCTTCTGAATATCTAAACACTGTTAAACCAAAATGTAATGCTTTGACAGCATTAATTCACTATTCTTTTTTTTTTCCTAAGACAGGGTGTCCCTGGGTAGATCTGACTGTCCTGGAACTCACTCTGTAGACCAGGCTGCCCTCAAACTCAGAGATCTACCTGTTTCTGCCTCCCAAGTGCTGGGATTAAAGGCATGTACCACCACCACCTGGCTATTCAAATTATTTTAATTCTTTTCTGTAGAATGATGTCATTATGCAGCAAGGTGGGTCCAGCCTATCATTGGATGAGAAGAAAAGGTAGGCGGGGGGGGGGGGGGAAGTCTAGGAAGGAGAGAGGAGGAGGAGAAGCAGGGAATCAAGATGAAGCCAGCATGGGGTACAGAGCTAAACAAAACGTTCTCAGTTGCGGAATATCGAATGGCTGAGAAACATCTAAGGAAGTGCTCCACATCCTTAGCCATCAGGGAAATGCAAATCAAAACAACCCTGAGATTCCACCTCACACCAGTCAGATTGGCCAACATCCAAAACTCAGATGACAGCAGATGCTGGCAAGGTTGTGGAGAAAGAGTAACACTTCTGCACTGTTGGTGAAATTGTAAACTGATACAACCACTCTGGAAATCAGTCTGGCGATTCCTCAGAAAATTGGACATAGTACTACCTGAAGATCCAGCTATTCCATTTCTGGGCATATACCCCAGAGACACTCCAATATACAACAAAGATACATGCACCACAATGTTCATAGCAGCTCTATTTATAATAGCCAGAAGCTGGAAAGAACCCAGATGTCCTTCAGAAGATGAATGGATACAAAAATTGTGGTACATTTACACAATGGAATACTACTCAGCTATCAGACACAATGACTTAACCAAATTCTTAAGAAAATGGTTGCATCTAGAGAATATCATCCTGAGTGAGATAACCCAGTCACAAAAGAACAGACATAATATGCAGTCACTGATAGTGGGATGCTAACCCCAGAGGCTCAGACTGCCCCAGAAACAACTCACAGACTGTGTGAAGTTCAAGAAAAAAAGAAAACAAACAAACAAAAAAAAAGTCATGCTCAATCCTTACACACCAAGAAAACGTTGACTAATTCCGGGTTACACTCTGTTTTACATGTACTTTTTGCTCATTGTAACTAGTAAGACCTTAATGCAGAATATCAAACCTTAGAAAAAAAAAAAAAAGCCAAGCACTGACACAATTGTATTTGTATACATTTATGCAAAAATGTTTAAATTTTTTTCTTTTATCTTTGTTTTTTAAGATAAAGTTTAAAAAAGAAAAAGATAAAGATAAAAAGTAAAGAAAATCACAAATCATTCTGCTTAATCTTTACACACCAAGGAAACTTTGACTATTTCCAGGTTACATCTTGTTTTTTGCTCATTGTAACTAGTAAGATTTTAGTGCATAGTATCAAACCTTTAAAAAAAATCAGGTACTGATAAAAATGTATTCATTTACTTTTATGCAAAAATGCTGAAAATCTGTACATATATCTTAGTTTTTTAAAATAAAGTTGTTCAATTTATTTAAAAAAAAAAAAGATGAAGCCAGCAAAGAAGAATTTGTGGTTTTAATTGGCGATAAGTAATACGCATATTTTAAGGGTTCCTATAGGTCAATTTGTCTTATCTAGGTGGGCAGTTTATATCTTTGTCAATTGGTTGTAAGCTTATTGTGTGGATGTATTGTGGATTGAGATTTTAACATATAAATCTGATTGGTAAGTTATTGATTATTGAGTCATGATTTTACCAGGCTGTGGGGAATGTGAACAAAATTCCCAGCAGGCACAGAGACAGATGGGAGAGGGCAGCTCATGGACCGTGTGGCAGCCGGAGCATGCAGATCTGGCTCAGTGGCCTGCAGCTCCATGCAGAGTGAGAAAGTGTAAGTAATGGTAGCCATTGGTCCTCTTTTATTTTTACTGCAAAACTTTTCTATCATTAAATATTCAAGTTCAGAGTCTGTGACACGTATTTAAGCCATTCGTTTTTAAACAGGGGCCTATTATCCTGGAGTGCCTTAAGTTCTGAGCCACTAGACTGCAGTAGACTCTAGGGCATGAGGCAGTCGTGCCCTCCTTGTGTTCATCCCAAACACCACACATTTTCAAGTAACAGTTCTGCACTTCGGGGAGTCAGGGCAAGAACCTGGATGCAGAAACTGAAGAAGAGATTAAAGAGGGGTACTACTTCCTGATTTATTCTCAAGGCTAGCTCTTCCTGCTTTCTTACAGAACACAGGGCTAACTTCCCACAGATGACCCTTCACACAGTGTGAGGTAGAGCTCTCCCACATTAGTCATTAATTTCATTTTTTAAAAAATGCCCCCACAGACTTGCCCAGGAGCCAAACAAATAGAAGCAATTCCTCTGCTGAGGTTCCCTCTTCCCAGGTAACTTTAGTTTATGCCAAGTTGACAAATCCTAACCAGTATAATTGATTCCTTATAAACTGGACACACAAACACATCACTATTAAACCATAACCTTCTGTCTTAGAATCCTATTGCTGTGAAGGAACAACTCTTATAAAACAAAATATTTAATTAGGGATCACTTACAGTTTCAGAGGTTTAGTCTTATCATCATGATAGGAAATATGGCAGAGTCGAGGCAAACATTGTACTGAAGAGCTGAGCCAAGACTTCTACAAGTTGATCCAAAGGCAACCAGAGTAGGAAAGCGTCTTCTGCAAGCAGTCATGAGGAGGGACTAGATCAACCAAATTTGAGGATATATATGAGACCTCAAAGCCCCAGTTCTACAGTGCTGCACTTCCCATGGGCTAAGCAAATTCAAACCACCATACCCCCATAATCTCACATTAACCTTGTAATATAAAACATGGCATAACTTTGAAAACCTCACCTTTTAAAGAAATCAAACACTTTAAAAGTTCTAAGTCTCTTTAACACATCTAAAGGTCTCATAACTATGGGATCCTATAGAAAAACCAGGGCACAGTTATAATAAAAGCAAAAGCAAAATCTAACTGTAAAAAGTTTGATGTCCAACATCTGGAACTCATCCATGATCTTCTGGGCTTCAACAGGCTTGAATAGAGCCACTTACCCAGCCTTATCATTCAACACACAAACACACACACACACACACACACACACACACACACACACACACACATACACACACACACCATGAATCTTGACCCATAGACCCAGGCTGGCTTCATTCTGTACCTGCCACTGTCCTACAGGTCATCTCATGGTCCTGTTGTTTTCAATATGCTGAGATCTCAACTGAAACAGAGGCTACACCTTCACCAATGACATCTTGATCTCTCTTCAAGGAGTCCTATCCTGACACATAGTGATAAGTCTCAGTTTCTCTCCATGACTCCACTGAAACTGATGCTTCACCTTCACTAATGGCCTCTTACAGTGTCAATTCTTATCATCAACTCTCGATGATCCCTTCAATTCTGTAGATTTTCATGCAAAAATGAAAACAGGATTGCATAGGAGATTCTTATACAAGTTTAGCTGCCAACTTGAGATGCAGCATTAACTCACTTTGGACCACAGCTTCTGTGTGCTAACCTCAAAGAAATACTTTCCAGGTGACTTGTCAATAGTTCTAGTCTTATATTAAGTGCAGATAATTATGCCCAACTAACCAACATCAATTATCCCAGTAAAGCGAAAGTTGCACTCATACATTCTTAATCTAAAAATATCAATATTAACAGCCCTAATAGTCTTGGTGTCCCTCTGAAATTTCATAAGGAGAATATTAATTCTGATAGAACATTCTATAGAGTGTTGCTCATAGCTCTCATCCCAACAGAGGGAAGTCTGGGATGACTTCTGGAAGATAGATGGTATCAATTTCATTCTGAAAGAAGTGCAGTACTTACATGGAAAAGAAACACTGTGTGTGTGTGCGTGTGTGTTCATGTTATGAGTGCTGGGTGGAAGCTACATGACATTCATTGACCTATTCATTCATGTCACTAAGTTATTCACCCAATAATCTTAAGATTAGCTCCACATGCAGACACTGACTGTGGGGGGTCCATGTTTCGTCTGTTATCTGCAATTTCCCACAAAACATTTCTACTAATCTCTGAGCACCCAATAGCTTTTCTAGCCCAAAGTTCTAAATCCCACCATAATCTTCCCCAAAAGCACCAAAGCCATGGCTGTCACAGCACTGTCTGCTCTATGGTACCAATTTCTACTCTAGCTACATTTTTCTGTTGCTGTGACAAATAGCATGACCAAAACAACTTGAATGGGAGAGGGTTTGTTTTATCTTACACTTCCAGCTAACAATCCCTCACCAAGGGAAGTCAGGCAGGAACTCAAGGCAGGAAACGAGAACTAGACCATAGACCAAGAAGGGCACCGCTTACTAGCTTATTTTCCATGGCTTGCTCAGTCTGCTTCCTTATACAACCCAGAAAGCTTCTTCAACCATAAATACACCAGCTCTTCTCTTACAGATGGTAAGACTGTGAACACTGTTCATCAATGTTCAGTGATTGCTTTTAGCATTGATTATTCCTTCTATATTTATGAATTGGCAATAAAATTTAAGGATGGATACATCCCAGTCAATTTATGTGTTTATCCATTTACTCATGAATCTCTGTAAGATTTGCTGGGTTATAGCCCAGTTGATGCTAAAATTAGCCTACATTTAGCTACAGGGTGTGTACTCTAACTATCTCTGGTGTCTTTTTTTTTAATTGATAAGTGTCAGCTTCTTAATGGGGGCAACATGGCTTCCCATGTGTTGCAAATGGAATGTGTACTGTCCCCCACAGGTTCATTTGATCACTTGGTCCCCAGGTGGTAAAGCAGTGTATGGAGAGGCTATGAAACCTTTGGGACATGGAGCCTGGCTCAGTGTACATTATAAGGAATAGGAACGTGGTTGGCTGATTGGCTGATTGGCTGGATGGCTGATTGGCTGATTGGCTGGCTGGCTGATTGGCTGATTGGCTGATTGGCTGATTGGCTGATTGGCTGATTGGCTGGATGGCTAATTGGCTGATTGGCTGGCTGGCTGATTGGCTGATTGGCTGATTGGCTGATTGGCTGATTGGCTGATTGGCTGATTGGCTGGATGGCTGATTGGCTGGATGGCTGATTGGCTGATTGGCTGATTGGCTGATTGGCTGATTGGCTGATTGGCTGATTGGCTGGCTGGCTGGCGTTTTGCTTTGTTTGTTTTTGGTTTTTGGTTTTTTTTTTTTTTTTTTTTTTTTTTTTTTTTTTTTTTTTTTTTTTTGGCTTTTGAAGACAGTACCATTCTTTTGAACCTCACACTCTCCCGTACTCAAGTTACAGATCTGCCCAAGCACACCTAACTCACTGTGTGTTCTTAGAGCTCCTCGAGGCAACGGGGGAATGAGGTATAAACGTACATACTGTTTGCCATTCAGACTTTAACATTTGCAAGGGCCATATGTACAGAAAAAAGATTTCTTGGGTTAAAAAGTGCAAAACAATACAAATTGATTTGAAATTCTGTCAGTTGTTCACCAACACTCCCTGGCAACAACATACATAATACATTGAAAAAGGAACTGAATCTAGAATCTGGGTGAATTTTCACTTTTCAATCAGCTCTGTGGGGCTGCAGAGAGAGCTCAGTGGGTAGAGTACTTGTTGCACAAGTGTGAAAGTCTGAGTTTGGATCCGTAGCATTCATGGAAAAGAAGTTGCTGGGGCTGGGAAGAGACAGAGCCCCAGGGCTAAAGCACCAGCCAGCCTAGCTTCAACAGAAGATCAGAGGGGCCACTAGAAGACAAGCTAAATCAGCTCTGATCTCCACATACAAGCACCCTCACAGACACAAACATACACACACAAACATACTCACTCACACACACACACACACACAAATGTTTACTCACATTTACATACATATTACACATACACACTCATTCTCTCTCACACACACACACAAACACACACACACACACACACATTTACCCACATGAACACACACACACATTCACACATTCTCACTCACACATAAGCACACATCAATTCATTCACACAGAGAGACATACACACATTCATTCACACATACACAAACACACACACACATTCACATGAATTCACTTACACATACATACTCACACACACTCACTTGTACTAACATACATACATTCACACACTCACACATACACACACACACACTCAAATACTCACTCACACATACACACACATTTACACACACACATTCACTTACATATACACACACATTCACACACTCTCACTCATATACAAGCATATATTCATTCACACAGAGACATACACATTCACTCACACAAACACACACACATTCACTCACACAGACACACACACATTCACTCACACAGACACACACACATTCACATGCATTCACTTATATATACACACACTCAATTGTACTCATATATACATATTCACACACTCACATACACATAAACTCACACATTCAGAGAGAGAAACAGAGCGAGGGAGGAGGGGGAAAGAGGGAGGGAGGGAGAGAGGGAGGGAGCGAGGGAGGGAGAGAGAGAAGGGCCATAAAAAGCAATGCTTACTTGAGGAATTGTCACCCTATAAAATATATTTAATTACAAAAGAACCACTCTGGCTTGTTAACTGTTTGATAATTAAATAGTTGGAAATATTCAGAGTAGAAAAGGCCTCTGGTTTCTCTCAAACTATGTTGTTCCAACCAGAGTGACCTAAGTATAATCGAAGCTGAAACACCACTTTCATATTTCTAGGAAACCCTCATGCCAGAATTCAGTGCTTAGAAAAGGAACCAGCCTTCATTAAAGTTCCCAGATGTAGGGATAAAAACCAGGAAAGAAAGCATTCTTACTACTAGTGTGCTTAGCCATAGGCCAGAAAAAGATCTCAATGGAGGCAGAGGGTGTGAGGTGAACCCCCCCCCCACCCTGACTCCTTAGTGACATCCTGCTGAAAGAGTCCAGAAGGGAGGCATGAAAGCAGTCTTGCTGGAGCAGCCCTCTCTGTCTGGCACCCCAAGGGGCTGACATTACAGGTCACAACCAAAGTAGGGAAAATCTGGCAAGTCTTCAAGTCCCTTTCCTCTCACAACCTGTTTTTATCGCCTTAGCCACTAATCACTAATGATGAGTCCAGAGTCACTTGAGAAGTCTTTTTTGCTTTGTGAGTGCTACGGTTTAAATGTGAAAGTTCCCCCGGAGACTAGTGTTTGAACACTTGACTCCCAGCTGACAGCACTGTTTGGGAAGGACCTTTATGATCTGGGTCCCACTGGAGGAGAGAGCATAGTAAGAGCAGGGTAAAGGGTTAGGACTTGGCCCCACTTTTGGTCTAGCTTTCTGCTTTGCAGTACTCTATTAGATAAGAGCAAGCAGCCTCACCAAACGGCTGCCTCAGCTGTGAGCTACTCTGTCCCATCCTATCCCCACCTGCAAACCGTGTGTTTTAGTTAGGGTTTCCATCGCTATGGAGAGACACCATGACCAATGCAAGTCTTATAAAAGACATCAAATTGGGGCTGGCTTATAGGTTCAGAGGTTCTGTCCATTATCACCAAGGCAGGAAATATGGAAGCATGCAGGCAGACATGGTGCTAGAGAAGAACCTGAGAGTTCTACATCTTGATCCAAAAGTACCCAGAAGACTGTCTTCCAGGAAGTTAGGGGAAAGGTCTTAAAGCCCAACCCCAGCTACTCCAACACACCTACTCCAACATGGCCACACCTACTGCTTGAACTAAGCATATTCAAACCACCACACCATGGCTCTGAATAATCCTTTCTCCCTTTAAGTTGCTTCCTTGGGTGTTTACAGTGACAAAAGACATCAGTGACACAGTATGCTCCTTACAGTCAGAGCATCTCAGAGAGAGGTCCTGCTTGCCTGTTTGTCCCTAATGATGACTCCTCGTTCCTTTTGCTCTTTCGGGAGGACCCAAGTTTGGTTCCCAGCACCCACATCAGGTGGCTCACACTTGCCCATATCTCTAGCTCTTTTCTAACCTCCAGGGCACCAGAACATACATTCCATACATTTACCCAAGCACATAAGCATAAATAAAAATAAACCTATTTTCTTTTCAATCATTCAGAAAATTTTGGTTTCAGGTGTGAATAGAACTTTGTGCTAGTTGATATTTTGTCAACTTGACAAACCTTGATATAGGAATATCCAGGAAGAGTAAATCTCAATAGCAGAACTGCCTCCATCAAAATGACCTACGGACAAGTCTATGGGAGCGTTTCTTGATTGGTGATAGATGTAGGAAGTCCCAGGGCACCATGAGCAGAGCTACTCCTGTGTGGGTTGTCCCGGGGGGTATAGGAAAGCAAATTGAGGGGGCTGAAGAGATGGCCCAGTGGTTAAGAGCACTGGCTGATCTTCCAGAGGTCCTGAGTTCAAATTCCACCAACCACATGGTGGCTCACAACCATCTGTAATAAGATCTGATGTCTTCTTCTGGTGTATCTGAAGACAGTGACAGTGTATTCATATATAATAAATAAGCAAATCTTTAAGAAAAAGAAAGACAGAGAAAGAAAGAAAGAGAGAGAGAGAGAGAGAGAGAGAGAGAGAGAGAGAGAAAGAAAGAAAGAAAGAAAGAAAGAAAGAAAGAAAGAAAGAAAGAAAGAAAGAAAACTGAGCAAGCCTTGGGGAAAAGCCAATACTCAATGTTTCTCCATGGTTTCTGCTTCCTTTCTTGCCCTGAGTATGAAGGACTGTGACCAGGAAGTTATAAAATAAAATTAACCCTTTCCTCTACTGGTTACTTGTAGTCATGGACTTTGTCACAGCAACTGAAAAACAAAACAAAACAAACCTCCAACATTTTCTGAAGTGGCCCTGAGCACTAACTCTGTATTCTGTACTATATACTTATGCAAAGTGGAATTCTCAACATTGAAGATTATAAAACCAAAAATACCAATCAACACTGGAAGACATTGGAGATGCTCAAAATCCTGCAGTACTAGATAATTCTGTGAAGATTTTGTTTTTTAAATTTAATTATTTTATGTGCATGATCTACATGCCTGGTACTTGTGGAGGTCAGAAGATAGCATCAGATTCCCTGGAAATGGAGTTACCAATGATTTTAAGCCACCATACAGGTTCCAGGAATCAAATCTGGGTCTGCTGCAAGAATAAGGGGCACCTTATTCTTATTCTTATTCATAACTGTTGAGCCATCTCTCTAGCCCCAAGATCTAATTCGTCATGCAAAGAAGTTCATTGTCAGATAAACAAGTACATCCATTTCACTGGTACATAAACTTTTTACATCATTAATAAACAGTAAAATTGTATACACATCAAAATATGTTCTGAGATAAATTTCTTTGTGATTTTTTACGGGTGTTTGATTTAAGCATTTAGTTCATATACCTGTATACCTGATGTTGCATAAAAATTCCCCAGCACAAGAGATCGTGAATGGAGAAAGTTTAAGAAGTTATAATGTGCTTCACAGAAAGCTACACGCCCTAGTACAAGGCTCCAGATGGAAGCTTTGGACTCTAGAGAACAGCTCAGCAAAAAAAAAAAAAAGGCTGGGAATCCTGACTGTGCGCTCAACATTGACTGGGTTTCACCACTGCCCATTGCCTGGTTTCTTAGGGGTAGGGTGCTGGGATATGAGGTGGGCAAGAAATCTGTGTTGCAGCTCTCCAGGTGATTTCTGACATCCAATGTACCGACTATAATTAACAATATACCCAGTATCCCCCACATTGCCACATGTTCTTATCAGAAAGAAACAAGGGTGTGCTGTGTAGTACATTAGTTAGCATGATCTTATCATTCCATGTTATGGGCATATTCCATCACATACCGCACCAGACTGTGTGTATTAACAAGTATGTCGTTTTCATATGTGAAATCAAAACTAACCACATTTTAAGAAATATTATTGTACCTAATATATATATATGTGTATCCATGTATAAAATTCCATAGTTTTCACATACCAACAAAAAACATGTTATTTTACACTTTGTGTGAGGTTATTTGAATGTACAGTTGATTTTACACGCTATGGAAATAGAACATTTTAGTAAGTTCTGAAAGTTTAGAATGCTAATGCCTGATGTTGCTTAGATAAAACTTGCCCAGTAGGTGGTACTGTTCTCTCTGAAACAAAACAGATGACCCTGCAGAGGGCCAGCTGCTTTCTTAAAACAAAACAGAACAGAACAAAAACCAGGAAGTCTTGTGGAAGAGCTGAGGGAAGAATTGAGGAACCCAGAGGTATAGGACTCCAGAAGAAGACCAACAGAATCAGGTAGCCTGCATCCCTGCATCCTTGGGGGCTCCCAAAGACTGAACCACCAGCCAAAGAGCATTCAGAAGCTGGACCTGCCCCCCCCCCAACCTCCATACATACGTAGTAGATGTGTAGCTTGGTCTTCGTGTAGGATCCCCAACAACTGGAGCAGAAGCTGTCCCCGGCTCTGTTGCCTGCCTATGGATCCCATTTCTGTAACTGAGCTGTCTTACCTGGCTTCGGAGGAAAAGAATGTACCTAGTGCTTTGGTGACTTGATGTCCCGGGGTAGACTGGGGAAGCTGCCATCAAGATGCAAAGTGAATAAATAAATTAATGGGGAGAAAAAGTACTTATTGATGGAGATGTGGTAGACACAAGAAGCCCTGGACTGACTTTGGAACCCCACCAAAAGTGGGCATGTAGGCAGATACTAGTAACAGGACAATCGGAAGTTCAAGGCCATCCCTAAGTACATATTAAGTTTAAGTCTAGCCTTGACTACTTTTAAGAGCCACCTCTCCCCCAGTCTCAAAGCAAACCAACAACAAAATAAATCAGAGACGAGGGCTTGTCGTCTGTTTATATGTGAGTTCAGGAAGGAATCCTGAAAGGCGGCTGCTGAAAAAGTGGATTTAGTAGCAAACAAAAAAAAAAGCCACTGTAGAGGGTGGTGATTAGTTCAAGAGAAGAATGGTTGGATTCCTCAGGCTTCCACATAAACATAAGGACTTAAGTAACAGTTACTTATTTAAGAAGTTATGAATAATTCTTTTTGCTTTATAACATTGTTCTCAGCACATTCCCAATATGTGCTATGTGATCTCTCCCACAAACAGACAGAGGAGGGAGTTACTGTATCCATCGGCTTTCCGTTACTGTAACAGAACACCGAAGACTTGAGTTTGTAAAGAAAAGGTTTAGTTTAACTCATAATTTTCCAAATTTGGGTCTACACTCAATTGCCCACACTACTTTGGGGCCTCTGGCATGGCAGTGCATGACAGAAGCAATGTTCTCGTAGCCAAGAATAAAGGAGCAAGAGGAAGGGGCCAGAGTCCCACCATCTCACACCTCCATGGTCTGTAGTATCCTGCTGTGCCTTATCTCTTAAACCTCTAACACCTTCCAGTACCACGGAGCTGAGGACTGAGCCTTTTACACAGGTGCCTATGGGGAGTCTTATCTAACCACACCCATAGTGCCCCCATTTCAGAGAATGCAAAACTGAGGTCAAGTAACTTATCTATAGTTTCCCAACTGGTGTAAGTGATGGAGTTAAGATTTCAACCCAAGTGGTCCAGCCCCAGAGAGTGTGATCTAAACATCTACACTGATAGCATCACGCTCTCCAGCCCTCGTGAGAGCATTAATATCCCAGCAATATTATCCTGGATAATTATGATGAAAACAATAATATCTGGCACCACGTGGGTAATTACTAGAGAGGAGGAGACACTTACCTGGCCTTTCCCATGTAGAACGGATGGTGAGGTTAACGAGTCCATCACGGAAAGCCCCGTGTCACGTGACTCATTTCCATCTGACTCCACAGAGGAATTCCTTTTATGGCTTTTCTGAGCGCCTTACCAGGAAAGGAGAGTCTATGTCCTGAAAGCTTGCCTTTTCCTCATGGCTGGACTGTTCCGTGCTCACAGAACTAAAGGCAAGGTCAAAGGTTCCTCTTCAATTCTTCCCCGGGTGACCGAGGGAGCATGAGCCAGACTCCACCGCCCCATCCCACACTCTGCCCCGCCCCTGCTCCCTTTACCCCAGCTTCTGCCTCCACCCCACCCACCCACTTTATCTCAGCCAAGCAGCTTGACTTCTTACAGAAACAGGGGCGAAGGAGAGGATGGGACGAGCAGAGTCTGTTCTGAGCGTGGTAGCTCTCTGCACGCGTCCTCTCACCACGCTGCTCCGCTGCATGCTTAACCGTAACCAAGACCTGTGTGGTCTTTGCCTCAGTTTCCGTCTCTCTATAATAGGCATGCACCCTTTCAGGGGAGTCAACAATAGATGAGTTAATATGGGTAAGGCAGAAGTATGCCGAGTATATAGTAGAGAACAATCCATTTTAGCTCTAAAGGGTAGGGACATGGCTCAGCTACAGAGCATCCACCTACCGGGCACGAGACCCTGGGCCCCTCCACCAACACCACAAAAATCTTCCGTGTCTATCGTTTAATATTTGACTTGAGTCGCTTAATAACCTTACAGGGGAGTGCAGAGTGGTCACAACAAAATTTCAGAAAATTCAGAGAGCTTCCCCAGAGCCTAAACGGGCCTGAGAGAGATGGGAAGAATACCTGATGCGTAGCGGATGTTCGAACAGCCACCGCCGGTGCTGTTCTCCTATGACAAGGGTGGACTTAGGTCGTCTATGTGTCCTTTTTAATTGAATCGCATATTAATTCTACAAGTCAACGGCATGTCTATGCTCACAGATAGTGCTGGGTTCTATCCCAAACCTCCGGACTCTGGCCTCTAGCCTCGACTTCTACGTGTTTACTTATTTGCTGTTTTGGTTGTTTGGTTTGTTGGTTGGTCGGTTGGTTGGTTCGTTGCTTATTTGTTTGTTTGTTTGTTTGGTTGGTTGGTTGGTTGGTTGTGTGGGTGGTTGGTTGGTTGGTTGGTTGTGTGGGTGGTTGGTTGGTTGGTTGGTGGTGTGGGTGGGTGGTTGGTTGGTTGTGTGGGTGGGTGGTTGGGTAGTTGGGTGGGTGGTTGGTTGGGTGGGTGGGTGGTTTATTTTGTTTTGTTTTTTCTTCCTGCCTTCAATTCCACAGGCCGAAGAGAAATATAGTTTACAACACAAGCATGAGCCACAGCTAACATACTTACAGGTTGTACTGGGTGCACTGTACCCAAATGCCAGAGAAGGAACAATTAAAGGAGAAAGGGCTCATGCTTTGAGGGGAAATAGTCCACCATCCCAAAGAGGGCACTGCCAGGTCTTGCTTATGACTCACTGAGCCAAGAAACAGAAAGAGTAGGGGCATCTGGCTGTGAACATCAAGGTCCTGACCCCAGTGACCCACTTCCTCCAGCTAGACCACATGTCTCAGTGGTCTACAGTCTCCTAAACCAGCACCACCAACAGGGGACCAAGTATTCAGACACCAAGCCCACAGAAGACATTCCACATTCAAACTATAGCCATGTTAAAGTCAACCAAATCTCAATAAAGTAAAATAAAACTGCCCCCCCTTTTTGGTTTGGTTTGTAGTTTGTGGTTTGGTTTTTAGGAGCAATGTCAGAGGTTGGCACTGGCTGTCTTTCTCTATTACTCTCCATTTTATTTAATTATTTTTATTTTTATTTTATGGCCATTTTCCTGAGTGTGTGTCAGTTTAGCACATGCATACCTAGTGTTTGGGGAGCCCTGAGGAGGGTATCAGATCTGTTGGATCTACCACTTGGGTGTCAGGAATCAAGTCCAGATCCTTTGAAGAGGAGCCAGTGCTCTTAACCACAGAGCCGTCTCTCCAGCCCCCTTCCTTATCATTTTTAAGATAAGGAAGTTATTAACCCTGCCACTGATCTTGGATCATGAGCCTCTACATCCTCCTCAGCACAGCATCATAGGTACACACCAATGTGCTCATGGCTTTGCATAGGTGCTGGAGAGACCAAGCCAGGTCCTCATGTTTGTGTGAAAACTACTTTACCAACTTAGCCATCTCTCCAGGACCCAGTTTTTAAACATATTCAGTATCTCTAGTTGCCAAGAAAACACAATGTAAAGCCAAAATGAGGTACCATCTCACCCTATTAGGTGGCTAATTTTTCTATGTAAAAATAAGGCCAGGGCATGAAAATAAAGTGAATAATAGAAAGATTCTGGGAAACAATATGAAAGTTTCCTTTTTAAAAAACTAAAATAGAATTATTGTTGTATACAGCAAGACATTACTAGATACATGATCAAAGAAGGAAACTGCTCTATGAAAGAGATGGATAAACTCAAGTTTATTAACAGATGACCAGATAAAGAAAATGTTAGATAGTAGATAGACACACAGGAGACAGACAGACAGACAGATGATTGATAGATGAATGAAAGGGTAAAGGAAATTCGAGATAGAAGATAGATAGATAGATAGATAGATAGATAGATAGATAGATAGATAGATAGATGACAAAGAAATAGACAATAGATATATAGACAAATGATAGGTGTACTGGCTGGTTTTGTGTCAACTTGACACAGCTGGAGTTATCACAAAGAAAGTAGCCTCAGTTGAGGCAATGCCTCCATGAGATCCAGCTGTAAGGGTGGAGAGCCGAGCCCATTGTGGGTGGTGCCATCCCTGGGCTGGTAGACATGGGTTCTATAAGAAAGCAGGTTGAGCAAGCCAGGGGAAGCAAGCCAGTAAGTAACATCCCTCATGGCCTCTGCATCAGCTCCTGCTTCCTGACCTGCTTGAGTTCCAGTCCTGGCTTCCTCTGGTGATGAACAGTGATAGGGAAGTGTAACCTGAATAAACCCTTTCCTCCTCCAACTTTCTTCTTGGTCATGATGTTTTCTGCAGGAATAGAAACCCTGACTAAGGCAATAAGTAAGTAGAAATAAATTGATAAATGATTGATAGCTAAATGATAGATATATAATAGATGACAGATTTATAGATGATAGATAAATGATAGATAGATAGATAGATAGATAGATAGATAATAGATAGATAGATAGATAGACAGACAGACAGACAGACAGACAGATAGATAGATAGATGGATGGATGATACAAAAGGACTGACAGATGATAAGTAATAGAAATCAAGATGATAGGTGTGGAGGGAAATCTAATGATCTAATGAGAGGCTTCTCCACCACACAATGCTATAAGACCGTGTCACTTGTGGCAGCACAGATGAACCTGGAGGACAGAGCACAAGGTGACACAAGATATGAACAAAGCACAGCTGGCACATGACCTCACACACATGTGAGAACATTGATCTCACAGAATATATGAGTACATGTTACTGGGATGGAGAATAAAGGGATATGAAGAGGTTGGCCACTGGACAGGTCATACTTCATGAGAAGAAAAATGTGTGCTGTTTGCCATTGTACGGTAAGGTGAGGGTGACAATGGTCCACGATAATATATTGTTTCCAAAGAGCTTACAGAGAGGGCTTTGTATGTGCCCACCACAAAGAAATTAGTTGTTTATGGTGATGGGTGTGCCAGTTGCCCTTCACTGGATCCTGACCCATACGTGCACATATCAAAGCATCACTTGGGAGCTGGAGAGATGCTCAGTGGGTTAAGTCCTTCTGCACAAGCATGAGGAAAGACCTGGCCAGATTCCCAACTATGAACACTAGGCGTGGCAGCACACATCTATAACCCCAGAGCTCAGGAGAGGAGGAAGACAGGCAGAGTCTATGGACTCACCGAACACCCTAGCCAAAGGGCAAAGGCTCAGAGGAAGACTCTGTCATTCACCCCTGGCCTCCATGTGTGCATTCATGGGCACATACACTTATACACAGACACACAAAAATACCACATTGTACCTCCTAGTTGCATATAATTGCTATGTGTGAATCACAAATGTAAAGTTTCTAAATAATTAAAATAAATAAGAAATAATAGCTTGACACACAAAAATCTGGTTTCAAGACTTACTTTTTTCCCACAAATCAGTTATTACAATATTGTTCACTCTCACTAAGACTAATTTTACAGTCACACAAATATTTGAAAGTTTAATTTTAAATTCTATGAGAAAGAAAGATGAATATATCTTCATAGGAAGTTATTCCAAGTCGGTAAAAGACTGAAAACTTTGCTAAAATAATCATTTCAACAAAGACAGACATCTCTTGATAGGTTTCTTAAGAAAGGAAAATAATAGTTAAAGGGCCAACAAGAGTGACAGGGATGAATGTCTCCTGCCACATGGGCCTGGGGCAAAGCTAGAAGGAGAGCTGCCCCCACACAGTTGTCCTCTGATCTGCATATGTGTACCAAGCCATGTGCATCTGCATGCACATACCATACACACACCATACACACATCATACACACACCATGCACACACCAGAGAAAACACTATACACACCATTCACACACCATACACACACCAGTGCACACACCAGAGCAAACACTATACACACACCAGAGCACACCAGAGCACACCAGAGCACACACCATAAACATACCAGACCACACACCATGCACATACCATGCACACACCATACACACATCATGCACACATCATACACATACCAGAGCACACACCATACACACACCATACATACACCATACACACACCAGAGTACACACCATGCACACACCAGTGCACACATCAGAGCACAAACCAGTGTATACACCATCCAGGCACCATAAACACACCAAAGCACAGACTATACACATAACAGGGTACACACCAGTGCACACACTATACACACACACCAGTGCACATAACATGCACAAACCAGTTCACACACCATATACACATCATTGCACACACCAGAGCAGACACCATACACACACCAGTTCACACTCCATGCACATGCCATACACACACCATCCACACACCATGCACACACCAATTCACACACCAGTGCACACACCATACACACATCAATGTACACACCAGAGCACACACCATACATACACCATACACACATCAATGTACACACCAGTGCACACACCATACACACACCATATATACATTAACGTACACACCAGTGCACATACCATACACACACCATGCACACATCATACACACACCATGCACACACCATACACACACCATGCATACACCATGTACACATCATATACGCACGATATACACACCAGTGCACACTTTTACAATTTCCTTTGTTTTAAGGGTAAATGGTACAATTTATTAGGTACCCAGGGATGCAGTTTGACAAAGGTCTTAAAAAAATGTCTACAAAGGAATTTCAACTTATTTTTTAATCAATATTAAATGTCATCATATTTATAATAAATTGCAAAGCGAATTAAAGTGAACCTTCATTCATATCTGTTTTCCTCAAGTTGCTAATTTTTATTTCTAAAAAACCTATTTATTACATCTTTATTTTACCCTATTTTCAGATGATAAGTCGTACACAGACGGTGTGTATATGGTGTGTACACTAGTGTGTGTATGGTATGTATGTAGTATATGTATATATTCTGGTCGATACAAAATTAGTCCAAAATGTAGACACGGGCTCTGTTTCTATGAGGGAACTGCAGAGATATCTCATGGAGAAGACTGCAGGCTGAGTGGAAGATTACCCCACAGACTACCTCCCACCGGCCCAGCCTCCATGCCTTTCCCACAGTAGTAGACAGTATCCTGTGAGCCTTGAGCCCAAATAAACATCCCCTCCTTTGGGCTGTTTGTGTCAGATGTTGGTCACGGTTATAAGAAAGACCAACCACGAAAGGCAGAGTCTTGGGGCTGAAAGTGATGCCTTCAAGAAATTCATCTTCTGGGCTGGCAATGAACCTGGGGGCCAGCACAATAAACAGCTCAAAGTACTTCGTACAAATCTCTGCCATTCAGGACTGGAGAGATGGTTCTGTGGGTAAAGCACTTGCTAGACAAGCTTGGGGAGCTGAGTTCAAATCCCCAGCACCTGCTACAGATGGGGACATGGGAGGTCAAGACAGGGGGATCCACAGTAGCCTACAGCAGCCTGGTGTAGTCAAACAACAAACAAAAAAAGATGACAAGCAAAGATGGAACCCAAGGTTCCCTCTGACATTTATAGAATACCACTGTGTTCTTTTCAGTCTGTCTGTCAGTCTATGTGTCTCTCTCTGCATGTCTCTGCCTCTCTCCTCCCTCTCTTTCCATCCCCCCCTCCTTCTTTCTCCATTCCTCTCCCCTTCTGTCCTTCCTCTCCCCTCTCCCCCTTCTACTTTCTCCCCCTTTCCCCCGTTTGCCTATAATCTTCTTCATAAATTGACAACAGAATCTCAGAGATTATATAAAACCTTCTCGTTCCTTTTGAGGGTCAGTAGATGGTGGATTAGTTGGTTCATTTGGAATTTCCCACAGTTCAATCAAGAAGTGATGGGAGTGTGTGTCAATATAACTACAGCTACCAGAGTGTCCAATGTGTTTGTCCTAGCTGTCAGCAAAAATAAGAACACTCTGTTTCTCTAGAAGCCGGCTCCATGGACACTCCTGTATTGTTCTATAGCCCTTCCATTTGTCCACAGGCTCCCCGAGGAGGTGCCAAGGCAGCCATGGTTCATTCTGAGGGCACGCACCTAAACAAGTGTGAGTCCAGCATCCCAGATGCCTAGGTTCACAGCCATCATTTCTCTAGTCCCCAACAAAGATAATCAGACACACACACACACACACACACACACACACACACACACACACACACAGGAGAAGGCCAACCAGCTCCTGTTTTTCTGTGTCGTACAGAATTTTTATGCAAAAGGTTCCAGTGAGTGTGAAAATACTGAAAGTCCTCAGATTAAAGGAAAACCTTTATCCTCTCCCCATCCTCGATCTGAGAACCCAGGATCACTCTTTTCCAGAGAATAGCCTTCCGGAAGTGGTTGAAGCTGAGCAAACTGGCTCCAGCCTCTGTCTCTGCGCTCACTCCAACCCAGCAGGTTTTATGGGTTATTTGTTATCACAGTACTGTCTCACCGTAAAGGTCAGCGAGGCTGACTGTTATTACCTTCCGTATTTGTTTTGGCAGATCCTAGTTGTAATACGAATTTAGTTAAATATAACTAGGATATAAAGTATACACACTGATGCAGGCTGGATTCACAAGCCACAGTAAAGCTCATAAATACTTTAAAATCCAGGAAGGCGCCAGGCAATGGTGATGCTCACCTTAAATCTCAGCACTCAGGAAGCAGTGGCAAGTGAATTTCTGAGTTCGAGGCCAGCCTGATCTACAGACTTTTAGGACAGCCAACGCTACACAGTGAAACCCTGTCTTGAAAATAAAATATACCACACAAACAAACAAAAAGATTCAGGAAGGCAGAGGGAGGACACAGACTTCTCTGTAATATTCACACTGGTATCTCTTCCACCCCGTCCAGCATCCACACCACCAGCCAATGAGCCCAAAACTAAACATTGGCCACTTGTAGAGTGAAATTGAGGAATGAAATTACACATTTATCTAGCAATTTGATTCTGTAAAGGAAATAATTAAGACCAGAAGGTTGAGGGTGGGGAGGCAGACATGGCTCCTTCGGAAAAACACTTACCACACGATCTGAGGATCTGAGTTTGGAGCCCCGGCAACCATATAAAAAGACAGTGCAGTGCTGTATACTGTCCCACGGCTGGGGGCAACAGAAACAGGCAGGAGGGTCTCGAGAGTTCACTGGTCAACAGTGTAGCCAATCTTGAGCTCCCCGCTCAATGAAAGACTTTGCCTAAATAAATAAATGAGATTCAGATTGATTGAGAACAACTCCTGACTTCCACTTCTGATGTGCATATGTTCTCGAGTGTGCGTGCGCGCACACACACACACGCACACAGAGGATTGGGTGCACAGACACAAACAGAGACAGAAAGAGAGGTGGAGACAGGTATATGTGTTTCCCACCAAGCCCAACAACCTGAATGCAATCCCTGGGACCCATATGGTGCAGAAAGAGAACCAACTCCCACAAGTTGTCCCTGGACCTCTGCATACCATATCCTTGTGTGTGCTTGCACACACATCCTCAAGCACATCACAAATATATATACACAGAATTGATATTTGTACTGACAGAAGTTGAAAAGTCCCACAATTTACCGTCTTCACACAGAAAGCCAGGCTGAACTCCTGTCTGAGGCCAAAGGCCTAACAAGGGGGAGAATGGGTCTTCTGGATGGAAAAATACCTATTCTTTGAGCTATTTTAAATATTCACACCTTTCCATATATGACACCAACAATCCAACTCATGAACAATGCTGGAAGGCTTTCACAAACTAAGAATAGGAAGTTCTCTAAAACACTAATTATTTAACTGGAAGACTGACACTTATTTTTGTCAACAAATATTCTCCGTTATATTTTTCCATCTTCAAGAATCATGAGGGTTCTTGAAATCCGCAGCCTGACATGATGCTATACACCCATAACCCCAGACGCTCAGGAGGCTGAGGCAAGAAGGTAAATTCTAGGCCAGCTTGGGCTACGTAGTGATTGATCAAGTATCTGAAAAACAATGCTTGCGTGTCAGAAAGATAAATGCCACACTTTCTCTCATATACAAAGTCAAGATTTAATATGAAAGCTGAAGGGGATCAGCTTGGCAAGGGGGGGATTGGAGGGAGGAGTTTTGTGGGGGAACAAAAACAAGCAAATAATGTGCGGATGAAAATGCCATATTAAACTCGTCTCAAACTTAAAATTTGACGTTAGAAAGTACGTCTCAAATGTCTAGATATTACTAATCAGAAATGCCAATCATTCTTTCAGATAACTCCGTGTCCCAGGGGTTAGATAGTTGGGTTTCCGCCTTTTCCCTTACATCTACCAGAACCAGGGTGAGTCTTCAGTAACT
Source organism: Micromys minutus (assembly GCF_963924665.1). Classification (NCBI taxonomy): domain Eukaryota; kingdom Metazoa; phylum Chordata; class Mammalia; order Rodentia; family Muridae; genus Micromys; species Micromys minutus. Next base: position 58,350,677 of record NC_137969.1, read on the forward strand.
CAGTGAACTGGGAAACCAGAGCCCCCTCACTCGATAGTAAGGTATAATTTCGGCAAGAAAATTTGACAGTGTGTATCAAAGATTCTTGGATCAAACACTGGTCAAAACAATTGATTTCTGGGGCTGGAGAGATCACTCGGGGGTTAAGAGCTCTTCCAGAGGACCCACCATGATGGGTCACGACCACCTGTAACTCTAGTCCGTGGGTTTCTGATGCCCTCTTTTGGCTTCAGTGGGCACTGTGGGCACACAGTGCACAGATGGACCTTCAGGCAAATGCTCACACACATAAAAGAAAAAAAGAAAAAATTCAAGAACAAAAACAAAAACAAAAAAAAAACCCAATTGACTTCTTAACCTTGATGGGCACCTGTAACCCTAGTGCACAGTTGAGAAGGTGGGGAAGGAGCAGCAGGATCATGGGACCTTGCTGGTCTAACTCTAGGTTCAGTGAGAAACTCAGACTCAAAAGGAATAAGGTGGAGCCCGACAGAGCAATCCACCTTATATGACCTCCTCTGGCCGATCCAAGAGCACTTGGAGACCACACATAGACAAAACAAGCCATTCTACTTATAAGAATTTTCTAAGAAAGCTAGAAAGGAACCTTCTTCCTTGAATCAGCCAGTAAACCTCTGACAGGGGAGTGCAGCTTGTGATTAAACGATAACATGTTAATGTATTACATTTACAAGACACTGCATTTTTTTTCCTTATTTCATTTTGGACCCACAGGACTTAAGAAATGGGTTGCTGGTGAATTTGCAAATATTTGGGATGATGTTCAAATTTCATGATGGTCAAATAGCATATGTTGTAAGACATCAATTTTTTTTTCCATTTAAGGAAACTTGCTTTCTTGTTGAGTGTGGGATCCAGCTTGGTGAAGTTTATGTGTTCTTAAAATAATGCAAATTGGGGGATCATTTATTTTGTTTTGCTTATTGTTTGGGCTAATTTTTTTTTTGTTTAGTTTTGAGATAGGGTGTAAGTAGGTAGTCCAGCCTGGCCTTGAACTAGCAATCCACCTACCTTCCCTTGCAAGTGCCAAATTGCAAAGGCCAACATCTCATCTCCAGTGAGAATTCTTTTTTTGAATTCTCAGAATGAGGTGGAGTGTCAGAAGTGTCATTTAGGTCTTATTAGTTGACAGTGTTGCTTGTTTCTGTACATTTGCTGATCTCTTTTCAGAGTTATGTATCTGTTACAGAGAGAGAATTGCTAAAGCCCAGACTCCAAGGGTAGATCTCATTTCTTCTGATATTTGAAGCATGTCCTAAGTACCAAATTCAGCCCAATAACTAAAGGTAGGGGGGAAAAAGGCATTTCTAAACTTCAAGTTGTTCTTCAAAGCCAAAAACAAACAAGATAAAATAAGAATATAAATCATCCAGAGAAAACTTTTATGGGGAATAGGGTGTGGAATCAGACAAACCCCAAACTATGACATCGCCCTCTGTTCCTATTAAGCATATGTAGCCGGCCTCATGAAGGGTTAAAACTAAGTCCATCTTTGTCATCCAAAAATAAAAGTATTGTATCTCTATTTTAATTTTGAAGTCTATATTTAGAATGCATCACCATCAAGTATACTAGGTATCCAAGGAATATGCAAAATAGTGTCATGAAAGACTGACAATAAATATTGACCAAGAAACAAATATTCTTACTTCATTTCAGATTTTATTTTATTTTATTTTTTTGAGATTGAGTCTTAAAGTTTATCTCAGGTTAAGCTAGAAGTCACATACCTCCTGTCTTATAAATATCTTATAAAGGGTAAGGTCAGAAGTATGTACCATCTCAGCTAATTATTTATAAGTATTCCTTTTATATATAACAAACTATCATTTGTTGTATAACATCTTAATGATTTATAACAAAATGAATTGGCTAACAGAAGAAATGAGCTATTTTTAATGTGTAAAACTTTCTATTTTCATTATGCATATCGGTCCTTCCAGAACCTTCCACTGTCCTTTTCTACTTGACTAAACAAGGTCAGACATTTTACTTCACATAAGGAAGGTCAGGGTACAATTATTGGTGATCCAATTATCTGCTGACTGTGGGGTTCACAAAGTTGAGTTTGTCCAAGACAGAGTCCCCAGCTCAGCCCCTAGCCCCAAACTCTGCTTTCTGACCAGCTAAGATGGGCCCACCATCCGTCAAACTGTGAACCAAAATAAATCCTGCCTTTCTTCAGTCACTTTGTGTCAGGTATTTGGTCACAATGACTGATGTGACTAAGACAACAAGTCATCTCCTAACATATAGAGTCATTCCTTAATGCAAATGTTATATCCTAAATATTGTTTCCTTTTTCTCAGGGGGATACTTAAAATGGCAACTACTTTGCAAGAGAAGCTGGCAAGAACCAGTTTAACTGAACATAAAAAGAGGAGAGGCTGTGCAGCCAAAAGGATGAAGTCCAGTTACATTGACATTGGTGCTTACCGATGCAGAGAAAACTAGGCTTCCAATTGCAGGTGTGTATTCCACATAGGCATCATGTTAAACAACGCAGAGTTTACTTATTGCACTCTAAAATAAGGGCTAAGGAGATGGCTCAGTTGCAAAACGAGGATCCAAGTGTGGATCCCAAGAACCCGCATAAAAAGCCAGGCATAGTTGTCTATAACCCCAGGTGTGTGCCAGACACAGGAGTATAACCTGTCTATAACCCCTACTGTGCACTGTGGCACTATTCCCTGTAAAAGCGGTCTCAATACTATGTGTTTCGGTCAGGAGCCTCCTGTGTTGGCCTTCACATTCCTGGTAAGGAAAGAAGCCATTCTTTCTCCTTTGGGTGGTCAGACTGCTCTCAGGAGTTAACCAGAACCTTGTACTCAAAGAGTTAGTGTCTTCCGTCTCTTTTCATCCATTCCACCTTACGGGGATGCGGGGCTGGAGGAGTCGTCTGAAATGTTAAGACTGATACCCACTCTGAGCGCCTGAACAGGACATCTACACAGTACTCTTCCCAAAGCTCAGGGAATGATATGGAGACAGGGGCAGAAAAAAGGTGAAAGGCAGAGGGTGGGGAGGAGAGCTTCGGAATGCTGTCTTCTGGGCGCAACGTGGCTGCTGCATGCAAGATCACTCGCCAGATCCCAGCGCAGAGGTGGTGCCCTGCACAGAACTGGGCCCATCAACTTCCTATCATGATTAATGGTTGCTGGGATGAGGAGGGGGCACAGTCAGTTAATGGTTGTGTGTGTGGGGGGGGGTTATAGACATTAATGGTTGCAGGGGGATTCCTTCTATTCCTCAGTGGTATGAGCACCGCTAAATTGCCCTTGCTCAAGTAAGAACCCCTCTGTTCACGTAAGCAAGCCCTATTTAAATGCAGAGGGTCGAGAAAAGAAAAGAGAGGAAAATGGCTGGGAAGCAGGGTCCAGTCGAGGGGAGAAGCGAGAAGAATGGGGAAGAACACCGCTAAAGTACATCCTGTATAAGTATGATACTGTGAAAAATTAAATATTAAAAATGATGCTTGTTAAGCCAAGTGAATCTATAATTTCATGGAGTTAACAAAAAAAAAAAAAAAAGAAGAATGATGATTGCTAAGAATTCAGCCACTCTAAGTAAAAGATCATTCCAAGACTATAGATAACATCCCAATATAACAGCTTTTATTTTTTTATTATGGCAAATCAAATGCTATATAAGTTTATGATTTTATGATTCTCTGAACCCAAGGACCTCCTCCCTACGCCACATGAACCCATTAAACCCGTTCCACGTCACTAGAACGATCAGGGCGCTCACTTCGGCTTCTTTGCACCCTGTACTGGCAGACACAAAGACTGCTCATTTATTGCTGGTCATCGAGTTCAGTTGGGGAGGTGGCCTGGATGGCGACTTCAGAGTGTCATATCTAGACCTCTAGGAATGGCAGGACCTGAATGAGTGGACCCAGGACTAGGGCGAGGCAAGTGAGGTTGAGCTTAAAGGTGGGTTGTGTTTGAGAAATTAATCAAGATAGATACTCCTTTGAAGAAATCTTTCTAAACTAAAATCAATGCAAAAACCCACGATAAAGGACACTTTAATAATATAGTGTAAACATTAAAGGAATTCGACCTTGCACCTTAATGATTCGGCATGTCTCATTTGTCACCTTGTCCTTTCTGGATGGCTCAGCGGTACAGAAAGTTCTCAGAGCCCTTGGTCCACAGAATTGTCTTCAATGAAAGCAAAAAGAAAAACGAAAAAAAGAAAAGAAAAGAAAGAAAAGAAATCTCTCCAAGGAACAATTGAATTTCCGCAATTAATAGATTACGTTAAGTTGTCTACCAAGTGCCTCTAGTATGAAAAAGAAATTTTAAGAGCATGAGAAATAACAAGAGGTTCCTGGTGCTGGGAGAATTAAAACAAAGATGTTTCGTTCCGGTGCATTCTAGATCCAGAACAGAAGGGGGCGCTGCTGGGACACGTCGCACGGCTTAGCTCTGTAGTTTCTGTCCCTAAAGCAAATGATGCAAATACAGTCCGCTTGTTTAGGTTTTGGCGTTAGCTTCTTGGGTTGTATGAGAATTCACACACTTCAAGAAAACTTTACAGGTCCTTCCTTAGGGCTCACGACCATAATAAAAATGGATGCAGCCATGAGGATGTTTGCTTCCAGTGCTGGAGACCTAGGGCCCTGTGTAGGCATGCGCTCTGCTCTGCCAGCAAGCTACAGCCCCATAATTTACAGGTTACAGGATTTTTATCTGAGTCCAAATTCTCTTAAATCATTAAAGATGCTTATTTTTAGTTAACATTTTTAAAAGGTTACCAGGGCTTTGTTTGTGAGGCAGCATCTTGCCGGTGACATCACTGATGGGAGCAGAGTCGTCATCGAAGAGAGGAATGTGACAAAAAAGCATTTTCTCCATGCCACCTTGAAGCTTCTATCACACCTCCCCTTCACCTCGTACATGAGTGCTGTCTTTGCCCCATAAAGCAGTTTATCTGAATCTACAGTCAGGACTTGGATATATGATAGAATTCAACTAATCATTTGACTGCATTTGTGGGGGTTCTTCTCCTTCCAAGAAGAATTGTTCGTTTGATTTACTTCATTTTTATTTCTCCCGGCCTTGCCAAATATTATGCAATGAACCAAGGTCATATGAAAGATGCCTCTGAAAATAAAGAATGGTTTTGAGCTTTAATGATTTCGTGGGAAAATGCTGTCTTCTTGGGAGATAAACAAATAATTAATTCTGGAAGACTGAGATGGGCTAGAAAAAGCTGAGGTCCAGTCAAGGCATTAGGAACACAGTCCCAGGCAGTAAACTGGAGGTGGGCAGAGGGGTCTGACCCATTGCAATCCTGAAAAATCTGACTTTTTAGACCTGATGGAATTTGGGTGTGACACAGACCTCCATGTCAAGAATTCAAACATAGTACAGTGGCTCTCAACCTTTCCCAATGCTTGAACCTTAAATACATAGTTCCTCATATTGTAGTGACCCCCGAACCATAAAATTGTTTCCCTACCCAGTAACTGTAATTTTGCTACTGTTATGAATTGTAATGTAAATACCTGATATGGAGGACATCTGATATATGACCCCCAAGGGAGTTGTGACCCACAGCTCAAGAACTGCTGGCACAGGACAAAATGAGGGTCTGGCTCAAGAAGCTGAAGCATGAAGGGATAGCAGTGTCTCCTCCATCTGTATCAGAAAAAGTAGACTCGTGTGTCTGGTTTTCTCTCTGGTCATCATAAGAAAATGAGGCATAGTCCATGCTATGCTTACAGGAGAAAGTTCTGAAACACAGAGGATTACTTCTAGCTGAAAAAGACACAACTATTTTTATAAACTGTCAGCAGATGGAATACACACCCTCCCCAATAAGTTAAACTCCTTAAAAGTTATATGCTGCCAACCCTCAGAAAAAAAAAATGAAGAGAAATTTCTAAGTGGGGAGAACTTTTAAATAATAGTATATTTAAAAGTTGGAAAGATGTTTTATGAACTTGGGCAGATTTTTGAGCTGAGGTTTAAGAGTTCTGGATCTTCCTTGATTCTATTTTGTTTTTAATTGCTGTGTATTAACTTTTCCATAGCAAAAAGCACTAAGAAAATTGTTATTTATCCAGAAACTGTCCAGCTTCGTCCTTGAGCTTGCATTGATGAGCATGAGCGAAGATCTCTATGAACTTGAGCCTTATTTACGTATCTGCCTCTCGGAGGATCAGTCTCCGAAGCCTGTTTCTGCTTAGATTTATCCTTTGACAAACCTATAAAGAAGGACACAGGACCTTAACTCACACACCCGATTCAGCTCCTTCACCAAGGACTGGCTTCTTCCAAACTTTCTTTTACCCATTCTTTCCTGGATCTTTTTTCCCTGCCTCTTAAGAGTAAACACAAATTCTAACCACTTTCAGTTATGTTAAGTGGTTGAAAAATCATCGTTTAATCTTAAGAAATCTTTGAGGTTTGTTTCCCTGTGGTCTGAACAGTGCTAAGTCCCTGTAAATAGAAGTTGGTGCCTTCAGGGTTTGTGTTTTAATGTTTTTATCACTGTTACAACCAAGACTAGAAATCTGACAGAAGTATGGCCTTACTGACTTACAGAATTATCAAATAACTGTTCTGACTATATATGGAGGAAAAGCAAGAGAGGCGGGGAATACCTGGGAAATAGAAACTTTACAGTATAACCGAAATGTTTACAGTTCAAAAAGGCCACTCAATTGCCCTTATCACAAAGCCGTTCATTGCCATCAGCTTTCAGATGAAACTGAGGATGCCCCTGTATTCCAAGTGCGAGAAATTAAATGATAAAATCTTACAAGCGCCCAAGGTATTCTTCAAAGGCTGCGTCCAATTGTGTAAGGTGTACAAACCTACTACTTCAAGTGTGCCTAAAATACAGAGAGTAATCATCCCGAGGAGACTGGGATACTGTGCTGCTAACACATCTGGCTGATGTAGAGATGCTGAATGAGGGAGACACTGCAAGGACCATGCCTTCTTAACTAGGGAGGTGAACTTGCACACATTAAGAGGTTCTCAGTCTGTACTCGTATAACAAACAAAAATGTCCTTTGCTCTAAAAGAGAAAGCTAATGCATCAAATTTACCGGGGTTTTGGCAAGCAAAAGGGTGCTTTCAAAGCTTGCTGTTGCTGTATTGATTGTATTGATTAGCTATACACTGAGAACCGCATCCTCTGGGTACTTAGCTTCCATACATCCCTTGCTAAGCCAAACGTCTAAGAAATGCAATAAGATTGTTAAGTGTTGGCAGGAAATTAAAAAAAAAAAAATCCATTCATCTGATGCTCCAAAAGACATTGCTGTGGTCAATAGACAATTTCTCTTTAGCCACGAGATCAAAACATTTCAAGTTCTCTGTTCTCTTCCAAACAAAAAGTAGATACCTAAATCGCACTATGGTTGCCTTAACTTTTTAACTGTGGAAACGAATATAATGATCTCATCCCTCTCCAATATAATAGCTTGTCTGCCTTGTATTTATTATTTTGAAATCTGTAAATGCAAGCAATACTTTTTTCAGGAACTACTTAGAGTTGGATAGGATTTTCTACATTCTGAAACATTAAAAGAGCTGAACATACAGAAGCCCCAAGTATCGGTGTGTCACGTGGGGGATATTTATTTCTCTTAGAATCAAAGCGGCATGAGTCATTAGTAGAGCAGCTGAAGATTCCTACTTCTCCAGCTGACTTGTGACCAAGACAGAAAACCAGATGGTTGCCTACGTGATAATCCACACAAAGTTCACTCGAGTCCTTGGTGCCCCTCGTCCTTGGTGCCCCGCGTCTCTGCAGCTGATGTCTATTTCTCCTGCACTCCTTCCTGTGCAGGGCTACAGTGTGGGTGGATGCCCCAGCGCCCAGACAACAGTCTCTCGGCATTTAAATTGTAAATTCCAAACAGAACACTAACCAGTTTGCTGGGTGTTATCTCCTGAATCAGTTCTAAACTATTGGGATTCCTGATAAGAAAAGAAGGCAGGTGTGGTACACACCTATGACCCCAGTATGAGGAGTCTGAGGCAGGAGGATAATGAATTCAAGGTCAGCCTGGGTTATGAAGCGAAACTCTGATTAAACAATGATAAAAAGAAATTTATAAAAAGTGAAGATTTGGGGGGGGAAGCAAGAATCTTTTTTTTTTTTTTCATCTAAATCAAAAGCCAGTGAAGAAACTCCCACAGATCAGACCAACTCCACAGGTCTCTCCAGAACATTCCATCTCACAAGTGTGGAGCACATATTCCTCTATACATCCATAAAATCGCCCTGAAAGCAGACTATAAAGGAAGTATGGATTAATCAACAGAACATGATTCCAAACAAACAAACAAACAACTGGGCAGTTTTCAATTTTTGTTTACAATTTAATAAATGCTTCTTGACAACTGCACATGGGGTAAGGTTGGTAGTTAAGCAAGATCATAGTGGTGGTGTTTCTTCAGTGTAGTCTTCAGCTATGACAGGAGTGACATGTATGAAGTCACTGTCATACCAGCAAGACCACATTTACCCTTTCCCCAAATCGCCTTCCCTCCTGGTCACAAGGGCTCACCATCGTTCAGTAACTGCACCTTTGGCGACATACCCTGGGTTGTCTATAATGGGGATGATTGTTGGACTCACACTGTGCATTGGCAGGGAGAGGGAGAAAGAGAGATAAACAAGGAAAGAAACAAAGAAGCAACAAAGAAAGGACCCACCATAATAAAGAGAAAAAATGAAAAGGAAAAAATTGCAACCAATTCCTACAAAATCCACATTATTAGGAAATAACTTAATAACATATGCCAAAGAAACAGGGAAGGCTAGGAGAAATGGATAAATTTGGAGATTTGCCATTACTAAATCAAGAAGATATAAATAGCTCAAAGAGACTTATAACAAGCAAGAAGACTGGAGCAGAAAGAGAAAACTTCCCCCCATGAGAAGAAGCCCAGGATTGAACAGGTTCACCACTAAATTCAACCACACCTCTCAGGAAGGGCTAACACTCCTGAAACTGTTACATAAAATGGAGAGGGAAAGGCCAGTACCAAACTCAGGCCAGTATTGTCCCGATAACAGAACTAGACACAGATACCACAACAAAAAGGGGGACTATAAATCAGTTCCCATGGTGGATATAGATGCAAAACATCTCTATAAAATGTTTGCAAAACAAACTCAACCCATTAGAAGGGCATATCCCAAGTCCAAGTTGGTTCCATCCCAGGGATACAAATTTGCCTTGATCAGTGAATACGAATCAGTAATGTAATACAAGGCGAAACTTTTAGACAGAAATCATCTGATCATCTAAATAGATGTAGAAAGGCTTTCAACAAAATTCACCTTATCTTCATGATAAAAGCCTCAAAGAAATTAGGGTTCGAAGAAACATATCTTGATATAATAAAATCTATATTGGCAAATCTATAGCTAACTCTATACTAAACAGAGACAAATGTAAACATTCCTCTAAACTCAGAAAGGACACAAGGGTCCCGAAAGTCTTAGCTTGACCAATAAGACCAACGAGGGAAATAAAATGGAATTAGGGAAAGAATGGCATATTATTTTTCTTTGCAGATGACATGATCTTATAATTAAAACCCCTAAAGATTCCTTATCAGTTCCCATGTGCACGTTCATTAAAATATCAGGATATAAAAGAAAAAAAAACAGCACACAGAAGTCAGCAGTCTTTCTGTACACTAATAGTGAGCTTGCAAAGAAAGAGAAAAACTGGGGGACAGGGATCCTACTCATAATGATTGAAGAGGGAAAAAAAAAACCTAGGTAGAAACTTAGCCAAGGAAGTGATAGATTCCATAATTCAAAGTATAAGAAACTAAAGGAAGAAACTGAAGACTATACTAAAAGACAAAAAGAGCCCTGACTCTTATGAATTGACAAAAATATTGTACAAATGGTTATTATTACTGAAAAAAGCTATAGATTCAACACAATCCTTACCAAAGTTCCAAAGAACAACTTTAACAAAAATCCTAAAATTCATATGACAGCAAAGAGGACTCTGAACAGCTGGAGGAAACTTAAGCAGCACCTGTGTCTTCCCAGCATGTGATCTCAAATCACTACAGAGCATTGTAACAAAAATTCAATGGTGCCAGTAAACAAAGAAAGACAAACAAACAAACAGGCATGTAGACCAAGGGAACAGAAAACCCAGGAGTGAAGCCATACAGCCAGAGCTGCCAAATTTTTGACAAAGGTATCAAAAACATACATTATAGAAAAGATAACTTCTTAAACAAATTGTGTTGGGAAACTAGGTAGTCACATGAAGAACAATGAGGTAGGTCCCTCTCTCTCTCACCACAAAAATCAGTTCAAAATTGGTCATAAACCTTAACAGTAAGACCTTAGTGGTAGTGGTGCTGGTGGTGGTGGTGCTGGTGGTAGTATTGATGGTGTGGTGGTGGTGGTGATGGGGATGGTGTGGTGGTGATGGGAATGGTGTGGTGGTGGTAGTGGTGGTGGTGGTGATGGTGGTAGTGGTGATGGGGATGGTGTGGTGGTGATGGTGGTGGTGGTGATGGGGATGGTGTGGTAGTGATGGTGTGGTGATGATGGGGATAGTGTGATGGTGTGGTGGTGGTGCTGGTGGTGGTGTTGATGGTGTGGTGGTGGTGGTGATGGGGATGGTGTGGTGGTGATGGTGGTGGTGGTGATGGGGATGGTGTGGTGGTGATGGTGGTGGTGCTGGTGTTGATGGTGTGGTGGTGGTGGTAATGATGGAGATGGTGTGGTAGTAATGGTGGAGGTGGTAATGATGGTGATGATGGTGGTGATGGTGGTTGTGATGGTGTGGTGATGATGGGGATGGTGTGGTGGTGATGGTGGTTGTGGTAATAGTGATGACAGTGATAAGAATAATAACACGATGATTACCATGATAATAAACTTTGAAAGCACTAAAGGAAACCACAGAAAGAACACTTCAAAGCAAGGAATTTCTGAAAAGTTCTCCAGTGGCAACTAACTGGCAACTGCAGGAGACTAACCTGAGACTTGACAGATGAGCTCACATGACAATAAATGGTCTGTGTGCAGCCAAGAAGCCACAACAGAGGACTTAAAGTACTGAAAAATTAATCATATACATAAACATGCATGCATACACATGTGCACCACACACATACACACACACACACACACACACACACACACATACACAAACCTTCAAATCATCCCATCAATAAAAGGTCTAATGAACTAACAGATGATTCTCAAATAAAGAAATATAAATCTCTGGTAAACAGTTTTAAAAGTGTTCTACATCTTTATCCACTAGAGAAATGCAAATTAACACCAAATTGAGACTTTCCCTCCCTCAAGTCAGTACCTGCCACCCAGAAAACATTCAACCTCAAGTGTGGGTGAGGCTGGGAAGTAGGGGACCTTTGTAACCTGCTGGTGTTGGTGGTTAGGTGAGGCCTCCATGAAAATCTGTGCGGAGCGTCCTCAAAAACTAAAAATTAAATCACCATGTGACCCAACAATACCATTTAGAGTCATATTTAGTAAGATTATAGTGTCTTGGAGGCATTTGCAAACCTGGATTAGATCTTTTATTTTCTTCCTAACCAGAGTCAACTTAAGTTTATGACCATGGTGGTCATTTTATATAACTGAAGCAAAATCGTCGGAGGGATACAGTAAACCACTGCGACCCACTCTATCGTAGACTAAAGCCATGACTTGACAGGGTCAGAACAGGAAGGGATGCCTACGGCACCATAAGAATTCCTGGTTAACCTCAGAGTCTACCATTCAGTTACTTTAAAAGCTTCTGCAACCTTGGTGAGGCTAAGCAGACCATTGCACCTAACACCTTCCCCTCTAAGGAAATACTCCTGGAAAAGGCTGTGTGTCTTGAGAGTCTGCTATGCAATGCATAATTACCCTGGTTTCTTTAAGAGTCACAGGGCATCCCTTGCTTTCCCAGACTACATAAAGCCCGCCTGGGGAGCAATTCAAGGGCAGGATTCTGCTTCTCCACTGCTCAGTCACCCAGGAGCTAAAGCCTTTGAAGGCCAGCCTCTGAGTCTTAACTAGCCAGGATGACTGTAGTTCTGTTGAGCTGTGCCCCAACTCTCCACTCACAGAAAGGAGCTGCTCAGTTCCCAGGGAAGAGAAACAAAGACCCTCCTTATTCTCAAAAAGAATAGATTTAAAAAAGATCACCATTCTTTGCCAGAGCCAAGTCTACTGGCCACAAAGTATTCCACAGCACCGATGTTACAGTGGAGAAATTTCTTGATCAGCCTATATACTGCTCATGATGTGCTGGGTGCCGTCCCTTTCTGTAAACAGTTGTAAAGCCGTGGGGTTCCAGAATCAGCCTGCCTTTGCTCAAGACCCTAGGCCATCACTTCCTAAGTGTTCAGTGTATTACCATCTCTGTGCCTCAGTTTCCACAGCTATAAAATGGTCATAATAGCAACACCTACTTTTTTTAGGGTTCTTGGAGTTAGGTGTAAGATACCCATTATATAGTAAGCACTCAACAAACATGAATGGTTGCCTTTTATTATCTGGAACCTAAACCATGTTTCTAAATCACATCCTTCAGCCAGATTGCACATGTAATAATGATGGTGCTGGTTGTGGTGGCACAAGCCAGTAAGCAGATGCCAAAGAGGAAAAGGCAGGAGGATTGAGTTCGAGACCACCATGAGCTACATCTGAAGAAGAGGAGGAGGAAGAGGAGGAAAAAGAGGGGAAGGAGGAAGAGGAGGAGAAAGAAAATAAGGAGGAAGAGGGAAAAGAGGAAGATGAGGAGGAACAAGAAGAAAAGCAGAAGGAAGAGGAAGATGAGGAGAAGAAGGGAGAGGAGGAGAAATAAGAAGGGGAGGTATTCTTTAAAAGTTGCTTCTTAGCGAGCTCCATTCCACCAAACTCATTCAATTATCTATTCAAGTCTGGCCAAGTACCCCCACGATAATGGCCCAGTTCAGAATTTTGGACTTTGACTTTCTTACAGACCTAGACAACTTTCTCGAAGAAAATGGCAAGAGACCTGTGGTTCCCTGTCGAGCCCCACCTCTCTCTGCAATGCCCCACCTCTCTCTACTGTTCCTACTCTACCCATGTACCCTTCATGCTGGTAGAAATGGACATCACAGAACAAAAACCTGGATCATTCTCTGAAAACCCACTCCGCCTCGAAAAACAACTCACCCAGATAACTCAAACCTATGGCCTCTCCTAGCAGGATATGCCTTAAAGCCTGACCTCCACCCTCATCCAAGATGAAAAAACCATATCCGGAAGGCAGCCTGGGACAATGCTGATAAACTCCATCAGCAAAATAGCACGGTCCTGTAAAGAGCCGTTTATGCCGCACCCAAAGATGGTGCCAGCTTCCCGCCAATGACTCAGCAAACAGAGCTGTTGCCCATCCCGAGAGACATAGTGCGCATGTACCACAGATGTCACAGCCCGCTCCCAGGGCATGCTAATGAGTTACTGGAAGGCGCACCAATCAGGTAGCGACACGAGTCTCCTGGGCATATATAAGCAGCGCATTTTCCTTCCATGTGGTCCCCTGCTCAGAGTATTGTACAATAAAGGTTGTTCACAGAAGAATCCTGTTGTCGCACGCCATTCCTGCCAGCGGGACATGGGGCGCTTGACACGGTCCTATCACAAGAGAAGGTAGTCCCTTTAAGGGACCCAAATTCTAATTTCCAGTACACTGGCACTGAGACAAAAGACCTACAGTTAATGGCAACGTTCTTATCTTAAGGCATGCAACAAAGTGTTACAGCAAAGTCAACATGGAAACTGGAAAAGCCAGGGTCCATCGAAACTCTGCTCTTTGTTTATCTCACTTTACTGGAGCAGTAACCAGATGCACATACCAATGTGTATGTTACTTCTCCTTAGGGAGCTTCCTCACTCCATGCCCGTTTCTTGGATCAGTCTGTTATAGACATTAGCCACGAGCTTCAAAGACTAGATAAGAGACCCCAAACTTCTCAAAATGAGCTTCCAAACATGGCCTTTAAGGTTCTCAACAACAGAGAAGGTGGTGCCAAAAAAGAAAAGAAAGATTGAAGAAAGGATAGGAAGGAATGCCAAGCCAACTTCCTGTCACCCACTGTCCCGAGAGACAGAGCCATCCCCAACTTCCTGTCTTTGCCTTTAATACAATCAAACTAGCCATTGGGCTAATGGGAGCTCTAACCCACAACCACCCTCCAAGACTTGTCCCAGCTGCAAACAATGGAACCACTGGAAGATGGACTATCTGTTGACTCCCACTGGTGCCCCCAACTCCAAACACCTCCATTGACTGCCCTTGGCCAATGCCTTGGTCCAATGAAAGGCCCTGAGTTCTTGGCCCCCAACTCATCAGAACACTATTATAGCTGTAGGATGGTTTATTTCATTCTGCATGCTGGAGCCGCTTTCTCCTAACTCACAGAATGGCATGAACCAATCAAAAACTACTAAATCAACAAAACAGGGGTCTCAGGCATCCCATCATCCACTCTGCCAGGATGGTGATAAAACCTCACCCATTCCTTTATCCTAATGTCTCATTGCCCACCCTTCACTAAGAGATACCATTAGGTTGATATCTTTTGTCTAAGGCTAAGGTTTCCATATACATCCCTCCTCCGAGACTGCCTACCATTTTTCTCTTTAGCCTGAATGCTAGCAGCATTTCCACCAGATTTCTGTCCATCTAGTCTGGAACACCTCAAGCCCCTTACTAGCTAACTGTCACAATCATCACCTCATAACCTTGAGAGACTTTTCTGCCTCTCATTGCTACCACTCCCCACAGTCTTAAGCTCATCATTGGGTGACTACTGCAACCAGCTCTTATAACTCCTTACAACACTCCTCTGGGTACCAAAAAGCACATGCCACTTATCACCTGATCTAAGACCACCAGAAAAATCAACTGGGCCATTAATCTCTACTCCCTCCCCTGGGGTTGCTAACTGTAGTGGTTTGGATGAAAATGGTGCCCCCCTAGGATTATAGGGAATGGTACTATTAGGCGGTGTGGCCATATTGAAGGACGTATGTCACTAGAAATGGGCTTTGAGGTCTCAGATGCTAAAGCCAGGCCCAGTGTCACTCTCTCCTGCTGCCTGCTGAAACAAACATGGAACACTCAGCTACCTGTCTAGCACCAAGTCTACCTTGCTTTCCTCCATGACAATAATGGAATGAACCTCTGAACTGTAAGCCAGCCCCAATTAAATGTGTCCTTATAAGAGCTGTCAGGGTCACTGTGTCTCTATAGCAATAGAAACCCTCCATCCCCTCTCTGCTGCCTCCTTTTCTGTCTTTGATCTTCAAGTTGCCCTTTTTACTATTCCTCGTCAACCATCTTCCCAATCCCTATTTTGCCTTCATCTGGGAGGACTCAGGCACCCTACATGCCTAGCAACTCACCTGGATGGGTTTGCCCCAGGGAGTCTGAGATACCTTCCACCAGTTTGGCTAGGCTATACATAAGGATCTCCTCGACCTAGATTTATCAGACAGTTTCCTTCTTCCATTTATAAATGAGCTCCTCATATGCAACCTCCCCATAGACAAATCTCCAGCACTTCACAACCCTTAACTCTCTGGCCTCCAGGGGTTATAGGCTCTTTGGAGACAAGGCCCAGATCTGTCAACCATCTGTCACCTCTCTGGACCTCTCCATCTCAGAAGAGAGAACTATACCAAACCAGAATAGAGGGGCTCCTTGCCTACCATCATATTCCATAAACTAGACTCAGACCTCTTGCATTATCAGGCTTCTCTGATTTTTTCTCACAAACAGATCCTTAAGTGCTCTCTATGATGTAACTAAGGGACCTCCTAGAAGAGCCACCCTTGTCCCAATTCCTCCTACAGATGTACTTAAGTTCAGTTTCTTGCCCTCTTCTACACTAACACTTTGGGACCCACACAGACCCATCTATCTCTTTTTACATGCTAACCAACAACAAATATTCAGTCAAAATGGACATGTGTCCCTCTTCCCCCTAGCCTATCTCTCCAAACAGCTGACCACCAAGCCTCCAGACCCTAGCCATAGTGGTACTGCCTGTCCCCAAGGCAAACAAAATATCAGCTCAAAGTCCCCCACACCGCATCCTCATGAGAGCTCATTCAAGGGCCTCATATGCTGCATGCTTTCCTAATACCCCCTCCCCATTACCCAGGGTGAAGCTCGGCCCTGCTTGATTATTAGATTCCAACCTTATGTGGAGCCATCCTCACCTCCCAACCCTGCAACCCTCCTACCCAACAACCCCCACACCCCAGACTTCCCTCAGTGTTGCTCTAAGACAGTCAACCTCTTATAACCCTTTTGCCCATCTTACCGGATTTCCACTGACCCACCCTAGACTGGCCGGTAGACGTCACTATATGCCCCCAGTCAGAAAACACAAATATTTACTAATATTCACAGACACTTATTCAGGGTGAGCCAAGTCCTTTCCAACCATAAATAAGAGGGCCCACACTGACTGGTCCTTCCTCAAATAGTAGACTTGAATTGATTGTGTTAGCCCAGGGGCCCTCCCAAAGGGACAAGAAATTGAGTTTCTTAAAGGAAAAGGGGAAGGACACATGGGGGTGGAATAATTTTGCAGTTGATTATACAATTACCTTCCACATAAGCTACCTACAACTTTGGACTGGAATTACATTGCCTTGGGGCAAAGGGCTCTCTCCAAAGTTTATGATTGTCTCTAGGAACAAAAATGATTTATGTTTCTGTGAGTAAAACAACCTGGACCTCTGGCACCTCATAGTGCCGACCCATCACTGGGTTGGGGATACCATGGCAATGATAGTCACCTGCTCTTAAATCCCAACACCCCTCTCATAAAAAATGCTACAGCTTGCAAACTGCAGCCATGCCATAGGTGGCCAGAGCTAAGCAAGGATATGTGTGAGGGCCAGATGATTGACATATCCGAGGTAAACCTTTAGCTTGACACAAAGCCACCAGGAAGGTAGGACCGAAAATAAGGTTTACGTTCCTATAATACTTTATGTGTACCTCACGACTTTTTCACATCACATGAGAAATGGCCAACTGACTAGGTAGATGAAACAATTATAAAACAAATATTTGCCTAGCATCTTTAGGTTAAAGATACAGTTGACAGGAGAGAGAGAGAGAGAGAGAGAGAGAGAGAGAGAGAGAGAGAGAGAGAGAGAGAGAGAGAAACAGTGGAAGACACAGATCTCAGTGGATGAAAGGTTGAGGCAGAAAAATAACAAGGAAATGGTGGTCTTGAGAAAGGGTGTGGGCAAAATGGTCCTAACAGACAAATATAGAACAAATTTAAGAAAATTAAAATAGCATCTTGTTTTTTCCAGCTACACTGGAATGAAGCTAAACAACAACAATAACAGAAACAATAGCAGAGGGAATTCTGGGAAATCAAAAGTATGTGAGAATTCACAGCAATCTTTCTGAATAAGCAACCGGTCAAGACCTCCAGATGAAACTGGAAAATAACTTCAAACAAATGAAAACAAAACCCTGACTGGACACAGCAAAGGCAACAGGGAAAAGAAAGCATAAAGCAGCCAGGGTCTATGTCATCAGAAGAGGATGTGCAAGCCAGAGCTGATCTGCCACTCAGAAAAACCAGAAAAAGAGCAAGTCTGCAAACAACAAAAGGAAAGAAACAATAACAGTAACAGTGAACAAAAATAGACAAGAAACTAGAGAACAGCCAAGTAGAACTTTTGGAAAAGAATAAAGTGGATGAATTTTTGTCTAAATATAAGAAGGAAGACAAAGTGGCAAATGCCCCTCAGTTTAAAAGGCTCATAAGGAGCCCACAAGATAAAAAGTAAAAAGTCAGATCCCTCGGAGAGCACAGGACCTCTGCAGGAGCAGTGCACGCTCTTAACCACTGAGCCACCTTCCCCAGCCCACTGCCTCGTATTTTTAACTGAAAACAGTTTTTCAATTAAAATGTAAATTACAAGTAATAAGACATGGGCCACTGACATGAGTCACCCAGGAGCCTGAAAAATCTGTCGTGATTTTCATGCCTTTCTTTCTTCCTGCCTTTACAAAACATGGAGTAATCAGGGTGTGGGGTGTTACTCTTTACTACGCAAACCCCTGATGCAAATATCTACTGAGCCAGGGGACTACTTATTTCTAACTTGGGGACAGTTCTTAAAGGAATTTTGAGGGGGCTGGAGAAATTGTTCTGTGGTTAAGAGAAATTACTGCTCTGGCAGAGGACCCAGAGGGCCGGTCTCCTCCTCCGGCTTCACAGGCAAACTCAGCTCACATAGACACATAATAAATAAATAAATAAAGTCTTTTTTAAAAGAAAGAAATGAATGCTCATATTACAAGTATGCTTCGTTCTCTTGAATTGTTTAAGTTACATATTCGGGAGCCAAATTCTAGGGCGCGGGACTTGGGTTAGATACCCTGAGAGCCTCCTGAGACTTTGTAGGAAATTAATATATCAAAGGCTAGTTGGGAGCATTCCATGTGCCTTCCAAGGAAATCCAGAGTCTTCAGGTAGTCAAAGAAAAACCTTTAACCCCAAATATAAAATTCATAGACAACGATTCTCAGAAACAAACAAAGGCTTCCTTTCCTGATGTCGTAAGAACACCACCAACGCAAGTTCAAACATCTAATAAAGTGTTACTGAAACCACAGGGGTTTGTTGTTGTTGTTGTTGTTAACTTGTTCCATGTAAAATTCCACCTGGCAATAAAACTAGCAAGGAAGGAATAGTCAACATATTCTAAATACTTGGAAAGCAGAGAGAACATTTGTTTAAGGTGTGTGTGGGGAAAACAAGTCCTTAAATATACCTACCATTTGTGTATGTATGTTGTCAAAGGATTAACTGGTTTCATTACTTAAAAGTTGTCTGAGCACCTCCATTCCTTTCCCAGTTTTTCTTAAAAACAAAACAAAGCAAACAAACAAGAACCATGAGTGTTTTCTGAGCAAAGTTCATCGGTCTGGCCTCAGTTTTCTTAACCAACATTGGGGGAGGAAGTAACAAGAATATCAACTTCATAAGCAGTGACAAGTGATATTTTCATAATGCTCTAGGAACAGGAATACTCATTAGATTAACAAAACTGGGACTGGAGAGATGGCTCAAGGGCTAAGAGTATATGCTGATCTTTTGGAAGACCAGGGTTCGGCTCACAAACACCAGTAACTCCAGTTTCAAGAGATTAGACTCCCTCTTCTAGCCTCTACAGGCTCCTGCACACTTGTGGTACGCAGACATAGACTCAGGCCTACACATAGACACACAGACATATATAGACACACACGTACACACAAATAAATAGATAAACAAATCTAAATAAATGTCTAAATTATTCATGTTATCATAAACATCCAAAAGAAGTAGAAAAAGACTCTAGCTAAGACCATCTAAAGCAAAACAACTTCAGAGTAGAATCCCGGCTGTGAGACACTCCCAACATCCAGCCAGCAGCTAAAACAAGGGACCTACACATGGACTCACACACACAGGTCTGCACACACATGCATCTACGAGGATTCCTAAAGAAAGCACATCTCAGCCAGGAGATCTCACCAAGTTCCTTCAGGTTGCAGCATTTGCGTGAAGGTACCCCTCCAGGGCAGCCACAGAGACATGGTAAGTAGACAAGCCCAAGCAGGCCTGGAAGGGGGTTTTATAGGAAGGGAGGAGCAGAGGGCTTCTTCCAACTGACACAGAGATAGTAGAGAAACTGTTATAGGAACTTAGTGTGGAAAGAAAAAGGCACTGAGTGTTGTCACGAATTATAACCTTGAACCGGAACTTCTGCACACAGGAGGAACCATTCGAAGAACTCTAACTAGTGTGGTCAAGGCAACTATGGGAACTTTGAAACAAGCAATACGGGTGTCCCTCAACGATGCCACCTTTTAATTTAATCCCTGACACTGGTCTCCTGTTCATTTCTCTTCCCTGTGACTTTAAAAGATGCTCCTACATCTTCACCATGCTTTTTTTAAAATTCTATATCCCTTTATTTAAGGGGGGAGTATGCTGCTGTGCCTCAGCATGCATGAGGAGATCAGAGGACAACCTGTAGGAGTCATTTAACCCTTTCCTCCCATCATTGTGAGTTCTCAGTGTGAACTCATGTATTCAGGCTTTGGGCTCAGAAAGGGTTTATCCACTGAGCCATCTCGTTGACCCTCGTTATCTTTTAGCTTTGCCATAATCTTAATATATTACACTGTCCAAGTGCATGCCTGTCCCTTTGGCCATGTTCTAGTTCCTGGGTTCCAATGACCTTCTCCTCCAATCCACTGCACCCACCCAGCTATCACATGAAGCCTTTCACCCCTATGACCCCAGCTATCACATGAAGCCTTTCACCCCTATGACCCCAGCTATCACATGAAGCCTTTCACCCCTATGTACCCAGCTATCACCATGAACCCTTTCACCTCTGTCACACCATCTATCACCAAGAATGCTTTCACCTCCAGGGTCTTAAACTTTGATTTCATACTCTTGGGTGTTCTTTCCTCATTCCAGTCCCACATCTGCTCTCTAACCTCATTCAATCTCCCCTCCCAGCTGACTCTCCTCCCCACAAGCTTCGATTTTCAACACTCCCTTAGCCTCACCTGGCTCTACCTCCTAATTGGAAGTTTGTTTACTGCTTGATGAAATAGAGACCATTAGATGGAACCTTTCAACCCACATTCCATTTACTGCTATTACTCACTCCTCTGGTTCAAGATGTCTCTCCTATTAAACAAGTGGATGCTCATTTGCATTTTTGCACAGTAGGAAAACTGAAATAAAGCTACATACATTCTCCAGGTCACTACAACTAAACTATTGGTGATCTGTCACTGGAAGCCAAATCTGATTCTGCTTAGCCAGGAATAAAAAAAAATTAGGAAGAAAATAGAAAGTCTTAATTCTCAGGTTCTTCTAAGCTTTGAGAAACAAACACCAGTGAAGCACTTTGGGGGCCTGATATCATGGATCTAAGGAAGGTTGGTGGTGCTCTGTCTCCTGATTCTCCAGTTGGACACCCACAAAGAACCTGGT
The DNA here is from genome assembly GCF_963924665.1 of Micromys minutus. NCBI lineage: Eukaryota > Metazoa > Chordata > Mammalia > Rodentia > Muridae > Micromys > Micromys minutus. Next base: position 58,371,739 of record NC_137969.1, read on the forward strand.
CACTAACAATGCTTACATTCCTTATATGGTGCCCTGGTTAGTTGTCACCAGCAAGCTGACACAGCCTAGAGTCATCTGAGGAATACCTATATTGAAGAATTGCCTACATCAGATGGGTCTGTCTGTAGGCATGTTTGTAGGGGGCAGGTAGCTCAGTCAATTGATGGGGGTGAGTTGCTCAGTCCACCCTTGGCAGATACATCCCCTAGCCAGGTAGACCTGGACTAATGAGACTGGGATCAACCAAGAAGCATTTCTCCATGGTTTCTTCTTCAACCTCCAGCTTGAGTCCCTGCCTTGGCTTCCTCAATGATGAGCTATGACCTGGAAAATGAAATAAACCCTTTACTCCCCTAAGTTGCCTTTAGTCAGGATGATAAATTATCATATAGCAACAGGCAGAGCAGGGACTCAACAAATGATGCTTACTAAGAAAACCATTGAGCCCAGCAAGATGCCCAAAGGAAAAAAGACCAAGGGGAAGATAGTGGTCCCATCCCTCCCATTATCAAGAAGGAGGCCAAAAGGGTGGTCAATCCTTTGTTTGAGAAAAGGCCCAAGAACTTTGGCAGTGGGCAGGACATCCAGCACAAGAGATCTAACACACTTTGTCAAATGGCCCCACTACATCAGGCTGCAGAGGCAAAGAGCCATCCTCTATAAATGGCTCAAAGTACCTCCTGCCATTAACCAGTTCACTCAGGTCCTACATGGGCAAACAGCTACCCAGCTGCTTAAGCTTGCCCACAAGTACAGGACAGAGACAAGGCAAGAGAAGAAGCAAAGGCTACTGACCAGTGCTGAGAAAAAACCTGCTGGCAAAGGAGACATCCCAACTAAGAGACTGCCTGTTCTCTGAGCAGGAGTGAATACAGTCACCACCTTGGTGGAGAACAAGAAGGCTCAGCTGGTGGTGATTGCCCATGATATAGACCCCATTGAGCTGGTGGTTTTCCTGCCTGCCCTGTGTCAAAAGATGGGGTGCTCTACTGCATCATCAAGGGAAAGGCCAGGCTAGGGTGCACCACTGTTGCCTTCTCAAAGGTTAACTCAGAAGACAAGGGTGCTCTGGATAAGCTGGTGGAAGCTATTAGGACCAAATATAATGACAGATATGACAAGATTCACCACCACTGGGGAAGCAACGTTCTGGGTCCTAAGTCTGTGGCTCACATTGCCAAGGTGGAAAAGGCAAAGGCTAAAGAACTCACCACTAAACTGGGTTAAATGTACTAAGTTTTCTGTACATAAATATAACTACAAAATTATCTACAAAGAAAGAAAGGAAAGAAGGAAGGAAGGAAGGAAGGAAGGAAGGAAGGAAGGAAGGAAGGAAGGAAGGAAGAAAACCGTTGAGCTTGCTGATGCAGTAAGTAGGAGAGAAGGAAAGAAAGTCACTGGCCCAAACACCACGTTCACACTCTCTGTGTCCCAGAATCTACACAAGTTCACTTGAACTCCCCATTGTGTTCAGAAAACCTTCTAAATGTAGTAGATTTAAGCTGATATTATAGAGTCAACAGTTGACTTTGGATTTAGGACTAAGGCCTTTTTCTAAAGCTCCCTCATTAGCGGGAAGATGAACAGAACACCACAGCTCTTTACCATAATTATTTGTAGTGTTTAGTGAATTGGCACTATTCACCCATTTAAGCAGAGTCTGATGACATTTTAAAACCCTCTCATTTATATATGTATATATATATATATATATATATATATATATATATATACATACATACATACATACAGATACCAATTTTTCGTGGCTTGAGTGTATGTGTGAGAGCATGCACATGTATATACACTCGCATGCGCACACATGCACACACACACAGATGTTTATTAAGTCCACTGCATAATAACCTATGCACCATTTGTTCTACTTGTGCATATAACATATCCGCATGTTCTCTGACCCAGTTCGTCTCTCAAGAGGTTGGCCTTTGTTTTTTCAGCCACACTTCCTTTCAGAATGAGATGCAAACTCCAGTTTCTTTCAGCAGAAATCAGAGAGAGAGAGAGAAGTCCACTGAACATTGGTGAACACACACAGTGGGCTCGGTGTTGCCATAATGGAAAGACCTGCGGAGATCGATCGTTCATAACATTGCAGATGACTCCTTGGCTCTTCACATTGCTCTTTCTCCACAGGTGAATGAGGTTCGTTCTTTGTTTGCCAAACGAGTCAAAAGATTGAAGCAAAGGCATTGTCCTCCAGTAACCAAGGAGACTTCCCCTGCCTCCAGAACCAGCTCCTGCAGCATTTTGGAGTTTAACTTTACAGAGAAGCCAGGTAAAGGCTCATAAACTTCAGAAGGACCCTGCCGTCCACTTAGCAGGTGTGGGCAATGGGGATACTGCATGTCTCGCTCTCAAAATATTACCTTCGTGACAACCCACCCTACTGTGTAAGGTGGGCGGGAAGTTCTAATTATACTCATGTGTTGATAAGAAACTTGAGTCCCAAGTGTGTTCACGGTAGCTCAGGTCGCACAGTGTCAGGCAGGAGTAGAGCATGAGGAGCCAGCTCTGTCCCCGGCTCTGCTCTTCCCCCACAGTGCCGAAGAAATGAAGGGAAACAAGGCAGGATCTTTTCAGTCTGGCAGTGCATTCGCAAACAAGGTTATAAAAAGCCCCCTCGATTCGGCCAAGAGGTCCGAGATCTCATCGCCACTTACTACACCAAAGTGAGTGGCTGTTTCCAAAATCCCTGGTAAATCAACTCTTCTCTGTAGAGGCCAAATGTCTTGGTGTAGGCCATGGCCGTTTAATAATTTGTGGAGAATGAAATGGCCATATCTTTACCAGACCTCACTGCAATCACTCGGGTAAACAGTCCACAGCCATTTGTGTTATTCCTTGTGGGATAATGGGTTCAAAGTTATAAAATCTGGAAATATTTTACTAGGATGCTGCTATAGGCATTTTTCATTCTGAATCTCAGCTGTCTCCACCCACCACCACAGCTTGCAGGGGAAGAGCTTTTTATGACAGCCCACGAAGTGAACAAGCCAATTATTTCTATCGGCAGAACGTAAAATGATCCTATGGACTCGTTTCTCTACCCCACTTCCTGCTCGGTTTATGAAACACAACCCCCTTTCTCTCAGCCCAGCTACACTCATACAAAATAAGCCCTTCCTAGCTGAGACAGTCCTCAGCTGTGTTAGGGAGAATGGCAGTAACAGATCAATCATGTGTTGGGCAGTGGAGAACAGGAAAAAGAAAACTTTCTTTGAGACAGACACAGATCTTCCATGGCTATGTTTATGAGAGACTAAAAGTAGAATTCAAGAGCATGCATGCACTTGTATGCATAGGTGTCTGTGTGTAGGAACATGTGTGCATGCAGATGTGCATATACATTCATGTAGAGGTCAAAGGTCAGCCTTCGGGGTCCATTGCTCTCCACATGACTTTTTTTTTTTTTAAAAGATGGGTTCTAACTATGTAGTCCTGGTTAGCCTGGAACTAAGTAGACCAGTCCGGCCTCAAACTCAGAGATGTTCCTGCTTCTGTCTCCCAAGTGCAGGGATTAATGAGGTGCACCACAACACCCAGAAAGAACCACCTCATTTTTTTTTGAGACAGGGTCTCTCACTGAATCTAAGGCTGCTAACTCAGAAGGACAGCAAGGCCTAGAAAAGCTCCTATCTCTCTCCCCAGTGTTGGGATCACAGACTTTCTTAGGTTAGCTCTTGGGCTACAACCCACATGTTCATTCTCATGTGGCTGGCACGTTACTGAGTGATATCTCCATGTTTTATGTGCACCTTCTGTATGCCTGGTATCCAAGGAGGCCAGAATACAGTCTCAGATCCCCTGGATCTGGGGTCATAGGTGTTTGTGAGCCACCATGTAGGTACTAGGAACTAAAGTCAGGCTTTCTGCAAGAACAGCAAGTGCTTCTCACCACTGAGCCCACTCTCCAGGACCTCCACCCCTGCCCTGTGCCAACATTTCTGTCAGGAGGCAAGTGAGATCCTATGAAAACCTGAGTGTGACAGGCTTGTAACTTCATTACTGAGACAGCTGAGACAAGAGGACCTTAAGTTAGAGTCCAGCCCGAGGAAACATCAAAAACCTGTTTTTAGAAAAAAAAATTTTAAAAGAGACTAGTGATCTTCAGAACAGACGTAAAACTCCCCCTGCAAAGGACGAAGGAGAAACAGAGAAGCCACAGGGGATACAGTTGTAAGAATAGAATGCTCACCACAAGCTGCAGCTGTAAAAACAGAGCCCGTGGGGCAGAGAAACACAAAATAGTCAAGGAGGAAAAGCCCAAGAAATTCTCTGTACAGACCACTGGATCCCCTAGGAGGGAAGGAGGGAGATCACAGAGGAAGGGAAGGGAGGAGGCTAGGAGCACAATTCTGTGGTGGACTTCTTCCCTCAAATGCACAAGGTTCTGGTTTCACTCCTCAGCTCTGAAAAGAAATTAAACCAGGAGTAATTGCTAGTTCAAGGCCAACCTGAGTTATATGTCAAGACCCCATCCTACACACATAAACACACACACACACACACACACACACACACACACACACACACGCACACACACAGGAGTAAGGTGGGGGGAAATTACAGAGAGATATTAAATGGGCAAAATAAATCTAGGGCTTTTCACTTGTGAAGAGATTGTAAAAGCCATGTGAGCATCCCTCATAGAACGTACATTTTCTACTATCTTAATGTTGATATGTTGTAGAATTGTATGGAAAGGTCCTTATCTGAGTCCTCTTTCCCCTATAAAATGGAACTCTTGCCTGCCTCCTTGTGTCAGAGTTTGAAATGAGTTCCTGCCTTCTCCCTCCCTACTGACTCTCACAAAAATGCAAATGCTTATTCTCAAAACTCAAACATAGAGACATGATTCTACACAGAACATATATGAATACCAATTGAAACATTGTGACTATTGAAAATGCATGAAGAATAGAAGACAAGCCAAAACAATACACTCCCTACGGTCACTCTCAGTTGCTACTATCCCATAAACAGCCTACTGTTGTTAATGAAGAAGAAATTCAGAACACCTTGCACAATTAGACTGCTTTAGGTTCAAATAATTTAAAAATTCCTAGAAATATCTTTAAAATGACACAGGCTGACTTTTAAAAATCTAGCTGCTGACCTTCACGAAAAGGTTATTTTAGCCATCTTTTTGTTGCTGTAACAAAACACCGGAGGCATTTAAATCATCATAGGAAAAGGTGGGTTTTAGCTCAACATTCTGGAAGTTCCAGGAAAGACAAAGACCACATGGCTTTGTGTCTTTGAGGTATGACACCTCACCTTAGGCTTCTGCACTTGAAGTTCCCATTGTCTCTAAAGACCTCCCTGAAGACTGATCCGCAAATGCCGGAGCCCACCTTTACCACAGCCAAAGCCTGATGAAGTCAGGGTTTGCAGGCTGAAGCTGGGCTCTTCTTTACATTACAAGATGGCTGTCATAGCCAATGCGCATCAAAGTGAAAAGGGGAGAAACATCCTCCTTCTCTCCGATTTCACTTGCACATGCGCATAGAGAGTTGGTCTAGTGCTGTTTGTATTCAAATGCTAAATTCTGTACCCTAAAATCTAGTTGCTCCAAGACAAGAAAATCCTCATGTAAACCAGCTCTTGTTGTGTGACTTGCCCCCAAGTTATCCCTGGTTGGTTAATAAAGATGCCTACAGCCTGGACTGGACAGAAGAGAAAGCAGAGTAAAGGTTCCCTGGCTTGGAGTCTGAGGTGGGGACCAGGAGGAGAAAGGAGGAACAAAGAAAAAGTCACCATGGGGTAGGTAGGTGGGTTGTGAGCACACAGCCATGAGAACCAGCCTGTTCGAGTAGGAGTGGCCCAGGCAGAGTGTGGCAAGTGATATCTCAGGGCTACTAACAGGTTCGTAGACAAAATAGCATAGAGGGTTGATATCTGCCCACCTCTAGGGCTATAAGGCTTGTTAGGAATATAAAGGTCTTTACATATTTGCAGGGGGGGAACTATATGGTCTAAGTTGGGGGAAAACCAAAATAATATCTACCACAACATTTTGGTGAACCAACATGGGGCAAGAACTTACTTATAACCCAAATTGAAATTTTAGATTCCCTGATAAAAGATGCACCCTCCCTTTAAGATAGAAGTCATGATGGTGTCTAGGAAGGCAGGAAAAAATGGTTCCTTAATAAGTTTTTTCCAAGCCTTGCCAGGTTCAGATAGGGTCAGAACACAACCTAATTTTTAGCATGCATGATTCCAAGGGGGGTCAGAGCTCTAAGTAAGTAGAGCTGTGACCAACCACATGCCAAGCCTTGCTGTGTTTCCACCCAGAGGTGGGACACTCAGCTTCAGAGCCAGGCAATCCAAAGACTGGTAGGGTCTGGGAGACTGCCACTAGGGGAAACAGTTTGCATGCCTCCAAAAGGTACAGTTATAGAGAGCTATCATGAAGGTAAGATATCACGCTACTCTGATTAGCCAACCAGTCTCCTTAGACATGGGACTCCAACAGGAGAACAGCCTAACACATGATACACAATCCAGGACAAAACCTCTGAACAAGTACAATGTGCCTGAAAGTGTGCTCAGGCACGAAGATGGAAAGGCATTTAAATTAAGTTTAATACAGAGAAGAATATTACATTAAGAGAGAAAAGAGGAAGATACGCAAATCCACATAGATAGCACTCTCCAAAGAAGGGAGAAAGAGATAAAAATTGATATGAATGTTTTCCAGGCTGTGTAGATACTAAGTAAATAAACACATGCCTTTGGTCCCAATACTTGGAAGACAATGACAAAGACAGATTGGTTCTGTGTGAGTTCAAGGCCAGTCTGATCTGCAAAGCGAATCCCAACCAGCCCCAGGCTACACATAGAAACCCTGTCTCAATAAACAATATACATAAACACACATATAAACATATATGGATAAAAATGGGGTTGCTAGATTGGATCAGTCTATACTTACAATAGCTTCCAACTGCTAGACAAAAGGTATGTTATGTTTGGAGAGAGGCTTTGTGTTTGTGTCAACAGAGAAACAGAAAAGGCTTTGGATTCCACCCAAAATAATAAGGATCAGATGAGATAGGGGGAGACCTCCTGAAGGTCTTGGCTGTAGAAAGGAAGAAAAAAATCAAAAGGATCAACTGAAACAGATAATGTATAATGGTAAACTCTCTATTGAGACAACTCTGAAATTGACTGGGACATGTCTATGTCTCCATCTAGAACTTCATCTATTCATGGCCAATAGATCTTGTCGTCTACAGAGTCCTCAGGACTCATCATTCCAGCCTTCCCTATGGCATGGATGGAGATTTACAATATGTGGAGAGCTGCGAGGTGCCGCGCCCTGAAGATGGCGCTGGTTTCCGCCTTCCACCTCCTTGATGGTGAGTGCTCTCGGTCTTAAACAAGTCCTTATTTGGCTGTGCCTGTTCAGCTTGCCTGCTTCCATATTGAAGCAGCCTATCTGCAGGGCCCTCGTGGCTTATGGAAGTTGGCTGGCGCAAGATTATTTAAGCCTGTGCGGGCGTTCCCTCGGCGGCAGAAGCAGAAGCTTGTTCAAGGATCCTGAATAAACTGCTTGAAGAAGATCTTCCCCGGCCGTGTCTTCCTTGCTGGTCGAGCGCAACACAATACAGTTTGGTTACAATCCAAACTGGCTTAAGAAAGACAAATGTCTTTCACCTGCTCGAACAAAGAACAAAAAAAAAAAATTTTTTTTTCATTAACTGAGCTGTGTACCTCACACATTCCAAACATCATTGATTCAAAACTGTGTATTACTTATGAAAGCTGATATGCTCACAGAAAATGACAACCAAGGAAGCAGCCTTAACAAGATCCACCCTTGAGGATGCTGGGATGCCTGACTGTGCTTCAATGCTGTTTCCTCATGGATACTTCCAGAAAGGCTTCAAGGAAGGCTGCTGACCCCAGATGACCTCAGTTCATCCATCCTTGCAGACTGATTTGACCAGGACTTCAGTTGAACCCTGAACTTACCCATCTCACAGAGACTGAACAACAGTGATACAGATAGTTCTCCCAGGACTTGGTCAATATCCTAAATTTTTAGGGTCCCTAGAAGATACTGTTACCAGAAATCAGCAGGAAACAATCATAAAGACTGTCATCCCGGTCCCTTAAGAGGGGGTGAATGATTTTGGTCATTTTATGAGTTACAGATATGTTGTCATTTTAGGGGACAATTATAGTTATGATCTTGAACAAGGAGGAAGCAAAATATGGATCTTAAACTCAAGGATTTTTATCTTGCCTTTTCTCTATCCTTCTTCCTTAGATAAAGGGAAGGGAGTTGAGAAGAAATAGGGAGAATATAGAAATATTATATAAAATAATAGGATAAAGGGTAAATTGTTGACTCTATTCTTCAACTTAAAACTATTGTCATTCTCAAGTGGTTTTTTTTTTGATATCTTGGTACAGAAATTTGCATATTGATACAGAAATATGATTCTTTGTATAAGTTTTTTTTTTTTTTTTTTAGAGATTCAAGATCTATTTATTTGTTTCTCTTAAAGACTTATTTTTGACTGGACTCAGATTAAGAAGTGGAAGCTCTCAGTGAGGACAGCCTACATCTCCTGGCGATCTGTTCCTGGCACTTTTCTTTGGCTTCCTTCATTCTCTTAGGCAAAAGTTTAGCTTATTCTGCAGCCTCCTCCTTGTTTTTCTTAGTGTGTTGCTTCTTCAGAGCGATGCATCTGCGTTTGTGTTGCAGGACACGTGGAGTAACAAGACGCTGAATCTTGGGTGCTTTGGTCCCGGGCTTCTTACCTTCTTTGTTTGAGGGCTTCCTGACAACGTATTGATGGACATCATCTTCTTTGGAGAGATTAAAAAGCTTTCGGGTTCTACTAGCTCTTTTAGGTCCCAGCCGACAAGGCACAGTAGTATCTGTCAGTCCTGGTATATCCTTCTCTCCTTTCTTTACAATAACCAAGTTGAGAACACTCAGATTGGCATCCACCATGCATCCACGAACGGACTTGCGTTTCCTTTCTCCAGTTCTCCTTGGTCTATAGCAGGAATGCCTCTTACTCAACAGCAAGCGCACTCTGCCATGGGTCAATACGCCTTGCTTCATGGGAAAACCTTGTTTGTCATTCCCACGGCTGATCCCGACCACATAACCCTTCCACTCTTCACCGAGAGCGTCAGCAGCTACCTCTGTGGCCATGCGCTTCTCACAGAACGTACGAAGCTTGCGCTTGTCATCCACGTCAATGAGCTTCTGACAGCCAGTGGCAGGGACAAGATATTGAGCTTCACGAAAAACCACGAAGAAGAGACCCGACTTCCGCTTCGTATAGGTTGTTATATATTGATAAAGATGTAAGGCTTTCATTGGTACAAATCTTTATGCATTGATACAAAATTTAAAGTTACTTTTATCACAACATAATGTATGTATGTTTCAACTCTTATATAGATTTTATGCCTATTATGTAGATAATTTGAAAATGCAAGGTTAACTCTCAATCCTTTTAATAGATGCTATTTCACACTGTTAGAGATGATTGGAAAATACAAGTAATAGTTCAACTCATGGCCATGTCAGATCAGCACAAAAATATACATCCTGAGTTAAACAGATAATAAATAATAATAAATAGCTAGACATAAGCAACTTTTGCTTTTTCAAATATGCTATAAATTTATAGATGGTCTACAAACAGCCCAGAAACTCACAAAATATGGCACTTAGAGATGTTTTATTATTTTAAGGCCTTTTGACATTGAGACATGCAGATCCTGGCAGCATCCCATTCCACATCAAAGAAGAGGATGAGCGTCACTGACCTCCACATGGAGTTGGCAAGCTATCCACGGGGCAAAGAAAATGCCCTGACTTGATCTGTAGACAGAATGCTGTCCGGAAAGGACAAACAGATTCAGGGAAGTCAAAGGCCAAGCTCTGACAAGATGGGTAAGCAAGTTCTTAATAATTCCTGCTTCATGAAAGGTCTGTCAGGGATTCTGGGCCAGAAAGCTGAAGGCGATGCTCCGTTGTTTTAGAAATACTGTGGACTGTCCAGGTGGTTGGCTGTCTCTGTCATTTCTATAATTTTGGAAGTACTGGCCTGCACTTCCTGTATACTCAGGTAATATTTATTTTCTTCTTAAGTCTCTGATGGGGTTGAAGACTAGATAGCCATAGCCTCGCAACAAAACTTAAATTATAAAGATCCAAGAAAAAAATTTAGGGTCTAAGGAGATGTTGGTAAATAGAGTGAGATCTAGAGAGTGTAAATGCTTAAGAATGCAATGAGAAAATGATGCAGACACAGAACTCTGAACTCACCGAGACAGGATCGATGACAGAATACTTTATCCAAATATCTTACCTACTAGTTTTCCTGGTTGTTTCATAATTTTCCCACTGTATGTTGTATATCATTATAAGAGAAATAAGGAAGAGGGGGAAATAAATGCTGAGGATTGGTCTAATGCTGCTTGTATTCACATGCTAAATTCTGTACCCCAAGATTTATTTGTTCCACGTGGAGGAGATCCTCATATACACCAGCTTTTGTTGTGTGACCCTTGCTCCCCAGGTAATCCCTGATTGGTTAAAGATGCCTACAGCCTGGGCTGGGCAGAAGACAGGGAGTAGAGTGACAGGTTCCCTGGCTTGGTGTCTGAGGCGGGGAACATGAGGAAAAGGCAGGAAGAAAAAGGAAAGTGTCATCATGGAATTGGTGGGTTGTGAGCACACAGCAATGAGAACCAGTCTGTTGGAACAGGAGTGTCCCAGGCAGAACGTGGCAAGTGATATCTCAGGGTTGGTGACAGGGACGTAGACAAACTAATATGGAGGGTTGATATCTGCCCAGATCTAGTGCCATAAGGCTTGTTATAAATATGAAGGTTTTTATATGTCTTATTTGAGAACTATATAATCAAATAATAGTATTTACTACAGCACACACATGCAAGTATATGTGTACGTGTGTGTGTGTGTGTGTGTGTGTGTGTGTGTTTGTGTGTGTGTGTTCTGTGTCTCAGCTGTCTGTCTATCTGCCTGGCTGTATAAACAAAAGCCTTCCCCAAACTTCCTCTCCCAACCTAGAAAATTCTCAAATGCTGCTGGGAAGACAAGCATCTGCCTTTCCCGTGAGAGTCAGGTTTGAAGAAGGGGCTGGGAGTAAATCTGCAGTTGGCCCCGCAGCGACTGTTGATGCAGATCCTGTTTCTGAGATTCTCGTTTTCATTTAGCCAAGAGCTGCCATTTTAAACACAATTTAAAATTAGGTTCACATGGTAAAGATTATGTTTTTGTTCATTCTGTGGAACCACACCCCATTTTTCACCCTTTTTTATGTTGTTCATTCATAAAACAGTTATACTTCCCCAAATACTGAAGTTGGGTTTCTAAAAGTTTCTGCTTACAGCTTAATGGTGAAGAGAGCGGTCTTAAAAATCTTATAAAATCTGAACTGGGGCAGGCAGGTGAAGGTGATTACTGCCAACACAGAGAGTGGGAAATTTATGGCGGGGGAACCACACAGCAGAGAGAACCAACCCCAACAAGTTGTCCTCTGGGTTCTGTGTGTGTGGATACACACACACATATAAACACACATGCACTCACACACACACACACATACACACACATGCACTCACACACATACACACTCACATACATACACACATATACACACATGCACTCACACACATACATGTACACACACATGCACTCACACACAAACACACACATACACTCACACACATACACACTTACATACATACACACATATACACACATGCACTCACACACATACACACATATACATACATATACACTCACACACATAGACACACATGCATGCACACACTATGCAAAATAATAATCATAATTTTAATAATTTTAACGAACATTTTTACCTAAATTTAAGAAAAATTGGGACGAAAATACCTGACCAATATTATATATTACCTAAAATAAACCTAAAAGCAAAAGGCAAAGTGCAGACACAGATAAGAAGAGCCACGTTTGTCCCCATGTCCTGAAGGTGCCCGTACCCAGCTCAGGATGTCATGACATCCCAGCTGGCAAATGTCCCTTCCAAGCCTCTGTAACCATGTCTTCCTCCCCTTCCCCTGATACAAACATGTTTTTCCCATATTAAAACTTAGGAGAGGGGACAATTGTTTTGTTTTTATTATTAAAATAAATAAAATAATTTTCTTTAATTAATGAACACATACCTTTATGCAGTTACTATAGCACACATGTACGTATATTATAAATTAGATATTTGAAGCTTGGACACAGATCTAAGGGGCAATATCTGGCATTTGTTCCGCTTTTTTTTTATTGAATATATTCTATGTACATTCCAAATGTTATCCCCTTTCCCAGTTGGCTTCCATAAACCCCTTATCCCATCTTCTCTCTCTCTACTTCTATGAGGGTGCTCCTCTACCCACCCATTCATCCCCTCCCGCCTCCCTGACCTGACATTTGAGAGGGGACTATTATAATGGCACAAACTTGCCATCCCAGCAGTTGGGAGGCTGAGACAGGAGGAATTTACGTTCATGACCACCCTGTTCTACACAGTAAGACTACCTAAAAACAAACTTGTATTTAGTATTGACGAAGTGTCACCATGAGCCTTCTCCTGTGACTCTGCCCGAGAGCCTTCAGCCTCTCCTCTCATGTGACCCAGCATTCACGAAGTCCCAAGAACAAGGGCCAACTAAATTCTCTCGTTGCTTTCTCGTCCTAAAGTTGGCCTTGCAAAGGCCTCCAAGTCCTGGCTTGTTTTGACCTCCTCTGTTTGAATACCTAGGCTCCACTGTTCCATATCACTCTGGGGAGTCAGGGCAGCCAGGGGCAGGGGGGACTCTCATGTAACAAGCACATTCTAGAACCTAAAGTCTCCCAAGTATCAACAAGTCAGTCTTCTAAAAGGCATACTGTTTGAACATGCAGTCCAAGACAGATTGACAGACAGGCAGAAGTCCAAATGCTTAGGGATGCTCCCAAGAAAAAGAAAGATGCCGTCTCTGCCCCCAGACATGTCCTACAGCACACCTCACTTGCCAAAGTGAGGCTGAATTTACCCCAAGAAGTCTTTTTTCCTTAGGGAAGAGCTTGCTCTGTGTTGTTTTAATATCATGGGGGTTTGCTTGCCTGGCAGTTCACAATGCAAGCACGCTTTTATTACAGGCAATTATGGATTCTAAGGAACACTATTTTGATAAGAATAATTAATAGGCCCTCATACTTAAGTACCAATTAATTACCGACCCATGATTCTGCAAAGTCATCCTCTCTGATTTCCTGAGCTTTAGCCTTTGTCTTCTTCTTCTTTTTTTTTTTTTTTAGCCTTTGTCTTCTAGCTTAACATTTCTATATCACAAGACTCTTCACCTTTCCCAGTTCATACAAAAACACAACCCTTGTATCCCTTGCAAGATAAACGAGTTTATTCTGAAGCCAAAAATAAGTGACCATAGCCCCGGAACATAGGATCTAGGTATGCTGACTGGTTTATGTCAGCTTCACACAAGCTAGCCAGAGCCACTTAGAAAGAGGGACCCTCAATTGAGAAAATGCTCCCACCAGATTGGCCTGTGGGCAAACCTGTGATGTATTATCCTGATTGATGATGGATATGTATGGGTACAGCCCACTGTAGGTGGTGCCATCCCTGGGTTTGTGGTCCTGGGTTCTATAAGAAAGCAGACTGAGCAAGCATGAGGAGAAATTCAGTGAACAGCACCCCTCCATGGCCTCTGCATTAACTCCTACCTGCAGGTTCCTGCCCTGAGTTCCCTCAGTAATGGAGAGTTTCCCGAAAGAATGAGACAGAAGAAACTCATTCCTCCTCAAGGTGCTTCTGGTCACAGTATTTTTATTATAGCAATAGATATACCCTAAGACACCTGCTTACCCCAAATACCATGGCCCATTGTGGGAAGAGTTTCATGGAGTTCTCAGAGTGACAGGAGGAAGAAAGTTGCAAAGGCAACAACTGTGGTTTCTAGTGAAGGTGGCTGTGATTTCAACCAGTGTTAAAGGCCAATGGTAGACTCAGCAGGTACACGTGCTACAAGGGAGCAAGATCCTCTCCTCTATTCAAGTCTCAGATGCTCTGATGAGCTCACAGAGACTAGGAGACCTATTTTCACATTCAAGAAAAAAAAAAGTTTTACCTCATGGTCACACGTTAGAGGAAACAGATGGTCAATCAATGGCTATCGAGTGGGATAAAGAAGGTTCAAGCCAGTTTGGCTCTGGACCTGCCACCTTCCAGCTCTTTACAGTCACAGTAGTTTTAGCCAGTCCGTCAGCCTTACAGAATCTTTCCACAGATGTGGTTTGTTCACCTCCACTCCCTAACGACCTTTCTTTTTCCATGTGATAGTTTCTCAGAGCTGTGTGCTAGAGAGAAAATGCTATAAAGAAAAGTTCTACCAGTCTAAGTCCCCACCCCTGCCCCACCTACACTCCCCTTGCTCTCCTGTGAAGGCTCGGAGAATCTCTCTGTGGAAGTGGAGGTGGAAAGCCTGTACAAAGGAGAGGAGGAGTGTTGGGAACCGCTGACTTCCAAACATGGCGTCCTCACTCGTGAACTCACAGCAACTGTGGCTCTATGAAAAAGACCAGCACAAGACAGGGCTGGGCAAAATTCCTGGCATGGAAGGGGCAGGAGCTCATGGGGACCCACCCCTGGATAAGGAGCTATTGGCAGAAAAGAAATAAAGGTTTTCCTCCGGGGATGTGACCACTAGTAGGTTGTCCATGCTCCGTGGGATGACTCCACAGCCATACACATACAGGAGGCGTGGACGGCATTCAGTGAGACATTAAAAAAATAATAATAAAATAAAGAGTTGGGAGAGGGACATGTTGAGGGGGAACATGCAAGGGATCCAATGGCAGCTGGAAGAGGGAAGAGTATAGATATGATAAAGATGCATTTAAGTGTGTATAAATTTATTAAAGGATAAATTCAGGAAGGATGGAGGGAGAGAGAGGAGCTAGAGAAGGAAAGAAGAAAAGAAGAAAGGAAGTTGGTTGATTAGTTGATTAGTTAGTTAGTTAGTTAGTTAGTTAGTTAGTTAGTTAGTTAGTTCGTTCGTTCGTTCCAATGGAAGTGATCAAACATTTGTCTCCAAGGAAACTAGTTCTCAAAGTATGCTCCCTGGGACATGACCCTCCAGGATGACCTGCTCCCACTTCTGGGCCAGTGCATTTTAACATTTAGTGTGTGTCAGATGACCCCAGGGGTTCAGAAGAGAGGACACCCAAGTACCCAGGAACAAGGCAGAGCCCTGTGATCTGTGATATTGTTTCCAAGCCTGGCTCCATTGCAACTGAGACAAGCAAACCTCTCTAGTCTTTCTTTTCCTTACTGATACAAGATGAAAATGCAGTGGAAGAGATATAGCTCAATGGGTAGAACCTGAGTTCAGGTCCTCAGAACCGGCTTAAAAGTCCAGATGTGGCCACTCACACCGGTGGCTGCCATGTTGCAGTTGAAGGGCTAGCAGGCCCAAGCATGGCAAACATGGCCCTAGCATGTCTATCCCTCTTCTCTTCCCTTCCCCTTGCTAAGCCATTAGATTCCATTCCTAAAGCTAGCTACCAAGGTCTATTCCCTTATTTGGCCACTTCCTTATACCTGACTAAAACACCAAGGTCCAACTATCAAAATTCATTATCTGGCTACACTGGCTAACTGGCTTACCAGCTTATCTTAGAAAACTTCCCTTTTCCTCCTTAAAACCTTCTCCTGCAGAAACACCAGCTGCTGCCTTTGCCCTATTCAGAGACAGTACCACCACCCCAAACCCCTACCCCAAGCTTGTTCCTCCAGTGTAATAAATCTCCTTTGTGCAGAGAATGTGTCATCTGTGTGTGTTCTGTGCTAACTCTGAGGCCCTTTGCAATGGTCAGCAGAGACAAGGGGATTTCTGGGACTCAGTGGCCAGCAGCCTGGATCCAGACTTCCATGAGACACTGGAAGAAATATGGCCAAGAGTAATTTCCCCTCTCTCTCTCTCTCTCTCTCTCTCTCTCTCTCTCTCTCTCTCTCTCTCTCTGTCTCTGTCTCGAGACTCAGATCACACATATAAAGATCAAATACCTGAGACATAGAAATGCTGAGACCTGGAAATTTCTGCTATTTAAGTTAACCAGCCCATGGCTATATGTTATAGCAACCTTGGCAAGCACATACATACATCAACCAGCCCCATGATTTAACCCAGTGATGCCAATTTTGACATTAAACCTCCAGACTGTCAGGAATATCTGTTATCTCATACAAGAGTGCTTAACCAGTGTTGTTGTTGTTGTTGTTGTAAGCTGTAATGTTTGTTCTCAAAACATGTGGCTTACTTGAAGAGAAGAAATAAACTGGTAGCTCAGGAAGAGCTACCAGTGCCCTTGGCATGAAAACAAGGGATGTGTAGGATGAATGCTGTTGCTATTAACTTTTTCTAAGCTCACATACAAGCACAGATTTGAATTTAGAAGCAAAGAGAGGAAAGAGCATAAAGAAAAAATACTTCAGTGGGCATTAATGGGCTGGAGAGATGGTTCAGTGGTTGAAAGTGCTACCTGCTCTTCCAAAGGTCCAGAGTTCAATTCCCAGCAACCATTTAGTGACTTACAACCATCTGTAATGGGATCTGATGCCCTCTTCTGGTGTGTCTGAGGGCAGCATCAGTGTACTCTCACACATAAAATGAATAAAGTCTCTAAAAATAAAAAAAGAAAGAAAAAAGAAAAAACCCACACATATACATCAGCCAGAGGTCAGCCAGGACATTTTAAATCCATATAACTGTTAAAGAAAATAAACTACCTCAACAGAAGGGTGGTATTCCTGGAAAGTGAAATATTACATAAGTGTCAACAAAGACAAGTATCTTCTTGAAAAAACCAAGAATGCACAGCTAACGTTTTTTCAAAAGTCAAGCTGAGTGTGCTCGGAGCTAAGGCTGTCCCATAACCCTCCATACCCAAATCCTGCCTGGAGAGAGCTGGTTTCTGAGGAGTGCTCTCACTTCTAAGCTCACATGTGAGACACCACTTTCTCTCCAATAACTGTCCAAAGAGGATCCACCAGGACCACACAGGGCACAGGAACCACAAAACATCCAGGAACAGGATGCTTCCTGTCTCCATCTGTACCCAAAGCCAAGGCTGCCTCACAGCCCTCTGTACCCAAATCCCGCCCAGAGAGAGCTGGTCTCCCAGGAGTGTTCTCACTCCTAAGATTACAAGTTCACAGGAGGGACAAGCTCCAGTCAGATACAGAAAGACCAACTAACACCAGAGATAACCAGATAGCAAGAGGTAAGCACAAAAACCTAAGCACCAGAAACCAAGGCTACTTGGCATCATCATAACACAGTTCTCCCACCATAGCAAGTCTTGGATACCCCAACACACCATAAAAGCAAGATTCTAATTTAAAAGCACAACTCATGATGATGATAGAAGACTTTAAGAAGGACATAAGTAACTCCTTTAGGCAAATGGATGGAACTAGAAAATATCATTCTGAGTGAAGTAACCCAATCACAAATGAACACACATGGTATATACTCCCTGATAAGTGGATATTACCCCAAAGCTCTCAATACCCAAGATACAATCCACAGACCACATAAAGCTCAAGAAATTGGAAGACCAAAGAGTGAATTCCTTAGTCCTTCTTAGAAGAGGGAACAAAATATTCACAGGAGGAAATACAATGATACAGTGTGGAGCTGAGACTGAAGGAAAAGCCATCCAGAGACTGCCTCACCTGGGGATCCATCCCAAATACAGTCATAAAACCTAGACAATATTGTGAATGCAAAAAAGTGCATACTAACAGGTGTTTAATATAGCTGTCTCCTGAGAGGCTCTGCTAGAGGCTGAGAAATACAGAATCAGATGCTCTCAACCAACCACTGGACTGAGAACAGGGTCCCAAATGGAGGCGTTAGAAAAAGGACTAAAGGAACTGAAGGGGTTTTCAACCCCAAAGGAGAATAACAATATCAACCAATCCAACCAACCAGAGCTCCCAAAGATTAAACCACCAACCAAAGAGTATACAAGGAGGGACCCCTGGTTTCAGCCACATATGTAGCAGAAGATAGCCTTATCAGGCATCTATGAGAGGAGAGGTCCTTGGCCCTGTGAAGGCTCAATACCCCAGAGTAGGGAAATACCAGAGCAGAGATGTGGGAGGAAGTGGATGGGTAAAGGAACACTTTCAAAGAGGTAAGGGAAGGGGGATAGGAGAGGGAGATTCCAGAGGGGAATCTGTAAGTAAAGAAAATATCCAATAAAAAAGAAAGAAAGAGGGAAGGAAGAAAAAAGAATACAGGAGAACACAGGTAAAAAGTAGAAACCCTTAAGGAGCAAACACAAAAATCCCTTAAAGAATTACAAGAAAACACAACTAAATAAGTTAAGGAATTAAAAAAAAACAATCCAGGTTATAAAAATATAATAGAAACAATAAAGAAATCACAAAGAGAGACAACTCTGGAGATAGAAAACCTAGGAAAGTGATCAGGAGTCATAGACACAAGCATCATCAACAGAATACAAGAGACAGAAGAGAGAATCTCAGGGGTAGAAGATACCATAGAAAACATTGGCACAATAGTTTTTTAAAAATGTGAAATGCAAAAACTCTGAACCCAAAACATCCAGAAAATCCAGGACATAATGAGAAAACCAAATCTAAGGATAATAAGTATAGGAGAGAGCAAAGATTCCCAACTTAGAGGGCCAGTAAATATCTTCAACACAATTATAGAAGAAAACTTTTCTAACCTAAAGAAAGGGATGCCCATGAACATACAAGAAGCCTACAGAACTCCAAATAGATTGGATCAGAAAAGAAATTTCTCCCATCACATGATAGTCAAAACACCAAATGCACAAAACAAAGAAAATATTAAAAGCAGTAAGGGAAAAATGTCAAGTAACAGATAAAGGCAGACCTATCAAAATTACACCAGACTTCTCAACAGAGATTATGAAAGCTAGAAGATCTTGGGCAGATGTCTTCCAGACCATAAGAGAACACAAATGCCAGCCCAGGCTACTATATCCAGCAAAACTCAATTACCATAGATGGAGAAACCAAGACATTCCATGACAAAACCAAATTTACACAACATCATTCCACAAATCCATCCCTACAAAAGATAATAGATAAAAAACTCCAACTCAAGGAGGAAAGCTACACCCTAGAGAAAGCAAGAAAGTAATCTTTTAACAAACCCAAAAGAAGTTAGTAGCACAAACATAATTCCATCTCTAAAAACAAAAATAACAAGAAGCAACAATCACTATTCCTTAATATCTCTTAACATCAATGGACTCGATTCCACAATAAAAAGACATAGACTAACAGACTTAATATGTCAAAAAAAAAAAAAACAGCATTTTGCTGCATACAGGAAATGAACCTCAGTGAAAAAGACAGACACTACCTCAGAGTAAAAGGCTGAAAAAAAATTTTCAAGCAAATGGTCCCAAGAAACAAGCTGGAATAGCCATTCTAATATCGAATAAAATTGACTTTCAACCAAGAGTTATCAAAAAAGATAAGGAAGGACACTTCATACTCATCCAAGAAAAAAATCTACCAATATGAACTTTCAATTATAAATATCTATGTTCTAAATGCAAGGGAACCCACATTCATAAAAGAAACTTTACTAAATGGCACACATTACACCACACACAATAATAGTGGAAGACTTCAACAACCCATTCTCATCAAACAAAGACACAGTGAAACTAACAGAAGCTATGGACCAAATAGATTTAACAGGTATCTATAGAACAAAAACAAAAGAATAGACCTTTTTCTCAGCACCTTATGGTACCTCCTCTAAAACTGATCATATAATTAGTCACAAAACAGGCCTCAACAGATACAAGAAGACTGAAATAATCCCATGCATCCTATAAGATCACCACAGACTAAAGCTGGTCTACAATAACAAGAAAAACAACAGAAAGCCAACATATGCATGCAAGCTGAACAATGCTCTACTCAATAATAACTTGTTCAAGGAAAAAAATAAAGAAAAAATTAAAGGCTTTTTAGAATTTAATGAAAATAAAGGTACAACATAACCAAACTTATGATATACAATGAGAGCAGTGCTAAGAGGAAAACTCATAGTTCTGAGTGTCTCCAAAAAGAAACTAGAGATAGCATACACTAACATCTTGACAGAACACCTGAAATCTCTAGATCAAAAAGAAGCAAATATACCCAAAAGGAGTAGACAGCAGGAAATAAACAAAACCTAGTTCACTGAGAAAATTGACAAAATAGATAAACCCTTAACCAGACTAACCAGAGGGCACAGAGACAGTATCCAAATTAACAAAAATGAAATGAAAAGGGAGACATAACAACAGAAATCAAGGAAATTTTAAAAATCATCAGATCCTACTACAAAAGCCTGTACTCAACAAAACTGGAAAGTCTGAATGAAATAGACAAATTTCTAGATAAATACCAGGTGCCAAAGTTAAATCAGGATCAAATAAACCATCTAAACAGTCCCATAACCCCTAAAGAAATAGAAGCAGTCATTAAAAGTCTCTCAATAAAAAGAAAAGAAAAGAAAAGAAAGAAAAAAGCAAGCCCAGGACCAGATGGGTTTAGTGCAGAATTCTATCAGACCTTCAAAGAAGACCTAATACCAATACTCTTCCAACTCTTCCACAAAATGGAAACAGAAGGAACACTAGTCAATTCATTATTTGAAGCCACAATTATGCTTCTATCTAAACCACACAAATATTCTACAAAGAAAGAGAACTTCAGTCCAATTTCCCTTATGAATGGTCGAAGCAAAAATAATCAATAAAATTCTCTCAAATCAAAGCCAAGAATACATCAAAATGATCATTCACCATGATAAAGTAGGCTTCATCCCAGAGATGCAGGGATGGATTAATATATGAAAATTCATCAACATAATCCATTATATAAACAAACTCAAAGAAAAAAACACATGATCATCTCATTAGATGCTAAGAAAGCATTTGACAAAATTCAAACCCCCTTCATGATAAAAGTCCTGGAAAGATCAGGAATTCAAGGTTCATACCTAAGCATAGTAAAAGCAATATATAGCAAACCAGTAGCCAACATTAACCTAAATGGAGAGAAACTTGAAGCAATTCCACTAAAATCAGGGACCAGACAAGGCTGCCCACTCTCTCCCTACCTATTCAGTATAGTACTTATAGTCCTAGCCAGGACAACTAGACAACAAAGGGATACAAATTAAAAAGGAAGAAGTCAAAATATCATTATTTGCAGATGATATGATAGTATACTTAAGTGACCTCCAAAATTCCAACAAAGAAATCCTAAACCTGATGAACAAGTTCAGCAAAGTAGCTGGATATAAAATTAACTCAAACAAATCAGTAGCCTTCCTCTACTCAGAGGAGAAACAGGCTGAGAAAGAAATTAGGGAAACAACACCCTTCACAATAGACACAAATAATATAAAATACCTTGGTGTGACTCTAACCAAGCAAGTGAAAAATCTGTATGACAAGAACTTCAAGTCTCTGAAGAAAGAAATTGAATAAGATTTTAGAAGATGGAAAGATCTCCCATGCTAATGAATTGGCAGGATTGATATAGTAAAAATGGCCGGCTTGCCAAAAGCAATCTACAGATTCAATGCAATCCCCATCAAAATTCCAACTCAATTCTTTATAGAGTTAGAAGCGATTTGTAAATTCATTTGGAATAACAAGAATCCCAGGATATTGAAAACTATTCTTAACAATAAAAGAACTTCTGGGAGAATCACCATCCCTGATCTCAAGCTGTATTACAGAGCAATCATGATAAAATCTGCATGGTATTGGTATAGAAGACAGGCAGGCAAATCAATGGAATAGAATTGAAGACCCAGAAATGAACCCACACACCTATGGTCACTTGATCTTTGACAAAGGAGCTAAAACCATTCAGTGGAAAAAAGACAGCGTTTTCAACAAATGGTGCTGGTTCAACTGGTGGTCAGCATGTAGAAGAATGCAAATCTACATTCTTATCTCCTTGTATAAAGCTCAAGTCTAAGTGGATCAAGGACCTCCATGTAAAACCAGATACACTGAAACTAATAGAAGAGAAAGTGGGGAAGAGTTTAAAACACATAGGTACATGGGAAATTTTCCTGAACAGAACACCAATGGCTTATGCTCTAAGATCAGCAATCAATAAATGAGACTTTATAAAATTGCAAAGCTTCTGTAAGGAAAAGGACACTATCAATAGGACAAAAAGGCAACCAATAGATTGGAAAAAGATCTTTACCAATTCAACATCCAATAGAGGGGTAAATATCCAATATATTGGTTCTCAAGAAGCTAGACTCCAGAGAACCAAATAACCCTATTAAAAAATGGGGACGGAGCTAAATAAAGAATTCTCAACTGAGGAATATCAAGTGGCTGAGAAGCACTTAGAGAAATGTTCAACATCCTTAGTCATCAGAGAAATGCAAATCAAAACAACCCTGAGATTCCACCTCACACCAGTCAAATGGCTAAGATCAAAAGCTCAGGTGTCAATAGATGCTGGTGAGAATATGAAGAAAGAGGAATACTCCTCCACTGTTGGTGGGATTGCAAGCTGGTACAACCACTCTGGAAATCAGTCTGGTGGTTCCTCAGAAAATTGGACATAGTACGACCTGAGGACCCAGCTAGACCACTCCTGGGCATATACCCAAAAGATACTCCAACTTATAACAAAGACACATGTTCCACTATGATTATAGCAGCCTTATTTAAAATAGCCAGAAGCTGGAAAGAACCCAGATGTCCCTTAGCAGAGGGATGGATACAGAAAATGTGGTACATTTACACAATGGAATACTACTCAGGTATTAAAAACAATGACTTCATGAAATTCTTAGGCAAATGGATGGAACTAGAAGCTATTATCCTGAGTGAGGTAAACCAGGCACAAAAAAACACACATGGTATGTACTCACTGGTAAGTGGATATTAGCCCAAAAGCTCAGAATACACAAGATACAATTCAAAGACCTTATGAAGCTCAAGAAGAAAAAAGATCAAATTGTGGATGCTCTTTTTAGAAGGGGGAACAAAATTCTAACAGGAGGTAGAGGGTAGAATGGACTTGGGAGGAAGGGACGAGGGGGAGGGGAAAGGGGGCAGGATCAGGTATGAGAAGAGATGTAGATGACATACAGAGGGTCAGGAATTTGAACAGAGGTGTGTAGCAATGAGAGATGGGAAACTGGGGATAGCGACCAGCAAGTCCCAGATGCCCGGAAAGCAAGAGGCTCCCAGAACCCAACAGAGATTGGCTGAAATGACCAACAAAGAGAAGGGAAAACCTGTAAAGACTATATCCAGAGGTTAGGTAAGGCCCCCATGGAACCACTCACCCTTCTTGAAATCTTAACACAGAATTGCTCCTGTCTAAAGAAAATACAGGGACAAAGTGAGAAGCAGAGACTGAAGGAAAGGTCATCCAGAGACTGCTCCACCTGGGGATCCATCCCATATGCAGCCCCAAATCCTGTTACTGTTGCTGATGCCAAGAAGTGCTTTCTGACAGGAGCCTGATATGGATGCCTCCTGAGAGGCTCTGCCAGAGCCGTACTAGTACAGATGAGGATGCTTGCAGATAACCATCAGACCGAGCATGGGGACCCCAGTGGAGGAGTTAGAGAAAGGAATGAAGGAGCTAAAGGCGTTTGCAACCCCATAGGAAGAACAACAATATCTACCAACCGGACCCCCCAGAGCTCCCAGGGACTAAAACACCAACCAGAGTACACATGGAGGGAGCCATGGCTCCAACAGTATATGTAGCAGAGGATGGCATTATCTGGCATCAATAGAAGGAGAAACCCTTGGTCCTGTGAAGGCTCAATGCCCACTGTAGGAGAATGCCAGGGCAGGGAGGAGGAGTGGGCAGGTAGGAGGGAAAACATTCTCAAAGAAGCAGAGGAAGGAGGAACTGCAAAGGGGGAAACCAGGAAAGGTTCCTCCCTTGGAAATGTAGATACATAAAATATCCAATAAAAATAATAATGATGAGCATTACAGAAAAAAAATTCAAGCTGAAAAAACAACACATCAATGATTATAGTAAACTGTTTCCCTGTCTGGTGTTTGGAAATTCCTTAAATGCTTCACAGATGCCCGCTTTATTTTGTTCTGTTAGCATTTAGTTAAGAAATTTAAAAAATAATGTTCTAAGAAAGGCTCTGAGAAAAAAAGAAAACACTAAGAGGAATGAAGTGGGGAAAGACAGCAGGAGACAACACAGGCCTCCAAAGAACAAAGGAGGCTCTTATCAAATGACCAACAAACAGAGACATGAGGGGGGGAACATCTGTTTCAAATTTGATGCCTTGACATGGATGGGGGTGTGGCAGGCATCACGTGTCTGGACCAGTGCAAAGAGGAGATAGGACACTTAGTCCCCTGGGACACTGTTGACTTGAGGGTGCCTCAGATATCCCACTGGTCCTTCTCTCCATTTGAGTGTGGAGCGTAACTTGGGACATAAACAGGACCCCCCCCCCACATATGATCGTGTCAAAAGACAAAATACCAGCAGGGTGGGCTGTGCCTAGCAGCCTACACCCATGTTATGATCGGTGTGTGGACACCATGGTCCCTGAGTATTGAGCGAGTGTGGTTTCTCACAAGCTGTGTGTGCCTCCACAGTGAGGGGCCCGGTGATGACTCCCTGTGGCTTCTCCTATCTCACATAGCCAGGATGCTGACCGCAGAAAGCTGAGGCCCCAGGCTAGGTGAGAACAAAGGGAAAAAGTAACGGAAAGAGTCTGCAGGTTACAAGGTTAAGGCTCTCTTGAGGTTTTGTTTTTTGGTGTTTGAAACAAGGTATCACCTTGTAGCTCAGGCTGTCCGGAAACTCTACATCATTTTGTGGCAGACTTCTAAGTTCTGGATTTACAATTATCCACTCCCATGCCTGGCTTTGAAGTTATTTTTCTAACAGTTCCCTAGGAAACAGAACAGGGGCATGCATGTACTGTCAGTCCTAAATATCAGACAGCTGGAGGCAGAACCCTACCGAAGTACTCAGCAAACACACAGCACTCACCCAGCTCTGACACAACCAGGTGTGTGCTGGCACACAGCACCCCGCCAATTCACTCCTCCGGTATGGAGAACACAGACATGCCCAGGTCATGAGGTTCTAAGTGATCTTTGATTCGTGATTTAAAACCTCATCACCCACGTCAGTAAGATATACCAATACGGGCTGGACACAGTGACTCTGCCCTTTCCAACAGTTTGGGGCCAGCTGTCCTTGTGCAGTGAACATAATCAAAGTCTACCCACTTCCTGAGCTACTGACAATATACTGAGGTGCTAGTTCACCAAAGTTCCTTCTGGCGACCAATAGTTATTGGGTTCCCTCACAGAGGTCACTTACAGGATCCTAGGGAACCACCGAAAGGCCAAGTTTGGGAGTCTTGACTCAAGGGACAACTGTATTCCCTCTTTCCTGTAGCAGCACAGAAGCCCCCTTTCCTAGTCGGTTCCCACCTACAGCCTCTAGCCCCTCCCCAAGGCTCCCAAGGAGAGCATGTGCAATTGGGGGAGAGTTTCGTACAGTTGGGGAGCAGGGCGCTGGACACTCAGCTACAGGTTCCATGACCCTCTTGTCTGCTCTTTCTGTGATTCGAGAAGTTCATAGGCCCAGCTGAGAAGACCCTAACCCAGCAGAACTCCTGAAAATGGAAGCCGTTTGACTCCAAAGATCGTCCTACACAGCAGCAGCCTGGCCTTCATAAAGAGTTAGGGACAACATAGTGAGACTGTGACTAAAATATAAGCAAACAAAAACATATGTACATAACTGTCATGGAAGATGGAACAGCGACCATGACAACACAAGCCAAGAAGAAGATTTAGGCTACAGTCATGTGCAAACACAAGGAGAACCAGAGCCCATGGAAACATCGAACCACTGACTTGATCCTGAATAACCTGAGTGGCCACCTACCCAGCTGAGGCTTAAGCCTTTTCCCTTGCCACCCCACGCCCACCCTAACCTCTTTGACTTATCAAAATGGTCCTACTTGCTGGCAGCATCTAAGCCAAAGCAAAGATCTGCTATCAAGGATCCCAGCTCCCATTGCCTAGCAGGAGCTTGAGTCCTACAATTATCCTTTGGGCACCCCCTCTTATCAAGCTGCCCCATAGTAAGTGTTGAACACCCAACCCCACTTGTTTAACCCAGGTATGGTCCTCGAGGTGTCTGACTGTAGGGACTTGTCAAAGTGGAGGTCTGCTCAGGTTCAGACTAAGTGCCCCTGACATGAAGCCTGGGTTCTGTAACTTTGCATCCGAAACCCTACTGTTGAAGGTGCCCTGTGTCTTGCTGGAAGGGAAGGGCAGCGAAGCTTGGGCCCTGGTATCTCCTGGAAGCCCTCTGCATAGGGAGTGCTTTGATTTCTTAGCAATAGGCTCCCATGAACATCTCCAGTATACATTCTGCCTTCTGGAAATCTAAACTCTAATTTCAGGCCAGGCGTGTAACACAGCCCATGCCTGAAATCCCAGCACTTGGTGAGCAGAGGCAGGAGGATCGGGAATTCAAGGTCATTTGGAGCTCCATATGAGTTTGAGGTCAGCCTAAGATACTTGAGACCTGTCTCCTAGATGTATGGATAGATAGACGGATAAATAAACAACAAACAAACACAAGCAAACAAACCTAATTGAGTACTGGTCTATGGTAAACATGTTGGTGCCCCTGTGATTAGTGGGTTTAAAATAGGAGTGATTATATCCTCGATGTTACCTACTAACATTAGCCCGTTGCTCCAGATGCAGGTTCTCCCTCCATGGCCTTTTTCAGTCACATGCTCACTAGGGAGGAGCCATGCTTTTCTCCGTTACACACAAGGCATAAGTTGGGGGCTGAGACTCCCACATGTTCTCTGATGATGTCCTTCTGATGGTCAGGGAGCTGAACCTGGATGGAATGCTCAAGCCCTCTCTACTTTATAGAATACCCTTCAGAGTGCCTGCTCACTGTTTCAATACTATTTCTTCCATAAGGTCTTTTACAACCATGAAGTCGGTCAGGCCTCTCCACCTAAGACGTACTAGTGAGTGCAAAATTCCATACTGAAAGCAAAAAGCCACACCACGTGTATTAAATAGACATCATCCTTCCCCCCCCCCAAAAAAAAAAAAAAACTGTGTGCTACTTTCTTTGTGAAAGACTTTGAGGATGCTATTATTACGGTCATGAATTCAAAGACCTCCAGTAGGGTTGGCTTCAGGACAGTTTCTGGACAGTGATAAGAGGCTTGCTTGTTATCATGACCCTCACCAGCCTGTCCTGGGGCCCCACTCTGAATGTTCCCTACCTCCCCAGTTCAGCCTCCTCTCTAGAAAGACAGGGCGAAAGACTCTGAGTCCCATGAAAATTTACTTTTTGTAGAACCAATGCAAGTCTTTTGTTTCTAAGTTGGTGATCCTTCCTCTGTCCCCAAGTCTGCCACATGTGGCTTTGTGGTGCAAACAGAAAGGGTCTCCTCTCTCTCTCTCTCTCTCTCTCTCTCTCTCTCTCTCTCTCTCTCTCGTTGCCTCACACCTGACAAGATATTGTTGCTCGGCTTTGCTTCCACACACAGGGCAAGGCGTGCTAAGATTAGACTCCTGAGCAGGGCTGATGTCTGTAGTCGACAGCAGAGCCAAGGTAACAGTTTACACAGGAAAGAGAGATCAGCAAAAGGGAAACAGAGAACAAACGATGTGGGGAATGGAACTAGGGGTTTATCTTCATCTAATGTGTGTTTGCCTGCATGTATGCACAGCACCATGCATGTGCAATTCCCAGAAGAATGGGTCATGTCTCTGGAACTGGAGTTACGGGAAGTGCTGAGCCTACTCATGGGTGCTGACAACCAAACCCTGGTCTGTCTGCAGGAGCAGCAGGTGATCTTACTTGCCGGGCTGCCTCTCCAGCCCTGGTAACCGTAACTGAAAGGTCAAAGGTCTTTTTGGTGTGGAAGAGGGGGGCAGCGGGCCACAGTCTCCAACCCACTCACAGTCCCCCTTCGCCATTCCATGTTAAACTACACTCCTAACTAGTCACCCTCCCACTTCATGGAGTTCTTCTGGTGTCCCTGTGTGATGCTTATCAGCTGGAGGGAAAGAGGAGGCTCAGCACTGAGAGGGAAAAGCCAACTTTAAAGTGTATATGTGATGGGACAGAGATGTATAGTGGCTTCAGAATGACTTCGTCCTCTGGGAGCAGCTGGAGGGCAGTCCTCAGTCACCTTGAACAAAGCTCAAAGTATCAGGAATGTACAGGGTAGGCTCATGTCAGGCAAGAAGAAAGCAGGCCTTTGTGTATTCAAGTACCTGCTTGAGTGTGTGTGTGTGTGTGTGTGTGAGAGAGAGAGAGAGAGAGAGAGAGAGAGAGAGAGTGTGTGTGTAGGCCACCAGTCAATACCAGGTTCCTCCTCAGAGATTTTCTTTTGAGACACAGTCTCCCACTTGGGAGAATGTTCCTTGCTCCCTAAAGCCCATATGTCAGTGCATAGCCTGGTACCAACTGGAAGGTGCTAGAAATATGAAGAGGTGGATCTGATATAGAGATCTCCCAGCTCTGGGGTGAGACAGTGAAGAGTGAGAACTGGTGCTTTCCCTTTCTTTTTCACTTCCCAGATATGAGGCAAGAAGTTGCTTGGCTCCATCACAGGTTCCGTGATACACTGTCTCATTCACAGGCTCTGGTTGTGATACACTGTCTCATTCACAGGCTCTGGTTGTGATACACTGTCTCATTCACAGGCTCTGGTTGTGATACACTGTCTCATTCACAAGCTCTGGTTGTGATACACTGTCTTATTCACAGGCTCTGGTTGTGATACACTGTCTCATTCACAGGCTCTGGTTGTGATACACTGTCTCATTCACAGGCTCTGGTTGTGATACACTGTCTTATTCACAGGCTCTGGTTGTGATACACTGTTTCATTCACAGGCTCTGTGATACACTGTCTCATTCACAGGCTCTGGTTGTGATATCCTGTCTCATTCACAGGCTCTGGTTGTGATACACTGTCTCATTCACAGGCTCTGTGATACACTGTTTCATTCACAGGCTCTGGTTGTGATACACTGTCTCATTCACAGGCTCTGTGATACACTGTTTCATTCACAGGCTCTGGTTGTGATACACTGTCTCATTCACAGGCTCCACGGACAAGGGGTTAATGGTTCATGATCTAGAACTCCCAAAACTCTGACCAGAGCTGAGACAGGGTCTGTAAGTTGTATTTCTCTGGTACTAGTCACTAACAGATGAGGCGTGTGGTGTTGCAGGAGGCGACAGAGAACTACAATGTCAATAAACCAGCCAAGCCCAATTGTGAAAAGACAGACCAAGACATTATTAAGTAACAAAGTAGCCACAAATGACAGAGTCCAAGAATCCATCTGCTTTGAGTTGTTTGTTTAATTTCCACAACCATCTGATTGGCTTTTCTAGTTTTCAAAACATTTCATTTACAGCACCATTGAATGCTTTTTCACCTGCAACAGGTGTGTATGTGCACATCTTTGTGGGGAGGGGGTTCCCATCCAATTATCAAGAAGTTATTGAAACTCTAAAGGTTTAACAACCCCTTCCCCCAGATGTGATGTCACACTTTGGCAATCTTGCCTTGAGAAGAGAAGAAGGATTTTTAAGCAACAAAACTCCACAATACTGTAACATAACCTCAAGCCTCCAGGAAGGGACAACTCTCCCTTTCAACTCTTTCTGGGTAATGCTCACTCCAATTCGGTCCATTCAGAGCCTCTGGCCTGAAGACACCAGTCCCACCTAACTAAAAAAAAGTCCATGCAAATAAGAAGAGTCTTGGGTTGGGGAGGAGTAGTTAGAAAGAGAGGAAATGCCAGAAAATAACATATTGTCCGAATTCTAAGAACATTTTATATACTGAAGATTTAGATCTGATGTGGGTTCTGCTTAAGAAACTGTTTTACTGGCTTGACAACCTTGTTCCCACTAATGTTACATGAGTGGAGATAAACTCAGAAGCACAAAAGGTGGTGGAATATAAGGCAATGACAGAACTGGAGAGAAGGCACATTGTCAGGGATCACTAGCCAGATTCAAAACCCAAATCAAAATGTAACCAAACTCAAGTCTCATGTAGAAAGACTAGTCTTGAACTCACTATGTTGTCAATGGCAGCCCCAGGTTATTAAGAGCCTCACTCCAAGGCTAAACCAGTAGCCCCATGCATGTCCGTGTAGCAAGAGTAGCTTCGAGCCTCAGCACAAGAAATAAAAAACCTTTTAAAATACTGCTTGTCAACAGTATATCCTGAACTAAGTGTGGTGGCGGATGCCTATAAACCCTGAACTCAGGAGGCTGGGGCTGCAGGCTGGAGATATCCAGGCCAGTCTGGGAGTGGGAGGGTATGAGTCCTATATAATAGATGACACTATTGGGCTTGGGGGGTGGAGTAGTCCATCAACAAAGTTTAAACATGGTGATAGCGAGTGGTTTGGAAATAGAGATGGGTGCCAAACTTCTCCCCAGGGAATACATGGCGATGTCTAGAGGAACTTTTGGTTGTTGAGGGGATGATTTGGGATTTGTGACTACAAGCCAACAATGCTACTAAAGAACACATATATGTCCCAGACATACCCGACTCAGAATGCCAACAAGTCCACATAGATACTCGCTGCCCAACACCCACTCCACTGAATCTTGAAGTTCCTAATTTACAGGGTGTGTGTGTGTGTGTGTGTGTGTGTGTGTGTGTGTACACTATAGAGACTGGTATCCCTGTGTGTGTTCATAATATCCACTGTCAAAAAATACCCCAATTTTTAGAACTAAAGATCAGAAGATGTAAAAGGAAAGAAAGCAATCCTTTCCTGTAACTGGTGCTGAAGCTCTAAAAGAAAGTGCTGTGTTCCGTGGAGAAACAAACCGGAAGGCATGAAAAACCCCTAGCAGGACAGAGGACAAGTCAGCATGCAGGACACCTAATAATGACCTGTCCCATAGAGGGTGTGATGCATGCCATAAAAAAAAAAAATTAGTCTTTGGGGTTGGGGATGGTAACCCATCAGCAGAACATATGGCTCACAGCCTTGAAGGCTCTGGACTTGAACACCACCCCTTCCAGGGGATTTGAGGAAGGCAAGCAGGGAGGAGGAAGGCAGGAGGGGCTCTAGAATGAACCTAGGTACGCAGGATAGGTACCTAGGGTCAGTGTTTACCCAGGTTCAAAGAAACTATGTTGTCTTGTCCACCAGGTGCACAAGGAGGAAAAAAATCGTGCTCTTCCTTCAGAGAATTAAAAACAAAACAAAAAACAAGACAATCAATGATCCAGGAAACCCCAAACAAAAACATACTCCAGAGAGCCAGGGCTGAAGGTGTTGAAAACAAACATGTAGCAAAAGCATCTCACTCTTTCAGCTTGTCCACTGAATGCATTAGTAAATGCATGCTGGATGTCTTCAACAAGCCTTATTTCATACTGGCTCCTGTCTATAGTTTGCTATGAAGTGTCAATCAAGGTAATTCTTCTGAGGTTAAATTTAATTATGTTGGAACTAAGAGTATTTTCTTTCCAGAAAAAAAAGTACTTCAGAAATTAAAGAATGTTATTTACATGCATAAAATACATTCCTTTAGCTAGCAGAAGGAGATTGTAATTTTTTTTTCTCTTTAAGAGTAAGGCACAGTGATATGAATTGAGATTTGGACAATAGAGACAAATTTCTACTTTGGCTTCAACTAAGGCATGAAACAGGGTTGGTGTGGCAGAATCTGCATGCATGTCACCACACTGGGCATCCTAGGGAATCCTCTACTTCACAGGTTTGATGCCCGAAGGAGAAACCTCTTTCTTCCTCTCCTAGTTTATAAAGTGCATACATAATCCAACAAAATAAACTCCTGCAGATTAGAAAGGCTTTAAGTAGTTTTCTATTTACTTATGGATGCTTCTAAGGAACAAAGATTTTCCTATACACTGCTGCACATCAGCCTCCGAATTTCAGACTAATATTTAAAAAAATCACATGAGTCTCACTATTTTGCCTGGGCTGGTTTTGAATTCCTAGGTTCAAGTGAGTCTTTTCTCTCAGCCTCCTGAGGAGCTGGGATTACAGGCATGAGCTGCCATGCCCAATAAAGGCATTTTCTTTAAAATGATGCTTGCACTGACAAATGTGGCTGCCTTTTCTTTGACCATCTACCACTTCTGATGAATCCTGTGAAGTTTTTCAGTAGGATCAAAGCCTAGAACAAGACCATTTTCAGTGAGCCTTGAAACTTGTCTAACAAGCTACTGGCTCCGTCAAGCACCCCATGTCATGCCTCTGAGGCTTTGATTAAACATGGATGCCAAAACAAGGTGTAGAAACACGTGGCAGACATCTCTGCACTTTCTTCTACCAAACCAGTTCAGTTATGTGTCTGAATCAGGTCATAATTTATTTGAACTTCATAACATGGGTCACAGACATGAACCTCTAAGAGCCTCCAAACATATTAATGTCAGCAACTAAATTACTTTTCATTTCTCGCTTGGAGATCAACTTTTCCACCCAGTTACTAGTTGGCAACTGCAACAAATACTTTAAAATATGCCTAACTGAAGCAAAGGCAAGTTAGCTTATTTGTTTAGCAAGAATGAGTGTTCTCCTGTCCCCAGAAGATTCATCTCCCCCTGGTCAATGCTGTACACAGATCAATGTGATCATAAAAGAAGGCTGTGAGAAATTCTGGACAAGAAAATCATCATCAGAACTATACATGTGGTAACAACCCTGCCTGGAAACTTTCAAAGATGATAAATAAGAAATAAGAAAAGGAGAAGGGGCACACCATAGTTGCAGGAAGGAAACATCAGCCGCCTCCCAAAACAAAGAGACAGTCCAAAACCAAGCTTTTCCTCCATGCCAGCAAAGCCTACCCCACCTAATATTTTGAGGGCACTTCCTGCCTTAAGAGATGGATCTGTCTTTCTATCTTAATTGCTATGCATTTTGCATCTACTTATTAGGTGTCTGTTTCTCGTGGTCCAAGAGTGGACTTAAGAGTATACATTTCTGCAGTGCCACAAATAGCTGATGTTCATCTTTTATAATCTTTGAGGGGAAGAGAGGAAAACATAGTTAAGGTGCTTAACTGTATTTCTACCCACTTAAACTTTGAGCTCACTTGAGAGTCAACCAGAAGTTCTGAGGGGTTTGAAAACAAAGGCTACAGAGTTCATCTCGGTCACAGAGCAGTTCCTTAGTATGCACAAACCCTGTATGCAATTCCCCAGCTCCACAAGACAGACAAGACCCACTTAGAGTCCCTTGTCATAGTTACTGAGCCTTTCAACACTCCGGATGTATACCCTATGGCAGTCTGCTTTAGGAAATTCATGTCCGCACTGAAACTGTCCCAGAAAACATGAGATGCCCAGGGTACTGGAAAGGGGTTATCCACCACATGAATATCAGCAGGCTTGTTCCACTAACATTTCAAATGGCTCACCCTACTGACAGGATACACACCCTCAAAGCTCTTCCCACAAGCAGAGCTGGTGACACCAAAGTGTCTGTTCAGACAGTTTGATTTGAGTGGGAACCCACTAAAAATGAGTGCTGTTTTCATAATGTTGTCTCTCTTGAGTCTTACTGAGAGTCTGTCCCTGCTCCCTTGGACAGCCATCCAAAGCCACATCAATGGCCACTTCTGGAGCTTCTATGCTTCGGTAAGACTCTAGATGGGGCCCACCATTGTGCTCCGCACAACCATTGACTAGAGCCAGAGGCAGTGTCCCTGGGGGACAGCAGAGCTTCTTAGCACAACTCTGAGAGATACAGGGGGCACTGCAGGTCATCAAGAAGTCCTTCTGCTCCAGGGCTTCCTTCAAGTCCACTGTTTCAAACTGGATGGTCACGTTGTGGATTCCGGCATGGTGGAAGATCTCTCGGATTTTTCTGCTGGCCTCCTGGTATTCTGTGCCCTTCTGGTGCTTAATGTGCAAGGTGGCAATGACCTTCCCACTTATCAGTTCCCAGATGTGCACTTCATGCACACTGCTAATCCCAGGCACGGTAGACAGCTGGTTCACTACAAACAAACAACAGCCAGTGGTGAGTGCCTGAATGGAGACTTAGAATCAAGAGAGGGGCCTGTGTGCCTAGTCATGTCCCCCAAGGCTGTGTGTTTACCAAGGCCAACAGGAATAAGAGCTGTCCCTCAAAACTCCATGTTCCCATAATCAGCTTTCCCTCTGATTTCCTATCCTACAGTGTTAGCCTATGACAAGTAACTCAAGAGGCTAAAACAAAAAAAAAAAAAAAAAAAAAAAAAAATTGCATGTTCAAGACCAGTCCAAGAAACTTCTAAAGAAACCCAGGCTACACATGGATATTCAGTTCCAGGCTGACCTGCTCTACGTAGACAGTTCTATGCCAGTCAGGACAACGCAGAGAGATCTAATCTCAGACAGATACATGAGCATATAATATATATATATATATATATATGTGTGTATATATATATATATATATATATGATAGATAGATAGATGATAGATAGATGATAGATAGATAGATGATAGATAGATAGATAGATAGATAGATAGATAGATAGATAGATAGACAGATAGATACATAGAAGATGATAGGTAAATAGGTGGATGATTTATAAATCAATACATAAAGAGATGGGTGAAAGGCAGACAGACAGACACATGGACTAGTTTAGCAACATGGATCAAAAGCACTTAACAGAAATGCTACTTCTAGGGACATATTCAAAGTCTCTAAGATGTTTAGCCTCTGAGGCACATAACTGAGGTGAGAATCTAGCCTCTCTATGAGCAAAGCAAATTAGAAGGCATCTCTCTAGACAGAGCCGGAGCCATTTAACACTGCCTTTTTATGGTACAATGTCCCACCAAGGTACTTTCTGGTTCATAAATTTTAAGTAACTAGATGGCATTATCTAGATCACAAGTGAATAACTTATCTTTATGGGAGGTTGGGGCGGGGAGTTTGAAATTCAAGGTCTTGCTGAGTGGCCTTGATAAAGTTAAATTACATCTTTGTTGTGAGGTCAGTCGCCCAAAAGTGGGTTTGGCCTAAGCTAAATTAACATTCTGAAAACTATGCAAATAAGTTAGAGACTTGAACTACAAAGGCCCTTTGGTTTCTGGAGCTGTGAATTATCAGGCCAGGCTGAAAGCCACGGGAAGCATGCCTGCATCACGTGGTGCTCTGTGATCACAACCCTCTGAGCAACGTGCGAGCATTAGTATT
The DNA here is from genome assembly GCF_963924665.1 of Micromys minutus. Classification (NCBI taxonomy): domain Eukaryota; kingdom Metazoa; phylum Chordata; class Mammalia; order Rodentia; family Muridae; genus Micromys; species Micromys minutus. The sequence goes on from NC_137969.1 coordinate 58,407,112, forward strand.
CCCCAGCCCTATGCGGGCTACTTACTCAGCTCTTCCATGTTGACTCCCTTGGGGACCATCTGCAGCAGGATGACAGCAGTCTCCTTGATCAGTGGGAAAGCTGATGATAAGATAATGATGACCATGACAACAGTCAAGCTGGGGTCAATGTAGCATTGCCAGTTACACGGATCTTCACGTCTCAGGGGATGCACATAGAATATGATGGCTGTGACAACCACAACCACGGACCCCAAGGCATCTCCCATCACATGCAAGAGAACACCTGCCAGGAAGGAAGACAGACCAGTAAACCTTAGAGCTGAATGATGGAGACCCACAAGGACCAGTGATCCGGACTTCCAAACTCATAAACGTGCTCTCTGGTAGAACACCGAGTGGGTCAGAATTTGTAAACATAGGCCCAGTATGTGTTGTATATCTATACTCTCAACATTTGAGAGGCTGAGATAGAAGGATGGATAGCCTAAGCTACATAGTGAGACCATCTTAAGACAGACAAAATAACAATAGCAACTACTCAGAAAACAAAATTTCAGGTCAGAACAATGTGACAGCTCAAGCAAATGGCACCTGGGGTGGATTCCCAGAACCCACATGACAAAGTAAAGTAACTGACTCCTGCAAGATGGCCTCTGTGCTCTAATTTCCACATGCATACCCATGTATTCACATACACACATACACACACACACAGAAAATGTAATGCAAATTATTTTAAAAAGGTAAATAATATAATTGTATTTTAATTTTAGATATTTTAATTAAAAAGAAGGAAAGGGAAAAGTTAAACAAAATCTCAGGTCTGCAACCCAGGACTCAGAGAGCCCAGGAAGAGAAATGGTCTAGGAAGACTGGGGCTGCTTGTCACCTACTATGTCACCATCTGGCACTGAGACTTCACTATCACCATTCAAAGGGCATCACAGGAAGCAGAGCTGGGCAAATGATGCATTATTCTTTCAGACTAGCATCTGTACATTACATGATTTTAAACTTTTGCTTTATCTTGTATGTATAGTCTATGCTGGCCTCAAACTCCAAATCTTGGAGCTTCAGTATCTCAGTGCTGGGGGTGCAGACAGCACACCTCTGTACATGGCTTCAACGTTTATGTCTTTATTATACTCCATGAGTCAGGTGTGGGGTGGGGCTCTCCTTCAGAGTCCCTAATCAGCCAAGCATGATGGCGCCTCCTTCATCTTTTATTTCTGTTTTTAGGGTTGCAGTACTGGGGGATGGAGCCCAGCATCTCATGCATGCCAGGCAAGCATTCTGCCACTGCCCTCGCAGACAGGACCATGACCCATCAAGTGTGGTTCTTCCAGTTCTCTGCTCCCCTCAACCCCAGCCCTCTTCCCCCTTCCCATCTATTTCTCAATGGCACGCCGTTATTTCCAAGGTACTTAGTATAGGAAGGCCTGAAGAGCAGGGATGCTGGTGAAGTCTCCTCTTCAGAAAAAAAGCCATTTGTCACAATCCCATAAAATTAAAATTCTACATGAAATGATTAAAGCTGTAGATCCTAAAGGTCTTACTTAATTAATTGCAGAAAAAAAAAAGCAAAGATCTGGATGTTGGGCTGTAGGTGTACATTAAATTAGAATTTAGTAAATTCAGTGAAATCTGGTCAAAAGGATTAAAAATGTAGACACAAAGGAATTTCAAAAAGGAATGCCAGAATCTTGCTCCTCAGAGCCAGAACAGCTGCAATGTAAGTAACAGCAACAGCAGCAACAGTAACAGCAGCAGCAACAGTAACAGCAGCAGCAACAGTAACAGTAGCATCAGTAACAACAATAGCAGCAGAAGAAACAGAATCAACAACAGGATCAACCACAGCAGCAGCAGCAACAACAACAGCAGCACTTGTTAGAAACAAGTGCTCATGGGGGTCCTTTCTTGATCTGATGCAGCACACCTCTTAAAACCACACTAGTCAAGAGTCTCAAATCATCAGGTTCAAGTTAAGGGCACCTGTAAACAGCCTATGGTGATGGTTCAGAAGCAAAGGTTCTGCTGCCTACCCTAAAGACTGTATACTGACCCCCAAACCTCCCATGGTAGAGAGTAGGCTGATTTTACACATGCACACATAATAAATAAATATATTTTTTAAAAGAGTTCCTGTGACTGGCCATGGTGGTACCAACTACTCAGAAAGCTGAGGCAGGTGGATGGAAAATTCAGGATTAGGCTGGGCTATATGAAGATTTCCAGGCTAGCCTGGGATACAAAGAGACTTCATGGCTTCCTTTGGCCATATACTATCTCAGGAAAATGGAACAAAACAAAACAAAAAAACCACAAACACAAACAAATAGAAATTTCTCCTAAATCATATGAAGGTGAAAGTTCACTTCATCTTTGTCAAACTCTCAAAGTCAAGATTGGGGATTATCTGGGCAGAGTGACCCACACCTGTAACCCCAGCCCCTGGGAGGCTGAGAATGGACTGCCATAAACTCAAGACCAGCCTACACAAAGAGAAAGACATTATTCATCCCTTAACACACACACACACACACACACACACACACACACACACACACACACACACTACAATCTTTGTAAAATAGATGCATCATATGTCAGTAATATTCGTGAAAGTAGACAGCCAAGAGTAGCAATAATGGGACACTGCTAAGTAGAGATCAGACCAAGCTGACACTCAGTTGTAGAGTTCATGAGAATGTGACACAGATGTGTGGGGATCAGGAGAACATGATACATGTGTGAATTTGAAGATAACATGACACATATATGTGGAGATCAGGAGAACATGACACTGAGGTGTGGAGACCAGACAAACTTGACACTGATATGTAGAGGTCATGGGAACCTGATACATGAGTGAATTAGAGGAGACTATGACACATGTGTGGAGGTCAGGGAAACATGGTACTGATATGTAGGGATTGGGAGAACATGGTATTCACATGAGCTCAAGAAAACATTTCACTGATAATGTGATGGCCAGGAGGAAATGACACTGGTATGTGGCCATCAGGAGAACAGGACACATCTGTGGATAAGAAAATAGCATGACACATATGTAGAAGTCTAAAGAACATGACATCAATATGTGGGGATCTAAAGAACATGATACATATGTGGAGATGAGAACATGACACAAATGTAGAGGTCAGTAGAACATGGCATTGATATGTGGAGATCTGGGGAACATGCTACATGTGTGGAGGTCAGGAGAACATGGCATTATTATTTGGTACTCAGTAGAATGTAACACTCTGTGGAACTTAGGAGAACATGAAAGGAAGATTTAGGGACATGACACTTATGTAGCAATCAGGAGGTTTTGACACTGATATGTGAAGCTCAGGAGAACATGACACATATGTAACTCAGAAGAACATGGCACTGATCTGTTCAGCCCTGGAACAGGCAGCTGTAGCGTGGCTTAATTGGAGCAAAGATAAATCATTAGCAACTAGCGTCTACCTCGAAATCAATGCAATGATTAGGCAAGAGGAAAGGGTCATAGTCTGCAGGTAACTGACCGACATCCCAGCACACTGTTGCCTTCCTAAAAGCAGAAGTACTCACAGCACAGTCCTGTGAGTCAGGGAAAGGAGCCCAAGCTAGCCCAAAGACAAGCCTACCTCTGATGTTCAGTGCTTCGGACTTCTTCTCTTTTTTCGTGGTCTCTTCTGGTTCATTCTGGGTGTTCAGGGAATCACCTGCATTCAAAGAAGAAACCTTGTGTTGTGTATGAGTTCTACAAACAAAAAGAACCAATGAACTCAAAATGCGGTTTTGTTATTTTCAGTTTCTCTTAGCATACAGGAGTCCCCGCCTCTCCCAAACTCAGCCCAAATAGGTACCTTTTAACCCAGAGGAAGCCTGAGGTCCACCCTTGGACTTCACACACACAGCTTTCAAATTTAAAACAGAACAAGGATAAGCCTACATCTATCCCCCAGATCCTCAGTATCCAAGAAGCAGAGGATAGCCCTGACGCCTTTGTAGCTGTCAGGAGAGGAAACACATCCAGGAAACACACCAAAGAAGAGGGCAGGATAAGAAAGGCTCTGTTGCCCAATAGTTAAGAATTGATTTCCCAGATCAACACTGCCACAGGAGAGGGTAAGATAAGGACTGCAGGAGGAGAGGAGGGAGGGGGAGATCGGGGCGGGGAGGGGGCGGGAGAAAGGCAAGCCAGGAAGGAGAACGGGGAGGAGAGAGGGAAAGATGGAGAATTAAGTTAGAATAGGAGCAGAACAGGCTGCGAAGGGGCTTTTTAATACGTCAGGAAAACAAGCCGAAGAAGAAGTAGGGGATGAGTAAAGGGATCCAGATGCCAGGAGGAGGGAGGAGGAGGACGGAGAATTGAGGGGAGAACAAAGTGGTCCCAGTCCGGAAGGATGCAACTGAAAGGCACCTGCTACATTCGAGAACACGGTCGCGCCCTCCTGCTGCTTTCTTCCGGCCGAGGCCCCTCGGAGAGTCACGGCTGTGCCTGAGCCTAGGGTAGTGGCTGTCGCAGCCTCTTGAGGACACCCCAAAGCGCCACAAGGGTCCCCCTGGTGCGGCGGCTGCGAAGGGCGGGTCCGGCGGGCCCGCGCGCAGCGGGAGAAGCAGGCGCCGCAGTCTTGGAAGATGAGCAGCCCCACCACGTTGACTGCAAGCCCCAGGGCGCCCACAATGAGCACCAGCTCGGGGTCGTCGATGCGCTCGGGCCGCGCGAGGCGCAACACGGCCTCCACGAAGATGGTGAAACAGAGAGCAGTAAGGAAGACTGCGTTGCTGAGCGCGCCCACCACTTCGGCCCGCACGTAGCCGTAGGTGGCACTGGAGCCGCTGGGACTCCGCCGCGCGATGTAGCCGGAGCCCAGGCCCACGCACAGCGAGATCAAGTCAGACAGCATGTTGAACGAGTCCGAGAGCAGTGCGATGGAGTTGCCCAGGTAACCCGACACCAGCTCGGCCACGAAGAAGGCTGTGGTGAGCACCAGCATGAACAGCAGCCGGCATGTCTTGCCAGAGTAACGGCCCATCTCTACAACCCGCTGCGCCCGGCAACAGGTTGGGAGGGGGGATCTGGAGCCCACCTCCCGCCGCAGGCCCGCCCTAGCCTCCCGGGCCTTTTATGCCTCCAGCTCGCGCTCGCGGGACCAGAGTCTGCAGGAGTGGCCCCAGAGTCGCAAAGGCCACCTCCCGGGGCCCCTGCCCCTCCTCCTTCACCGCCCAAGCCTGATTTGGCTGGTAGCCACCGTCCTGTGTCTCCTTCTAGGTCTGGGCTGGAGTCAGGATCTGCTGAGAGGAGGGGCGCATCGGGATGCCAATCTTCTTAAATCCCCACCTCCACCCTCTCAGAGAGAGAGAGAGAGAGAGAGAGAGAGAGAGAGAGAGAGAGAGAGAGGGAGATGAGATGGTTCCGCTCCCCCAACTCCACCCCACCCCCTCCCTTGGGTTCTACAGATCTGTGCATGCAGTGGATAAGGACCTGGGCTGGAGTGGGTGTGCACACGGCTGCCTACGTGCCCAGATGCGAGTCGCAGGGCAGATTCCATATGAGCTGGTGGAGCCTAGTGCCCTTAAAGGTGTTTCCTGCTTTCCCTTTGGTTAAATAGTATCTCACCCTTACTTTAACACCGATCCCAGAACCCACAAGCAAAACCCTTTATCCTTTCTGTTTCACAAAGACCACGAATCCTGTTACCCCCTTATAGCAGCACAATATCACCATCTCCCTTTTTGGGGTCTCTGAGTCGATCTATCTACAGAGAAGAGGAAGGCAGACAAGCCCAGGGCACATGGCTGCCACGCTGCTGTAAGCATTAGCATGGAACAGTGGTACAGCCTCCCAAGACTGGGATTCTTTGTGTCCCTCGATCATCAAAGAAGCTAGGTTTGTTCTCCTTTCATTGTTGGAAAGAATTTCTACTGCCCTGTGGGTGACCCTATACTCATAATTCAATTGACCCAAATCTTTTTTCCAAATAGGCCCTGTTCCAAGTGACAGTCATTCAAAGGAAACATGTCCTGGACTCAAAACAGTCTACACTGCAGCCCCTTCAGAAAGGGTATTTGCACTTGGTCACTTCAGTGGTGTAATGGTTTGTATATGATTGTCTTAGGGCTTAGCATCATTAGGAGATGTGGCCTTATAGGAGTAAGTATGTCGCTGTGGGCATGAGCTTTAATGTCCTCATACTGGCTGCCTGGAAGCTAGTCTTCTATTAGCAGCCTTCAGATGAAGATGTTGAATTCTCAGTTCTGCCTGTACCATGCCTGCCTGGACTCTGCCATGCTTCCACTTTGATGATAATGGACTGAACCTCTGTATCTGTAAGCCAGCCCCAATTAAATATTGTCTATGAGTTACCTTTGTCATGGTGTCTGTTCTCAGCAATAAAACCCTAAGACAGAAGTTGGTACCATCCTCTGGGGTATTGATGTAATAGGCCTGACCATGCTTTGGTTTGGAAGAATGTGGTTTTGGGGACTTTGGACAGTAGAATGCTTTAAGTGAGGCTTCATGGGCCATCTCAGTAGGAATATGGAAGACTTTGTTGCTGAGGGTGATTTAAACTGTGGAAGCCTGGCTCTAGAGGTCTCAAAGAAGAAGAATCTTAATATGCAGTTGAGAGTGGTGATCTTGGGGCAAGCTCCCACCCAGCTAAATTTAGGTTCAGGCACTTTAATCCCAGGAGGCAAAACCTAGCAGATCTCTGAGCTCAAGACCAGCTTAGAACAGAGCAAGTTCTAGGTGAAGAAAAACTTAAGTTCAGGCTTGGTGGACTACACCTTTAATACCAGTGCTAGAAGACAGGCATGCAGATCTGAGTTCAAAGTTAGTATAGAGAACAAGTTCCTGGACAGCCAAGCTCAGGCAGTGAAGGAGTTGAAAACAGAAAGCTGGTACTAATGTAATAGAACAAGGGGCCATGTTCTAGCTCCAGCAAGCAGAACTTGGCAACTTCACCGTGTGGCTCTGGCTTTAGAGTCAAGAACAAAACTGGGACTATTGATGCTGGTCAGCTGGAGCTAAGAAATTAATGGTGATTACGAAGAGACCAGCATCACTTAGGTGAAATCTGGGAAATGTTTTCTGAGAGCACAAAGAAGCTGTGTTCCAGAGATAGCCAAGGTTGTACCTCATGCTGCAGCTGGACTTGGTGATGTGTAAGAATCACCCAGGTGGTACTGCTTTTGAAGGTGTGAAGAGGTCATGGAGAGCAGCCGAGACCTGGCACTGTGAGAAGCTGGTTGGTGAAGGTGCAACCTCAGTTGCAGTTGACAGCCCAGGACTGAAGGGGCAGTAAAACCCTAACAAGATAAGTGAAGGGTCTGAAGGCAAAGCATAGTAACCTCTATTTATGTCTCCCCACAAGCTTTAACCACACACATGGAGAAAATGGACAGGTTAGGAGCTTGGAAATGCATCCAATACCTTCCTCAAAACAAAGCCACCAGCAAGGCACAGAGGTGCAGGCATTTACTCTCAAATGTTCTAGAGGAGTAGCTTGAGACTGGAATCCATTGACAAAACATAATAATAATAATAATAATAATAATAATAATAATAATAATAATAATTTGGATTGAATTTATTCTTGCCACCCGGGCATGCACCGGGGATTTTTTGCAGTCCCCACCCTCTGGTCATCTTATCCCTTGTGAGGCCACCTCTTCCCTCTGAGTCTTCTCCTGAACTCGTTTGTTTAGTTTCCAATCACATCTTATTTTGTGTGTGTGGGTGTGTGTCGGGGAGGGGGTATGTTATGTTCATCTATGGCCTGCATGCTACAGCTTACAAGAGGTCAGAGTTGATTCTCTCATTTCTACATGGCAGTCTCTGGGATTGAATTCAGACTATCAGGCTTGGTGTCAAACACTTTTATCTGTTGAACTACCTTTCCAAACTACCCCTCTCCTTTTTGTTTCATTTTGTGCCCTCCTGTGCCTAACCAGGGTAGCCTGCATAACAACATCCATGGTCTAAATCTTGAAGCATGCCTCTATTTCCTTATATTCTATGAAGGTCCCGCTAAACAGTATTAAAATACCCCTGATCGAAAGGTCCTATCTTGTGACTAGATGCCCAAGTGCAAGGAACTTAATGATACTCCTCTTTATCCAGCAGATAGCACATGACTGTAATCATGAGGCTGGCCTTAAATAAATGAATAAATAAATATTTCCAGGAGAAATATCTATACACTAAGAACCTGGGGGAATTCTTTTTAAAAAGTAATAGATCATAAATAATCTAGATGAACAACTAAGATGAAGACAACGGCGGCTGTAAGCTACATAGACTTGGGCACATCCCTTATCCTCTTGGTCTGTCTTCATTGCAGTATAGGGGGATCAAAGACTGTACAGTAAGGATTAAACAATTAATGTGCAAAGTGCTTCAAACAGTACTTAGTGTGCAGCAAGCACCTAATAAATGCTATAGTTCTGTTGTCATTAGCAGTGATCCAGCACACACGTAGTAGAATCGCTACTAGTCAACAGAGGGAACGCTAACACACACTGGAGATGTATCAAGTACCCTTCCCAGTACAAAACTTCAAACCATGGAACCTCTAAAACATGTGACATATGACAGCAAGTGGAATGAATCCTGGAGTACAGTTCAGTCGCCTAGCACATGCAGGGACCTGGGTTCAAATCCAGACACTGAAAAAAAAAAAACTGGCAGAGCTAAAATGTTCCTTCCCTGCTAATTGCATTTCTCAGTCATTCACAGCTAAAAAAAAAAATTAGAAATCAGCAGAAACATATCACTTGTGCCTCCTGGTGAGTCATTCTCCCAGCCAAGGCAGATAAGAATTGGGTCACTGGCCCAGGAGCAAGACAAAAAGGACTAGGAAGCCAGAGACTGAGGACCAGGAGTTGTCACAGGTGTCTTCAGCCAGTTCCTGACCATAAAGAAAGGTAAGAGTTCCAGACACTGCCAATAAAATGTGCTGTAGAAAAGTGGAGTGTGTGTGTGTGTGTGTGTGTGTGTGTGGTGTGTGGTGTGTGTGTGTGCGTGTGTGTGTGTGGTGTGTGGTGTGTGTGTTGTGTGTGTGTGTGTGTGTGTGTGGTGTGTGTGATGTGTGTGTTGTGTGTGTGTGTGTGTATGTTGTGTGTGTGTGCGTGTGTGTGTGTGGTGTGTGGTGTGTGTGTGTGCGTGTGTGTGTGTGGTGTGTGGTGTGTGTGTTGTGTGTGTGTGTGTGTGTGTGGTGTGTGGTGTGTGTGATGTGTGTGTTGTGTGTGTGTATGTTGTGTGTGTGTGTGTGTGTGGTGTGTGGTGTGTGTGATGTGTGTGGTGTGTGTGTTGTGTGTGTATGTTGTGTGTGTGTGGTGTATGTAACATGTTATGTTTGCATAGATGTGTGTGTACATCTACACTCGTGTGGTTAAGACTGTCTTCCTCAATCAGTTCTGCTTTGGGGGGCAGGGAGCTGAGGGTAGGGAGAGCATAGTATCTCACTGAACCCAAAACTTTGTGTTTAGCTAGGTTGGCAGGCCAGGAGCTGCAGAAAGCCACCTGCCTACAGTTCTCCAGCACTGAGATCACAAGCTTAGACTCTGCTGAGCTTGTCACATGGTTGTTAGGGATTGAACTCAGGCCCTCACTCCTGCACAAAGAGCACATTACTGCCTGGGTCCTTGCTGCAGCCCCCATGTATGTTTCGATTAATTTCCATTATATGGCCTGAGTTACTTGGCAGACACACAGGCCGCCTTTACAGTGTATATTCCCACAGTGCTGTGTGTACCGAGCTTCTCTTCGGAGCCCTGGATGGAGCATTTACAGGCATTGTTAGCCCACTGCACCTCCCAGCATCCCTGAGCTTACTAAATACTGTTTTATTACAAACTACTTTATTGCCAAAGAAGTTGAAGCCCCGAGGTTTTAACCCAAGGCAAGATCATACAGTCTGAAAACGTCAGGCGTGAGCTCCAACCTGGCCGGAGAATGCATGAAGCTTATTTTCTTCATTTACACCAGACTGATTTTTTAAAAATACTTTTGTTTTAAACAAGCAGCATTTTATTTACTTCTTTTTGCTCTTGCTGTGTAGCCAGGCTGGCTTCGAACTCAGTCTTCCTGTGTTAACCTCCTGATGCTGGATTATAAATTCCTGTTTTGATGGCCCAAAACTTGACGAAGTACAGTGCATAAATTCAGGGATTATTATACTCACAATTCTTTCTACATTTGCATTTTGTTTTTATATATCAGTTTTTAAAATGTGACTTTAAAACTAAGTAAGTCAGCTAATAAGAGTTCAGCAGGTACAGGAACTTGGCACTAAGCCTGATGACCTGAGTCCAATCCTGGAAACCTACAAGGTGAGAGGAGAGAACTGACTCCCATAAACTGGCCTCTGACCTCCACCCATTCATGTACACTGACACACTTGATATACACAGACACACACAGAAACAGACACAAACAGACACACCACACACACACAGATAAACCATAGACACAGATAAAGAGAGACAGACACATACAGACACACATGACACACACATACAGATAGACACAGACACACATCTCACACACAGAGAGATAGACACAGACACACACAGAGACACAGACACACAGACACACACCACACACATACGAGATAGACACACAGATACATACACAGACACAAAGACAGACATACAACACACATAGACACATACCACACACACATACAGAGATAGACACACAGACACTCAAACCCAGAAACAGAGACACATACCATACACATACATACAAACACACACACACACACACACACACATAGAGGTAGACACACAGACACACCACACACAGAGACACACACACAGAGACACAGACACACAGACAGATACACCACACACACAGATAGACACACACACATAGATACACAAACTCAGACACACACCATACATATATAGACACATAGACACAGAAAGAGACACAGATACACACAGACATACATAGACACACACACAAGCCACATGCATAAATAAATGTGAACATTAAAAACTAAGTCAACCAGCCATGGTCTTTGAAGTTGGGCTAACTTGGAACTAAATTTGAGCTCTGCTGTCAGTTACAAGTCATGTGACCTGGGCAGGGTCCTCACTTCTTCCTCATTAGTGCCCTAGTGGTAACAGGGTCTAACTCATGGGCTTTTGTGAGACTCACAGAGGGAAATGCAGATCCATGAAGAAGTAAGTGCTCATGAATAACTCCTCCCCCGAGTTGTGCAGCCCTGTGGGGAGGAGTGGATAGTTCTTTCTCCAAAGGACTCAGGGCTTTGCTCTCTCTGATGCATTTGAAGGCATAGAAGCCAGGCTAGCTGGGATCCTCTGTGTTACAAACACTGTAACACTGTCACCCTGGTCTGTGGTGACATCTAGGACAACTTTAAAGATTTGCTAACAACTTCGTATAAGAAGCAGAGACTTTATATAAACATTAGGAAACCATTTCAGGGCTGGTAGGGTTGCTCAGCAGGTAAGGCTCTTCACTGGTAAAAGTGAAGACCTGAGCAAACTGTCCTCTGACAACCACACACACACACACACACACACACACACACACACACAAATATGACCCTTTGAAGTCCCTGCAACTCTAGGGAACAAGTCATTGAAATGACAGTACTTCCACAGATAGAAACCATGGAGCCCCTTGTCATTGGCCACTGAGTTTCCTTTCTTCTCTCCCTCCCCCACCTTTCTCATTTTTTTGAATACAGGATTGCTCTGTATAACCCTGCTTGTCCTAGAAATCACTCTGTAGACCAGACCAGACTGGTCTTGAACTCAGAGATCTGATTGCCTCTGCCTCCTGAGTGCTGGGATTAAAGTCATTTGCCACCACTTCTGGGCTGAGGTGTTTGTTTTGGGTGTGGGGGGGTGTTGTTGTAGGTTTTGATGTTTTGTTTTGTTTTTGTTACAGATTTGTACAGAGCACTGAGGGCAATGGAGGTTTTCCCTCAAAGTGTTTCAGAACACACCACATTTGAGAGATTCTTGAGCTGATGTGATAACTCATTTTTTTTTTATGACAGACCTGTGAGATGTGAACAGCATGAAGCCAGCCAGCAGTGAGCATCACTTTGAACAGGTCATTGATAAAACTGAACGAGTCCTTTGGCCTGTCCCCTGAGAATGGAGGCTATCTGGAATTCACCTGTGGTTATAGACACTGTGACTTTGGACTGCAGGACTCATCCCTTCTCCAGGTAACAAGAGCAGCCCAGAAAGTCACTACAATGGTGACTAATGCTTATTAACTCAGAAGGAACTAGAACCACTTAGGAAATACTTTATATGACAAAGGATCTAGATGGAGTTGACCACAGTGGTAAGTTAAGCCTAGGCTACTTGACAGGAGAAAGGGGGTTGGGTAGGGTGTGGAATTCTCAATGATTCCTAACCGGGGCTCAGAGACCAGCAGCCTTGTCTCTTGCTGCATGACTTTTTCACTGGGATGTTGATCCTCAAAGTCTCAGTTCAAACCAACCCTTCCTTTCTGAACTGGCATTTGTTGGGTGTTCCTCACAGCAATGAGAATAGCTAATGGGGATCTTTTGTGCGCAAGGCCTGAGGAGGTGTGGGCATGATTTGTGACTAGAGGAAGAAGAGGAGCACATTAGAGACTAAACCAGGAAGTTAGAAAACACTTCCCATTCACAGTTCAACACTACATACTGATATCACATGACGTGTGAGGGGTGCAGAGGAAGTAGTCAGCTATGAGACTTCTAATTCAAACAAAGGAGAAATAATCCTCAAACTTTATTAAAAAAATAGAAGATGCTGTCTTGGTGTTTATTCAAAACCATAGTCTTAATGACAAGTAAAATTCTGTATCGTTTCATAATTTACAAAAAGATTGTATGAGCTATTTGAAGCCATCAGAAATAACTCACACAATCGGCTTTCTCCGCTGCTAGGCTTACCCATTACATAGGAAATCATGAGAAATACATGTTCTAATAATTCCCTGTTGGCTGAGTGTGACAGTGAATGTGTGTACACCCCAGCACTTGGGAGCAAAGATAGAAGGGTCACAAGCTTCAGTCAGCCTGTGCTGCAGAGTGACTAGATGTGTCACACCATCCTAGGCAAAATAGGGAAACATTGTCTCAAAAACTTTAGTTGGAGAAAACCTCCTGACAAATGCCTCCATGTACCCAATGCATGGGTTACATATCCGTGGAAAAGCATGAGGACATGTGACGGTCTCAGACCCGGTCCCAGCTCTGTCAGATGTGAACCTGTATGTCACTTGTGCTCCCCCTTATGATCTGGACATAGTACATCACCCTCTTCTATGGTAATCAAATAAAACAGCACATGTGCTGACTGGCAGGCAGCCTCTCATCACCAACCTCCCCAGAACTTGACTTCCACTGAATAAGTAACATGGCAGGGTGTCTTTGAGAGGTATTTAGAACGTTACGTTTTTTCATAAATTCATCTACTTTGCCTTGGCCCAATTAACCTCATTAGTTTAATTGGCTCAGAACTAACTAGTTACTGGTTAGTGCGGATCATATTTAAAGGGTTAGAAAATGTAGCTCAGTGGCATAAAGCCGGCCTGGCATATGTTAAACCCTGTGTTCAATTTCTGCACCACCACTGCAAACACTATTAACAATAGCAGTAGCAACAACACCAAAAGCCTAAGGTTGACTGGGGGTTGGAAAGATGGCTTAGTGAAGACCTTGTACTGCTCTAGAAGATCTAAGCACCCACATGAGGTAGATTGCAACTTGATTATGAGTCCTCACGTGGGACTCAGGTGATCATATGCCTTCTCCTGTGTTCTGAAGGCAAGAGTGTGCAAAGGGGAGCACACCAGACATGCATATGTAGTTTATTTTCTAAAACACAGATTTAAAATAAATGTATTACAAATCTCTACCCTAGGTTTCTCAGTTATGACTGCTGATCTTTGGTGTATGACTGCTGGTCAACCATCATGAGAGGAAATGCAGAGAGGGAAGATACGACTCCCTATCATCACAAACCTGTTTAATTTTTGAATGAGGTCTGGAGATGAATGCAATCCTTACTCTCTGGCACAAAGATGTTATACAGCCCAGAAGAGCCCCAGCTTCTCGAGCCTTGGATTTCTAATCCATAAGATACAGATAAAAACTTTGTACCACTTTCTCTACATGGTTGCTTCAACCATCAGGTCATGAAGGTACAAGGAAGCAGACACGTGAAGGCTTTGCTGCAGGGATAACCATGAAACAAGACACTTTGTCCACACTGTTGTAGAAGGGAAGCCCAGCATTTTAAATGGGTCAGCAAAGAGTTCAGATTGTGGGGAGCTGGAGAGATGGCTCAACCGTTAAGAGAACTGGCTGCTCTTCCAGAGGGTCTGAGTTCAAATCCCAGCAACCACATGGTGGCTCACAACCATCTGTAATGAGATTTAATGCTCTCTTTTGGTGTGTCTGAAGACAGCTAAAGAGTACTTATATATAATAAATAAATAAATAAATAAATAAATAAATAAATAAATAAATAAATCTTAAAAAAAAAAAAGTTCAGGTTTCCTAGACAGTCTTCCCTGCCTCCTTTTGAGAAGATTCGGTCACCTTGGACAAAGAGACCGGTACTATAGTTATACACAGCAGTCCCCAAACTTCACTGGGTCTTAAGAGATGAGACACCAGAGCCTTTCTCTTTTGGGGTCCCTGACATCATATGCTAAGTCACTACAGAGGCAAAGCCATGGGGCCAAGCAACCATGAATTGATACTTTTTAAATCGTGAGGCAAAAGTAAAACCTTCCCCACCCTGTATATTGCCTATCTCAGGTAACAAAAAATTAAACCAGAGTGAGCTAATCAGGGTTCCTCACCCTTGACTACAGGGCTTGGTTAAGGGATGGGCACTTGGTTCCAGACAGCTCTTCCGTGTAGAGGTCATCCATGGTCAAGCCCCTTCTAAATGAATTGAAGGAAGGGGAGCTCCTGTTCTTGTCTCCGTGAGCTTGGCCTTGAGGTAGAACCTGTCTAGCATATAAAGTCCTGGGTTATATTTAAAGAAAGAGGAGATGGGAAGAGAAGAGGGAAGGAACAGAAAGAGGAATGAAGAAAACACAAAGATCTTATTCATGACCTTGTTGCCCAGATGGATTCAATTTAATATTTATTAAATATTAAAATTTTAGAAGCCTGTCTTCTGTACTCTGGACTAGATTATTTGTAGGCTTTTTGAAAGGAAGATAACAAGTTAATCCTACCAGTTTATTGGTTCATTGTTTTGTGTGTTCCTAACATTTTTTGGATGTTGTTATGTATGTGTTCAGCCTGCATGTATGTCTGTGTACCACATGAGTGTTTAGCATCCATAAAGTCAGAAGAGAAAATACGATCCTTGATATTGGAGTTGCAGACGGTTGTGAGCTGACACATGGTTGCTGGGAATTGAACCCATGTCCTCTGGAAGAGCAGAGGCCAATGCTCTTGACCACTGAGCCATGCCAATTCCCTGTTTTTTTTTTTTTTTTTTTCTTTCTAAGACAGGGTTTCTCTATGTAGCCCAGGCTGGCTTCAAACATCAATCTTCCTGCCTTTGCCTCCTCAGGCTTCGATTACTGGCACATGGCACAAAGCCAGCAGGCCGTTCTCTTTAATAGTTACTTTAATAACTAAAACATGAAAATGAGGGTAAATATCTTGAGATACGTATAATGATTATGACCAGATTATGAGCATGCCAGAGGGCTTTGTGTGCCATGCTAAGAAATCTGAAATGTACCATGAAGCCTTAGGGAGCTGGTAATGAGTAGTGAGCTCAGGAAAGACACAATTGGCTTTTTTCTTTCAGTAGGATGTGAAAGGAGGAATTTAGAAGTAACTTCGTAGCAAAAAGAGAGATGTTGAAGTTTTCTACAACAAACAGACAGAAGAGCATGCTGAATACAGTTTCTGGAGTTTAAGGAGTGGGGTGGTAGATTGTAAGGCAGAGTAGGGCTGGTCCCGGGGACTCAGTGACTGAGTGCTAGCACCCAGAAAAAGAGGGAGGATGTCAGAAGCAGCCCTCTGGCCATTCATTCAATCTACCCCCACATAGAATCAGGGATTTACAACGCCTCTTCTGGGAATGCTTTTTCAGACTTGCCTGCTCACAAAGGCCTGAACTCTTGGAGAGGGAAAATAGCAGATGTAAGACGTGACCTGGGTATTGGGGTGGAGGTCAGGAAGTGGACCAAGGAGGTTAATTCTCCAACACACTCTGATGATAACAAGGGATATCAAGAATCCAAAGAAGCCTGTGGGGATAGAGATGATGAAGAGACAGGAACAGGTTCAAAGTAATGGGTACACCACATAATAGTTTTGATAGGTCACAGCAGTTCACTGCTTACAGAAGAATGGCTATTTTAATGGTCAGTCTCTCTTTCTGAGACTATTCATTATCATCATCATTTTCTTCAGTCTTTGATACAAAGGAAATTTTTTTAAAAAGTAAGTCATTTGTTCCTTCAGAAATACCCAACAAAGTGAGCTAGAGGGAGAAACAGAAAATGAAAAAAAGAAGTGTGCCCTTACCTGAAAACTCTTCAAAGGGAATTAGATTAGGTCAACCTGGGGACCAGAGCAGTCTTTTAGAAATAGAAAGACAAGGTTTCAGAGAGTAATCTGGACTGCAACTCATGCTCTACCCCAGAAGAGAGGACCAGACTCACAAAGTAATTAGCATTCATCCCCCTTGAGGTAGTTTGAACATGCTTGGCCCATGGAAAGTGGCTCTATTAGGAGGTGTGGCCTTGTGAGGAAGTATGTCATTGTGGGGGTGGATTTTGAGAGTCCTATGCTCAGACTTTGCCCAATGTGGAAGAGAGACTCCTGACTGCCTTTGGTCAAGTTGTAGAACTCTCAGCTCTTCCAGTACCATGCTTCCCACTATGATGATAATGAACTAAACCTCTGAAACTGTAAGCCACCCCCAATTAAATTTTATAAGAGTTGCTTTGGTCATGGTGTTTCTTCACCACAATGAAACCCTAACTAAGGCACTCTAAAGGTGTGGGTGCAATCTAAAATAAATACAGCTGGGGCATGGCTCCAGTATCAGTGCCTGTTCCTCCTCGCTTCCTGGATGTTTGTGTATATGGTGGGCAGGCAGTTTGCTCCTTTAGTTCAGAGATCTTTCAGCCATAGGGAAACCCTTAAGGAGCTCAATCTGTGGAATCTGCATCTCAGGGTCACCTAGGATGCTCAGATCAGACTTGGAGCTTTTGCCATATCCAATAGGCTTTCGGGAATCTGTAGGAGAGACGAGTGCATTGTGCACATGGACAGGATGTAAACTGTGCAGTTGGGGAGGCTGTGCAGAACGTTTTGTAAAGATACTTCCTTTTCACCTTTGCCTCCACACAGTGACTTTCATGCCTCTACCTACCCCACCCCCCCACAGATGTGGAGGTCTGTAGGTACAACACCCTTTCTGTCTTATCACCACAGTCCCTGGTTTAAGGAGACAATGATGCTTCAACTTTGATTGTTGAAATACTCTCTTGTGCTTAGAATCCTGTGCCACTCCCAGCCATGTCCTGAGGCTGGTCAAGCATGAGGAAACCACACCAAATTTTTTTTATGAGAGGCTCTCTGGGCAGCAGTCCTGAACATCAGGACCTACCAGGCCAAATGCCAGATGTCCACCAGGCCACCCCCAGCCTTTGAGCACCCCCAGGTGAAACCTGAGACACTATGTCCAGGGAAGGCTGTTCACACCCTGTTCTTTCCAGATCCTAAGCTACAGAATGCCTGAGTATAAATCTGAGGTGGTTTCTTTTTTTTTTTTTTTTAAGACAGTAACTGGGAGAGTCATGTAGCCACTTAACACAAGCATCTCTGGAACTTGGAACTATTTAAGAGAAGCACAGGGAAATTAGCATAAAACATTGAAGGTATAGCAAACTAAACAAGAATGAGTTGGGACTATTGGGACACATACAGGAAATACTGATTATTTGAATGAACAGGATGATGATTGTTTGAATCAGGCACAGGGTAAATAATAGGTTTAGCAAAAAAAAAAATTATAAAATAAAATAAATGCCTTTTGAGTGAGCATATGCAGCTCAGGGGTGAGGGCTGACAAGATTTGTTTGGACAGCAGTTGCTTTTGGCCGACCCATAAGACATCGGCTACATCCCTCCCCCTGTGATTAGAAAACAAAACAAAACAAATCTACTCTTGAAAACAAACGTCTGACCCAGAAAACAACAAAGAAGAGAGACAGTCCGATAAAAGCACCAGCCTTCCATATGGTGCGGCACGAAGGAGGTCAAGGGCAGAGCTTAATTAAACCGTTGAGCCCCCAGTAACCAGCTGAGCCTTTGGGAGAGCACGGAGCAGAGCAACGTGATGTAGTCCTAAAAATCTAGGGAGAGGAGCCTTGAGAAGCACGTAACCAAGGTAACCAAGGTTCCAGACAACTTCACTTTGAAGTGATACTGAGCCTAATACTCGAAACAAATGTGTGTGCAGGTGTATGTAGGTGTGTGGGGGGGGGCAGCAAACAGACAGATAGAAAAGCAGGTGCATATAAATAGAGGTCAGGGAAGATGCTATTTTCCTGATCTTATTCCGTGGTGACAAGGCTTCTCTGAATCTGGAGCTAGGCTAGCAGCCAACACCCCAGTAGTCCCCCTGCCTATCCCCACAGAGGTGGGGTTACAGGTGGTGGAGCAGCCTCTCCTGGACTTTCTGTAAAAGTGCCGGGATTTGGGCTTCAGCACTCTATGTCCCTTAAAAGTACTTCTGAATCGTCTCCTAAGGTCTGACATTGCCAAGTTTCTAAAATGATCCTTGTCCAGCATCCAGCTTACAGGAAATAATGAGTTGTGAGAAGTTACATTTCCCTATAATAAATGGTCTCCCTTTAAAAAAAAAGAAAAAAACGTGGTGGGAAAACGAACAAGACAACAACAAACCCCTCTGAAGCCAGGAGCTGGCAAGATGTTCCAATGGTTAAGAGCACTTGCTGCTCTTGCAGAGAACCCACGTTTAATTCCCGACATCCACATGGTGACTTGTAACCATCTATAACTGCAGTTCGATGAGAATCCAATGCCCTCTTCTAGCCTCTGAAGGTACCAGGCGAGAACAAAATGCAGATGCACACGCCGAACACCCACACACATAATAAAAATTTAAAAGCCCAAACCAGAAATCTAGATTGGTAATCTGAGGCTGGAGTCTGATGTCAAGACACCTGTATATCAGTCCGAAAAAGAAAAATACCTCACCTCTTAGTTTCAACAGCTACATGACTGTGTACAGCTTAAAAGAGGGGATATTGCTGGGGCAAAGGAGAGAACTGCAAGATCCCCCAGAGGAAAACTCAAACTCAAACACAACAATTAATTACAGAGAACGCCACTTTTCCAATGGGAACAACAAAATGACTTGTAAATGTTATTGTATAATTAGTTGTTGGGGCAGAGAGGAAACTATCTCTGTGGGAGCTGAAGGTGCTAGAGGATCGTGGACAAAATCTCAACTGCCCACAAAATAATAAGAAGTAACATTTGGCGAACAGTCTTTAAATGTAGGCAAGCTAGTTTCACACCAAAGAGCCTGTGGATTTTGGTCTAGGTTTTTTGAGGCAGGCTCTCCCTATATGGCCTGGAACTTTGCTATATGGCTGTCTCTGCCTCTACCTCCCGAGTGCTGGGACTAAATGTGTGTTTGAAAACTTAGCTACATAGAGCTGGAGAGATGGCTCAGCAGCTAAAGAGGACAAGCTGCTCTTCCACGGGACCCCAATTCAATTCCCATCAGCACAGAGATGCACACAAGTGCCTGTAACTCCAGTCCCAGCGGGTCCATTGCTCTCTTCTAGCCTCTGGGCACTAGAGGTGATACAGATACACACAGGCAAAACCCTTATGTGTAAACTTTAACAATCAAATAAAAAGATGCAAAATATTTTAAAAAATTGTTTATAATATGCTTATATTCCATACTTCAGCAAAAACAGAGTCTCAAGGAAGGGTTTCACTGAATATCAATTCACAATAAGAAAATACAAAGCATACAAGCTGTGCTGGTACACACCTATCGTTCTTCAGGAAGCACAGAAAGGAAGGTCACAGATTCAAGGCCAGCCTGGGTTACATAGGCAACCCTGCCTCAAAAACATAAAGTCAGAAAGCAAGACATTTAGAGAGAAACAGCAAACTCAGTGAACAGCACAATCAGGTGTTTAAGAATCACCAGGAGCCAGGTATAAAATGTGTGCTTATTAGAAAGAAAAAAAATCTTGCATATGTGAAGCCTTAGGTTTGATTCCAAAATTAAAAAAGAAAAAAAGGATTAAAAATTAAATAGTTAAGATGGTGGGGGGGGGGCAGCAATTGGGATGTGAAGTGAATAAACTAATTGCTTAAAAAAAAAAGATTGAAGCTACTCCCAGGCAGGTGTCAATGTTGAGGTCCTACTGAGGTTGGCTTCCCCTGCCAACTCACAGAAGCCCAGGGACAACCTTGGACTTCTGCCATCAACTGGCAGCAAGCATTTCAGTCCAGCCTGTTAGGGAAGACAGCCAACATCTCACTGTTCCTCAGCGTCCAGGAGCCACCAGAAAATCTTTCTTCCCACTAAACACCTAGAAAATTGCAACTTGAGTGTAAAAGACACTCAATGTGAGGCAGCAGAAGTGTTAGAATTACCTGATAAGGAAGGATGTTTAAAGTTGTCAGTCATATAGCAATGTGTTGGCAGGTAATTGTGGACATACTTGAAATAAATGGAAAAAGTCCTTGGCAAAAAATATAAAATATAAAAAGCAGAGAGCTGAGGAGACAAGCTTTCATAACAAGCATGAGGACTGGGGGTTCATCTGCAGATCCCATGTAAACAGTCAGATGTGCAGATCCCATGTAAACTGTCAGATGTGCAGATCCCATGTAAACTGTCAGATGTGTAGATCCCATGTAAACAGATGTGTAGATCCCATTTAAACAGTCAGATGTGCAGATCCCATGTAAACTGTCAGATGTGCAGATCCCATGTAAACTGTCAGAAGTGCAGATCCCATGTAAACTGTCAGATGTGCAGATCCCATGTAAACTGTCAGATGTGCAGATCCCATGTAAACTGTCAGATGTGCAGATCCCATGTAAACTGTCAGATGTGCAGATCCCATGTAAACTGTCAGATGTGCAGATCCCATGTAAACAATCAGAAGTGCAGATCCCATGTAAACAATCAGATGTGCAGATCCCATGTAAACTGTCAGATGTGCAGATCCCATGTAAACAATCAGATGTGCAGATCCCATGTAAACTGTCAGATGTGCAGATCCCATGTAAACTGTCACACACTTGGAATTGCACAAGGTGGGAAGAGCCTGGGAAACAACACTGGAGGTTGACCACTGGCCACCATACACACAAACATGTGTGAGCACACACACAACACAAACAACCTTAACACAGAAACCAAACCAAAACAACAACAAAACAAATAACAGCTCTATGGATGAGCTCAAGAGAGGAAAAGAATTTAGAGTGAGGAATCACCAAATTTGAAGAAAAAAAATCTGAGCAATGGAAAATGAAAATAGAGGGGGGGGGGGGAGGAAGAAGGGAGGCCAAGAACAGAGCCTGGGGAGGGAAAAGATAAACTAAAGATGCTTTTAGCTTCACTCATGAGGGAAGCTCACAGTAATTTAGAGGTGCACAGTGACACCTACAGTGACTACTGACAGGACCGCATTCCAAGATGTCCTGAAAAATACGGCAGAAAACTCAAGAACAAAACTCTGAGAGCATTCAAGGAAATCCAAAAAGGAAAGCAGAAAAAACAATTTAAAAGACCAGACAGGAAATAGAAAACAGCAGACGTGAGCCCTCACCTCCAACAGCTGTGTGAACAGCAGTGGTTGAATATACAATGAAAATTTGCTGATGCAGAGGACAGCAGCCACTGAGGCCTGAGCAATGGATCTTAAGAGCATTGTCCTGAAAGAGGAAAGCCATTTTCAAAGATTCCAAGGAACACCCAGTGGATTGAAACAGCATTGACCACCAAGACGTAAGACGTGTGTGTGTGTGTGTGTGTGTGTGTGTGTGTGTGTGTGTATGCGTGTGTGTGTGCGCGCTGTCCCTGACACAGAGATGGGAGTGATGGGTGTGGCTGCAGAAGAGCAGCAGGAGGCTTTCTGGGGGTTTGGGTGGTAGTTACAGATCTACATGTGATGTTTCACAAAGTGTGTAAATGTCACATTTGTTTTGATTGTGTGTTATGGTTTTACTGGTGCAGACTCTCGGTATTGCATTTACAATTTTTTTTTAATCTTGACCATGGCAAATAGCTTTGAGTGTCACAGTTATTTTCCTTTGGACCCTGCGTGAAACAATGAGAATAGGAACTGTTCTCTCCAGATAATTATTTTGTGAAGGCAGATTTCTCCAGCTGTATGTAACTGAGCTGTCAGCACACTCGCACGCTGTCAACACACACTTATTCTTGATTAACATTCAATTCAGGTAACCGCCAGAGAATAACCAACACACTAGGATAAAATGTCTGAGAATGTGGGGCCGGGCTCTTGTTTCCTTCTGTTGAGTTTGAATCACATTTGAAAAGACACCCATTTCCCAGTCTTCCCTATTCACTCCTGAACTGCTCCAGAACCCTTTAATGGGCAGAAGAGAAGTTAGTCAACCGTCACACGCATAGAGAAAGGGATGCTGGAAAACTCACCAGCTTCTGGTTCAAGAGAAGGCAGGAGCTAAGGCATGTGCTCACACCTGCTGCTTCTCCAAACTTATGAACATCAGTAGGCAAGCAAGAGTGACTGTCTCTGGGACCCTACACCTCATGCCCCCTAAAATGACCGTGAACACCCAGCATGGCTACCCACAAGTCTGCCCCTTTCCAATTATTAAGTACCAGGTTCTACTAGTTTGCACTTTTTTTCTCTTCCCTTTCATTTGTTTATTTCTTTTTATATTTACAACATTGCTCAGGGTGGCCTTGAAATCATGATCCTCCTGCCTCTGCTTTCCAAGTGCTGGAGGGACATGCAGCTTGCAGCTTGTGAAAGTTCCTACATGTAACTTACTCTGTAATGTTCATGGCCGAGAAAACAGCAGCAAGTTCCCCCTTGCTTCTCTTACACCCTGAGCCTGACTTGTCTCTCAAGAAAGGAACCCTATTTGCATTCACTATGCCCAGCACTACCGGTGGGAGAGTCATGGGGCTCACCTAGAAGGTGTATACAACAGTGTTCAAACCTCCTGCCAGGACTACCTGTAATGTAACCACATTGCATGGTATATGTAACATACATAAATAATGTACAGGGTGAGGTATGCACCTGTATCCCAGCTTCTGAGGTTGGTAGGGTCAGACCAGCTGAGCGAACTGCAGAGGAAGGTCCCTTAAACAGGAAAGGAAGAGGTGAAGGTAGGACAGGCCAGAGGGAGAGAGGGAGAAGAAAGGAGATGGAGGCTTGAGAAGCCTTGGACCAAGAAGGCATGACTTGGGGCCAGCACTGACAATGAATAGTACGTTTAGGGGTAGATGGGGCTGGGATTTTTAGCTAAAATGAAAAGGCAGAGTAAAAATACAAACCTAAGGGAAAGATGAAGAAAATAATCTTAAAATTCCATAATGTTGATGGCTTTGTAAGTGAGGGTGGTTAGGGAACAGACTAGGGGACCAGCATCACCAGCTTGTCCCCTCCTTGACTTCCCCCTTTCCTCATTTCTCCCTCCTTCTCCGTTTCTCCCTCCTCTTTTCCTTCCCCAATTCTGTCTTCTTTCTTCTACTCACATGGGGTTATAGCTGTGTGCCACTACTCCTAGTTTGCAAGTTGCCTTTTTAAAGAACTAAATTTTAATTATGAATCTATTTACCATCGTCTCTGCCTTTAATTTGAGCTAAAGTAATTTTGTGCGGCTTACTTCCTAATACCAGGATTATATTCCTTTCTACATTCTTCATCCTTTCTAAGAGATCAGGCTTGCCACTTAGGTGTCCCGTGTAGTCCAGCATGTCCTGAAACCTATGTAACTCAGGCTGGTCTCCAAACTTACTATCTTCCCACCTCAGCATCTCTGCTGCTGGGTCTGCAGGCATGTGTGTCCAGATGTTGTTCTTTAAAAAGGTATTTTCTCCCAGGTTAAAAAGAAATTGCTGCCTGTGCACAGCCAATTGTCCAGCATAACTTACTCCTCAAATCCAGATATGTGATCTTGACAGATTATTTGATAACATGTCATTTAACTTAATGGTCCTCTTGTTTTTCCCTTTTCTGTTACATCAAACATCACGTATATCTGGTTATATGAGACTGACTGGTGAAACTAAGAAAAACCTCTCCCTAGCTTCAGACTGTACAAAAGTGGTGGATCCCTGGACTGTGTGAATTTTTCAGTTCACAAGCACCTCTAAAGTACAGAAACTGGGGTGATATGTCAGCATACATCTGAAAATCCAGACTTGAGGAGGACCACAAGTTCAAGGCCAACCTAGATTCTATAGCAAAGTCCTATCTAAAACACAGTCCAATGGAAGACGTTTTTCCCTTATAGTTTATAACTCTTGTTATGTTAATGTGGAAGAATTAACTATAGCTCTTCTTAAAATATGAGCCAACTGATAGTGGGCTATTGTCAGTTTATAAATTTTAACGTATATATTCTTTAAATTCATTGGTAATAAGTGCATCAAAATATGGCTTTAAAACACTGATAAACGTAAATTTTGGTATGTCAATAGTGATAAGCCCAGTAGCTACCCTAAAGCAAACTGGACGGTTCCCCCACTGAAACTTCTAATAGAAGATTAAGCAAAACTAAAAGCTAATAGAATAAGAATGATCACAATGTCTACAGCCCTTATACCAGCACTATGTTTAGGCTTTAGCATAGAATATGGTCAAAAGACAAGGCACCGGGAAACTAAGGCCACAGAAACTCCAGGTGAAGTTCCCTGTTAAGTCTCTGACTAGTATCTGAAGTTAGACACACCACACTGGAACAGACCATTTCCCAAGTAAGAGCTAAGAGTTCCCTAAAAACAGTGTGGTTTGTAAAGTAGAGCTGCACCAGTTCTCATGTGTGTCTGAGTCTCCTGAGCACTTTTGCTGTGTTGAACTCTAGAATAAAAGCAACTTAGACTTTCAAGGAACACCTGAAGACATAAGTATGCGGTTAGGATGGAGGCATTTGACTGACACTAGCATCTTCAAGCTTTACACTTACATGACAATGATATGCACAAACCAGACCCTCGAGTGGCCGCTTCTGCTTGATATTTAACACAGCCAAGGCGTAAGGTCTGGAGTTAACTAATAACTTTTACAAGTAAGGGGACCCGACTACGTTTACACATTTAGCTGAATACAGATGAAGATTATGTGTTCACCTCTACAGTTCTTAACAACACGGGTGCTCTCAAACAGGTCCTCTGCTGGCAGAGATGGCTGACAGACGTAGCAGCTGGAGTTAGCAGAGCCAGAACTAAAATGAAGAATTCGAAGTTACATGGAGAGGTCCCAGACTAGCTGAGTCCCTACTAGTGCGAAGGAAGCCGGTCAGCATTAAAGTCTCTTGAAGAGCAAATGATACTAATTTCCGTATTGTGGCTAAAGAATAAACAGCCTTTATCAAGTTCCTGCCCAGTGCTAGAACAAGCGGCGTTTCATGTGGAGCCTGCCGTCTCCATATGGCAGGTGGGGAAACAGGCTGTGAAGACTCTTACCACTGCCTGTGCTATGGCCAGGGCTGGACACTGCTCATCTGCTCTGCTCACAATATAAAACTCCTAAAAGAGCCACTAGACATTTCTCTTAAAGTCTGTCTCGTTCACAGACAGACACAGACACATGCCTTCTTGAGGGATTAAAAACCCTGGTTCCACCTCCTAAAGGAGCTCTTGTTCTTGTCCAAGATTTAGTTTGATCTTGTAAAGGGTAACCCAGTTAACTGGTTTCTAAAGACTTGAAAGTATTTTCCAAGAACAAATGTGCATAATAACTACACATTTCTATCCACAAAATGAGATTTTCTACATCATCTAATTTCTCTCACTTCTGTAACATCCCCCAAACATACTCCTGCTATTTGCTTGATACACTGGTTTCTCAGAGTGGCTTGGTAATCCAGCATTTTTAAAACATGTTCTATGGAGACATTAATTTACTAACATTATATTCAAACCTAGCCATGTCACAGCCAGATAAACCAAAGTGAGTCACATAGGGAGACTTCAGTTGCTCTGTAGTTCCTCTCCTGTCTAAACACACTTTCACTCACAAGGAACTTCAGACGGAAAGCAATCCTACTTACTGTAAAGTCACAGGAACGAAGAGGCCTGCCAGACTCAACAAATTTGCCACTGCCACCTGGAGGGAGGTATTTACCTGTTTCCGTGTCTGTCTGGGGCCTGGGCCCTGAGCAGTAACAGCATTCTAAGAAGATGACATAGTTAAGGACATTGAAAAACAGCCCGATGACTCCGGCGCTGAGAACCAGCAGGGGCTCCTCTGTCTTCTGGGGACTGATGTACCTTTTGATGGCTTCTACCAGGATGCTGAACATCAGGGCCACCGCAAACACGGAATTGCCAAATGCCCCCAGGACATCCGCCCGGAGAAAGCCGTAGGTGCTCTTCCTGTGCTGCCTGACGTTGGTGGCCCTGACGCCAAACAGTCCGATGATCATAGACAACAAGTGGGAGAGGACAGCGAAGGCATCGGAGGCAAGGGAGAGGGAGTTGCCTATGTGTGCAATCGCTAGCTCCAGCACGAAGAGGACCACACTGACCACACACATGAGGATCAGACGGAAGCTTCGGCCCGAGTATCGACCCATAGCCACGGCAGCTCCTCTTTCTTTTTCTCGGGAAGGCAAGAACTCCTAGCAGACTTAGAGATTACAACCCCTGGATAACTCTCCCCTTCAGCTTTTCAGCGCCTGTCATATTTGAAAATCGCCTTTTATAGGCTGCTATAAAGTCATAAAGCAGTTTAAAGTGCAATTAAGCAAGCGATGTCACGTGAGCCTGGGTTTGTGGAAATGGCAGTCACTGGCTTCAGGTGTAGACTTGAGAATTGTTTGTTTGGATGTTTAATTACAGGGCTGCACGTCTTTCCATGAAAAGAGCTTACCCACAGGCAGAGGAGCTTCCCAGCTTCTGGCAGCAGGTAGTAAAGCAAGCCGTTTGGCACCAATGGCCGTGCCTAGTCTCCCAAGTGTGTAGTTTGAATGTAATCTGTGTGAGATGGAACATTCTAGGGTTGCCAAACCAGAGCTATACCAGTCATTCTGTTTTACCCACTGACCTCTAACCTGGGACAAATGGTTGAGGTGCCTACTTAACATATCAAAGTGGACCTGGCTGCCAGGTTCTCCCTGCATCCCTCAGTCCCTACCTGTGAAGGGGTCCTCCTGGCTGGCATACCCTGCCCACTACCCTACCGAGTGTAGGGGGCTGGGCTGCTCTTCACTACATAATCCAACCATTTGGTTACCTGCTCTTTTCTGTACCCTTAGGCCTGCTGGCAGCTGCACCTGGATCCCCTCTCTCCCCCATGGTCCAGGGACATATCCTACTAGTCTCACCCAGATGTCCCTGCCACTGGCTATGCTCTCCCACATATCTACAATTAACCTTTCCCACCATACCTAGGAACAGTCACCATTTTTTTACCCATTCAACCCCCAAGTAAGCTACCCCACTTTTAGTCTTCACAAGAAAGGCAAGGAAATCACCATCACCCCTAATTGTCAGGAAAGGTTCAGACATTCAAACTGGAGGGGTGAGTGACACAATGCTTTAGGAAGAGAGCCAGACAATAACTTAACTGATGGAACAAATTTGGATTCTACTTAAAAAAAAAAAAAAAAAAAAAAAAAAAAAAAAAAAAAACTTATCCTGTAGGCATTTACAGTGTTTAAACTTAGCAGTTGTCAAGTGGCCTATATTGTTTGGAACAGCCACCTACTATATAGCTTTTCTGAATTAAAAAGGGTTTGTCTTCATTACATTTACTGAATGGAGGTTAGCATGCGTGTCAGAGAACTACTTGGAGTCTGTTCTCTCCTGCTACCAAGTGGGTACTGGTGATCATCTTCTAGACTGTAGGAGCGACAAGCTGCGAGGAAGCTACTACACTGGGTACCATGGCTACGGAATAGATAATTAATAATGACAATAAGGGTAATTTTCTCACAGCTGATCAAAATGTCTTCTCTTCAGTTGTTTTATCAAACATTCTGTACTCAAGACTCAGAGCTGTGCAACTAGCAGTCCAATGAAACGCTCTCTGTCCAGTTCCTACAAAGCAAAGTCTACTAGCACAGTGAAATCATTTGAAAGTTCTTTCATGAAGGACTAGAAATTGCTACGGTATATAAACAGTTTTCCTAGTGAACTTGGATCAGTGCAGCAGTGAGCACTGGGTAAGTAACCACTTTTGTGACTCTAAGTCATGTAGTCTGCATCTAAGTTCATGGGTTCCACATCTGAAGATTCAATTGACTTCAGGTTAAAAACAACTGAGAGTTGGGTGGTGGTGGCGTACACCTTTAATCCCAGAACACAGGAGGTAGAGGCAGGCGGATCTCTGAGTTTGAGACCAGCCTGGTCTACAGAGCAAGTTCCAGGACAACCAGGACTACACAGAGAAACCCTGTCTCAACAAAAACAGAAACTGGAAACTGCATTTGTACTCACAGGAAACAACCAATGTAGCAACTATTTGCATAGCACTGGATGTGGTGAATGAGTTCAGACTACATGGGAATACTCTATCGTCTACAGATGAGGGACCTGAGTATCCGCAGGCTTCTGTAGTAGGGTCCTGGGACCACATCTTCCTTAGTTCCCCAAAGATAACTATGACTGGCTTCCGGCTGTCAATTTAAAGCAAACGGTTCCTGCACCCTCTTAAAAAAGCACCCACGCTTCTCACTTTGGACATTTCATGATGAGTCCAGGCCAGTTTCAAACCCACTATGCAGCCCAAGCTGACCTCAAATTCATGATCTTCCTGCCTTAGCCTCTCAAGTGCTATGAGCTCAGACTGGCATCACACTTGGCAGATTAGTTTGAAAACGCTTTGATATGTTAGCTGACCCCCAATTTTAGAAACAATCCGATTTATCAGAGATGCGATTTTAGCGAATGATTCCTATTTTATTGTAACTAGAGTTCCTTAAATAATGACTTTTGGAAAGGGGGTGGGGGGCACCAAACTCCAGCTATTCAGTGTTTGTTCTACTCATCAGAAGCTTCAAAAGAATAATAGTTAAAAAATAAAAACAGCTCCAGAGGCCCACTCCCCTCCTAGATGACCTCGGGTCACAATATAAAATACAAAATGTGTGATTTTTGTTTTATGATTTTGCCATGAATTAGAAAAACAAATCAAAATAAACAGTTTCATTTCTTTAGTTTCTATTAGTTTTCTCCAAATCAACATATACACTTTTTTAGAGGACAAACTAAAGCCACAGATTAGCAGCAACTTCCAGTTGGCCCTGTGAAATCTGTAGCTAAACTATGCGTGATGTGCTAGACATTGTTCTAACGATCTCATTGTACAAGCAGAGGAACCTGGAAGATTTGACTTTTCCCCATTTCCCAGAAAACCAGTTTACACTGATCTGAGGATAGAGAGTAAAACAAAGCATTTGGAGCTGCCACAGCAAGGAAGAAACTGATTCAGAGCACAAGTATGTGGTTCCAATCAGCAAGCTGTGTTTCCTGCCTTACAGTGGGTGTGGAGGCCAGAGCTCACTCTCGGGCTAGACTGGTGAGCCAGCAATCTCCAGGATCTTCCTGTCTCTGCCTTCAAAGCTGGGATCGCAGGGATGCCAGGCGGGAGCTGAGACTCAGGTCTGTAAACTTGCCCTACAAGCATTTCACTTCCTGAGCTGCCTGTTCAGGAAGTGTGACGAATTTAATCTGCAGCCTCCTGGGACACTTTCTGTTGCTATAGGAAGTACAACCTGCTTTTACCCCACATCCCTTCCCTCCTCTATTAATACTGAAGTCATACTCGCCCATCAAAGCAAGGCACAGAATCTTAATCTCTTTAAAAGGTTTTTCTGTTCTGAAAACTATTCATGGAAAAGAGACCTGAAAAGAAGTGCTGAGACAAGGCATCTGCCAAGCTGTCGGAGGGTGGGGTAGGGGCATCAGCCTGGCTCCAGAGGGAGGGAACCTCAGTAGTCAAGCACATGCTCCAAACTCCATCAAACTCATGCAAACTCTGACCTCCACATGTGCCAAGGCAAACATATACTTCCCCTACCAAGTAAATAAAGGTTTAAAAAAATTTACTAAGTAAGCTCCAAATGAGGCACGAAATGCATTTGCAGGCGAACAGGCAGACAGGAAACACAGTCTGCAGGAGAAATGCACAAGTCTTTGTTGCATTAAAGAACATGAAGCAGTGAGCCAGATTAGGCTCAAGTGTTGACGATTTGGCCTGTAAATGGTGAGAATTACAAAGTGATTCCTGGAGGAAGAAAAACTATCTGAATAAACTGTACACTGTGAAAACCACAACAGCCTTGAAATCATGGAGCCTGGTTTGGTGTTCACAGTCAGAGCAACAGCAACTTTCTTTGCCAGCCTAACAATTTGGATAGCAAGCACTGTGCTGCAGGAGGCGGATGCCTGGGATAACTCAAATTCTGGGTTAGTGACGGAGTATATTTTATCATTATTAATCTTCCAACCAGGAGGAAATGGGCTAGAGATGAAGGGGTAAAATATTTGGGGGACAAACTGACCCAAAATGTTGGTGAGACACCAATCACAGGAGAGCTCCGAGCTGCTGTTAAAAATATGACTCACTAGCCTATTGATGCTGTCTGATATTGTGGGAAGAGCCGAGAAGCCATCATGAGGAGGCCAAGTCAGGAAGAAAAAAAGCCAACAGAAGACATAACTAAGAAGAGGGCCAGTAGGGTACACAGCAGGCACAGAGGTTCTTAGCATCAGTGTGGCATGACACAGAATCGGATGCGCATGCTGGGCTTGCAGGCTGTTCCTTTGTGACCTCAGTGTGACATGTTACTGTGGGGCAGATGGGAAAGTGCAGAGGACATGAAGAAGACAGCACTTTGAGGTGAGGACAGCTTCTTAAAAGTCATGAGCTTGGCCTATACTTAGTAGGCTTCCGAAGACCATCCTTGTATATATAGCTCTGCTATTGCAGGATGAACCGAATACATAGAATACAATTAGTTCGTGGTTTTTATTACCCTGGCTGTTTACAGAAAAAGTATTTTCCACTGTTAATTTAGGCATAAGAATAGCTGTTTATCTCATGACCTTTTTAGAAGTTTTAAAAAAATGAAAAAGAAAAACTGCATCCGAGAAGATCTTAGTGTCACTGGTTTTAAAAAAGGATGGGAGAACCTTCTGTCTTGTCCATCAGTAACTCCGACCAAACAAGGTGTAGAACTTGGCAGGATTCTTGCCACAGACACACATGGCTCCCGGCTGCAGCTCACACAGAGGGTTGAAAGGGATGCAAAGGCTTTTGGCTCCCATGGATGGAGCACCAGGTTCTATATCCTGATCCCTGGAATTAAAGAGAGAGAAGTGAGTCTGTTCCTGCTGTTCACTGTGCCCTTCTTGGTGCAGGCAATCAGGGTCACACTTACCTGGCAGTCGTCTTTTTGATCCAGTCCTCACAGTCAATTTCCCCACAGAATGGAATCTGTGCAACCTAGTAAGAGAAGAAAGAGTACCCTGCCGTTATGGCTCCTGAAGAAGTACCCGAGTTCTTTTCACCTCTCAAGCAAAGGGGGTGGGTGTCCCAGGCTTCTGGGGGCCAAGGTACCTCTGCAAACATACTGGGAACTTGGCTCAGAAGTACACAAAAGAGCAAAGAATGGTATTTTACACCAAAACCCACACTCATACAACTAGACACAGGTCATGTTTGCAGCACACTAGAGCGTCTGGATAGACCGGCTGGGACATAGTGAGCTCTGCTGCAGTTCTTCCGCAGGTCCACAGAGCTGGCCGTCAGGAGGAGGAAAGGGGAGGACTAATGTAACAGAAACAGCTAGCTGCACTTGATTCACATGCTTCTAAGGTGTTAGGAGTAAGCGAATAACTTAAAGTACAAAGGCTTACAAAAGACAAAAGTCATTTTTTATCAGGAAAATCAACCTTTCAATTTTTCTTGGACTATTTAATAATGGGCAGAATCAAGACCTGGCATTTATTTAAATTCTAAAATATACCGCCTATTTGAAAATGCTGGGTTGCCTTATAATCCTAGCTACTTAGAAGGCTGAAACATAAGGATCACAAGTTCAAAGTCAAGGTCTGTACAATGCAAGTACAAGTGTGCCTATCTCAAAACAAAACAAAAGTCAAACACAAAGGAACAGGATAAGTTTGTTGGTACAGTGTTTACCTAGCATGCACACAGACATTGTTCAGTCCCCCAAAAGGAGGGTGAAAAGGAAGAAAGAGGAGGGAGAAAATCCCTAGCCTGGGTTTTCTTTCAATAAAATGAAATGTTTGATAGGCCAGTTATTTTTCATATCCAAATGGGAAGTGTTTGCAATAGTAGTTTGCAATTATGTAGTTTCTAGGGGTCACTGCTTATGCTAATGCTGGGAAGATACCTATAAAAGGAAACCCAGAAAAGACTTGAGGGCTGGAAACCTGGCCACCAAGCCAGACAATGTAAGTTCAATCACAGGGAACAACAGGGTGGGAGGAGAGAGCGCACTGTTGGCCAGGCTGTTCTTTGCCCTTTCCGTGTGTGGTTTGGCATGCACTCCCTCATGTGGCAGACAGAAGACAGAATGGGCTGCTGAGAGCAGAGGCAGCAGCCAAGCTGCTCATCCACTCTGCATGAATCATCAGTGATTCTGAAAGTTTCCAGCTCGCCTGCTAGGATGAGTTCTAGGTCCTGATCTATACAGCAGTGTCTCAAAAACAAAAGTCCCTCTGCAAAGCCTGCCCCATGAACCTGGGATCTAGGAAATAAGATCAAGTCTCTTAAGCTCACTTGGGGACTGACTGTGCTAGTGTAGTTTCTGAGATGAATCAACTGCTATTCTGATCAACTGTTTCTAAGACTGTAGAAGTAATACATTTCTAGGTGTGTCCTGAAGGCCTGGGAATGGAGAGAAAAGGCAGAGATCAGAGAGAGAGTACATATATTAGCTTTAATAAAAAAATTCTTTGTACCATGAAAATGGAGACAAAAGACCCAAGACCTAAGCTAAAGTAACAGTCACTTTCCTATATGAGCTACAAACCTTTAATGTTTGTGAACAAGATATGTAAGAAAGTACATTTATAAAATTGTGTAATATATAAAATAATGATTGTGGTACATGAAACAAATTGTAATTCTAACAAAGCCTAGTGGCACAAGGAAGTATTTCTAGCTATCTAGGTCCTGAGGCAAGAGGATCCAAAGTTCAAAGACATCCATCCTGGCTCACCAGTGACCAAAAACCTCGCCTGTCTCTACGTGAAATACTAAGTAGCTCAAGTGGAAGGCTCCCGCCCTCCGAGCACAGCTGAAGCCTGAGGTTCAGCCCCTAGTGCCGCAGTCTCCATAATAAACTAAGGTGGAAGTAGGAGGAATGCACCTGAAAGGTCAGTGAGCAGACGAGCCTCTCCAACCCTTTGCCAAGCAGAGAGGAAGCAGCCAAGGTTTACCTGACGCTAACTTCCTAAGATTCTTTCAAAGGTTGTTTGATGGTCAGTCAGCACACCTGACTAATCCTATCACAGTAAATGAAACCTTTTAATTTAAATACTAGTGGAGTAAGCTGAGTCTGGTGGCATAAGCCTGTCATCCAAGCTCTTCAGGAGAGAGAAACAGGAAAATTAATAGTTCAAGAGCTGCCTGGGCTATACAGTGAGTTCAAGGGTCAACCTAGGCAATTTAAGGAGACCTTTACTCAAAGTGAAAAGGATAGCTGGAGCTATAGCATAGTAGTGAAGGGCCTGTCCAACACTATCATCCCAAAGTCTAAATCCAATCTTCAATGCCCACAGAAACTCAATAAAGCAAAGAGAAAGCAATGCATAAATACACTGCATAGAAAGAAAACACATGAAAAGAGATGGCCACGTGACCTATAGTCTTCTATTAAAAGCATGCAGCATGACTCAAGGGAGCATTAGAATACAGAAAGGTAAAAGATCAGGAAAACAGTAAACGAAAGCCAAATGCTGAAGAAGTAGGGATCTCATAGGATTTGAGATCGTCTATCTAACATTTACTTTACAGATCAGCAGAGTGAGAAGGATCATTTTCTCTGCACCTGGAACAAGATATATCCTAGGGTATCACTGTAAAAAACTTCCACTTTCATTCTCAGCAAGAAATCTTTAAAACTCTGAGAAGGAAGTACATTAATTAAACTGTGTTAGGGAAGTCTAACTTCTGGCATCTAATTCTATGGGCTAATTTGTTTAGACTCTGGCCCATAGTTTTCTCATTTGTAATCTGGTGACACAGGACTGGATGCATATTTAACACGTATACCAGAATACTAAAGTCCATAAGTGATTCATTCTAATAATATATGAAACTGAATAATGTACAATCGTTTTAAGTGACTGACTTAAAAGATATTAATACAAGTATAAGCTCAGAGTTTTCACTACAATTTACTGGATGTGCTCACTGGTGCAGCACTGCCAGCACAGGGACACCCTGGGGGTCAACTCTTAACCCCGAAGAACACAAACAAAACCAAGAAACCTGTCTTGGAAGTCTCTTACCTTTCCAGAATCTAGTGCCTTCTGAAAGTCTTCCAATGTATTAGATACAACCATGTGAGTTTTAAGGTCTTCAGAAGCCCTACCAAAATAAATAAAAAAATACATAACTTTTCTTATAAATATGACAGTTTCATTTAAATCCCAAGATAAACAAGATTTAAGAAAATAGTGAAAATTGGAAGAACTCACTGTGAGTATTAACTTCCTTACTAGCCGTGGCCAAAGATAAGCCAGTCACCTTTTTTGCAGTACCACCTCCAGCCTAGAGATATGAGAAGCTTGCCACATATACAACAGGCAAGTGCTATTTTTTGTTATTCCTGCTGACTTCCACTTACACCACCTGTGGAAGTCTGTTATTTTTCAAATCCTTCTGGTCCACTTTTCCCTTCTACAAAATTTGGAAAATAGTAACACTGTAGCAGAAGTATAGAAACATGAAGATATGAATATATCACAACAAAGAAAAGTAGACAACAAAAGACATTTTTATACCATCCAACGCTCCTGTCCCCTCAGGCCTCATATGTAGTCAGGGTTGGCCTGGAACACGGTCCTCTTGCTTCAGCTAATATTACTGAGTGTAAATCAACATGTCTGGTTCTGCATAAAAGCCTTGGGTATTAGGTAATATTTTCATCTACATTAAAAGTCACACATGTAGTAATGAAGGAAAAAAAGATAGTTGTTCTTTTCTGAATCCCAGGTCTAACTAAGACTTTGTGAACTCTTAGTGATTGCTAGCTGTCAGTCAAGCCTGTTTCCTCTTTTCCCCTTTCTGTCACATTTTTGTAGGAAAAATCATGGGCATATCCCACCCTAAGCCTGAAAGAATGTGCATGCTCCTGCACCCTCACCAACCAGCACTGCCTTGACATGGCTGTGATCTGGTCTGTCTGTGTCACTAAGTTCTAGGTGATGACAGAACCAATAAAATGAATTGATCTAAGTTCCTGCACTGTAGAGACTGGACCTGTAGGCTGACTTCCCAGTTTCATGGAAGAACAGGAAAGCTGTTCATAGGTTTGTGTCTTCCCTTGGTTATAACAGTTTAGTCTAGTTCACACAGGACTTCTTTAACCACGACTGATATTAAGAAAACTGGGATGTACCTCAGTGCAAGAAATACCACAAACACCAGGAGGATTAGGGTCTTACAGTCTAGGCTACACAGGAGAGCCCGTGCTGTGTAAGGAGGGAAAACCTCAACAAGTCTGTGATAGATCTACATTGCTATGACCTCAATTCAGTAAAATGAGTGTTTCTTTGTTTATACTTGGTACAATAAAGAATCAAATGTGAACCAGTAGACATTGCTATCTTATTTTTAACAATGAGTTGTTATCCTAATCCAGCTTTTCCTTAGTAATATTTTTATTCAAAGGCCCCATATTTATATAAGCAAGTAATATAATGCATATTGAAAATTACAAGATAAAAAATAAAACAAAAAGTAGATGCATGCTGACTACTACAATCTGAATTCACATAATCAGAACAAATAATATTCCCACATTCAAATAGAAAAATGAAAAAGAAACACACACACACACACACACACACACACACACACAGAATATTCCTTGTAACTCTACCTGGATATGGCTTCCACAAGAAATTTTGCTCTCATGTGTCACAACTTTTTTATAATGAGCATGCACATCAGTGAAAAATTAGAGAAACAAAAAAAAAAACACTGCTAAGAATAAAGTAAGTATGAGCTATTCAGTATAGACCCTATGTGCAAATTTGAAAGAAAGTAATGAAAAGTTGCTGACATTTTCTAGGCCAGGAGTGATAGCAGGGACACTGAGGCAAGAGGATCAGGAATCCAAGGCCAGGCTAAAGTTGGAAGTCAGTCTAAGCTATAGGAGACCCTATCTCCAACAAAACAAAATACACAATAATTTGTTCTTACAAAATTACCCCTCTGGAGCCTGGAGAGATAGCTCAACCCCTTCCTAAGCACAAAGGCCTGGGGTCAGCTCACAGAACCTATAACCAGCCTTATAGATGGTACATGCTGTATCCCAGGATGCCTGGAACTTGCTTGTCTCATACTTGGTAGGCTCCAATCCAGTGAGAGATCTCAGCTCCAAGAAATATAAAGTGGATGGCACCTGAAGAAAGGTTTCGAAGGTTGACCCCTAGTCTCCATGTGAACAACACCCACCCATGTGAACACACACAGCCTCTGTAGAACCAGACACAGAGATGGCACACACATACAGTCCGGCATTCATAAATGCGCATAATGTAAAACTAAAAAAAGAAAAGCTGAGGGGATATGAGTAACCAAGGCTAACAGCTACTCTTGATTGGTTTGGAAAATGAGATCTTTGAAGCGTTGGGCTGGCCTAACCTATAAGAGGAGTTTTTCCCCCTCTGCCTACCTGAAGCAGGGAGAAGAAGGCTACTGTCAATAGGGATAGAAGTTTGCTCTGAGGTTAGGGAAGGTAGCCCATGTTATGTTTATTCTTTTTGCCTTATAATACTCTATGCCTAATATATGTGGGTTTATTTATTGAGATAGGGTCTCACTATGTAGACCAGGCTAGCCTCAAATTCATAGAGATCCACATGTTTTCTCTACTGCCTGAATGCTGGGATTAAAGGCATGTACCACCATACCAGGCCACATTGGTTCTCAATAAGTCTGATTGGGGGAGAATAAACTAATTTTAGCCTCACCTTTGGTGTGTGATTGGTTGTTTCTAGGCAGCTAGTTTGCAGCTTTCTCTGGACTCATTCATAAAGAGTCTTGAACAGTTTCTTTTGGATTTGCCTGGTGTCTAGATGACATGGTATGTTTAAAGTTTCTCTGTACTGGAAATGGGTAGTGTTCTGAGTGAGGCATTGGAAAGTTGCCTGCCCTTACTGCTCTCAGGTGGTTCTCTCTGTTCTCAGTCTCCTAGAACTTGAGGGACAGAGATTGCTTAACTTCATACCTAGATATCTTGTCTGTGTAGTTTTAAGATAAATTTCTGGTTGGCTGAGGTTCCTTTCCTGTGAATCAGGTCGTGCCACAGGTTGGAAAACCAGCATCATCAGTGACAGAAAAGCAGTTTTCTCTTGTTTTTTGTTTTGTTTTTCCTCCCTTCCTCTCACTGGTCATCTATAGTAATGGACTCTACTTAGTACACTTGATAGAAGATGTTGTTTATTTTTAATGTGTGTGTGTTGGTGTGTGGGGTTGTATGTCCCTAAAAGGTCCAAAAGCATCTTTGGATTCCCTAGGAGCTGGAAGTTACAGCAAGTTGTGAGGTGCTCGTGGCTGCTGGGAACCAAGCTCAGGTCCTCTGCAGGAATAGTACCTACTGTGCTAACCACTGAGCCATCTCTCCTACCATCACAGGGGAGCTTTTAACACTACGGTTGCTTTTCTGTAGACCACAGTTAAGGAGTACCACCCATCTGCACTGGCACTTAAGAACCAATGAGTGAAACCCTTACATTTATGTTACAAAAGCCTGGGCTTGAAGTAAGCCCATTGGTTCAACAGAGCACAGCTTCTCAGGAACATGCATTTAAGAAAGCCTGCTGCAAGTCCAACGCACAGAAGGAATAAGACATAAATGGCTCTGGGGTTGGAGGGTACGGCTACTTTCAGTTCCAGTAATCCCCACAGCCACTGTTTGTGTCTCAAACACTAGTGAAAGGAAGAAAGGAGACACAGTGAACCTACAGAGCTACCTTGTGAAAAGGTTACGCTGGATGTCTTCCAAAACCTCTCCCAGTTTAGTCTCAGCCTCCTTTTCAGCAATCGTCATCTTCTCTCCAGTATCCCGCCTGACCGCTACAAATTGACAGCTCTTCATATCACGTGGCCCCACCTCAAGTCTGACTGGAACACCCTGTAAAACAAAACAGGCAGTTAAAATTGCACGTGTGTCTCAGGTTGCATACAGACTAGTTCATGGCTTCATCTACTGTGAATCCCATTTCCTCGCAAATGGCATGTGGTACATGGAGGAGCACAGAGAGATCTTGAAATCAAAGACATGCCTAAGACACTGTGGGGTTAGTCACTGGTACGTCCAGACTCATTCCTTGTAAACCTGTATTCTGGCTGGACTATAGAATGCATCAGAATCACCTGCAGGGCTTAGGAAAACACTGCTTGCCAGGCCCCAGCTCAGATTCTGGTTATTATAGGTTAAGGATGTGCTGGGATGCACAGCTGAAGGAGTTACTAAGTGCTCTCAGACTGCTGGCACTAAGGTAAAGTTTGAGGTTTCCATTAGGGAGCTTAAGAAGTAGCTACGTGCCGGTTTACAACTCCTGCATATTTAAGTCTTGTGCATTTTGATCGCTCTCTGAGGGGACTGAAGCCCTTAAGGTCCTGCGATACCTTGCTTTTGTAGGGTCTGGAACCCTCTCTGAAAAACAGTAGGTCTTAAATTTGAGTACAGATCCTTTAAGACAACTTCAGGACTCTGACACTGCAGTCAGGTGTGTTTATATATATATATATATATATATATATATATATATATATATCCTAGAGCTGCTGAGCAATACTCACGTCAAAGCCAAAGGAAAACACAAAAGAATGCTAGCAAGCCTACCTGACCCTCAGAGAACAGAGGGAGGAAAAGAGGAAAGGGAAGTGGACGGATTCAGAAGTAGACACTTTGATTAAGCTAAGAGTAACAGTTTCTCTTTTAACATTTTGTACCCACACATAAACTGCCTTAAAGAAGTAGTTGCTGGTTTCTTCCCTGAAGGTTGGGGAACATGTAAAAAAGTATGACAAAGAAGAGGATTGTGAATAACCCCAACCAATAAGCATCCACTCTTTAAGATCTCAGCTACTATCTGAGGAAATGTCCTACACTACTCCTATAATGCAAGTTGGTATATATTTATTTGACTCCTAACTTCCAGACTGAGTTAAAAGTCTCTATCATAGCTTTTAAAAAAAGGTAAATGCTAAAGGTATATAAAATGAAACTAAGGATGTCATATATTGACTAATAATGATGCTATGTAGTAAATGAAATATATAAAGAGCATGAAGTCAGAACTAGATAGGCTTTGTCTGCAGAGCTGAAATCGAAAAGTAGATGTGCAGCCAGGCGGACAGAAACCTGTGAGGACTCCATCCTCACTGAAGCCTCACTCCACCAAGAATAAATTCCAGATATAAGCACTGCAAAATGACTACCACATGAGGCTTAATTGTATGTGCAAACACCTCAGGATCATTTTATTCTAACATAGGAAATGTTTTCTACAAAACTTTTAGGGAGATAAGGCACAGTGCTGTGTATCAAAGACAGGCCAAGCATACATGAAGTGTTCTCCCAACAAGCTATTCTTCCTGAACAAAAATTCGTTTAACAAACACAGACTATAGAAATCCCCATTACACAGTGTCAACTGTACTCAGACTTATTTCAAGTGAAGAACTTTTAACTATAAATAAGGGAGAGTAACAAAAAAATTCCTTAAGTTTGCAGAAATCTAAATCTACCCAAACAGAACTCTGGCCTACCTTGAGTTCCCAGTGATTGAACTTCCAGCCTGGGGAGTAGTTGTCTCGCAGATCAGCTCGGACTCGGATATTAGCGCCGCGCAGCCGCTTTCTGTACTCATTGCATTTTGCCATCAGTGCCTCTCTGTCTTCTTCAGACAGCGCATTTGTGATTCCACAAGGAATGACTACCACCTAGAGTCCAGCCAAAGACACACACACACACTTAATGACACCTACAATGAAAATCATTTAGAGCCTACAATAATGAACTATACAGAAGTTAAAATCTGCCAATGATCTTTTAAATGTATGACTTTATAATTAAAAACATGAAGAGATGGCTCAGTGGTTAAGAACACTTACTGCTCTTGCAGTAACTGGTTTGGTTCCCAGAACCCACATTGTGGCTCACAACCATCTGTAGTAACTCCAGGGAGTCCAACTCAACTCCTCTTCTAACCTTTGAGTGCTCCAGCACACATGTACACATGCACGTACGTACACACACACACACACATACACACAAAATTATATAAATAAATCCTTAAATAGAACAGAACAAAAAAAAAAAAAAACCAAAATCCCACAACATACAGCATCCTAAAAGAAAAGGAAAAAACCAAAAAACAAAACAAAACAAAACAAACAAACCAAAAAAAAAACCAAAAAACAAAAACCAGAGCACACTACTGACAGGAATAACTACAGAGTTGGCTGCCAGGCCACTTATATTAAAAACCAGCAAAAGGCATTAAATATGAAATAATAGCCAACACAAAAGGGCTAAAACATGTAACTGCACATAATAACTTCTTGAAATGCTACAGCTTACATTGTTTTAAAAGCACTTTTTCTACAAAGACCCTCATCAGCTATGTTAGTGATGTCAGTGTTGAGCTGCACATGAATGTACTTGCAGCACAGCTGCCTGAGCGCTCACAGCACCAGACAGCCATGTCTTCTCCACTCCCATCCTCTTCCTCATCACCTCCTCTGGTTCACTCTGTCTGTCCTTCTTCATCGCCCAATGTACATACAGTAAGTAATGCCCTTCCTTCCATGTCTCTCCCTTAGGGTAGTGGCTCTCTGTTCCTATGTTTGAGTGAGTGTGATGACTGCTGAGGTCACCTGACCTGGTATTCTTGCAGCATCTCTAATGGCATCTGAGAAGAACTGGAATCTCCTTCCTCTCTTTTTATCACTTTTGGGAAGACTACAGCTCTTCAGCTCTCTGTCATTTTGGCTACATCTCCAAATTTCCTTTTGAAAACATGGTCTTCCATCTCTCCAAATATTTCTTGGGAAAATTCAGTAAAAATGAACTAAGAGTTTAGA
The DNA here is from genome assembly GCF_963924665.1 of Micromys minutus. Taxonomy (NCBI): domain Eukaryota; kingdom Metazoa; phylum Chordata; class Mammalia; order Rodentia; family Muridae; genus Micromys; species Micromys minutus. The sequence goes on from NC_137969.1 coordinate 58,448,654, forward strand.
TACTTAAGTCTACATAAAGAGAACAAAGGCATTATGTCCTATAGCTTGTTGGGTCTCTGAGACAGAATCTCACTATGTAGCCTTGACTGGTCTGTTTAAACTCAGCATATAGACCAGGTGGCCTGGAACCCAGAGATCTTCCTGCCCCTACCTCTAATGTTTTAGAATTAAAGATGTGTGCCACCATGTAACTTGTGTGGCTAAAGGCACTGGATCTCCCTCCAGAGGAGGCTGTAAATTGCTGAATGTAAGCACAGACAACCATAACTGGGTCCTCTGCAAGAGCAGCAGTTATGCTAGCTTTCCTGCCAAGCCATCTCTCTAACCCTAGGGCTTTTAGCCATGACCACAGAAAGCTGATACGAATGGATTTCCAGTCTGGTTTGGAGGCTCAGTGCAGAGACATTTCCTTCTCAGGGATGCAGCATGAACTGGTTTATTGCTAACATGATCCTCGGTCTGTTTTCCAATAACTGAATCTTGACCACAAATAAATCTATATGACTTCTAATCTGTCTCCAATATGTACTAATAGTTAAATGTCACTTACTAACACTTTTAAACTACTAAGTATATTTAATTAATTCTAAATAATATTAAAAAATTACTTCCTCTAAGTTTTGGGGCTGGAGAGATGGCTCAGCAATTAAGAACATCTACATGGTGTTCACAACCATCTCTAACTCCGATCCCATGGGATTCAATGCCCTCTTTGACCTTGGTGGGCACCAAGGATACATATGGTCCTTAGACATACAGGCAGACAAAATACTTACAAAGAAAATAAAATGAATAAACCTAATGAAAAATTTAGAGGTTTTCAATGAAGTATTTTTTTAAATTATCGAGACAATAAATAACAAAAATGTACACCTATTTTCACAATATAGTGGTCTAGGCTGAATTTTGTATTATTTCTGTATCAGAGAAATCTTCCCTTTCAAACTTCCTTTGTAAACATGGTCTGTAATCTTACAAAAGAAACGATAAGCAGAAATATTCTTACCTGGACAGATGCTACTCGGGGTGGTAACACTAAGCCCATGTTGTCCCCATGGACCATGATCATCACGCCGATAGTTCGAGTTGTCAGGCCCCAGGAGCACTGGTATGCAAACTGCTTTTCTCCTGGTGTCTTGGGATCTTCAAAAACTATTTCACACATTTTGGAGAAATTCTGACCTAAATGGTGTGATGTTGCTCCCTAAAATAACCAAGGACAGGTCTTAATTTTAAACTATTTTGCCTCTGAAGATAATTACTACAAGATCACGTACTTTAGAAAATACAAGTCGACTGACATGAGAGAACTAACTGGTTTGGTGTGGCTGCTTTCCCCCACTGCTGTCTTCTCTCTTTCCCTGGATTTGGGAAGGCTCTCTCAAAGACCATATGAACACAGAACTTACTATGGAGCCGAGGGTAGCCTCGAATACCTGATCCTCTTGCCTCCACTTGTAGGTGAGTTACACATGTGCACCGTGATGCCCAGTTTAATGGAGTATTGGTGATTAAACCTAGGGCTCCATGCACACTAGAGAAGCATTGTACTGCATCCCCAAAAATTATTTTTTATTTGATTTTAAAATCAACATGAGGCAACACACACATATTTTTAAATGCTTAAATCATGATAACTTATCTCAAGAATCTATCACTTCTTTTTAGTAAAAACTGCCAAAATCCTTTCTTTGAACATTTAAAAAAAATACACACAGTATTACTCTTGATAGTTACCCTCCTGTACACCAACAGGACAGATCCCCAACCCCCAAAGACAGTGTCTTATTATGTAGTGCACACTGGCCACAGACTCAAGCTCCTCAGAGCTGTGATTATAGGTGTCTGCCACCATTATTAGCCACAATGTGACATCCTATTCCTATGGAACTAAAATTTAATGCCTACTGAGTAACGCATATACTTTCTTACATCTAAACACAATTCTTTATCAAATTATATACAAGCACTTTCTTAACAGTTCACATACAATTGAGATCATGTAGTAGTACCTGTTTTAGTTCACTTAACACAAACATCTCCACTTTCATCTACGGTTCTGCAAATGACAGAATTCATTCCTTTTATGGCTAAATATTCTTCTGTGTATTGTGTATTGTTTTTAACCAAGTGATATCACCACTGGGAGAGGCATCACCAGATCACACACTGGTGATTTTCTTTTTAAAACCTTAGTACTGTTTTCTACTTTGGTTGTCCAAATACTAATAAAGTAGCAAAACCTGCTAGAACTGCCATGGGCTGTGCTTATGAGCACAGCCACAGTACATTCATACCTGGATGGCGCGTCCGCTGGCAGAGATAAAGGCTTCTAAGGTGGTTGTATAGTCTCCTCCGGCAAACTTCTCCTTCTCAGTCTTTCTTCCTCTCACAACGGGGATTGCCAAGAGCTCTTCATACACTCGAGCATATAACTCAAGGATCTGTAAAACCTGTAACAACATTTACAGCATGTTTATTCACTATAGGCTTATCAATCTATACTATCTCAAGTTGTATGCAAGAAAGAACTTCAAACAACAACCTTATGGGAAGGCTAAAGAAGCCAACGTGAGACTTAAAAAAGATATTCAACAAAAAAGTAATCGGATGAGTAACATTTACGTGTATATAAATTCGTAATGTAGGAAAAAAATGTTTGAGGGATATACAGTAATCAGAGTAAAAAAACCTTAGAAAATAATCAATTTTAATCATATGACTGTAATTTTGCTACAAACTAAAGTCTATCATACAAAAAATTTAAATAGTAAATTTACTAGTAAAAATTTCAATAAGCAATTTTTTGTTGGTATTTTTGTTTCGTTTTGTATGAGTGAGGGGTTCTCAGCATAACAAGCCCTGATTATCTCCTAGGCTTGATTTATAGACCAGGCTGACCTCGAAATCACAGAGATCCTCCTGCCTCTACCTCCTGAGTGCTGGCATTAAAGGATTGCGCCACCATGCCCAGCCCAAAAAACATCTTTACATATTTGTTTACTCTTGAATTAACTTTTTATTTTCAAACAGGTTTTACATAGCATAAGCCACACAATAATAAAGCAGGGCCTAAAGACAGGAGCCAGGCAGAGGGCCATTCCTACCTCGTCAGCTGCCTCCTCAAAGCTGGCAAAGGCACTGTGCCCCTCCTGCCACAGGAACTCCCGAGTGCGGAGGAAAGGCTGTGGGTGTTTGAACTCCCAGCGCTGCAAGATGAGAGGACAAACCCAGTCAGCACAGAAAAAAGTGGTTTTTATTAGCAACTTCATATGATGAATACTCAAAAATAATTATTCTGATCCAAAAATACTTCAAAAACTGTTTTCACGTACAAAGGAAAGAAAGCATGTTCACCAGAGTCACAAAAGCTGAGAAACTAAAAGCACATGTGAACCTACCACCACGTTGCACCACTGGTTGAGCCTGATGGGCAGGTCTCTGTGGGACTGCACCCATTTTGCATATGCAGGATACATTACTGAAAGGGAAGAGAATATAGACAGTTATGACTTGAAGGCTGACAAGAGTTAAAATCACAATGTAATCTTATGGATTAAAATGTGTCTGATCCATTATCTGTGATGGCTCACTGAATGACATTATGTAACATCATAAATCACATAACCCTGGAGATACAGAAACTTACCCAATGTGATCACACTTTGTGTGCTTCACCTATTTGTATGTACATGTTAATTACCTTTACAACCTATGAGTGAATACTAGTAATGCTGTGTTCTATGTGAAACTATTTTCATTCTTTGTATTGTTTAATTCTCTTAAAGGTGTTAATGTTATTACTGAATTCAGCTATGTATCAGAATCAGAATTTTAGTTAGATCCACAAACTATCCATCCAATGAAGCAAAACTCTCACCATGAACTATGACTTGTCTGCAATGTACAATCAATAAAACAAAACTGCTAATTTTGTATAAGGAAAAAAAAAACCAAAAAAACTGGAGCCAAAATAATTTCAAAGATGCAAATACAAAAGCATCAGAAGTATGAGCTAAGAGGCATACTAACCAAACACAGATGATCACACCACCAAATCTAAAGCCCCAGACCCAAAAACTCCATCCACTAACTTAATTCCAAGAAAATCATTTGGCCAACTGGTGGCTATCCCACAGCAGGAGACTGACATAACAGGTTCACAAGAAAGTGCTCTAAAGGGTGACTGGGAAAGGGAGCACCTTCATGGAAGCAAAGTGAGGAGGAGGAGGAGGAGGAGGAGGAGGAGGAGGAGGAGGAGGAGGAGGGAGGGGAGTGGGGGGGTAACATCTGAAATGTAAATACAAAGAATATCCAATAACATTGAAAAAAAAGAAAGTAAGTGCTCTAAAAATCCCAGAGAAGCTGGGCGTGCTGGTGTACACTTTTAATCATAGTACTCGGGAAGCAGGTGTCGGTGAGTTCAAGGTTAGCCTGATTAAATAGCCAGGTTCCAGACTAGCTTGAGTTGGATGTAAGACCCTGCCTCAAAAACAACTCTCTCCAATTATAATTCTATAACTCAAAAACAAAACAACAAAAAACTCTACAGGAATATAAATCTAAATGAACAACAACATGAATTGCAATTTTATAATCAATCCCAAGAATAATTCCAGTATGTTTCCCTCTGAAAAGTTCTAACACTAAACAAAAATAGATGTTTAAAACAGAAAAGCCCCTTTTAGCCATGGCAGCCATCTTCTAGTAACTTGCCAAAATGGCAAACTCAAAAGGAAAGAGGAGAGGACCGGGCTGGAATGTTCTCTTTAGGAAATAAGGCATTGTTCCTTTGGCCACATACATTAGAAACTAGAGCCCAATCCCTATGAATTCATGGCTTAATATATAAAAAGAAATAAAAAAAACAAAAAGTAAGGTGCTTTTCTTTAAAAAAAAAAAAAAAAACCAAAAAACCAGACTTACATCCTACTGCTAAAGAACTCTGTAATGGCATGGCTTAACATACAACGTTATGTATGTATCTATGGCGTAGACTTCATTCTGTCTTCACCTTCAGTAAACTGTTTGCCAGAAAGGAGCCCAAGTACTAGTAAGAAACAGAGACTTTACACTGTCTGCAGCTGGAGAGCTTCCTCCTGATTCCAGGCCTCTCACCTGTTTCACTGGTAGGACGAATGGCAATTGGCTCTGCCAACTCTGTCTTTCCAGATCGTGTAACCCAAGCAACCTAGGAAATTAAAAACCATTGGTGACACAGTTTTAATGGTGCTTTTGAAGAGCATAAGTACATATCAACGTAGAGGATTTTCTCAGTATCAGTTAAAGAAAGATCAAATTCTTGCTGCTGTTACTAATAAGAAAATGGGCAAATCATCTAGTGAGAGGACATGACTAACAACCAAACTTGCTATAAGGGTGGAAGAAATAGAACTTAAAACAACAACAACAACAACAACAAAAAAAAAACCCATATTTCTCTTGGTTGTTAAACGCTACTGAAAATATAATTTTCAGTTTATAAGAGAAAACTGCAAAAAATTTAAAAAAAAACATGTTTTCCAATTTACCTCTGGAGCAAAGTCAGCAATGTGGTTCTTCTCTTTCTCTAATGCAGCCTGAGACACAAATATGGGAAAGTAGCAGTTTTCAACACCAAGCTTCTTGATCTCAGCATCAAAGAAGTCCTTAATGGATTCCCAGATGGAGTAAGACCAGGGACGGAGAATATAGCAGCCACTCACATCATAGTACTCGATCATCTCTGACTTTGTGATGACCTTTTAAAGAAAAAAGCTTGGATACTGAACCGGCACTCCAGTGCAAAGGCAAGAAAGAGCATGTGGTAATCAAAGTTCCTATCTAGAAATGGCAAACACCCTCATTTACTTGTTTATTTGGGTTTTTCAAAATAAATAAGGGCTCCTCTGGGTAGCCCTGGAACTCACTCTTAGAAGAGGATAGTCTCTTGCAGGCTATATATACCATTACGCTCAGCTTGGGAACACCCTCCTTAATGTGGAGGGAAAACAGATTTTCCTACAAGGACAGACAATACAGGACTCTAAAGTCTGCAGACTTATCACTGAGCTATATCTTCAGCCTTTTTTTAATTTTTATTTTTTACTTTAAGACAGTTTCCCTATGTAGGCCAGCTAACCTGGAACTCAAATTCTCTTGCTGTCATCTTCCAAGTGCTGGGGTTACATGGGTGTGCCACCACACCTGACATGATAGCTTTTATAATGGGAGATGCACAGGAATAGGTAAAATGTCTGCCTTGCACAGGTGAAGACTGATCCCGAGACTGCTAAAATGTCAGGTGTGGTGGTGTAAGAGGTGCTCTTGTGCTTTCAATGCTGGAGGAGGAGGAAAAAGCAGACAAGGGGGTCTCTGGGGTCCACTGGCCATGGCCTAGCCTGATTGGTAAGGTCAGGTCAAAGGGAGATCTGTCTTTGAGGAGGCAAAAGGCCTTTCTGAAGGTAACACCCAAGGTTGTCTTCTGGCCTCCACATATACTTATGCACATATGCACATACACATGTAAATGCATATTCTTACACACACACACACACACACACACACACACACACACACACACACACACACACGGCGGGGGAATCACATTATTTATAACTACCTTTCTCCCTAGACTTTAGAATCTGAACACAAAACCAAACTTGAGAATTGAGAAATGTTAACATAAAAGCCAACTGAAGGCATACTCACTTGGGAGTACCATTCAGCAAGATTTTCTTCCTTTTTTGCTTCAAGACCCAGTCTGCAGATACACAAAAAGGAAACATAAATCCTTTATTTGGCAACTGGTTTTAGGCTGTGTCTTAGTTCGTTTTCTATTTTTCATAAAAAAATACTGAGATCAAGTAATCTAAAAAACAGAACTTGTTTGGACTTGATGCTGCTTGGTATCAGCATCAGTCCTGGGATGGGGAGGGCCCTCTAAAGGCATACCTGGGGTTGAGCAAGACAGGACACAGCAGGACACTAGGAAGCTGCTGGGTGATTGTTGGAAAACCATTACACCACAAGACCCTTTCTTTCAACTTCAGCTCATGTGATTCCTCACTGAAAGGCTCCACCATTAGATATTATTATCTCTATGAACTGGGACTTTGGGGATACATTCAAGCCACAGCAGGTTAAACTGAAAATAAGACTGTAAGCTTAGGGGAGTTTTCATAATTTTCAGTCACTTCTATATTTGCATCTTTTTATATTCATTTCCATAATAATGTTTTTAACCTAGAAACAATTTAACCTTTGTTTTTTTTTTTTTTTTAACACAGCAAGGATTTTACTATTCAGCCCCTGCTTGGCTGTAATTTGATGTGCACATCAGAATGGCCCAAACTTGTAGCAGTCTTCCTGCCTGTCTCAGAAGTCCTGAGATCATGGGTGTGGGCAAGTACAAGCATTAAAACAGCTCTTCAGAAGTTGGCCAGATGTTATCTATGAAAACTGCCAAGGCCAAACCTGTTTAGAACTATGATTTTTAAAGAAGACTTTTACTTATTTGTTTTTAAACAAAAATTCTTTAATTAAAATATATTTGCTATAAAAAAAAAACTTTGCTAATCTCAACATAGGTGATATTAACAGCTAAAAAGATCAGTGTCTCATTGAAATTAATGTAAAAAGTAAAAACAACAGCAGCCACCCACTAAACATACATAAATGAATGTAAGTGAATATGCACTATACAGAGAATGCAAGAGGTGAATGTTTGTAAAAGTGGCATTTAAATTAAACAAACAAACAAAAACCTTAACTAATTCAGCACTATAACTGGAATTTGGTACAATACTTGCCTAGAAGTTCTTTGGTCCTAGATTTCCTACCCACCCCTCAATTCCTAATCCAGACAATACTTCTTTCCTCAAAGCCTCGACCTTTGTTGGGCATGGGGCTGTGCACATCTATAAGCAATGTTGAGGCAGAAAGACTGAGTCCAAGGCAGGCCTGAGCTACATGGGGAAGCGTGGTTCCACTGTGTTCTATACCAAGCACATCTTTTCCAGTTGGCAAGGGATGTTGTATGGCATTAGGTTTTTAGTGTATTTACAGTTTCATTCTCTTTTCTCTATTGTCAAACTTGGGAGGTTACATAGCAGTCAGAGCGTGACGGAAAGAGAGAAGCTCTAACCTCTTGCCAACCATCCTATACTTTTACTGTGCTGAGTCAATACATAAAACCAGGCGTAGCTTCCGTGTTCTCTAAGGAAATGGTACATGAACATGGGAGGCAGCTAAATTTGGTATATAGCTAAAAAAAATCTAAAATCCAAACCACCATGACAGGAAGCTTTGTCACACTGTTCAAACAGACAGAAAAACATTGAAAAGGACATACATTTCTGTTTGGTTTTTAAACCAGCTGTCTTATATTTAAATTGCCAACTTCAAAATTGTCTTGGGGACAAAATTTTTATGAAAAACTTCTACTTGAAGAAAAAAGCCCACAAAGCTATGTCTTTAAGCTGCTGCTGAAAAGAACATGTACATATATACATTTATAGCTGTCCTCTCAATAGACACACTAGCACTAGCTTAGTATCCCTTACCCAGTATATCTGAGAACACAATTGCTTCAGACTTCAGAGCTTTCTACACTCTGCACTGTTTGTCTAGGCTTCAAAGGCTGAGCATACCAGAGACTCAAATATTTGCAAGTTTGGTTCTCAGTTGGTAAACTGTTTAGGAAGGACTAGAAGGTGTGATCTTGTTGGAAGAAGTGTGTCACTGGGGTTGGGCTCTGAGATTTCAAAAGCCCATGGTAGGCAGATCAGGAAGTAAGCTCTCAGCTCCTACTCCTCTGCTCCAGTGCCTGCCTGCCTGCTGACATGCTCCCTGCCAAGATGGTGCCATGTTCCCTGCCAAGATGGTCATGGATTCTAATGCTCTGAAACCATAAGCACCCAACTAACTATTCTGTAAACTGCTCTGGTCATGGTATCTCTTCATAGCAACAGAACAGTAAAACAGATACTCAGCATGTGACGGTGGTGACCAATTCATTTTCCTAGTGGGGGAAATGACAGGTGGAAAAGCACAATGGCTTCTGAAAGTCTAAAGTGGGCAGATGATATGCTACCTATTTCTAACATTAAATAGAAGTTATCTGCTGACACTGGAATATGAGCATTTTGTCTTGATGATAATAAACCAACATTTGCAAACGTTAACAACAAAATCTCTTTAGAACTGAATTCATTCAGAAACATGTTTTAGCACCTGGTCTGTTTCTTGGGCCCTTGCCCTTCTCCTGCTCCACCTGACGACAGCCCGCTGCCTTGGCTTTTAGAAGAGTCTTTCCCTTGGCCACCATTTTGTTTCTGAGGCTTATTCTGCTTTTCAGATTTATTTTCTTTTTCTTTCTTCTTCTTATCTTTGTCTTCTGCCCCAGAAGCAGACACAGGTTTATACTCAATTCCTGTCAGTGACTTGTACTGTGCCTTCAGCTGAAGGAGTTCTTGTACAGCTGAGTCCACCTGGTCCTTCAGGGTAACAAAGGGGAAAAAAGAGGACATCAGTCAATGCAAGTTACAAATGCCACACCCAGAATTACGAGGCTGATGAACAATTAATTAATGGCAACAGTTTGTAGACACAAAAGGTTAAAATGCACTAAAAAAATAAAAGGTTATAAAAGAGACAAAACGAGCCTAGAGCAGCAGGAAACAGATGATCAGTGTGATGTGCTCACTGTCCTGACAGCAGTCACAAGATATGCACAGCTATGTGAAAAACAGAGCCACACAGAGAAAACCCACACTGACCTTAGAGGCCTTCTCAGCTTTCAGTTTTCGAACTACTTCTCCTTGACAAGCCACTCTGTCAAACAGCAGTTTGGCTTCTGGTTTCTCTGATCCAGCAGGTCCAGCATTGCTGACAGGATTTGAATGTGAGTTCTGAGATGCTGGGGGTTGGCCAGGTACATAATCCTTCCCAGTTTTTTCTTTATACTCAGCTTTCAGGGACAGTAAGCATTCTACAGCTTCATTTACTTTAGCCTGAAAATATAGAGAAAGAGAAATATCTCAGTATTTCAATGTCATTTCAAAGAATTAGATCATCATCAAAATATACTTAGCCATCTATATCCAGAGATCCAAGTACTCAAAAGATAAAATATTTGTAAACAAACAACTGCATCATATTACACACCCTCACCCAAAAAAAAAAAAAAAAAAATCTCGAGTGGGGAAAGAAAACAAGTTGGACTAATAATTTCTTTGTACGAAAACCTTTTAAAGATTCAATTGATCAAAATATATCTTCTTCTGTATTAAAAGATGCATGTGGCAAAACACTGCTCTATTTTCAAAATGTACAGACATCTCATTATTATTTCTTAAACAGGACAACTATTTAGTGTATTGGGTAGGTACCATAAGGAAACCAGAGAGGATTCTTGGCACACAAATACATGGAAGAACACGAGCAGACAACATGGAAATACTATGCTACTTTAAATGAGAGCTCTGTACACTCTCTGGTTTTCTTATCTGATAGAGGTCAACAGTTCACTTTCTTTTTTTTTCTTTTTAAAAGATTTACCTATTTTATGTAAATGAGTACACTGTAGCTGTCTTCAGACATACCAGAAGAGGACATCGGATCCCCATTACAGACGATTGTGAGCCACCAGAGCTAATAGATGTTAAGCTCCTAATGGACCAAGATTGTTTTGAGCTTATGAAATACAACTATAAAAATAAAATTTTAGATAGTCATTGATGTGAACTAATGATGCAAACAACCCATACAAAAGTTCTCTGAAGGTTTCAGGCTGAATCTAGGCTATTAAAAAGTGAGCTTAAGATTATAATTCAAGACTGGGAGAATATGGAAAAATAGCGCTCATCTCTGCTGATTTAGAATATAAATACATGTGAAATGCTATTTCTGCAGCAGCCACTAGGTGGACACATTTCAACATAGAGAATGGTAGGACCATCAAGAAAAATCTAGTTCCCTTAGCTATTTAAATACTAAGAGAACTTTTCAAAACAGCTAAGACATTCTCTTTAGCACACATAAGCAAGGGATAACCACACACATTCATAATATACAACTCCCTAGCAGAGGTTTGAACTTGGTGGGTAGGAGGCAATGTGAATCATGACAAGCAATGTTTCCAGCTGAAGGAGTGGGAATTTTAAAGCCTGTGGCCCTTGTTTAGAAGATATTGACATTAGCAAATTAAAAGATCACAGAATCTTTAAAAATACTGTCTAATTAGAAATCCATGTTTATGTGAATCAGTAAAAACCCCTGTAAGAAATATCTCCAAAGAAGTCATGACTCCACCAGATAGCACGGCAGAGCAGAGCCCAGTTTTTTTGCAAAACCCTCCACTCTTGGGCAGGGGTCAGTCTCTGAGTCTCAACCTCAACTTCCCAACTCCACAGCATGGGACAGACAGAAACAACACAGAGCACTGACTATGGCCGGCAGAATTTTATTAACATTTCATAGTTTGCTAAACTGGCTGCAGGATCTAAAGTTCAGTGCTTCATAATGGTCATTATGGTTACTGTCTTTAAAAAAACTCATTCAGAAACTACATAATGAATGAATGTAACTTTTTTAAATTTAAAAATAGCTATCTGTGCCTGTGCTGCAACTGGAAGGATCAGACATTGCCTGAACATGCAGAACGACACAGAGCTCATGAGCCTGTGCCTGCCTCTGAAATGTTGACTCACCTTTGATCCTTACTCTTCTATCTCCTGAACTGCACATCCCACCTGTCCCTAACCCTTTCCTAGTCTATTCCCCAAACTGTGACTCTCCCGGATGGGTGCCAAGAACACATCCAGGCTGATGTCTCACAGGCAAGTTCAATGGCCTGTTTAAAACCCTATGCTATCTTCAGGGCCGTTCAAAGGATGGGTGGGTGAGTCACATGATTCTGTTCTGTGATTGATTAGGTAGCTGATGGCATGTGTCAAAAAACTTTTGACCAGAGAAAATCAGGATATTTGCCATATAAACAAACAACAAAACAAACCCAAGCCAGACATGGTGGTTCTCTTCCATCCCTGGGCTGGCAGCAGCACAGCCTGAACTATTTGGACACAACTAAAACATTGTAAAGGTTACTTACTCTTCATTGCTGACTTAACTGCATTTAGAATCACCTAGTAGAAACACCTTTGGTGCAGAGAGGATTAACTGAAGGAAATGTATGCTGAGATGGGTATCACCATCCCAGAGACAGGAGGCACAGAATGCCAGGTCAGTGCCTTTATCTCCTTTCTTTGCTTCCTAGTCTATGAATAACGTAAATAAATTCCATCACCAGATATCTGAGATACTCTCGCCTCCATCCTGACCTATGATAAACTACATACCTGAGTTGTGAGAACAGCCTTTCTCCTTTGTATTGCCGACAGGTTGTTTGGTCAGAGATGAAAAACATAGCAATACAAAAAGCAGGATGTATTTCTGCATACCCTGTATTTCCTGAAGCATAAAAAGAGAGGCCTTGGTCCTTGTGTTTTAACAAGACTTCTAAAACTTCTAATGCACATAGGGCCAAGAATCTCAGGTTCACAGTCAATGCCTCTGTGAACTCTATCCTCTGTAAAGGCTTTTATTTCTTCAGGAATATATATGTGCGTGTGTGAGATGCTGGAGATTACTCCAAGCTTCATGCCTATTAAACACAGTTTCTAAATGAGAGATACCTTTAGGTGTGCTGGCTTAGGTGTATAAACCTGGAAGGCGAGGCAGATAAATCTCTTTGAATTCAAGGCCAGTCTATCTATATAAGTTCTAGTTTTAGACCTTGTTCTAAAAAACTTTTTTTTTTTTTTTTTTTAGAGTGGTACCCCAGCCTACAAGGAGTATTTTACATACCCTTTATGAACTGCCTTCCCCTTCCGCATTAGTCTGGGGTACAAATACGCCTAACTACTCAAATGTATCACACAAGTTACACTCACATCACAATGTCCCTCACCTCTATGAACTGTGAGGTTTTATTTTTTTTAAACACTTAAATGTTTTTTCATTTTAAAAAGATTTTTCTGTTTATTGTATGTATGCATGTATGTTTGTACGTATATGCATCTATGGATAGGCATGTGCATGAGTACAGCTGCACACTGAGACAGGGACACTGGATCTTCCTGGAGCTGGTTAGAGAGCTGTGAAAGGCCTGACATGGGTACCGGAAGCCAATTTTAGATGTTCTGCAAAAGCAGTATGCATACTTAACCAACGAATCATTTCTCCAGCCTCAGCTCTTAAGTTTATTTTCAGTTTGGGCACATGGTAGGCAGTAATAAATGATTTCTAGCTCAAAATGTTTAAACAGGGAGCCTAGAACCTGTTTCATGGGAGAAGTGACAATGTTCAAACAGTCAAAACTCACAGGCTTGCTTATGCTACTGCACTCTTGACTCCCTCACACTGACCTTAGGAGCCTTTTCAGCTTTCAGCTTTCGGACCACTTCCCCTTGGGCAGCAACTTTATTGTATAAAGATGTATTTTCCGCAGTGTTTGATGGTGACTTCGTACAGACAGTCTGTACTGCTGCAGTAGGGGGGTTCCCAGGTTTATATTCCTGCCCAGTTTTCTCTTTATACTCAGCTTTCAAAGCCAAAAGCTGCTTCACAGCTGCATCTATATCTTCCTTTGATGCTTTCTTGGCTTTCAGTTCACGAACCACATCCCCTTGAACTGCCACTCTGCTATAGAGGACGGAGGAATCCTCAGCTGTAGCACAGGGAGCACTCACAGCAGGCGCTGGTCTTTCTTTAGGAGCAGAGCTTGTCTACAGAAGCAGGAAGCCAAAAGTAAAGTATTAGCTCAAATTAAACCATCACAAGCCTTTATAACACTATTTCATTGTATTTCACAAAAACTTTGAATTTCAATTCCTTCAAAAGCTCAGATGAATCAGCTCACACTTAAAAACCTTATCCCACAGCTATGGCAGCAGTAGACAAAGGGAGAGGAAAGCAGATAGTCACTGCGCAGTCTCACCATCAAAAAACCTGGGGGAGTGAGAGGATTCCACAGGAACCTCTATCTTTATCTTTAGGAGACCAAAGTATAATACAGCCATTCAGCTCAAGAATAAGTCACCATTATAACACATAACAAAGATTCAACATAAAATCATCATGTATGCTATTAGAAAGGTTAAGTATGGGGCTGGAGAGATGGCTCGGCGTTAGGAACACTGACTGCTCTTCCAGAGGTCCGGAGCTCAAATCCTAGCAACCACATGGTGGCTCACAACCATCTGTAATAGGATAAGATGCCCAAGTCTGGTGTGTCTGAAGACAGCTACAGTGTACTTATATATAATAAATAAATATTTAAAAAAATAAGAGAACGGTTATGTATGTTTAACCCATTTAGGCTGATGAAAAATATAAATAAATCTGTAAAAAGTCTTCCTTCAGCATTTCCATTAACATTCTTTAAAAACTGAGGTAAGTCTCAATTTACTTATCAGCAAAGAACTCTATGAGACCCCCCCCCCCACACACACCCCATGCTTCAAAAAGCCCTAGGTCAGATTTCAATGTTGATAGTAACAGTTTCTACTGGAGGCAAAAATCTCCAAGAAATACACCAAAAGGAAACCACTAAGACTGCAGAAATCTCTCACTTCAATATTGATGATCAACTGTACTTAAATTTGTTTTAGGGTTTGTGGTTTCTACCATACCCATTCTTTAAAATTCCTTCCACCTAAAAGTGGGTCTCTTTGTTCCCCTGAATGTGGGCAAGCTTTTAACTGTCTTCTCAATAGTGTATAGCTGACTTGACTGTGAGATCTTCCAGGCTCAACACAAAGGCAACGCTACCTCTCCTTTGTCTTCTGATTTTTTGTTGTTTTACTTCTTTTCTTGCAGACCATCACTTCTGTAGGTCTGAGCAACTAACATAAGCAGCCTCCATACTCTGGAGGCCGTGTCTATCACAGAGCCACCATCATTGGTACCCAGGTGAATGAATTACTTTAGATGTTCAGCTCAGTTTAGCCTATGGTGGTCATAGCTATGATCTAAATGACACCAAGGAAGATCTTCATGTTTTGTATTAAGTCTACATTCTTCAATATCAGCCCCATTACTTTTAGTACGAAAGACATTCAAAAGCACTTACTATAACATCAGTGCCTCTCAGAGGCTGTGGGTAAGAGTTGGGTACACCACGTGGGACAAGTGAGGGACCAGTAGACAGATCTCAAGAGTTTCTGCAGTCCCTTCTAAGAGGGTCTGGAAGGCCACAGAAATTCTCATTGTAATACTACACTAAGGTATAATTTGCCTTTTGTGGTATCATTCTCTTAATGGGTGTTTGGTTCATGTTCTCAGAGGTGCTTAAGACACTAAAGGGATCTGCAAATTGGGTGTAGGGACATAAGCTTTTAATTCCAGCAGGAAGATCACTTGGAGTTCAAGGCCAGCCTGATTTACACAGTGAGTTCTAGACCAGTCAAGACTACAGTTATAACCTATCTCAAAACAAAGCCAATTGTGCCCCATCCCACCCCCAGAAACAATAACAACAAAAGGATTTGTAAACATTCAAATGACACAGCTCCTCTAAGAGCAAGTTGCTCTGGAAAAGTTATTTTTCATAAAAAAAAGCATTGCTTCTGAAACCTGGCATGCTGATATATACTGCAATCCTAGCACTCAGGAAGCTGAGGCAGGATGACAAATTCAAGACAACCATGAATTACTTAGCTAACTAATTCAAGGCCAGCCTGGAATATATCATGAGATTCTGCCTTTGTCTCCCTCCATCCCTTACCCCTGCACCAAACCAAAAAAGTTATTTATATTAACATCAACTGGATTTTAATTTTAATTAGACTGTTATTTTAAGTGAATTAGCAATTTAAAAAAAAAAATGTTCTCACTTCACCAAGCCAGGCACCAGGCATGGTCACATACTCTCATAAACATGGCACCAGGAAAAAGGGATAGAGGATGGCTAGTTTAGCCAACCCAGGCAACATGTTCAAATTCTAGCTCAAAAAAAAAAAAAAAAAAAAAAAAAAAAAAAAAACCCAAAAACAAAACAAAACACCTTAAGTAAACAAATACTTTTAATTTTTAGTTTAATAACTAATACATGCATAAATATGTGGCTGGAAAGGCTAAAAACACCAACTGCCCGAGAGGATTTGGGTTCCACCTAGGACCCACATGGCTGCTGACAACCATCTGTAAGTTCCAGGGAATCTGATACTATCTCTGGTCTCTGTGAGCACCAGACAGACAAATGATACAGGCTTATGTGCAGCTAAAACAACTATATAAAAATTAAAATTTTAACAATATATGAGCTATATAAATAAACCATCTGTAAACATCTCCAAGACCCTAGGCTCAGGACACACAGCTCAGTGGTAGACCACTTACCTAGCACTATGAGACCTCAAAGTGATCCCAAGTATGTGACTTTTGACCAAGAAAGGGGTGGGAATGGAGGAAGCCAAAGTTTGAAGTTACTGGTGTATGACCAATTACACAAGAACAGACACAGGGATGCCACCACTGAAACAGTTTCTTCTCTTTTCTCTTTCCTTCTGGATGAACTCAGAGATTTTAGTCTGTTCAAATCAGTTCAAAGTGTAGTATACTATCCTCACTATGAAGAGTTCCAAGCTTTCCTCTTCTAATGAACTATGTTTCTGTCTTCCCTGCCTCAGGTTATTTATTTACCCAATTAACCAAGACAAACCCAGAAGTTACTGCTTTATCCCAATTACACATCCTGTATCTACCTCCTATTGTCCTTCCCTAGCTCTTGTTGGATCAAACCTGATCACACCACCAATATAACCTTGTATCATTGCCCATGTCTTTGATGGATCCCGCCTGTATTACAATATCCAAAGGTGTCAGCAAGTTCACAGAAACACTATGGGACATTTTAAATAATCCAAGGAAAACAAAACAGCATGCTCGACATTTGTCACACTGTGTTACTAGCTCACAGCAGTTGAGTTATACTCCATCTGAGGAAAATGCTCTGCTTTGCACAGTTGCTGTGTCTAAAGAGCAAATACTTGTGAAAAATTGTGACTTGTGACCAAGGTCAGGAAGTGAGCACAGCACGTACAATTAGGATATAACCATAATATACAATCTGAGTCCAAGGTTCAAGAAAATAGAAATATTATTTTTTCTTTCAGTTAGTATATCATTTTAGGAATAATAATGTTTAAAAACAAAACATTTTTAGAATGACACTTAAAAATTTCAATGTGTATGTATAAGTTTTTCAAATAGCTACTAAATAATTAAGATAGAAGTATTTTATTGGGAATTCATTTGGCTGAGGGTGACACTAAAAATTCTCTGAGACATTAAGAAGTCATGATCAAGGACATCTGACAATCTCTGGACATCCTTTTCCCCCTGCCCTCCTGTGTCACCATCTCCACATCCACACTCTGCAAAAAGAGAACAAGACATGCATCTTCATCTACAACGAGCCTCCTAAACCAGACAGCAGGCAGGGGTCCTACCTCACTCCCAGTCTTCTAAGATGAAAACAAAACACAAAACATTCACATCCACCTTTTAAGGGCAAATAGACTCTTCTGACTGCCAACATTACCCTACTTCCTTTTTTTTCCTTTCCTCTTTTCAGAACTCTAATGGCAGGAGAGAGCTCTTCTATAGTAGTTGGGATAGAAAAGTACAAAGGGGCTGGAGAGATGGCTCAGTAGTTAAGAGCACTGGCTGCTCTTCCAGAGGTCCTGAGTTCAATTCCCAGCAACCACATGGTGGCTCACAGCCATCTGTAATGAGATCAGATGCCCTCTTCTGGTGTGTCTGAAGACAGCTACAGTGTACTTATATATAATAAATAAATATTTTTTAAAAATCTGAACTGTAAAAAAAAATTGAGAGGGAGAGGGAGAGGGAGAGGGAGAGGGAGAGGGAGAGAGAGAGAGAGAGAGAGAGAGAGAGAGAGAGAGAGAAAGGGTAGGAGACAGGATCTACTGCAGGGAGTGGGGTTGTCCACCAAATGTTGTTAGTCTAGGCTGTCTTAGTTTTTGGTATAATAAAATTACTTTTTTAAAAATTGTGCTCTCCAAATGTTTTAAAATCTTACAGGAATGGACAATAGAGATTCATTCTAAGCCCTGGGATTCTGAGGTCTCTGTTTAAGTATTTACCTCCTTTTTTGAGATTTCCACTTTGGTCTTTTCCTTTGATCCAGATGTTGGCATCTCCTTTGTGTGCCCATCCGGTATGTAGATCAAGATGCAGGGAGCTTCTTTGCAACTATATGGGCTAAAAAGAAAATAGCCAAAAGTTTATTTGAACAAAATTATCTAAACAGCAATTAAAGCTGTTTACTGGATAGATTCAGTGATACACAGTTAATGCTTTTCAAACCACACACAGTGCATTCTTGTGGTGATGCCACTTAACTAAGAGTGGGTATGATTTATTTGGTTTTGATCTCTCCTGTATTAATCTAAAGGGGGCCTGGTCTACCTGAGAGTCTAACCTATCTGGTCCTGAGCAAGATCCCCCTCAGCATAGTGAAGAGTAAAGGGTGCTTCTGGCTCCTCTGAGTGACAGCAGCACAAAGCCACATCAAGTACCATCAACCTGTGCCCACAGGTTACTTCCAGTATTTAGGGACTGGGGGGTGTTTTCAACATCTTGCTGCCTCCAGCGCTTGGTCTTATGAGTTACATCCCACAGGGAACTGAGACTTGTTTCACTTTAGAAATGACTTATTAGCACCTAGTGTGCACTACTTGTTAATTACTCGTCTGAAGTATTAAATATAGGAGGCCAAATCGAACAGCAGAAATTTATCACACATAGTAACAGACAGCTGAGGTAGAGTGCCTGCTTATCAAACCTCAGGATCAATCCTTAAGACCATAAAACAAACACAAAAGGGCCACAAATATTTACCTAACGGGTTCATATGGCTGGTCACATATGAAGAATCCTCTCCTCTGCAATTGTATGATGTCTCCTTTTTTCAAATCCTTAAGGCAGGGATCTCCTAACATTAGTTCTTCATGCTATGAAAATAATATAGAATCAACGTACTTCTCAGTGAAGAACACTAGATAACTGTAAAATACAAGCAGGATTCCAACAGCTACAATATGCTCATTTAAAGCAAGTTTACTACTTGAGAGCTGGGGAACTGGCTCACTCAGTAAACCCTTTGTTTTGAAAGCACTAGAACCCAAGTGGGATCATCATAACTCACATAAAAATGCTTGGTATGGGAATGGACACAGTGTTGAGGAGGCAGAAACCAGAGGATTCCTGAGCACAATGAGTATTCTGATTCGTTGTTTTGATTTGAGACATCTCACCATGAGGCTAAGGCTAACCTGGATCTAGCAATCTTCCTGCCTCTGCCTCAGGAATGCTAGGATTACAGGCAAGCACACATTAAGGTAACACTAATGGTCTGTAGTAGCTCTAGGAAACCTGTGTAAGTAATCTCCTAGAATACTAAGAAATGCAGTTGGAAGTTACAGAAATACTCAAAGGCCCTGTGAGCAGGATCTAAGGTTTGCATCCACCTCTACTCTTTACTCTTTACTATATCTTCAAGCAAGTTACCTAACTTCACTGTGTCTCACCAGTCATTTATAAAATGTGAGCATTATTATTATTATATTTTACATACTACGTGCTTTTGATAGCTCGGCACTGGTTAACACTTCATAATCAAGACTAAGTTAACGGGCTAGCATTTAAAAATGTAGACTTTAGTAAATGTCCAGGTCAGCTTGTGGGGAAGCTATGCTGTGACCAAGATACACAATATAGGAGATACATTTGGCCACGTGGAGTTTCTATACTTCATTCTGCTTACAAAATATTTATTAAGGTTGCTTAATATATGACTTTCCATTTGAAATGTGGAAGTCCTTTATTGTAAAGCTTCTGTCTGGTGAAAGCAGCAGCTCCAACGATCACTCTGGACCCCCACGCTGGATAAATTCCATTTCATCTTGAAACATAGGTTTCCTCCTGTATTTCTGAGGTAATGGTTTTATTATTTCTGCAGTGTCTGTTGGCTCCTGATGCATCAGTAAATCTGGGGACATATTTCCTTTAGAATGCTGTGAAATTACTGAGGAGTGGGGGGTTGTGCAGCAGATCCCAAAGCTTCTGAGGCTGCAAGACCCTGGTGACAGAAGTCATCTTGCTTCCCTTTGTGACCCCTGAGCAGTGTGAACATTATTCTTTACATCCTTTTTGTTTGCTTGTTTTTGTTGGATTTATTTTGTTTCGGTATAGAAGCTCAACCCAAGGCCTTGCACATGCTAGGCTATCTGCTTTTCCAGACAATTTTACAACGTAGCCCAAGCTGTCCATGAACTCACGGTCTTCCTGCCTAACCCTCCCAAATGCTGGGATTCCTGGTGTGAGCAACCAAGCTCAGGTACATCTTTATATTAAATAAATTCTACAAGCTCTTTCTATTTTACCTAAGAAACTAAAACATCTAAAATTAGGTTTCACAAAGCTAAGGTCTGTGTAAGAAAAGATGAGATCTAGTTTCTTCCAGTTACCTTACTGTCTTTGTTGACATACTGCTTGAAGTCCTCGTCTTTTCCTAACACTGGCTTTGTAATCAAGTGCTCATAAGTGACACAGACTGCTGGAATAGGGAGAGCATGTGAGGTCTCAGCAAGCCAAGTGATCTTGGTGGTTTTCTTGTAGTCTTTGTTTTCCAAATTCAATTTTGCATCCAGAGATATAATTTTTCCATCTGCATTTCTATAAAAGATTTAAAGTATTAAAAAAAAAAAGAAGAAGAAAGTAAACTGCTAGAAGTGTACTATTATTCTGTAGTAAACAGATGAAGAATTCTCTTTGGAAAAATTCCAATCAAACATCTATTCTAATTTTTAACATATGTCTGACAAACATTAAATATATGAATGCCACAAATTACATTGAGAATACTAGTAACTCACTGGAGCATAGATCTATACACATCTGTTGAAAACAAACACACTCAGGAATTTAAAGTCACCTGGACTATTAATCACAATAAGCTTGCAACGCTTTTGTTAACAATTACTGGCAAGTATATGTTAGTGACTACATAATTAAGATTTTAGAACTTATATGAATCTTAAACATAGTATAAACCTATTACAAACAATATTAACTAGAAAGAAAAATTCATCATTAACACTGGCCAAACTACTTTAAATGTTTGATTAAGAATAAAATACATAAAAATTACATATATAAAATATGCTATCTAAAAAGATCCTTCAGCAATCATTGGATTAGATACTACCAACAAACAAAACAACAAACTATTTTTTGTATGTCTAAACTAATTCTCAACATGCACACAGCAGCTCAGAACTAGCTATAATTCTAGTTATAGATCATCTGATTTCCTCTTCTGGTATCTGGGACTACTAAGCACCCACACAGTACACATACACATTCATGCAGGCATAATACACATGTAAAATAAAAATACATGAATCTAAAAACCAAACTGTCATTGTCTGCACCTGGGAAAATTTACTAGTCAGCAGCACCAGTGTCAAGGACTTTAGTCAGGGTCTGAAGTAGATGTTTAATACATAAATAAAAATAAGAATTTTTTTTAACATGGTTGAAAAGTAAAACTCTTACTTGTGTATTCTAGTAATGTTGATGTTGCCCCAGTTTATAAATGTGACCATCTCACCCTCTGAGAAAGTCTCTGCGTCGGCTCCTTCTATGAAAACCTTGGGACTATACCATACAGGCTTCAAACCAACATCAGGATTCTGAATGATCAAAAGTAAAGCAGAATATGAGTTAAACAACACACTACTGAACCCTGAGTGCAGCATGTAAATCCTTCCATCCCACACTGTGCTCTTTAAACAAAGCTTCTCTGTGTTTGTGCCAAACTAGGAAGGGCAAGTTTTACCTGAGTTCCCATTTCTTCTCTGAATTTAAACAGCACACACCCATGTAAAACACCCACACTCTGAAGCTTATCTCTGATACTGAACCCAATCACTACAACAGAGTTAACCTGGCGGCATGTTTCAAATGCTTCTTAGTCTAAAGCAACCACTGATCTCAGGACTAAGGGCATAGTATCGAGTATCTAAGAGCCAGGGAAACGGGGAGTCTGCTGTGAGATCGTCTCTCCTAGAAACATCAGAAAAGCTACGCCCATCAAGTGTCTCCAGCGCTACTGTAAACCCTGAGCTAACAAGGATGGTACAACAGACATGCTGATGTGGAAGAGGACTGCTGCAGTATAGTCTTATCTCATTTTCAGCCTGAGTTTGAAAAGTAGCGATTTATAATAATGAAGTTTACTTTAGATGATGAAGAAACAAATGAGGTTTCAGGACTTTAAAAACAGCAGGGGTTTTATTTTACTATTACATTTAGTTATTAACAACCGTGTGTGTGTGTGTGTGTGTGTGTGTGTGTGTGCGTGCGCGTTGCCATGTTATTGAGTCTAATGACTGAAAGACAATGGTGTAATAACAAAGAAAGAACTGCCATAGCTTCCACACAGTTAGGAATATGAATTGCAGCATCTTACCTTCAGAATGACTTTAAGAAAGAAGAGAAAGTTCTCTCCTCACATTAATAATCTGTCTCTACACAACAGAAAGTAAGTGCTGACTAAATCTAACAGTTCTGTCATGTGCTGGACATTACTAGTAAAATAAATTACTTCAGTACAAAATCCACACTAAGGTTTGCTCCAATTGGTATTAAATCTTGACAAATAATCTGAAACAGAAAATATCTAAGCCATGCTCCTCTCTGACAGAAGGAAATACAGCGGTTACAATGCAGGGCGACCTTGGGGTGTCTGGCTACTTCCTTCATCTCCTCCTGGGCGTCCAGGACTTTCACTGGGATCACTTCCTTCTTCAGCAATGCGACATACCTTGGAGCCACAGGATCAATAACCTGCAACAAATATCTTCATGTACACACTGAAATACGTAGTAACACGTCATAAATAAAGTAAGTAACAGTACAGGAACACTAACTGGTTTTCTTTGTTACTGCATTTACTACTTTTTTAATGTTAATTCTTTAATATTTAGCTTATCTGTTCATTTCTTTACTATGTAACTGTCAAGTAAAGTTTAATAAGAAAAATGAAAAAAAAAAACTAATTACAAACCAACAGACACAGAAGATTTAAAATTTCCTTTTCCCCATATAACAACTGGCAGGTAAAAGAAACTGAAGGAAACAAGTCAGAAATATTTTGAAGGTAATCTTTAAATCTAGCAGTATTTGAAATGAGGAAAGATCCTGAGAGAGTTATAAATTAAGATCTAGAGAATTTGGTACTCAGTTCTGCGCTGCTAGAGATCCCATTTGAAGGAATAAAGACATTAAGAGTTTCAAGTATCATTTCTGTAATAGGCTAAGCACCACAGCATCATCTATAAAGCAGAATAACATTAGATCACTATAATAAGGCAACTCCATAGTTTCAAAGAACCAACAAGGTCATCCTTTTGAGCTAAATGCTACACACAAGGTGAAGCTCTATACTGGGAAAGAGAAACCTGAAATACATCTGGTCTTAAGCATTTTGGAAAAAGAACACTCAATGTGTATACAGAAAAAACACTACATTCCCAAACCTACCATGAACTTGGCATGGACAGGCACACTAAGTATTTGTAGATGTGCTGAATGAATCATCTAACTGTGCTACAAGCCATTCTGGAGCCAGTAAGAAGTATCCACTGACCATGGACAATAGGTAAGGACAAGTACTTAGATACTAAATACCTGGAGAAAATGAACACAAAAGTAAATGCAGAGATAGGTCAGCTATCTCATACTGGTGGTTCTTGTACAGGGCAGGATGGCTGGGTTAAGGGGAAGACCTTTCCGATAGATAGATAGATAGATAGATAGATAGATAGATAGATAGATAGATAGACAGACAGACAGACAGACAGACAGATAGATAGGCACAGACAGACAAATGCAGTCAGATAATATTTAAGTCTCTAAAATGTCTTTGAAAAGCAATACAACTCAAAAGAGGATTAATTCCAACATGCTGCTGCTATCTTCCTTATCTACAAATGGTTCAGGTTTTTAAAAGCTGCATATGGTGGCATAAGACTAATTCCAGTGTCCAGGACACCGAAACAGCAGAATCGCTGTGATTTCAAGGCTGGCCTGGTCTACTTAGCAAGTTCAAGAATAATAGTCAGGGTTACAGAAAGACTGTCTCGCAACAACAAAAGGGGAGGAGGGGCATTTTCATGTCTAGAGTAGCTGTCTGTACAGATGGCCTACGCAAAATTTGTAAATTTGTTTTTAAAATTTATTCTTCAAAATGTATCAAGCAAATGTTAAGAACCATGAATTATTTTAAAAATTGGAATGCACAGCCAGAAATCACAGATCACAACTGTTGATTTTAACTACTTCAGAAGGTGAGGCTGGAATATCACTTCAACACAGGAACTGAGACCAGTCTGGGCAACCTAAAGAGACCTCAGATTAAAGAAAAATGGAAAAGAAAGAAAGAAAAGAAGGAAAACAAAGAAAGAAAGAAAGGAAGGAAGAATCCCTTTCAGCTCTAAAGTTATATAATTCTAAGAGTCTGAACCAGTGGTTTTGAAATAACTCCAAAGAATCTACAGATTTCAAAGAGGAGCCTGAAAGAGTCCCAGAGGATATTACAGGGTGAATCTGAAAGGTCTCAGGCTTATTTATGCTTAAGCACTTGCTCAGCAGCACTGTTATGATGGCTGAGCATTTGAGAGGAGCCTGGCAGTACCACACAGGCCATTAGAGAAGGTAACACCCACAACCACCCAAGAGTAGCAGCAGCTAGCAGCTAGGGACGAGTGTCACAACATGAGCCTGTGGATGGCATCACACAAACAACACCAGAACAGGGAGAAAGGGAGAGGTCGAGAACAGTGTGACTGCCCTTCCCAGACTTCTGACAGCTATGGCGTTCAGTCAAGAGATGACAGAAAACTCCTCTGGGAAAACTGCTGGCTAAAAAGAGGTTACTACATGGGAGTCTGGAGGGTGGCACAAGGCTTAGGGTTTGATTTCCAGCACACTTGGGGTAGCTCAACTGGCTGTAAATTCAGTCCCAGGGGACCTGGTACCTCTGTGAACATTAACTAGGCATACATATGGGGCAGATATATTTGCAGACCAAGTATCTGTACCCATATAATAAAATAAAATTTTAAAAGTAAAAACCCTTTTTTTTTCTTTAGTTCCAACATGGGGGTCTTCTCAATGGCCCAGCTGCTTCATCTTACAGAAGTTTAGCCCCTGCTCGAAGCTTTCCATCTCTCCTGTGTCCCCTATTAAACATGAACAGATAAACCAGAAATGCCATAACATGGCTACTAATGCAAAAACCACGGAACATACATAGAAAGCTATTTTGAAGATCTTTGAGATGTGACAGTAAAAATGAGAAATCCAACAGGAAGTTAAGATAACCAAATCAATGGAGAGTGAAAATAAAATTGGAGGTGATGTTTGCACATGTCCAGAGAGAAGAAAGACTGAGATGTAGCTAAGTGGTAGAACCATGTGCATTGCATACCAGTGTGGGAGAAAGGAAGAAGACAGAGAAGGAAGCAAAAAAGAAAACAGGATTTACACATGTCTGCAACTGCAACACTTGAGAGGCAAAGACAGAGGCTAGAGAATCACTGTAAGTTTGAAAGTCAGGCAGGGCTGCACAGTAGAACTGTCTCAAAAAAAAAAAAAAAAAAAAAAAAAGAGGGCTGTATGTTAAACTTCAGAACTGAAGGAATGAGTTCTAGCTAGAACCACGTGTTATTCCAATGGATGCTGATGAAAACAGACCCACATTAAGGTATACTACAACTTCCAAGTAAAAGAACAGGTCATAGCCAAGCATGGTAGCCCCACAGACTCAGGCAGTAAGATCCTAGGCTACAAAGTTAAGAAAGACCCAGTCTCAGAAATAAACCATCACACTTACCAGGCAGAAGTCTAACACAGAAGTAAGCACCTAGAGACCCTGTTTGTTCCTCAGACTGAAGTGGGATGGCTACTTTGAATCTGCAAGTCAAGATCAGTCTAGCCAACACAATGAGCCTTCCTTTAAAACATGTGACTTTTAGAATGCCATATAAAAAGGGTCTTGGTAGATCAGAAAGAAGAACCAGCTAAAACAGTAATGCCTGTACCCCTATAGTCCCAGGAAATGGGTGATCTATCCCAGACAGAAAGAAAAGGCAATCCCCTTGGTGATAGGTAGAGGTCTGGGTGTACAGCTCTGCTCCTAATGCACAAAAACAAGGGACACCACCAGAGAGGCTCACAGGTTCTGACAAAAATTCTCCAAGAGCAAACTAAAGAACATGTGTAGTGCCAGTAAGGAATCTGGTGACTTCACAGAACCTCTGAGAACCAGGGGTCAATAAATGCAAAACAAAACAAGTGACAGGAAGAAACCATATTCTTATAAAAAAAACCAGACCAAAGTCTCCTGTCCAATCACAGGAAGACAAGTGATGAAAACCCAGTACTATCCTGCATGCCTAGAGTACGGACAAGCTCCACAGGAGTCATCCAAAAACTCAGCAAGGAGGAACGTAAAGGGAAGAAGCTAGAGAATCGTATGTCCCAGAGAAATACATTGCATATATCTGAAATAAATAAACACATATAGCTTGATTAGACTTAGACCTATGAAGGTTGTGTGTAAAAACACAGACATCATGAATTGTGCAGGCAAATCGATTGCACTTGGGAATATCATCCTGAGTAAGGTAAACCAGAGCCAGAAAGACACATATGGTATGTACTCACTTTTACATCAATATTAGCCATAAAGTACAGGATAATCACAGTTCACTCCTCAGACCAAAGAAACTGGGTAATAAATAGGTCTCAAGGGAAAATGCATTAATCTCACTCAGAAGGGAAAACTAAATAGTCATCAGAAGTAGATGGAGAGAGAAAACTGGACAGGAGAGGAGGTAAAAAGGGGAACAGGGGTGCAAAGTGTGAATGAAAATTGATGTGGATCATCTCCGGTGACTAGCTGGAGACTAGGATGAGGGAGGATATGGGGAATCTCTGGGGTGACCTATCTGAGATTCTTACTAAACTGGCCACCTCCTGTAGCTAGGCAGGACTTCTAGAGAAGGAAGGAGACATCAATCCACCCACAAAACCTTCAACACAAAATCTGTCTTGCCTACAAGATGTACAGTGATAAAGATGAAACAGAGACTGAGAAAACACCCAAACAATGAATGCCCCACCTTGAGACCCATGCCATGGGAAAGAACCAATCCCTGACACTATTAATGATGCTCTGCTATGTCTGCAGACAGGAACCTAACATAACTGTCTCCGGAGAGGCTTCATCTAACAGCGGATAAAAGCAGAGCCAGACACCCACAGCCAAACATCAGGAGGAGCTCGGGGAGTCTTGTACAAGAGTTGGGAATGTAAGTGAGCAAGCTGGAAGGGTCAAGGACACCAAAAGACCTACAGAGTCAACTAACCTGGGATTATGGTGGCTTACAGAGTATGGCCACCAACCAGGGAGCATGCAGGAGCTGGACCTAGACCCTCTATACATTTGTAGCAAATGTGCAGATTGGTATTCACGCAGGTCTCCTAACAAGTGAACAGGGGCTGTTTCGGTCTCTGTTCTCTGCCATTGGATCCCCTTGCCCCTAGTTGGACTGCCTGGTTGGGTCTCAGTGGGAGAGGATGTGCCTAGTCCTACTGGGACTAGATGTCCCAGGGTGGGGTAGTACCCAAGGGGGCCCCCAAGGGGAAGAGGTAATGGGGGGAGGGACTTGTAAGATTGTAAGGGTGAGAAGGGGGGAGCTATGGTCAAGATATAAAGTAAATAAAAAAACAAACTATTGAAAAAACAAAACTCATCTGGAAAGGAAAAGAAGTACACAAATATTCCTTGTAAATTCTATGTGTTTGTTATTAGTAACTGCAGCAACAGAAAGAACCAATTAATGATTCCTTAATATATAATAACTCACTAAAGTAAAAAGCTAAATAAATTCAAGACACATGCGAGACAAGCAACTACTTGAGGCAAGACATCAGCACAACCAAGCAGCAACATCAAGGAAGAATTTACAGATCACAATCACAGGACCCGCACCGCAGAACGTGCAATCTAACGCTTCGCCTTATTATAGTGTCCACGCATCTGCTTCCAATTAGGGATTTATAATGTCCATATGCATGATTCCTGGTTTGGTTTTCCAATTAAGATAGCTTTTTTTCCCCAAGTTGAAAGCACAGCAATTGTCTTTAGCAAACCTTCATTACAACCCAATACAATATGTAAGTTTTTAAACTATGTCCTCTCAGCACACAAGGGAACAGAGGAATGAAATTAGCCAAGCCCCCCTTTGCCACAGAAAACAGAGGACATATTTGGCAAACTAGGGATGATGCACTGTCAACAGGTTTGATTGTGCAAGTCTTTACAGAGATGTGATTGTGCTTCAACGCTGTATAACTCCTCAGTCTGTAACATGTGCTATGCTAGAAGCTATGTTTAAGGCAATACAAGTATGAAGTGATACCTTCTTACAGAGAGCTCGCAGCTTGAAAGCAGAAAAATGAAATGCAGAGTGTTTGTAAAAGATTTAAGGAAAAACTATTACCATTTCCCATAAATTTGAGTTTGTTGTTTTAATAACTGTTCCTTGCTGGGGCAATTAACATGTTTAGTCCCCTTATCCATTAGAGAAAGGAATCATTCCATTCCACAGCCTGCACAGTTACATGGTGCAGAGGACCTGCTCTGCAAAAGCACACCAGTGAGGCAAAGGAGAGGATTATGTACCTTTTTGTTAAACGCCCAGATTTTGTCCCATTCCATGTTTACAACAGACCTCGAGGAGCCCTAGAAAAGCAATAAAAATAGTTTAAGAATGAGAAATGCCAACTTCAGTGGATAAAGGTATGTGCCACCAAGCCTAATAACTTGGAACCAACACGGTAGGAGAGAACATATCCTAATAGGAGCTTTCTGACCTCCACGTGCATACTAAATATAAACTAAACTAAAAAAAAAAAAAAAAAAAAAAACCCAAATACCAAGAAGATTTGCTCCAGTTAAGCATACTCAGAACAGCAAACAAAACAAATGCTTGCAGATGCTCTTCACTGAAACGGAGACCTTGGTGTCCAGCATTCCTTGCTGGGAGTCATTCAGTGGACTGCTCAATGTAGACACCTGACTACCCACCACATGAAAATAGTCCACTGTTTTTGTCCTAATCTCTTATTATTACAAAACATTCATTTATTCCTTTCAGAAGTCTATTTTTAGGCAGGCACTGTGGTGTGCATGCTTGGGAAACAGGCAAGAAGATCTCTATGGCCAATCCAGTCTACACAGCAATTTCCAAATGAGCCAGATACACATAGTGAGAGGGGGACAACAACCCATCCTTGCTAGGCATGGAATTACCTATCTATAGTCCCCGCACTCAGGACCCTAAGTAAGGCAGGGAGGTCACCAGGAATTCAAGGTCCACATGAGCTAGAGTGAAACCTTATTTCAAAAAGAACAAACCTAACGGTGAACCACAATGTAATCCACACAAACATTCACAGGAACAAAAGGGACAGCAATGGGAGTTCTTGGAAACTCAGGGGAACTGGGAAAGAAACAATAACTTGCCTGAGCAGCAATGAACTGCTTCAGCCCCTCAACTGTCATCCCTCTTCTCAGAACTCCACGAACTGTAGGAAACCGAGGGTCATCCCTGGGAAATATGCACATTGTTAAACAGATTTTTTACATCACTTAGATACAGAGAGAAGATTCCTGTGTTTGAATAGTAAATTATATTCAGAACAAACTGTGGTAGCACAGGCCTGTAATCCCAGCACCTATGAGGTCGAGGCAAGAGGAATCTCAAGTTTCAGGTCAGTCTGAAATACATAGTGAATTCAAGCTCAACCTTAGCTATAGAAATCCTATTTCAAATTAAATAAATGATATTCCCTTGTTAATGTTTACCTTGGTAAGTGTGATGGTAACATGCCTCTAATTGCTGTACTTGGGAAGCAGAGGCTGGCAGATCTCTGTGAGCTCAAAGCTAGCCTGGTATATATAACAAGATGTAGGCCGGTAAGGGATGTATAGTAAGACTGTCTCAAATAACAAACTGGGCAAGATATGGAATTATGTATATACAAATGTTATTGATATTTGGCTTAGATTTAAAAATTTCAGTACAGCTGCAATTATATCCTTTATAAAAGATAGTGCCCAAGATAAACCTACCTTTTATCCAACTCGGCTCTATAACAGAACTGAAATTTGCTGGCATGTGCCTACCACACAGAATATCCCTATCTTGGTCTGAAGACGCTAGCTGAGAACTCAGGATCCTCCAGCCTTCATTTTTTGAGTGACAGAATTATAGATGTTTGTTCCTGGCCACCATTATGCTGATAGTATAAACCAACATACAAGTTTTTATAGGCAAAATAGTGGTTTTAGATTTATAATCATGAAAATCCAGATATATGGGCCTGGTTTATATATATACACACATGACTATCATGGTGATTTCCAGCTTTACTCTAACATTCCAAAAATCCTATGGACATTACTCCTATCCACAGCAATGTTCTTACTGTTTCAAGGAAATGTCTACAACTAAGGTGGCCCTGGAGCCCACTGCACCCTTGCATCAGGTCAGGGCCATTTGGATCTAGAGAATACAGAGCCGAGAGAAATCTCACAGCCACACCAGAGTGAAGTGTGCAGAGTGACAGAGACAGCTCTAGGAAGCAGTTACAACCACTCTGTATTAACGCCAAGATCCACACCCAGAGAACATGGCAAGCACAAATCTCACTCCCCTATGCCATGGTCTACAGCAGGCAACACGTTCATCATATATGTCAAGGGAGAGGCCCCAAGGCACCAGTTGAACCAGGGATGAACTAGGGATCTCATAGGCCTAGAGGCCTATCCACTACACCACTCCCTAATCAAACCTGACAGCACCATGTGACATCAGACATACCAGCCATCTACCAGTCCTTCATTGACGAACCACGTGAGCTTTCTTTTGGACAGCACTGTGTTGTTGAGATTTAAGCGACTGTATTCCCAGATGTATGGTTTCCTTATGCCTAAAGCTTCAATAATCCAATAAAACTGCTCATCTCGGTCATGGTATTCTGTTGTCCTCAAGGCATGAGTAACACCTTCAATGCTGTCCACGATAGGGCAGGCAAAGTCATATGTTGGATAAACACTAAGAGGAAAAGAGAATGGTTTTCTAAATAAAATCACACCATGTTATCTTCCCCACCTTTAAACATTAACAGCCAGATTTTTTTTTCTTTTTCTTTTTTGCTGGATATTGTAGCTCACACTTATAATACCAAATTTGGGGCAACAGAAGCAGAAAGATCACTACAAAACCTGGGATACCTAACCACACTACACACACACACACACACACACACACACACACACACAGAGAGAGAGAGAGAGAGAGAGAGAGAGAGAGAGAGAGAGAGAAAAACAAAAAAGTTGAGAATGTTTTGATATACTTTGAGTATTCAGGTAGAAATAAACAATTGATTGTTTTTTTACTATTATTTTTATTTTATGTGTTTTCCGGGTTTTGCCTGCCTGCATGGGTTGGTGCACTGTGTATGTGCAGTGCATGCCGAGGCCAGAAGGGAATGGTAGATCCCATGGAACCAGTCACAGATAGTTGCAAGCTGCCACGAGCTACTGGGAATTCAAATCTTCTAGAAAAGCTTTCAGTGCCCTTAACCAGTGAACTACCTCTTCAGCCACACTGGTTTTATTTTCTGAGACAACGTCTCACTATATAGCCTTGGCTGGCCTGGTACTCAATATATAGTTCAGGCTAGCCTTGAGCTAATGGCAATCCTCTACTTCCTGAGTACTGTACATTATAGGTATACACCACCATGCCCAGTAAGTCAGCAAATTTGCAATTTAATATTAGTTCAGTATTAGTTTAGCAAATTCTATAGTATTTCTGTAATCATCAATATATATTGTAACAGCAGACAACACACTATACATAGAATTAACATGAAATCTAGCCTTTAAATATCCTTAGTAATCCCTAAAATTCTTACTATAGTTAGCTGCGCTCAAGTGACTAGAAGATGGCTCATGGTGTAAAGGCATCTTTACCTGACGACCTGAATTTAATCTCTGGAACCCACGTAGGAGGATGAGAACTGACACTATCAAGTTGTCTTCTGATTGCCACGTGTGTGTTGTGGCACATAAAATTACTTATATAAATATTAAAAATGGTAAAAGAGAAAAGAGATGTGCTCAAGAACAGAGTGTGGCAGGCACTCAGGAGGCTGTAGCAGGAGGATCAACAGATGGAGAGACACTGCTTCAAAGAAAGCAAGAATGAACTTTGGTAGGAAGGAAGGAAAGAGTGAAGGGAGACAGGTAAGCAACAAAACATTTCATTCAAGATAAACTTATTTTTTACCCTGTGCTGGGGACTAACCCAGGTCTTCTGAATGCTTGGTAAGCTCTGTCCCCGACCTGCCAGGGCTTATGGCAGTACCATCAAAAAAAAAAAAAAAAAAAAAAAAAAAAAAAAGACCAAAGCAACACAACAAACCTTAAAAGGTGATTTGATTTGTGCCTAAAATGAAGTCTCAATGAACATAGAGCGTCCTCTGGTGTATCTGAAGATGGTAGCATTGTACTCATTTACATAAAATAATAAATCTTTAAAAAACAAGTAAAAAATACTATTTAACTTGAAAGAAAAATATTCTTAAAAATTCAGGAAAATAAATCGAGTTACAACATATAATATTAAGGGAGAGGTCACATATTTATCAGAAAGAAAAGAACTACATTCTTCCTCATAGGAAGAACAATCTATGTATATAAGAAAACAAATGTACACATAGGATCATGTGGAAAAAAAACAAGAGCGAGTATCTACCAGGGGATGAAGAAGGACCAAAGTAGCTAACGCATACAAGTTATAGAAAGGACAGGAAGTGAACTGTTTTTCTAGTTCTCTGTCATAGATTTTTGTTTGTTTGTTTTGGTGGTAGAGAGATACATAAAAATGTATTTAATAATGAAAGTGTAAAATCCGATGTGGAGCTCCACAGCTTCAGAACAGCTACAGAGGTTCACTGAGATGAACAGGCTTTGGGTCTGGTGCAAGTTTTTATAATAAAGTTTGTTAAAGAAAAAAAAAATTCTACAGCTTATGTTACAAAACAAAAGAAGACTGTTGAAGAAAAGTCTTAAAGAAGAAGATCTAAAATTAGGGGTGCTGGTTAGTGGCAAGCATGTGGCCTTGAGCTCAGGCCTTAGAACAATTTTAAGAATTGTTCTAAGAAGAATTTTAAAACAAAACAAAACCTGGGAATTTATAAATACCTCCAAGAAAAAATAGTCAAAATGTTAAATGCACATGCTCTCTTCTATTGATTTGTTTACACTTATGTAAATTTTTATAACATTTGTGTCTTTATGCTCAGAAAAAAGTATTTATTAGAAGAGAAACATCTTTATCTAAATATATACACTTACATACTTAGTCAAGACATCGAGGAAAATTGCAAAGTGCCAAGAACTATTTTTTTTAAAGAATTAGTTATTTTGGGTTAGAGAGATGGCTCAGTGGTAAAGAGTATGTCTTAAGACAGCTACTGTGACCTCATATAAATAAAAATTAATTTAAAAATATTTTTAAAAAGAATTAGTTATTTTATGTTATTTGAGTATACTATAGCTGTGTTCAGACACATCGGAAGAAGGCATCAGGCCTCATTACGGATGGTTGTGAGCCACCATGTGGTTGCTGGGAACTGAACTCAGGGTCTCTGAAAGAACAGTTAGTGCTCTCAAATGATGAGCCCTCTCTCCAGCCTCCATGTGCCAAGGACTTTTATAGATGGAAATGTTCTTGGATAGCTAAGTCAGAAAGCCATCCCCGAAAGGCCACTTGGCCAACTCACCTATAAAGAACAAAGGCACTGGCTTCCCAGCTGTGCTGTAACCTTCCCCCATTCTTATACAGGAGCAAAGCAGGGCTACCCAACATGGCGAAGAGGCATACTTACTTGTATTTATTCCCAGTTCTCGGGTGGGGCTGGATTTTGCATCGGTAAAGGGTCGGGTCCCTCATACACCCATTGTTACTAGTCATGTCAATTTTTGCTCGCAGGCAACAAGACTGACCAAATTGGCTTCCTCTTTTCATTTCTTCCCACATTTGTAGATTCTTCTCAACAGCTGTAATGTAACAGGTATATTCTGACTGATATAAATCTTCTTTTTGTATTGTGGACACATCCCATTAGTCTAAAACTACATTAATAGATGGGTATGTTAGAACATGGTGGTGGTAAGTCCCAGCACTCAGGTGGCTGAGGTAGGAGGAAGAAACACAAGACTGGGGTGGGGGTGGGGTTCTCAATGGAATGCTGAGAAACAGACAGATAGCAAACCTTAACATGTCTGGGAAATACGCTTTATGAATGCTGCAGGACATTTCACTAAGACAGAATAAGGGGAAGGCCTTCTCATCTCTAATGCCCTCACTTCCCATCAAGGCACAACTAACCAGTTAGCCATTCTACTCCACCAAGTTAGACACTGTGAGTTTAAGGTAGAATCATTCTTTTCCTTTGCTGTATCATAGCCAGGAGACAGAGCAATTTGTCCTAGTCTTTGGTTTTCATGAAAGTCCCTTAAAGCACCCCAGTGTGGCACAGGAAATGCCTGGCACTGAGAAAAATGAAAGATCACAGAAACACAGTGGTACAAGGCATAAAGGACTCTACACACTGAGTGGCTCCAGCTCCACCTACATCAGAATTCTAAAGCCCATTCCAGCAGGATAAGAAAGAGCTGCTGAGCAGTGCGCCTTCCTGTGGAAACGTCTGAAGTTACAATGCATGTGTCACTTTACACTCAAATAAGTAAAATATTCTCAAAGTCCGGTTAATGCCCTTTGAGAATGCAATTAAAAAAAAAAGTTTACTGTAACAATTTAAATTTTCTGTGCTTCCCAAATGAAGCTCTGGCAACATATTGCAATGAATAAAAATAGCTTGATTCATACTTGGTGGTGGCTCACACCTTTAATCCCACCACTTGGGAAGCACCACATCTCGGCCCTCCAAGCCAGCCTGGTCCATAGTGTACAAGGTGAGTTCCAGGATAGTCAGGTATATACAGAAAAAAGAAGGTGAAGACAAGTCATGAATAAGAAAGACAAGGAAGTCTCTTATGGGGCATTTAATATCAGACGGTGCTACACCTCTTCTATTTGTTGTCTGAAAAGTAGAGATAATCTTGACTGCTGGGATATAAAATGCCTTCCAAGGCTGAGTACCTGGTCCCTAGCTGATGGCGGTTTTTGAAAGCTATGAGACCTCTGGTGCAAGACTAGGGTTATACCTCAGCATCAACTCTGGTCCTACTCCATGCTTCTAAAGTCAGGAGCACATACATAAGCCATATTGTCATCTCCCAACAAAAATGACAAGCTGCTGAATTCTAACACTGGACTGCACTATCTTACATCTCTTGTCTCTCATGGCCCTAAGATGCTTCTGACATAGCACTGTAGAAGTAACTGAAAAGGGTAGAGACTTTATTCAAGGGACACTGCATCAATTTCGGGTGATAATAAACTTACACATTATAGTAATCACACACACACCTACATGGTCACAGCATTTTCAAACACTTTAGGACTAGTAAGTATTTATATTAAAACAGCTTTAAATGTTACAGAAAGAATATATCAAATGAAATCAATGCAAGAGACTGCATACAAGCGAGGTGCTAGAGACAAGACCCTGCACACAGGTTCTGTGCAGATAAAGCTATAAGAAGCTATACCAGGATCTGGGAGAGCTCAGTGGCCTAACATGTGCAGGCCTAAATTAGATCCCAGGGCATCAAAAAGGAGGAATGCAAGCAGGACCTAATCCTAACACTTATGAGGCTGAGGCAGGAGAATATCGTTTGAAACCAACTAGACTATACACAGCAAGACCACCTCAGACAAACATAGAAAGGCATTAAGAATTAGAGGAATAGCCTTAAATGTGTCTTAGGCTATATCTCTCATTAAAAAGAAAGCAAGCTTATCTTTTAGAATCTGATACAAACTGTGCCGTACAGTTCTTCCTGTGTTTGGATTCCGTCCTCTGCTCACGTTCCACCTTCATCTGTTCTGCAGGAGTGTCATCCACATAAGCCTTCCCTTCTTGAATTAATTTCTCTGCATATTTCAGTATAGTTTCAAAATGATCTGAAGTGTAAGTAAACTGATCTGGTTTAATATGCAGCATTGCAACATCTTCCAAGATGACCTGCAGTAAAAACAACACAGTAACCAGTATTGTATCTGACATTTTCTTACACATTTTCAACCCAGGAGACCTATTTTGGGCACATGTAATAAAACACTATCATCCTAACTGCAGATGCACAGTGTTAGGTCGGCTTCCAGATGTGCAGCTGTGAAACCGACCTCAAGGTGGAGCTGTTACTCAGGGCTGTCATGCTGTGACACCTCTAGCCCCTCAGTGACTGCATTACAAGTCCTTCATATACGGTACAACACCTTACAATACCTGTGCAGTTTTTATTTCATTCATATACCTAATTCTATGACAATAAGGAATCCTGCTTCCAGTTAAATTGGTATTTAAATAAAAATGAGGTATTTAAGTAAATGTTACAATAATTGGAGAAAAGAAAAAAATACCTAAAGTTCTTGGTATAAGAGCTCATTTACATTTTGGCTTAGGTCTTAGGCATGAAATATACAGACGAGGAGGGAAAATGCAGCAATGAGACTAAATTTATTCTTGTACCATGAAGGCATCAGACCAAACTCTGATTTTCACCCACTTTTCTGAGAAAAGGTCATCACTACACTTTTAATTACCTTCTCAAAATCTTCCTTTTCCTTTTCTGGGTTTGTGTCATCAAATCTCATGATCAGTTTCCCTTTAAAGTTAACCTGGTAGTGCTGGTTCAGAAGAGCAGCTTTTGCATGCCCAATGTGTAAGTAACTAAAACAGAAACATTTCACAGAGAAACTCATTAACATGCTTCAACGGGATTCTCACCCTTAACTCTCTGAGGAGCGAAGAACTAAACAAAACATCAACACTCCCCAGTCATCATACTGTCCACCAACAGGCGCTGTAATAGGAAACGGACTGACAGACAACAGACTAGAACATGGACAGTGTAACCATGACTACAACCCCCACGTGAACTCTCAGAGGGCAAGGTATTACAGTTGCTGTCACTGTCATGAAAGTTAATGTGGGAGAGAGAAAGCTGAGTGCTGACCACTTTCCTTGGTTTCAGTTTTCTCAGATGCTAATGAAAATGTTTAAATAATCTCCAAGGTCCAATTTAGCACCAAATTCCACAAACTGAAATCTAAGAAAAACTTCCCCGGGGGCAGCTGATAAAGACAATAAAAACATAGCAGTAAAGCACAGCAACGACCTCCTCCATCAAAGCAGTGGGAAAGCAGCATCGAGAGCCGAGCGTGCTGAGGCCTGGCAGGCAAAGTCATGAGGATCCCATGTCCCAAGACAGCACGAGCTATACGATCTAACCTGAGAATATGCATCTGAGATCTTACTGCTGAAGATATTGTTAACTTGGCAGAAAAATAGGCATGAGGCAAGTTTATATAGGTCTCACCAATATTCATTAGTTTATGTGGTGTCTGCAGTAAATGTTTTAAAATAGTCACCTATTTGGAAAGTACATCTTTAATCTCAACTACATGGGAGGAGAAAATGGAAACCCTTAGTATGTCTCTGCTTTTACATCAAAAACAAACATCAAGTCTTTCTGCTGCTAGAGACTAAACTCAGTGTTTTGTCTGTGTCAAAAAGATACCCTCTTGCTGAATTGTCTAAACCTCTTGCTGAATTGTCTAAATCAGACAGCAGTCCAGAGTGATGATTCAACTTTCTACATAAACCAAAAAACTGTATGGGTATATATCCCCCCCACCTATTGTATTTTTGTAACTTTCTACAAATCTAAAACTATTATTGGGGCTGGAGAGATGGCTCAGCAGTTAAGAGCACTCACTGACTGTTCTTCCAAAGGTTCTAAGTTCAATTCCCAGCAACCACATGGTGTCTCACAACCATCTGTAATGGGAACAGACACCCTCTTCTGGTCTGAAGATAGCAACAATGTACTCACATACATAATAAAATAGATAAATCTTTTTTAAAAATAAAAAATAAAACTATTATTAAAAATAAATTTGTTTAAAACAAGGGGCTATTTTTGTCCAGGCTCAAGAGATAGCTCAGTAGTTAAAAGCATTGTTTGCCCTCTAGAGGACCCAGGCTTGTTCCCAGCACTAACATGGCAGCTTACAACTGTCTGTATATCCAGTTCCAGAGGACCTGACACCTTCTTCTAGCATCCACAGGCACCTGGGGAACAGATGTGGTGCACAGATATACATGCAAGTGAAGCACCCATACACATAAAGAAAAGAAATAATTTAAAACAAAATAAAGGGATGTCAATTTCCAGAAAGAAACTGAAACAGTATGAAGATGTTATAAGTTATATATTTAGTAACACCACTGTAACTATTGTCAGAAGAAAAGCACAGGGCTGCAGAGATGGCTCAGTGGTTAAGCACCTGCTACCAAGCCTGACTAACTCATACAATCTCCCATGGTGGGAGAGAATTGACTCCTCCACATGTGAAACATGTGTGCCTACATATACATACACACTTAACAAACCAAATAAATGCAATATTTAAAAAATTTTCACCAATGACCACTGATCACCTATTATTAGTTAATGTGCTCAACTTTATCATAATGTTCAATGATTCTTCTGCTTAAGGGGGCAGACAGAAAAAAACCTCTTATGTTTTGAAAACATGTCTGAATCTGAAACAGTGGATACAGCCTTAAGAATACAAACCTCAAGAAAACAACCAAGACTCTTAAACAGTCACAAAGTTAGCCTTCTCAAGAGACAACCTAATCCAAATCAGCTCTATAAAGATGAACAGAGCATACTTAGTAGTGATCTACATTAGACTCTCCCTTTCCCTCTCTCGCTCTCTTTCTTCTACAAGTACACACATAGGATACTTTCAAGTTACTATGACTCCAGAAACAAACAGCAGAAATTTAAGTCTGGCATATTATTTGTGGTGCAGTCAGTTTCTGGAACCACATGTAAAACAAATAGTAACTGCCTTTGCTCACAGAGTTCCGGATTCACGGGCTACAGCTATGAAACACTGGGTAGTGTCCGTTTATAACAGCTACCACATCAGTGGCATATGCAGAGACATAACCCTTGAGAGGCTGAAGCAGGAGGGTTGCTCTGAGCTCAAGGCTAGCTTTGTCTATATAGTAAGTACCAACTCAGCCAGGAGTCCGGAGAAAAGGGATAGGGGTATAGCTCTGTTAGTATAGTGCATGAAGCCCTGAGTTCAGTTCCAGTACTACACAAAGTGAGTTAAGGACACATGTCCATACTCCTACTTCTATGGAAGTACAGGCAGGAGAACCAGGAGTCTGAGGTCACCCTTGGCAACAGTCTGTTCAAGAGCTCTCTGAAGGTGGCCTCGGACACATGAGACCTTGTCTCAAAAACAAAACAAATCATTAGAAGAATAAATAAGAGGCAAGGAAGCAGCATCAAGCCTTCTGACTTCATGCACACACAAGAGATTCAACAGCTTTTCAGCAGCATCTGAGGAAATGCACAAAACAAAGAATGATCAGGAAGACTGGATGCTGGATCATGCTCCAATTCCCACACAGTATTAGGGTGCCTCTCAAAGTTCGTTATTCTAAAATTCAGCTATAAGAGACTACTTTAATGAATGACAGTGGTTAAAAAAGGATGAATGGCACCTCTACACATGCTATTTTAAAAATACCTTTGCAGCCTAGAGATGGCTCAGTGGTTAACTGTGGCTGCTCTTCCACAGGTCCTAAGTTCAATCCCCAACAACCACATGGTGGCTCACAA
This sequence comes from Micromys minutus, assembly GCF_963924665.1. Lineage (NCBI taxonomy): Eukaryota > Metazoa > Chordata > Mammalia > Rodentia > Muridae > Micromys > Micromys minutus. Next base: position 58,488,705 of record NC_137969.1, read on the forward strand.
CCATCTATAATGGGATCTGACACCCTCTTCTGGTGTGTCCAAAGATAGCTACAGTGCACTCACACACATAAAATAAATAAATCTTAAATAAATAAAAGTACCTTTTTCCAAGTCATTAAGGTCACTACTCAAAAGGACAACTGTAACCAGTACACAGTAACAAAATACCAAGGATCTAAAATATAGTGGAAAGTGAACCATGTAAGGTGTTTTTCATAGCCAATCTCACTTGTCAACTATTAATCAACCACCCATTGATTAAGTCAGTAGATTTTCTTCTTTTTTAGTTTTTGCTTCTCTTTCATTTCTTTCTTTAAAAAATTTTGTTTAAGAGATGGAGAGATGGATCTGTGGTTAAGAACACCTGCTGTTCCTACAGATGATCCAAGTTCAATCCCCACAGTGCTGGGACCCTGCAGAATGTGGACAAATACACACTTACATACACATATGACTAAAAGAATTAGTGAAGTAAAGTTTATGTATATAGGTGTTTTGCTAGTATGTATGTCTATGTGCCTGGTACCTGCAGAGAGCAGATGAGGACATTAGTCCTCCTGGAACTGGAGATACTGTCAGTTGTGAGCTGCCATGTAGGTGCTGGGACCTGAGCCTGGGTCCCCTGAAACCTCTCTAGGCCCTTTCATTTTCTTCTATCTAGCATTCAGTTCAAAATCTGAATTGACAAACTTAGAAATGTCAAAGCAAAATGTGGTTCTGGCTGGGGTGGAGACATATGCCTATTATTCCAGCACTCAGGAGGTGGAAACAAGATTAGGAGTTCAAAGCCAGCCTCGCTACATAATGAGTTCAAGGTGAACTTCAGCTACATCAAACTTGATCTCATCTTCTCCCCACCATCCCCAAGTGAAGAATTTCAAAATGCTATTAATAACAAAATTGTAGATAAAGAACTACTAAACAGAAAACAAGGAGTTATCATCTGCCATGAGTATACAAATGTAAGACATGAGTATAAAAATGCAAGATCTGAATTAAATTTAGGAAGCGTAATCATCTCACATACAGAATGATAGTTGATGGTCCCCTAAGGCAAATTAAAACTCCTGAGGAAGGCTGCTACAAGGAGACTGGGTTTGTATTAGCACCCTTGGAAGGATTCTATTACAAACCTCATTAGGGTGCTTCAGAGAGACTGGGATGACTGACATGTCCAGGCACAGACTCCACTCAGGTTGAGGAAATGCATGGCCTGCGGGCTCTCCTGAGTTACTCAAATACTGTCTCTGTATGTGTCAAGAGTTAAAAGGTTTGGGAAACTTGAAAATTAATAGAAAGAACTGAATAGGTTTTTCAAGTTTTCCTTTATTTTAGAAAAATAAAGGTTACGCTAACGTTTATTATAAAGGAGTAGATATAAATACAAATCCTAACTGAAAAAAAGGCTGCAAAAACCTCAAAGTACAAGCAAAACCAAAGCTTTTTCTATATATGAACACTTTCTTATTTATATTTAAAATTTTCTATTTATGGATATTTTGTTTTTAAAATTCTATAATGAAATTTAGATGTTGTCTCTGTTGCCTTAATGAACTAAAACTACAAATTAACATAAGCTGTAAATAATTAAAATGAGGCTTTTTGGATTTACTCCCACCCTTAGCTGTATTCTTCTAGACGAACTTAGCAACAGTAAGTAATTACAACTGTAGAGCTTGTTCACCGGTGTGTTTGACTATAAGCAGGTGGCGTGTCCTTACCCACTGGCCTCTGGGGGGAATCTGACTGTCACCTTTCCCATCTCTGCACCTGGAAGCTCGACAAATTTCCCAACATCTTGTTTTTTGTCAGGTACCTAAAACAAACAGACACAGGGAAAACATACAGAGTCAAATGTTTATGAATACATTTATTTGCCAAATACTGGTCATAAGCAGAATGACGACAAGATCATCTATACTCTCTAAAGATTCCAGATCTACCAGGAAAAGTCATAACAGAATGTAAGACCCAAGATGGAGCTTGAAAATTAAGTAGAAATGTACCAGACAAGAGGAAGGAGTCACTTAAGAGAAAGGCACAAAGGCATTTAGGAGAAAAAGTGGTGCTGGGAGCATGAACAGAGGCTGAGATGGACTGAATCCAAAACACAGGAGAATGTCTAATGGATTGGAAGGCGGCAAAGACTTGACCAGTCTCTGTCCTTGTTGATGATCTGGGTTTGATCTCCAGCACCCACAGAGGCTCACACCATGTATGACTCTAGTCCTAGCGAACTCTTTTAGCCTCCACAAGCATCAGACATGCTGTGCAGACAAAACACCCACACACCAATATCTTTTTTATAAAAAGATTATAGTATTTAATAAAGCAGAAGTTAATGGGGCCTCATAAAATCAACAACAGTAAAAAAAAAAAAAATCTCTCAATACACAAACTTGTTGATGGATTGGATGGAAAGATGCTGAAGATGAGTAAAGAGTTGAGTGAAAGCAACTGAGTGAGTACACCACGACCTCTGCACCCAAACTAGCCGTGTTTATAAAACTGAGTACACCACAACCTCTGCACCCAAACTAGCCATGTTTATAAAACTGAGTACACCACAACCTCTGCACCCAAACTAGCCATGTTTATAAAACTGAGTACACCACGACCTCTGCACCCAAACTAGCTGTGTTTATAAAACTGAGTACACCACGACCTCTGCACCCAAACTAACCCTGTTTATAAAACTGAGTACACCACGACCTCTGCACCCAAACTAACCCTGTTTATAAAACTGAGTACACCACAACCTCTGCACCCAAACTAGCCGTGTTTATAAAACTGAGTACACCACGACCTCTGCACCCAAACTAGCCATGTTTATAAAACTGAGTACACCACAACCTCTGCACCCAAACTAGCCATGTTTATAAAACTGAGTACACCACGACCTCTGCACCCAAACTAGCTGTGTTTATAAAACTGAGTACACCACGACCTCTGCACCCAAACTAACCCTGTTTATAAAACTGAGTACACCACGACCTCTGCACCCAAACTAACCCTGTTTATAAAACTGAGTACACCACAACCTCTGCACCCAAACTAGCCGTGTTTATAAAACTGAGTACACCACGACCTCTGCACCCAAACTAGCCATGTTTATAAAACTGAGTACACCACAACCTCTGCACCCAAACTAGCCGTGTTTATAAAACTGAGTACACCACGACCTCTGCACCCAAACTAGCCATGTTTATAAAACTGAGTACACCACGACCTCTGCACCCAAACTAACCCTGTTTATAAGTTCATCACAGCAGAAAGCCTTCACCGAGCCAATGTCACTATGCATGCCTTAGCATCTTAGTTTGGTTGCTATACTGTGATATAGACTGTGATCAAAAGTAACTTGGGGAAAAGTTTATTTGGTTTATATATCCCAGGTAATGGCCCACTAAGGGAAATCAAGCCAGAAACTCAAAACTCAAAGCAGGAGCCTGAAGGCAGGAAGCAGAAGCCATGAGGAATGCTGTTGCTTACTGGCTTGCTAAGCTGCTTTAAGCTGGGTTTGTCAGGTGGGCTGGACTAAGAAAATGCCCCAGAGGCTTGGTTCAGGCCAATCTGATGGAAGCATTTTCTCAACTGAGATGCCCCCTTCTTGATAACTCCAGCTTATGTCACGTTGGCAAAATATGCAACCAGGATATCTAATAAGCAAAGCAGATCAAAAGAGAATATTTGTCACCTAGAAGAAGGACCTCTCTGCTGAACTGTACATGGCATCCTCCTACAGAATTTACCAAGATACAACTCAATGGCTCAAAATCAGTGAAGATTTAGGATAAAGAAAGAAGTCCAGTCATAAAACAGGTGACTGGGGGTATCCCTTGATAGTAGGACACATTCCCAGCAACAAAAAACAATACATATAATGTAATTTTCATTATATATGGAGTTTGGATGAAGAACATACATTGGGGACACAATCTTGTAGACATAAAGTTCAGGGCTTTTTCTGTAGTTTAACAGTTAAAGGTTTACTGAAACATAACAAAATGTGATCTAAGATCTATTTTTTTAAATGGAAATAACCTTTTTCTCCTTGAAAAAAGCATTTGTTTTTAAGCAGTGCCATAGAACCAATACCAAGCCCTGACCATGACAAACACCCTGAGGCTGGGCTATATTTTATCCCCAGAAAATCCTCTTCCTCCTCCTTCAGATCTACATCAGCATTAAAAAAAAAAAAAAAAAGAAAGAAAAAAAAAACCCAAACCAAACAAACAAACAAACAAACAACCAGGGACAGTGAGATGGCTCAGCAGGTAAAGCACTTGCTATAAGCTTGAAGATATGTAGTAAGTCCCTGGCTCGCAAGGTGGAAAAAGAGATCTGACTCCCATTAAGCTGACCTCTGACATTGACGTGGATATAACAACTTGTATGCACCTATAAACACATAAAGTTGCAAGGCAAAAAAAAAAAAAAAAAAAAAAAAAAAAGGAAACGCTTTAAAGGCTTACCACTGTAGCTTTGTTTGCTGAAACATTCCACTTGGTTCCAACTGAGCGGAAGGCCTGCTGGGCTTCCAGAAAGCCAAACCAGCGTTTAACGTGGACTAGAGTTTTGTTCTGCTTCAAGTGTTCCTGCCATGCAGCATTGCCTATAAGTGAACATAATTTGTAAATCTTTACCAAATCAGCAAATCTAAAGCACAGTTCCAGTCACAGTTAATTTATGTGAATGAAAGAAATTAGCTTACAGTTGGGCTTCTGCAATGAAACCCTAATAGTTTAGTATATTTTGTAGAAGTCACAAAAGACTAGTTTTTGTGGAGGCCAGGTGTGGTAATACTCAGCTATCATCCCAGCACTCAGGAGGCTGGGTAGGCCTGGGGTACCTATTTCTGTCTCTGAAGCACAACAGAACAAAGCAGCTAAACACTCTCCAGCTGAACCCAGTCAAGTTCAACACTGGATCCCATCCTCCCAGCTCTCACTGTAAGACCAATGCTTCGTTTCAGTAGACCAACTAAAGAAAAGACAACTACAGTAACCAAGGAGCAGCTGACTATGGGGTCACCAACTCCATTCCCTCCCTACTTTGTAACTTTGTTAGTATACAGAAGAGACACTATTTAGCCCCATTTCAACTACACACTCATGATGATGTTCTAGTACATCACAGACTTCTAATTCTGCCAGCCAATTCATGCAACTTAAGATTTTAATAGGTCCAAAGCTTCCATAAAACAAGTAGGCTGCCCTCATCATCTTAAGCAATTTTCAGTGATCTATGCTTTCTCATATATTGTACTCTTTTAAAAAATTATAGCTCTCTATATAACCACTAATCAGATAGAAGCTACACAGTCAAAATTACATTTTTAAAGGCTGCCTCTCTTTTGGCCTTGTATGACTTCAGTGATCTCATGTCATAAAAACCTACGTAACTTTACTCCAAAGTTACTGACTTTTATATTTGCCTCCATAAAATCTGAAGTACATGCTGATTGAGGTTTCAACCTCTTCTATAAGTGCACCTTTCCCTCAAACTCCTACCTCACCATCAAATTGTTAACCTGCTAGAATCTGTAGATTTCTGCACATTTTGAGTACATTTTGTATACTCAATCTTGTCTGTGGTGAAAATACTACAACTAAAAATTATGTAAAAAAATTACAAACTATAAATTTTAAATACAGATTTTACCTATTAATTATATCACAGGGAGTTTTCCTTGTTTTGTTTTTAAGTTGTTTCTCATGTTGTTTTTTTAAAATTTATTTATTATATATAAGTACACTGTAGCTGTCTTCAGACACACCAGAAGAGGACATCAGATCCATTACAGATGGTTGTGAGCCACCATGTGGTTGCTGGGATTTGAACTCAGGTCCTCTGGAAGAGCAGTCAGTGCTCTTAACTGCTAAGCCATCTCTCCAGCCCTCCCATGTTAAGAACATTATCACATCTGCTGTAAATTGTACAAGAGAAAAAAAGGGATGTACCAAAAGAATAACACTCCAAATACTTCACTAATCTGTCCCTCACAATCCCAAGCTGTACACAAATGTTGGGAGTAAGGCAGTCACTTAGGTAGAAGTGAGAAGTAAGATGAGGATCTCTTTAACAGGAATGAGAACACCAACGGCAAGAGGAGTCAGAGAAACGACTTCCGGGGCCAACAGAGGATACAGAGTGCCTGTGACCACGAACAAGAAAGCCAGACTAACTACCCCCAGGAAGAAAGTCCTCTGTTACTCACTGCCCATACACACACAGAAAAGCAGAAGTGTGTCCACTTCTCATCTGGCTCAGTAGTATATGACCAAAAAAGAATAGGCACCAGGATGCATCTGTATGGTCCCAGCCACTTGGGAGACTGAGGCAGAAGGGCTGCTTGAGCCTAAGAGTTTGAGACCAGCCACATTTCAAAACATAACCTCCGTCCCAACCCCAAACAACCACCACTCTACACACTAAAACAGCAGTATTTTAAGAGGAGCTGTTGATACCTTTTAGGGTGGCCCACACACATAAATCCGCTAAAGTCAAGGAGTTCCCAACGAGGTATGTTCTCAGAGACAGGCAATGATTTAGCTCGTTGATTGCAGAAGACAGCGCATCACACGAAGACAACTTTGTAGCACTAAACTCCAACCAATGATCAATCTGTGAACAAAAGAGAGAAAAGAATTAACCCCAGAGCTCAGGCTTCAAAACAAAATGGCCACACAAAAAGTAAAGCAACAAAGTACTCTTGCTTCCTCGGCTAGAACAAAAATGTTCTTACATGAAATTACACAATTTATCACTGCATGGGTCTAATTCTGCTAATCTGGGTCTAATATGCCACTTAAATAAATACCATCTCTATAGTTTATTTATTTCCCTATGATTTCTTTTTTATTTCTTTTTCTTTTTTTTTTAAAAACCAGGTCACATGGTGGCTGGGGGGGGTGACAAGAAAACTGCTTGACAACTGGCAGTGGGAAGGACTGACTAAACAGCTTAGACAGACAGATTAATTCACCGGAAGATATTTAAAAGCCAATAATTAAATTTATTTTCTGCCCGGAGTGTTGGCACATGACTGTAACCTGGCAGGGCAAGATGAAATCTGAACACCAGCCTGGGCTATCCAGTGAGACCTTATAAAACAAAACAGACAAACAAAAAAACCACCACCACCGAAAAAAAAACAAACAAAAAACAAAAAAAAAAAAAAAAAAAACAACTAACCATTGTTATTTTTGTAACTGTGTGAGATTTACACAAATTAGGGTAGACTATAATCATGTAGAACAGGAGAAACCTGCATCTACAGAGCAGTACTGTAAGCACCGGTTACTGCTGTAATTAATCATTAACTTAAGAAAGAAAATGAGCTCCCCACACGTGAGCGAGCTGCGGGCCTTTCCCTTTCCTAGGCCCGCTGTCTTCTCTGTAACTGTGAAAGGCTAGTGGCATGAGCTAGACAGTACAATCCGACTATGACGCTCACAAATCAGGAAGGTGAAGACAGTACTAAATGACCCAACAGACTTGGTTGGATGGAGACTGTGAACCCTAAGAGATGAAGTTTGTTCCTTTGCAGCGCTGGGATCCCACGCAAGGCCTGTGCATGCCAACGTAAGTCTACTCGAGCTACTCTTGCAGCTAATCTCTCTGAAAATAAACATGCAATGAATCACAGGACACAAGGTGACAGACTCGCCTTGGCGAGGCAGAAAAGAGGTCTCTGCTTTAAAAAGCAAACCAAGCACAAACATTTCTTCCCTGGGGCCTATGATTAAGCTCTGTTCATATCCTTATAAAGACTAACATATCAATGCACAGTAGGACAACAGTGTTCCCAAACAGAGAAAGCACAAAACAAAACACACAGGAAAATTCCTTGCTTACCTCAGTGTGCTCCATCAGGTTAGTACCATACAGCCCAGATGTAGCTGCAACTCTAGCCAAGTAGCGCAGGATTGAATTTGTGTCAGTGAACACCACACTCCTAGAATGTAAGCATTATGTAAATTATAGTTGCTTCAGAAAAAGGCTTAAAGTCACAAATGCAGAAATGAAAACCTTCCATTTACCATTTTTCTACCATAGTTTAAAAAAAAGTGTCAATTTGATTTACTGTTTCTATCAAATTCCAATCTGCTCTAAAATATCCACCTAAATTTAATTTACTTCAGAGCAGATTTTCTATGATACTTCATCCTTTAGGTTTTTGTTTCTTTAGTATCTTTAATTATATTTATTTATCTTGCATTTTATGTTTATATTGAGTACAAATTTACTTATTTTTAATCATATATACTTATTCTGAGTACAAGCATACCATATTACAACTGGCATGTGGAGTCAGAGAACAGGTTGGATCTCTCCTTCTAACCCGTGGATACTGAGAATTGAACTCAGTACATCAGGCTTGGAAACAGACTTTTAGCCACTGAGCTAACTCACAGGCTGTTCTATTCTTTGAGATATGGTCTCACATATCCTGAACTAACCTTGAACTATAGAACCTCCTGCCTCAGTCTAGAGAGTACTGAGCCTATAAACCTGCACCACCACAAATGCCCTCCTTACAGTTTCTACGTTTTATCAATGGCAACAAAAACATAACTGGGATTTAGAATAGAGTAACTTTAAATTAAGTTATTAAATTTAATAATTAAAACCAAATGCAACTTCTAAGGGAAGAAAGCATGTCAAAACCCAACAAAATGCTAACAAACCCAGACAGTGGCAAGTTCCTGCAGACTCAGAGAGCTGAGGCAGGATAGCTTGAGTTCAGGAGTTCAAGGTCAGCATGGACAACACAGCAAAACGCTACATGTTTTTGGGTTTTTGTTTGTTTGTTTGTTTGTTTTTTTAAAAGGAGGGCTGGAGAGATGGTTCAGTGGTTAAGAGTACAAACCAACTGCTCTTCCAGAGTTAAATTCCCAGCAACCACATGGTGGCTTACAACCATCTGTAATGGGATCTGATGCTCTCTTCTGGTGCGTCTGAAGATGACAGTGACACATATAAATCTTAACAAAAAAAAAAAAAAAAAAAAAAAGGAAACCACTAGCATAAAAATGACAAATGAGAGTGTAAGCAAGTAAGCAAGCCTTACCATAACTGTTTGGCACAAATAATTATTTACAAGATATAAAATCAGAAAGAGATATAAACCAGAAAGTAATAGCAAGAAAATTTCAGAAAGTAGAAACTAAAAAACTTTACAAGGCCTGGAAAAACAGAATCTTTAGTGGACAAAATTCAACAGAATTTAAACTTCTGAAGGTCAAGAGAAAAGTGGCTGAAAGCAGGCTTAAGAATCATTCAGAAACAGTTACCCATACCGCTAGTCCATCCTGTTACCTATTTTACTAAACACTATGTGGAGGCTGGAGCTCATACCTCAGCATCTGGCAGGCTGTGGTAGTGACAGCTGAAAGTACAAGGCCAGCCTGGTGACCTGAGAGGGAGTCTGTCTCACCGCTGCCCACCCTACCCTACTCCCAAATAAATGGAGATTTCTTCTCTAACAAGTAAACTAGAAAGTTTTCTTTGGACAATCTCATCAACCCAAAAAAGAACTGTAGTTTCTGATATCACATTCACAAATGAGCAGCTAACAGAGCGACGCTGACACAGCTCACAGCTGACAGGACCAACCCAGAGACTTAGTTTCTCATTCAGACTCACAACAACTTTTGAGGGCCTCAGGGTCTAACCTGATATTTGGGGGGTGGGGGGAGCCTTTAATTCATTCATTCACGGTGGTGGGCCACTAGGAGCTCAAGTAAAATATGAAAATACTCTTACTAGACTTAACAATGTCCCAGCCCTAATTTTCCCCTTTAAGGACAGTGATCAGCCTGGCATGGTAGTGCAGACCTGTAATTCTAGCACTCGGATGCTGAGGTAGGAAGATTTCTAGTCTCCACGTGCATGCACTCACAGGAGCATGTGCATGCATACACATGTGCACACACGTACATACATCCATTCATACACTTGCTCACACACACGCACGCACGATGAACAATCCACCTAATTAGTAAGTATAATAGGCCCAGAAAGCTCAGTGCTCCGTATCTGTCAATGCTGTTCAGAACAGAAAGGTATATATAAGTAAGCACTTACTCAGAAACCCGAAGAAGATTCTCCTTCCCTTCTTCCACAGAAATGCTGACATCACTTTTCACATGTTCCACTGCCAGCAGAGCTTCTAAATATGACAGCATGAAAAATTTATTTCTCTTTAGAAAGATCGTATTTATAACCCGAGTCACAGAGCAATAAGGATAAATCAACAATCCAATGTTAAGTCCTATAAGATGTGACCCTTCCCCCACCCTGACTCCTGCCCATCATAAAGTCTAATCGTGGGTCTTAGAGAAGTAACAAATCAGAATCCGTTGTTAGTATAGTTCAGTTGCTTATAACTGTGTTCAGCTTCCAGTTAGTGACACTAAAATTCCTTTCCTCCCCTAGAAGAGGTTAAGACATTAGAATAGTGGCTTTTATATTTGAATACAATCTGTTAAGTACTATACTGAATGTTTCAGTCACACAACTTAATCTCTTTAGCAACCTCAAAAGGTTATAGAAAGGAAGCTGAGGCTTACAGAGAGGTTGAACAGGAACCTCAGTCCCCTTGGCTAAACACATAGCAGTTAGCATGCGAATGCAGGTCAAATGGTTCAGATCTCAAATTCTAAAACACCTTGTAATGCTGTCTTTTGGCACCTAACACAACACCATAAGTTCACTGGTCCTATGTCCCTTAATTTGGTTAAGATGGAAAACTAGTGCAGACACTCTGTGTAAATGTTATCTATGCTCCACTGGAAACAAGGCCCTATCAAAGAAAGCACAATAATCCTGCAAGGCTTATTATAATAGAAAACAAGTGTGCTAAGTTATGTTAACTAGGGTCTACAGGTCTGTCCCCTATTAAATGATGTTGAAATTTAGTTGCCCTGGTCATGATATTAAGAAAGGGTTTTATAGAGTCAAGCATGATGTTGGTATTCCCAGCATCCTGGAAGCTGGGGCAGGAACATCAGGAGTTCAAAGCCAGCCTGGTTTATACAAGATCATTTCTGAAACCTAAAGAACAAGGCTTGACTAGCATGCTTGAGGCCTAGGTTCAATAACCAGCAAAGGATGAAAGGAAGCTGAGCCTTCGGGAAAGAACTAATACGGGGGGGGGGGGTCTGGGGGGGTCTGCACTGTCTCCCCGTTCCTCAAGGATCTATGACACAGCAAGACTACCACTTCAACCAGCTTGTTTGGTTGGTCTTGGACTTTTCAGCCTCCAGAACTGTGAGCCAGAAAACTTCTGTCCATTACAAGCCTGTCTGTGATACTGTCTCAAAGCTGCACAAAGCAGACTAAGACAACAAGGGATTTCTCAAAGTAACATGTTTTTAAAAAACAGGCAAAAATTTGGAGGGACAAACCAGTACAATCCAATTACTGAGATACATTTTGGCATATCCATAATGGGAGCCCTTTCTAGCATATAAAAAGAATGAACTATTGTTACAGGCAACAAGATGATTCACAAAAGCACTATCCTTTGTATATAAAGACATATGTGGTATGAATCAATGTACACAAAATCCTAAAAAAAAAAAAAAAAAAAAAAACCAAAACAACACAACGAAAGTTGGGTAACTAGCTACCAGATGGAACAATCAGCCTCAGAACAAAGAAATTTTGTGCATTAGGAAGAAATCTATCAGCCTATGCTTCCTGGATGAAGTCAGGTAGAGATTCCTTGCCTGTAGGAGATACATAAGACGCTTTCTAGATGCAGAAAGCTTCAAATAAGCTCTATATGCTCTTAAGTAGAATGGAGGAAAGTTCTATGTTTGAGTTTGAAAATATTTTAAGACATGCACACACACACACAAAATGACATAAAATCCTCACAATGTGATGGTTTTTCTAAATATTAATCCAATTTTATTACTTAAAGAGAATATATATAATTTAAATAGGCAATAAAATAAAAATGAGAGAAAGAGGTGCAAGCAGAAAAATAATATACATCTCTAACTGGCTGAGAGTTCAAAATGCAAACAAGATTTAAGACTATCAGAATACCAGGAGAATTTGGTTCTGAGTTCTAAGAATATAGACCTCTTTGTCCCTTGCAGTAATTTTTTTCGAGGCAGTGTTTACAAAAAAAACCCCCAAAAAACAAAAAACTCAAACACACACACCCAACAAAAACAAAAAAACCAAAAAAAAAAAAAAAAAAAAAAAAAACAAAAGTTTAGCTATATACTGAACATCTAAATTGTGAAAAAAACTTCTTCTGTAGTCTCACTGACTTCTGGCAACCAGCACTGGAGGTTTCCTCCTTCCTTTCAGAATAAAACAAATCAAGCAAGGAACCTTGACTGCAATCAGCAGCCAGGACTGAACTCAGGCCTCCAGGAATAGTCAAGAGAACAACATCATCTAGAGCCAAGAATCACATCTACTTCTTTTAGGGCTTATGGATTTGTCGTGAGGTTAGCATACAGAGACTGGAACTAACAAGCTAAAGTGCTATCATTTAAAAACATTTCAAATGATTACTACATTCTATTTTTAGGGATAGGGAGTGTGAATCAACAGTCAAGTGCTTGCCCTCAATGCAAAGTGCTCTGACCTGTATCCCGGCTCGTTAATAAATACTTAAATAAATGTCTGTTCATTCCAATAGGAGCAGACTGCTGTCAAAGTTGAGATTGCAAGAAATTTCATCAGCCCCACATGACCAATTGTATTCAAAGGGCTGGCTTTTTGAATATTAGAAAGTATTCCCAAGTCTACATGGCTAAATAATTTTGTGTTGTCTCCCAAAGAAATGAAAAGGCAGAAATCTTAATCTAGCAATAGCGTTAAGCCACTTTGCAAAACCAATTCCAAATGGAACGTAAGATGACGTTTACTTGGGCCTTTACTACATCTACGGGGTGTGTAGTAAAACAACCGGTCGCATGAGTCCGCAGCGTTCCTACGGCTTTCCGTAATTACTGCCTTCGACCACAAGCAAATGCAACTTCAGTTAAAATTCCAAGTGCTGACTTTGTTCCCTTTAACTCGACAACCCAAGTGGGGCAAGTGAATTCAGATCTTCTCTGAGAGGTGAAGAAGGGTTGGGAGGTTCCTGATGAGAACGGCAGACAGTTGGGTTTTAAGTTTCACTTCAGAAGCCGCTTGGAACCCTGGCAGAGTCGCACCCGAAAGAAAGCCTCGGTCTCCCCGCCAGGGCTCTCGTCCTGCCCCCCATACGCCCGGGACGGCGGGCCTCGGAAGACGGCACCCTGGGCGGACAGAGGCCGAGGCCACGCGGGGCTGGGCATCCCGCAAAGCAGGCCCGTCCCGGGGCGTGAGTCTCCCTCAGCGTGACCGCCACGGCACCTGCCCCGCACCCCCGGGCTGATGCAACCCGCGCAGGTCGGGAGCGCCCTTACCCAGCGGAGGGTTTCCGGCGTTCACCGTGAGGCACAGCGCCGCCATCTCCCAGGAGCTGCGGTCTACTCGTCAGGCTGTCTTCCCCGCGGCGAACGTACCACCGGGTTCAGAAGGAAGCGAAGAGATGCAACGTGTGCGCGCGACCGGAGGTACCGCAGCCTTGACTCCACCCCACAGGCCGCGACCGCTAGTGTCATTGCACACGCTCCTGACGTCATAAATGTGCGTCCGCCGAAGCAGTTTCGCCCCGCTCCACTTCACGCTTGAAGAGGTCAAGACAGGCTACTTTGTGCATCATCACAGCGCGCCCACGACGCTTAAGCCTTTCTTTGGTACCGGGCCCGCCGATGCTGACGTCTGGCAGACGCTAATGATCGTAATCACCGTGCGCCGGCTCCTCCTTCAACCTCACGCTCCAGTTGCCTCTTGGCAGCAGGTCAGGGTACACGTGGAGTGCCATTCCGTCCGCTGCTCAAAAGAAACAGACTTTAAGACACATCGTCAAGTGAGGAATGCAGGCGAACGATAGACTAGTCTGTTCTGGGGCAATAGCACATGCACAAAGTAGACGAGTTACACTGGGGATAGGAGAGCTTCAATTTCTTCGTTTTTCTCTAAAAGGAAATATTTTCAGAAATTATTTGGTGTGGTGCACGTCCAATCCCAGCATCTAGGAGGCAGGATGGAAATACAGACAGTTATGGGGACAAGGGGAGAAAAAGCTGTTCGCTGGACCTCATGCCCTTGAGAATCAAGAATTCCAGATGTTAATTTCTGTAGTGAAGCCTGCCAGTATTGACAATGTTTTTTGTTTATATCTATCTATATAGAGAGAAGCATCTTCGAATGAGAGGGTTAAAGTAATAATTCAGGCTCGAGGCCTACGCATATGTGAGCTTAAGGATTGTCTGTGAACTTCACAGTGCTGTTGTGTTTACAGTGAAAACAAGAGTACAGTTCAGGATCAGCCTATGACCAAATTCCTTAGTAACCTTTAAAAACAATAATGTCAGTGTTATTGCTATGACCATGAAGTGTGACTGGTGTGCTTCCTCTTTGGAGCACTTGTCATCTCCCCTGCTTAAAACTTTTTTTTTTATATCACATTGTAAACTCCAACTCTGACTCATTGGCTTCCTCTGAGGAGTTCTTCAGACTAGCAACAGCATTTACAGGCTATGTCACTTGATGATAACAGGACTAAGGTCATCTTTGGCCTTATACAGAGTTTGGGGCCTTGTCTCAAAGAACTTAAGAAAAGGAAGTTAAAGATTATAGAAAATGGCTGATGCTAGGAGTATATTCCAATATACTTAGCATACACGGAAACAAGGAAACAAACTCAGAAGAGTTTTTTGTGATCAGTAATCCTAGCACTTTGGTGTCTGAGGCAAAGGGGTTGCCAGGAGTTTGGCTTAAAGCCATCTTGAGTTACTCAGTAAACACTATTTTAAAGTTTTGTTTTGATTTAGTAAATAGAGTTCTTTGGATATTTCAGATCAATCCTCAGGATAGACAGAGAGATATAAAGATTCTGCCTCAGATGATCAAAGCAACAAATAATCATAGTAATAGTTAAAAGATTTACAAAGGGCTTCGGGAAATACTTCAGGACTGAGAGTGTTTAGTATCTCAAGAGTAAAACATTTGCAGAGCCTTGGCTAGAGTGCTCAGATGCAGAGCCAACAGCACACTGCTGCCCTAATTTGTCCTGTTTCGGGGTGTACGAAGTAAACATCTTTCAGTGGGTTTTTTAACCCAAATCTCTGTGATGCATGTGTTTGCTCAGGCCATTTTCCAAGGGTTAAAATTCAAGGCTCCGGAGTGATTTCAGAAGCAGAACATATCTACCCTTACTTTCCAGTAACCTCAGGAATGTGTCCATGTTTTCAGCTAACTGTAGGGTAGTTATTTCTTTGGGTCCCTGCCTCTGAACTTGCTACCAAAGATGGCTACATTTATATATAGCCATTCTGCAGAGTCGGCTAGGTACAAGTTACTACATGGAATGAAAGCAGGTATCAGCTAATGCACTTAGTACCATTTTATTCCTCTCTGACTTGATCCCCTGCCCCTGGTCATACTCTTCCATAGTTACCTTGGATTCCAGAAATGATAAAACCAATCTATAATCATCTTTATGACAAGGGACCAAACTACTCCCAAACACAAGTGAGCCTCAATTTGCCCCACCCATTCCTGTTGAGAGTTCAGCTTGGAGCAAAAGCAGTTATCAAATAGCCACAAGATTGTATCCCCCTGATGACAGTACTCTGGAAATTCCTCACAGAACCAGACTTGAGATCATGATCAGTCTAAACACTGGATGGACTTGGGTGGCCTACTTCATCAGCTGTTCACACCCCAGTCCCTCCATTCTTTCCCTGACCTACAAAACCTCAACATTCCTTGCAGCCCTCTAAAGACTTGAGAATTTCTGGCCAAAGTCAGAGACATATTTAAAAAAATTACAAAATTTTATAATTTTGGACTGGATTCCAGCACTAGACTGCAGTAGATCTGGCTGAAAGTGAAAGACAGAGAGAGAAGAAGAGAAGAAAGAGAGGGAGACTTGTACTAAAGTTTCCTGTCCAACGTTAAAGAAACCAGTTTATCTGACCTTAGAGATCAGAAGTGGCTAACTGCCAAATTTCCCTAACAGGCCAACGTGGATTTGTCTGATCCTGAAGTTGTAGATTTAATACTTAGGAAAAGACATTTGAAATAACCAGATGTTAACTTGTTACTTTTGTTTGTCTTGTTCATGCTGTCACCCTCACAAAGTGCTAGGATATCAGGATGTGGAACACATGCTTCCACATATAACCCAGGCTCACCTGGAATTTGAGATGCTGCCGACTCAGCCTCTGAGTGCTGTGAATACAGGCCGTGCTCAGCTTCATTTTAATTTTAAACTGTAAAGAAGTACTTAGCCCATCCCAACTTTATTTTACAACACTTCTCATATTCATTCTACTATAGCCATAGTGGCTTGTTTTGTGTTTTCTTTCTCTTAAGAGATGTGCCTGAAATTACCACGTGAAACCTTAGTATAAAGCGAGGCTGAACTCCTGTCTTGTTCTTTAGACATCACTAACTTAGGAAAGATATACTTCCTAGAGGAAACTCTCTTCTAGCCTTCCTCCTTCACTTGCTTCCGAATCAATTCATTCTACAGAACATAACATAATTTGAAATAGCTTGCAAAGAAACAGACTTCCGGTCAGTGCTATGCCCACTATTAAGAATGGATGGCATCTGTATCTATCTGTATGAAGTGGTTAACCTACAGTGACTGCTTCATTAATATTTGTTGGGCCCAAGTGCACATAGTCTTCTGGGGGGGGGGGACATGAAATGGTTGAGCATGGACATGGTATATAATCATGCAGGCCAAGGAAGATTCCAGGATATTAAGAGCTTCACATACCATTATTAGGAACCGCGAGATTATTCTAAAGCAAAAGCAAAGCCAAGCAGACTTTGAATATGGGAGGACTTGATTATTTTTTAAATTTATTTTTATGTGGATGAGTGTTTTTCCTGTATGTATGTCTGAGTGCCACATGTGTGCCTGGTACCTGCAGAAGCCAGAAGAGGGCATTTGATCCCCAGGAACTGGAGCTACACACAGCTGTGAACTGCCATGTCCTGCTTGGACTCAAACCCTAGTCCTCTAGAAACACAGCCAGTGCTCTTTGCCACTGAATCATTACTCCAACCCCCAGACTCGATTTTTAATAAAGCCTCTGGAGGGGATATGACAGATGGGTTATAGCTGACTTACACCCAGGCAGGGAGCAGTCAGGAAGTTACTGCTGTGACTTAAAGACACAATGATGGAGAAAAGGTGTCCAGGTAAAGGGAGAAGCATGAAAAATAGAGAGCCACCCCCCCCCCCCGCCAAGCAAGTATCTCTTTTGGATAAGTCTGGTTTTTATGCTAGAGCCTGTAGAAAATGGGCTGTGACACAAAAATGAGCCCCCTTTCCCCCAATCCTGGATCGGAAGGCCTGATGCATGCTAGGAAAATCACCACTGAGCTACAGCCCCAGACTATAAAACGTTTACAGCTGTTCTTAAAGGATTCTGGTTTGATTCCTAGAAACATCTATAACTCAGATTCCAGGGTGTCTTAGTTAAAAGTTCTGTTGCTGTGATAAAACACTATGGCCAAAAGCAACTTGGGTAGGTGGGGGTAGGCTTATTTCATCTCAGGCTTACAGGTAATAGTCCATCACTGAAGGGGAGTAGGAGCAGGAACTCAAGCAGGCACCTAGAGGCAGGAACCTGATGCAGAGGCCATGGAGGGATGCTGCTTACTGGCTTGCTCCTCAGGGCTTGCTCAGCCTGTTTTCTCATTGAACCCAGGACCACCATCTCAGGAGTGGCACATAACAGAAAGCTGGGCCCTCCCACATCAATCATCTGTCAAGAAAACTCACCGCAGGCCAATCTGGTGGGAGCATTTTCTCAATTGAGGATCCCTTTTCCAAAATGATTCTAGCTTCTGTAAAGTTAACATAAAACTAGGAAGCACATGGGAGAGAATCTCATACCTTCTTCTGGCTCCTGCAGGCACTAGATACACATACATGTGCACAGATATACATACAGGCAAAATACCAACAAACATAAAATTTTAAAAAGAGCACTTGCTCTTACCAAGGTTACCTCAGGCAGATAACCGACACATGTAACTCTAGCACCAGGGGCTCCAATACCCTCTTCAGGCCTCCAGGACAATGCCCCCACACATACAAATGACACATACATGTATAATTTAAAATTAAAAAAACTTTGAAACTTATGTTTATTTCTCTCTGTATAACCCTGGAGGTGTAAGAGGGCACCCAAGCTCCTGGAACTGAAGTTATAGGTGGATATGAATCATCTGATGTGTGCTGAGAAGTGAATTCCAGATCTCAGTAAGACCAGCAAGTATCCCTTATCACTGGGCCATTCCCACCGCTCCCAAATTGTTAAAAATTAAGTTTATTTTGCTCTTCATAAAATTGTATTCCAGCAAGAAAGCACATGAATGAAAGCAAGAAGCTAGATTGAAGCAGCGATGGCCAAGCATTGCCGAGTATCAGGACCAATGTGGTTCTGTCAAGTAAGAGTGGGAGCAAGACTGGGGCACTGTTTACAAACAACCTCGAGAGGGCTATAAAGCATCAAAATAGACCTTGAGAATAGATGTCTAGTTTGTCAGAGTTTTGTTGTATGTTTGAGACAGGTTCTTACAACGTAGCAAAAGTGGGCCTCAAGATCAGGATTCTCCTGCCTCAGCCTCTACAAATGATTACAAATGTGCACCACCATACTAAGCTTAGGGTTTGAGAGTTTTAATATAAATACATATTTTGTGTTGATTGTTAGTTGCAGACAGGATTTTAGTGTTGCCAAAGCTAGTCTCACAGAATCCTCAGCACCCTAAGTCAAGCATAAGCCACTGAGATTGGGTTGAGTTCTACATTAGCATGTCTGGGCAAAGACCTTATGTGAAGCCATTTGAAGGTATTAGATAATCTACTGAGAAAGTGGAGAGCCTGGAGTACAACTTCAGCCAACAGTGACATCTTAGAGAAGGAAGACAAGGAGAGAGCAAGATGACTGAGTGCAAGCAGCTAGAAGAGACAGGAAGAAAATCAGGAGGAGGGTTACAGGAGTTAAGAGAGGGAGTAGTCAAATCCATCAAAGCCACAGGCATGCCTTCCTGTTACTAGATCCTGACAGTCCTGTAAAAAAAGCCATGGATATAATCTCAGTGAGCCCTACAATACAGTGATTATCAAAGTCCCAAGAACAGCATAAAATTTATTTGCTTTTAATTTGTGTGTATGTATGCATGCCTGCCTAAGTTATGTGCACCATGTGTGCAGGTACTAGAAGGTATGTGGAATCAATTCCCTAGACCTGGAGTTACAGGAGATAGTGAACTGGGAAGCAAATCCAGATCTTCTCAAGAGCAACAGGGGCTCTTAATCGCTGACCCATCTTACCTAGCCCCTTCTCATTTTTTTCTTTAAAGAATAGTGTCTCCCGTATTTCTTAGGCTAGTCCTGAACTCTTCATCCTCCTATATCCACTTCCTAAGTTACTGCAATTATATAGACATATCCATATGCCCAAAGTAGCCTTTTTTTCTTTTTAAAGATTTATTTATTTTGTATGTGAGTAGACTGTCACTGTCTTCAGACACACCAGAATAAGACATCAGATCCTATGACAGATGGTTGTGAGCTACGATGTGGTTACTGGGAATTGAACTCAGGACCGTGGAAGAGTAGTCAGTGCTCTTAACCACTGAGCCATCTCTCCAGCCCCCAAAGAAGCCTTCTTAAAGCAAAATATATCGATAAATCAGAATTAGTGCATTGAAAATAAATTCTCAGTAGATTCTGTCATGCAGTTGTTTTGGGAGCTGTTGCTTTAATAATTAAACCCAGGGCTATAAACATTCCGAGTGTGCTTTCCACTTGCTTCATCCAAAGCCAGAAATTTTATTAAAGGAACAGAGACCAAAAATAAATAAAATAAACACACACACACACACACACACACACACACACACACGATATCAGACTAGGATAGTATATTAGGGTTTTTGTTAAAGATTGAACAGTTAGAGGTCTGGGAGAATCGGGGTCAAACAGGAACTCTGCATTCATGAGCACACAGTATGTGATTGCCTAAGAAGAACAAGATCACACCTGTTAGCATTCCAACTTGGCAGGTGAGGGGCTCATGAGCACCCACCACTATCTCAGGGGCTACTGACATTGATGGCTTCTGGGAGAGTAAGACTAGCTTTCTTTAAGGGTGCAACTTCTGCTAGGTTGACTACATTCCAGTGGCCACTTACAAGAGTACATGGGCAGCATAAACTGGACTTGTTAGTTATTTTAAGAAAAGGACAAGAGGTCGAGAAGTGGTGAGAGATGGGGGTGGATCTGGGAGAAGTTATAAGAGGAGTGTGAATGTGTTTGTGGGAGGGAGTAGTGATTATGATCAAAACGGACCTTTGCCTCAATGAAATACCAAAGATTAATGAACATTACACTTAAAGAAGACTCTTGTGTTGCTGTGACAAGTGCCAGAGGGAAGGATTTCAAAGGGGTTAGGGGCTACCAGGAGGGCTAGTGGACAGAGCAGCTCACCTTGAAGCAAACAGGCAGCAGAAACAGAACCCATGCCACTTGGCTTTCCCTGTCTCCTTTCATTCCATCCAGGCTTCAGCTTAGGGAATGGTACTGCCCACACTTCCAGCTGAGCTCATGCTTCCTGGAAACCCTGTTTCCTGATGTAGGTTGGGCTTCTCAGTCTATTGAAGGTGACAATCAAGCTAATAATACATTCTCTCAGGGGAAGGAATAAAGGCAATTACCCAACTTTCCAATAATAGCTTTTAATGACAAGAGAATAAATTAATCCTCACAGTACTTATAATTTTGAAATACTTTTGAAAAAAAATCTGATATATAATATGAAGAGATATGACTAAGTATCTTAGAGAAACTTTTCCAATAAATTTATCAACACAAATACTATCATTATATGCATTCTCATTTGGAATCAGAAATTTTAAAAATTACTGTGAAAAAAAAAAAAAACCTTAAATTCTGGAGTAACTTAAGATTCTGTGCCCTGAAGAAATCTGGTTTATCAGCAGGAATGTTGATTATTCAAATGACCTGGACAGTCACTTGGAACTAACCCCTTTTCTTTGATTCACTTAAAAACAGTAACTTTTGAACCAGGAGAGGTGGGGCAAGCCTTTAATCTCTGCACTCCGGAGGCAGAAGCAGAGGAATCGTTGAGTTCAAGGCCAACTTTGTCTACAAGTAAATTCCAGGACAGTCAGGGCTGCACAGAGAAACCTGGTCTCAAAAACAAAACAAACAAACAAACAAACAAAAAACCAAAAAACAAAACAAAAAAAACAAACCAAACCAAAAAAAAAAAAAAAAAAACCCAACCAAACAAACAAACAAAAACCCCCACCAAACAACAAATGTTTTCCTTCTTAGTTTCTGGGCTGTGACTTGCTATGTAATGGAGGCTAGTCCCGAGGCCCTGGGCTCAAGCAATCCTCCTAGCTCAACCACTGTAATAGCTATGACTACCGTAAGTGCCACCACACCTGGCTAATTTATTTTTAGGCAGGAGAAATGACAATCGTATTATATACCTAAGTCTTGAGAGTATTAGACAATATGAAGACAATTCTTTAATTCCATCTTCTATACTTTTTTTTCTCATGAAAAAAATGAAATTTTATTATATAAGTGCATATTTTAAATTGTGGATTTAATCCATCTTCTACTAATAAATCATTGATCAATGATGAATGTAGGCGGAGCTCTAATTGTTCCATCAATTAATAAGTTCTAAAATGTTCCTTTGAATGGTGGCCCCTGGGTGGGTGAGCCCTTCAGGGAATGAGTGCACTTTTGACAGACTCTGGAACGCAGCTTGCATAGTACTCATAGTTCCGCAGTGCGGCCAGGACTCCTGCAGAGTTCATGTGCTTCACCTCCTTGTCATACTGCAGGGCATTCCCGTGGATGTCTGTCAGCTTCCCTGCATAAGAACACACAAAGTCAGTGGACAGTTGAAGCAGGATGTTTCAAGGGTTTTTCTTTGGGGGACAGGATGGGAGAAAACTGAACCCCAGGGTTCACACTAAGTATATGTTTTACTACTGAACTATGTCCTAAGCCAATCAAACTATTCTTAAAGGAGTTTGGACCCTAAAGGGGATTGAACCTATTTTGTGAATACCAGGCAAGCACTCTACCATGGAGCTATGTCCCTAGCACCTCCCCCCCTTTTATGAGACAAAGTCTAAGTCATCCAGGCTTGACTTCATTTTTAAAATAAAATCTCAATATACACTGTATAGCCCTGGAACTTACTAGGTAGGCTACTCCTGAACTTGCAGTGATCTTGCCTGTACCTCAGGAGTTCTAGGATCACAGGCCTATTCCACCTCAATATCCTCCAGTCTTTGCAACTAGAGACTGAAGCTGGCCTCTGGTATACTAAATGTGAGCTCTACCACTGAGCCCTATGCTCTCAAGTCTCTATGTCTTTCTTAATATTTTTTTTTAATTTGTTTATTACTGGTGCTGGTGGAGCATGCCTTTAGTCCCAGCACTTGGAAGACAAAGGCAGGAAGATCTGTAAGTTCAAGGCCAGGCTGGTCTACAGAGTGAGTTCCAAGAGAGCTAAGACTACACAAAGAAATCCTGTCTTTAAAAAACAAAATAAACCAACCAGCCAAACAAAACCTAAAAAACAAACAAACAAACAAAAAGATTAATTTGAGTTAGAGTTAGGGAAAAAAATGAAGATTTCTTTTATAGGGTTTTGCCTGCATGTGTGTATTGTGGACCACAAGAGTGCCTAGGGCCCTTAGAAGTCAGATGAGGGCACCAGATCCATCGGCACTGGAATTAATCATGCCTATTAAAGACAAATAGCAAAAACAACAAAAGTTAAAATAACTATATAAATATGGAAATCTACTCTTCCCAAACAATATAAACTAAAGAAAATTAAGTTAGTTGGAAATACTCCTTGCTGAGGTAAGAACAATGGGTTTGGACAGGATCACAGCGAGGCTTCCCTCCAACATTTGCACTCTAGGAGTCTAGGTAAAGAATGTTAATTGAGGGCTGAAGAGATGGTTCAGCAATTAAACACATTCATGGGCTACTCTCTCCAAGCATGTGGGTTTGATTCTTAGTAACCACATGGAGGTTACAACTGTCTGTGACTCCAGTTCTAGGTAAGCTGACACCTCTTCTAGCCAAGAGCACCAGAAATGCATGTGGCACACATCTATGTAAGTATGTCTATGTGTATAGGCATACATGCCAAAGAAACACCCATACACATAAAATAACAAAAGATAGTGCTGGAATCATGTCTGTGTATAGCACAAAACCACAGTTGCCCAAGACCTCCCAGACTCACCTCCCACAGCATGTAAGATGACTTCTGGGGCACACGTATCCCATTTCTTACATCCAGGACTTGCAAATACATAAGCAGAGGCTTTGCCTTCAATCAGCTGGATAATCTGTAAGGTTAAAATATCAATTATTCCCCACCATGTAATGGCTGAGCTGCCTGAAAAACTAATCATGCCTATAAAAGACATTTCATCAATTCCTGTCAGACTTAGATTAAAGCCCTAAACAGGTTGAATGATACCAGTATTATAAAGAAATAGGGCTAGAGATAGCTCAGTGGTCAAGAGCACTGACTGCTCTTCTAGAGGTCATGAGTTCAACTCCCAAGAAACACATGGTGGCTCACAACTATCTGTAATGGGATCTGATGCCCTCTTCTGGTGTGTCTGAAGATAGCAAGTTTATTCATACATAAAATAAATAAATAAATCTTAAAAAAGAAACAGAAATTAAACAGGTGCTTATGCATGGAAATATAATCAAATAAGCCACAGTCCATAGCCCAAAAGAGATCAAACTTTCTTATCCACATGGGTTTTCTTAAGGATATTAATAGTCACTGTTGGACAAGTACTTCTTTTAAATTTCTAAAAAAAACTGGCCAATACTTAGTAATAGAGAAATATTCAACAGCACCACAGTGGACAGGTCCAGCAGCTGGGTGGCACTGACCAGTCCAACAACTCCTTATCTGCTGCTCCTTCCCACACTCAATTATGAATCATTACTATTGATTGGTATTATATGGTTTGAGACAGAGGCTCCTGTAGCCCTAGCTGTGCCTCAAACTTGATTTTCAGCCAGGGATAACCTAGAGTTCCTGTGCCTTCTGTCTCTATCTCTCCAGTGTTAGGGCTGCAAGCATGTAGCACCACACTTGGCTGATGTTTCCATCTAACTGCCTCACTGGTATCTGTGAAGAACTGGACCACTTTAGAGGAGACACAGTAGTACTCTGTGGGATGATGACAAGTCCCAACTGGCCACTTAGGGAGGCAAAAAGGGAAAGATTAGGATTATGTAAGCAGGTAGGGCAAGGTTGATGGGGTACAGGGAAGGAAGGAGACTCAGTATTTGGCTGGTACAATTATGAAAATGGAGGTGTCACTCAAGTAGGGTGCAATTGTGGGGTGAAAGTGGAAGGGTGATGAGCTCTATCTGGGCATGATGAGTTTGAGGGGCTGGGTGGTATCACCAGGGTGGCATCAAGACACCAGGGTGCAGTGAGAGATTAAGGGTACAGTAGGTCAAATTGTGTTCCATTTCACGATATTCTGAGGAGGCTAGAAGCCTGGCTGAAAGAATGGGGGAGGAGCAGAAAGGACAGAGGCAGGCCCATGCTCAGTCTTTAGAAAGAATCCAGGAGTGCTCTGGGGAGCTAAGCTCCTTGACAAGCAACATGGTGTTATCTAAT
This sequence comes from Micromys minutus, assembly GCF_963924665.1. Lineage (NCBI taxonomy): Eukaryota > Metazoa > Chordata > Mammalia > Rodentia > Muridae > Micromys > Micromys minutus. Next base: position 58,513,526 of record NC_137969.1, read on the forward strand.
AAGAAAGAGACCGAACTTTAAACTCTTCCTTTTTCTCCCCATGTTGGGTTCTAACCCAGTGTCTTGTTCCTGCTGAGTTCATGTTGTACAACTGAGACATAACTTCAATCCCTTACCTTACATTTCTGTAATTTTAAACGTGGTATCAGCGGCAAACTATGTAATACTTAGCCTCTTTTCCACTTTTATTTTACTTCCTTTGTGTGTGTGCTAGAAATTGAACTCAGGGACTCACACCTGCTAGGTAAGTACCCTGCCACAAAACTTTGTTCCCAGCCCTCCCTGTAGTTTTCATTTGAGACAGTCTCACTAAGTTGCCCAGGCAGGCTCTAACCTTTGACCGTCCTGCTTTGGCTTCCTGCGGAGCTGTGGTGACAGGCCTGTACTACCAGGCTCAGTTCACTTCACAGTTTTATATGCTCAGCATTTCATTCAATGACAGTATACTTCAGAGCCAATGGCACATCTTCACTGTACCTTGTTTCCTGCTCCTCCCACTCGCAGCACGTTGTCAGGGTTCATGGCTGAAATGCAGTCTGTGACCAGCTTGTTGCTATGGGATCTCGTGGTTGTGATAATGTGCTTCCCAGCAGGTGCTTCTTTCAGCTGAAACCCAAAAGCACCCAAACCCAGAACTCCCCAGATGGTCCTGCCCAGCACAGCGTCAGGTCCCGCCTGTGTGAGATGACAATAAGGCTCACTGTCACTGGGAAAGATGTCAGCCACAAAGGGAACAGACAGCCAGCTATACTTAGTTGAAGTTACCAAGTTTGCAATATAGGACACATTTTTTAGTTTCAAAAGTTAAAAAAACACACAACTGTATAAAATATAAGGGAAGGAAATAAATAATTTGTCCTGACAATACTTTGATTTTCCTCATTACTACATTGGTCAACAGTTTCAAAGAAATCTTCAGGAAAGTGACCTTCATAATTTGATTGCTGTTTCTTTTGGAATCATCCACTGATCTGTTAAACTGAAAATGCACCCTTCTAAAAGATACCAAGTTCCAGGAAGTGGAAGTATGTACTGATCCCTACTTTCACTAGTCCAGGGACAATAGGAACAGTGTTGTCTAAGGGAGGTTGCATTTTGCTCAAGGCCACAGAGAGTGGAGATGGAGCTAAGGTTTAGTGATAACTGCTCTGATAGAACAGCAATGACAATACAATCTTAGACTCTGTTCTCTTCTGTGGAGCTCAAAGACCTTTCAACTACATTGCTAAATACATGTAAAACTGATGCTAACATAACAAACTCAACCCAGTATCATCTTAGCCTGTGGTGTACAGTGAGGACAGGCTTGGGACTCACTGGACATGGATGTGTTAGAACCACACTAAGTTCTAAGTTCAATATGCATGCATTAGTTCATCTGATCCTCAAAGCAACCCCAGAAGCAATTACTATTATTGTTAAGAATTATTGTTAAAAATACTATAATTGTTAATAAACTGACTGAGAGCCTAGAAAGCTCCCGTCAAAGTCCAGCCATTTGTTCTGCTTTATTTCTGGAGTCACGGTCTCACTATGCAGCCACGGCTGACCTGGAACCACGTAGATCAGGCTGGCCTCAAAAAGACTTATTTTTAATTTATGTGTATGAGTGTTTGACTACATGTACTTTTGTGCAACATCTGTGTCTCTAACTCGAGTTCCAGATGGTTGTAAGCAGCCATGTGGTGCTGGTAACCCAACCTAGGTCCTCTGCAAGAGTGGCAATGTGTTCCCAACTGCTGAGCCATCTCTGCAGTTCGGAAAAGCTGTTCTGCTCTTGCCCTGCATTGTTTTTGAGATGAGGGTCTCACTGCACTGCCCTGGAAGGCTGTGCATAATTCTCTCACCCCCATCTCTCAAGTCGGTGGGCACAGGTTAATGCCGCTGTGTCAAAGCAGACATGGGGCACCGAGCTGACTTGTTCAAATGTTTTCAAAGTCACCACTCCTTTGTCCTAGGAAAGTACACTGGTGCTTGCAGGGTGAAATAGACTTATGCTACAGTCTGTATGCCCTGGGAAACAGAGTCTGGGGCAGGGGGATGGTTGGCAAGGAAGGTGTGGGATCAGCATCTATAGAAGGCAACATGTGGGCAGAGGGGACATGGGCTGCAGTGAGCTAAGTGACAGCTCCTGCTGTGACTGTGAGGACACTAGAGCTTAGGCAGCTCCTTGTGTGGCCCCATGCGAGATGGAAATGTCAGGCCTTTATACACCTGCACTCTCTAGTTCTGGGAAACAGACAGGTGGAAAGGCTCTTCCCAGGGGAGGCATTCTCTGAGCAGGAACTACTGACTGTTCCTCCTGCCATGGTGAGTGCTTCCTCCACTTCCTGCAGACTACACTGTAGACCTAGAGTCTGGAAAGTACCCATGGGGTGCATGTAGCTCTAGATGCTCAAGAGGCTTTAGTTCAACATGCAGGAGGTAAAAGCAGGAGAATTCTGAATGGAGGACAGCCTGGGTGGGAAGGACAGTGCTGAGCCCCCCACCCCACAGCCCTTTTTACATTTACTCTCTGACTGTGTCACTCAGTTGCTGGCTGGTCTTGAGCTCATTCTGTTGCCCTGGACTCACTCCCCTGAATTTACAATGCTCTGGCCCAAGCTTCTTGATTATAGCCTATATCAGCAGGTCACTTAGTATCCTTTTCTTTAATATGTACAGCTACGTGGTGAGAATTATAGGAGCTGACACCTGTGAGTCCCAGTGAGCTGATAAACTTCACTATGTCGATGACTATACACTGTCAGTCTTAGCCACCAGCAGCAGCCAACCTTCTGCATTGCAACACACGTTAAGGCACACCGAGGGCAAAGAGGGCGAGAGAATGCAGACTAGATGGAGAAGAGGCCCAGAGCAGGAGGAAATGAGCTGGTTCCCAGGACAGACGGGGGGGAGGGGGGGGGAGTGCCTGCCTCTTTCGTCCCTAGACCTGGAACCAGCCCTAGCTGTGTCTCACCTTTGCTTCATTCCTGTGTTCCCTGAGCTTCTCCTTTTCATTGCTCTGTGGAAAATGAATACAAGTTTTCTAGTCTCAGACATAAGGGATGAACATCACTAACAATTCCTAAGTACTTACATCGCTAGTTTAGATGAAAGGGGCCATGCAAACCTTTTCCCTAATAGTTAAATGCCCTTCTTTTAAGGACGATTGTTAAATTACAAATGGCACCCAAGTGTATTACTGTGCAGGCAGCAGAGCCACACTGTAAGGAGACTCACCTACAATGCAGAGCCACTGTGGGAAACCTCAAGAAATAAATCAAATTCCTAATCATATAAGCAGCAGGTAACTTAATAACTATGAATCGGGTAATCAGAAGTGATAGCCTCACTCTGCTGAGTCTGTCTTCCACAGTTCATCAGCTTCCACACTGATGTGAAAACTAAATACTTTACTTCAAATGTTATTTTATGTATATGAGTACACTGTAGCTGTCTTCAGACACACCAGAAGAGGGCATCAGATCCCATCACAGATGGTTGTGAGCCACCATGTGGTTGATGGGAATTGAAGTCAGGACCTCTTTTAGAGCAGTCAGTGCTCTTAACTGCTGAGCCATCTCTCTAGCCCCCAATGATTTCTTTGAAAATCAATGATATATTATTGCTCTGAAATTTCACTAATCGCTTGTTTATAAAGGAGACAGTGTCTCTGAAGCACAGCAGAAAGCCAGAGCAGGTTGGAAGAAGCACAGGAAGAAGGGGCAACAAGCATTGCTAGCTGGCTGACTGGACTGACTGCTTCAGCACTGCACGGTGTTTCCTGGAAGGCAACATGGCTAACAGCTCCTCTTTGGTGACATGGTTTGCTTCTTCAAATGTGCTTCAAGAACTTCCTGTAACACAGGTGTCTTGATGACTATGATAATCAAGAACCAGATGGGGAATTTCAGAACTACTGTAATTATAAATATATAACAGTTCAGTACATAGACTATTTACCCATATCTACATTCCTGGTTCCAATACCTTCAGAAAGTTCTAGTTTAATAGGTGAATAGCAGCCTGGGAATCTGTACCCTGATAAGTCCGTCCCCAAGTGGCTGCTTGTGCAAATGGGCCAGATGACAACTGGCCTGGATGGCATCTGGCCTCATTAGACCCTGTAACTATGTCTCTAACACTCTTGTGTCATGGGTGGCAATACCTGGTAGTTGTAATATGGCTGGTTAATGATGCCTGCAATGGCCTTTCCTTCATAAGCAATCCCAATGAGAACTGTTACATTGTCAAGAAGACCTATGAAGGAGAAAATTAAGTAAGTCACTCTCCCAGGTTATGGTTTAAACCAGTACATCAAACAACAGCTGCTAGCCTCCTCCTCCTCCTCATCATCATCATTATATATTTTTTTGTTTTTCCAGGCAGTTTCCCTGGGTAGCCCTGGTTGTCCTGTAACTTGCTCTGTAAACCAGGCTGACCTGACTTCTAGTCTGTTTTGAAGGAAAGGTAAGGGGCTTGCAATGATTCACCCATGGACAACTATACTCAAGGCAAGCGCACAAGCTCTAAGAAAACTGGCACAGAGAGAAGTGGGAATTATGGCCACTAAATTAAATCGATAACCACGACCACACTCTTCTTAGTAGTTTGCAAACCCATTAAAGCCACTGTGGCAAAGCCGTTACTAGACTCCTCTGCTCCTTCTGTCCCATCCAGTGTGCTCTGACCTGCAGGACCAGACCAGACTACTACTACTGACTTTCCCTAGACTTACTTTCCAACCGTAGGACTAGAGATCATCACATAGCACTGGATCACCCAGTAGTGATTTGTGACTTGTGACAGAGGTGATCTGTAACATGCAGGACTCCCCTTACCCAATCCAGCGGTTAATCAAAGCTCTATGATAGATTTCCTGTTTCTCAATGGGCTTCAACACACACACACACACACACACACACACACACACACACACACACACACACACACACAATCTCTATCACTTTACCCTCTCCAAGGGCTGAGAACATTCTCTCTGGCAGTTATTAGAAAGCTCCATGAAGCTTGGGACGGATAGAAGATGCTATGGGGGTCTTTCTGGCCTCACACTGCTCCTTTATCTCAGGCTGACCTGGAACTCACTATAAAGGCCAGGCGGACCTCACAGTCTTCCTGCCTCAGCCTCACAAGTTCTTGGTGCAGATCTTTAATTCAAAACTACAATTCTAGTCCAGCTCTGAGACTGAGGTTCTTCTAACTCTTGTTTTGCCTTGCCTAACAAAGGTCTTGCTCTAACCCAGGCTGACCCAGGACTTACCATGAACATTACTCAAGATGGCCTCAAACTCATCAGTGTACTGAGATTACAGGTGTGAGCTATCACACAGCTCCTCCTGACTTCTATGCCTCTGGATTTAATCTGAGGCTTTCTGGTTTTCCTGAGCCCTGCAACCTCAGGTGAGAGGATGCTGTGGAACCAGGGTGTGGTGGAGCATTGACCTAGCCCAGTAAGCGGAGGTTTAGCACAATCCCGCAGGGAAGAAAGTTTACAAGGATGATTTTTCCCCCATGAGAGGACCTCAGAACTGGAGCTGGTACAGTATGTAGGTGGTATCTTAAGATGAACTCTTTTAGTTACGACGCATGTGTAACAACAGACAGAACACAACAGCGACTTTTCATGTGACACAGGAGCAGCACATCTGTGTGTCACAGCCTTGCCTCAGTGTAGTAGGTGAGGATGAGAGACACTGACCTTCAGTGTATTCCTTGGTACCATCTAAGGGGTCAACCCAAACCACAAGCTGCAAAACAAAAGCGGGGGAAGGAAGAGGAAATGTGCATATTAAGTATGTAAAATTCAGAGAGATCTAGATAGATTAAAAACACCAGTTTTAAGGTGTTTCAACACATTATTATGCAAGGCTTAAGCCAATACTGTCAGCTCTGTAACTGTCAAAAAAGCTTCATAATCATGGAGAAAGTCCTTTTAAGGTAAACAAAAGACTGACTTAAGGATCCTTCCAAGTCTTACAACGCTTATCTGATAAATGTGCACCACAAGCTATAACTTAAACACTAAGCACAGTCATGATCTAACTTAGCTCTAGATGGTACTACAGGGGCAAAGCATTGAGAATAGTTTAAACAATGTAAAGTTGTTACTCATTTATATGTAAATATGTAAGTGTAGGTGTGTGTGTGTGTGTGTGTGTGTGTGTGTGTGTGTGTGTGTGTGTGTGCAAGACAGGATCTCTCTATATAACCCTGACTGTCCTGGAACTTACTCACTACACAGGCCTCAAACGCACAGACCCACCTGCCTCTGCCTCTCAAGTGTAGGACTATAGGTACGTGCCACCATGCTTGGCCTGTAAACTCAAATTAAAACATAAATAAAAGGCTTGGTCACCTTGGACACAAGTCACAGTAACCTAGAAAAATGGAATGGCTTATAAATTGGATGCTAGACTAGAGGAGAAATCCCTCCGGCTTAGGACGTCATGATTCAGAATCTCCTCCCATGCCCTCTCAGTACAGTGGGTGGCTTCTGGTGTCACCTTGTTATCCTTCTGTCCTTCTTCCCAAAGAACAGAATCTATCTCTCACAGTAATTATTCTGTAAGAGCAATGCTGAGTAATTGAAAACCAGGATCCCTGGAGCTGGAGGAACAGGCAGCTGTTAGCCACCCAGTGTGCTTGCTGAGAGCTGAGCACGGATCCTCAGCAGCAGCAGCCAGAGCTCTTAACTGCCAACCCACTCTCCAGCCTAAATGAGTATCTACGGTTTTCAGAAATGACCAGCCCCACCTCCCACACGATGCTTTCTTATCAAATCTACCTAACAGTGAAGACTCTTGTTAAAACTACTTTTAATACGGTTTCAGGGGGCTAGAGGGATGGCTCAGCAATTAAGAGCACTGACTGCTCTTCCAAAGGTCCTGAGTTCAAATCCCAGCAACCACATCGTGGCTCACAACCATCTGTAATGAGATCTGATGCCCTCTTCTGGCGTGTCTGAAGACAGCTACTTGTATTGAATGAATGAATGAATAAATAAATAAATCTAAAAAAAAAAGGTTTCAGAAGACAGAGATCTACAGAAGACAGTGAGCTGAGGGTTGGTCACACATCCATGTGGTCCTTGCTGCTCCTGCTGGCTCTGTCAGACTCGGTGACTGGCTGCCCTATTTTGTAAGCATATTGTACTGGCTGGTTCTGTGTCAACTTGACACAAGCTGGAGTTATCACAGAGAAAGCCTCAGTTGAGGAAATGCCCCCAGGAGATCCAGCTGTAAGGCATTTTCTCAACTAGTGATCAAGGGGGGAGGGCCCATCCCATTGTGGGTGGTGCCATCTGTGGGCTGGTAGACCTGGGTTCTATAAGAAAGCAGACTGAGCAAGCCAGGAGAAGCAAGCCAGTAAGTAACATCCCTCCATGGCCTCTGCATCAGCTCCTGCTTCCTGACCTGCTTGAGTTCCAGTCCTAACTTCCTTTGGTGATGAACAGCAATGTGGAAGTGTAAGCTGTTGTGTAGGAATAGAAACCCTGACTAAGACACACATATGTTCCATCTAATGGCTAGACTGTAAGCCTTCCCAGTGGCAGCAGCCACAGACTGAGGGCAAACACATGCAGATGGACCTTACGTCTTCCTCCTTGATCCCACTGTACTGTGATGGGCATGGCTGCTTCAGGATCTCCTCCCATTGCCCGTCTTCAATCAGGTCTTGATCCACTTCCCCAGGAGGCAGGTCCTGGAGCAGAGACAAAGTGACACCACTGAAGCTGTCTGTCCCCACAATGCGTTGTGTCCCTAGCAGGATGTGCAGCAACTGGGTGCCCAGCCGCTTGTTTAGAGCTTTTATGGTAAACCTAGTGTAAGACCAGCAGAAGCTGGAGTAGGTAAAGTGAGCACCTAGGATTCACCCAGGAGCCTCCATCCTGAGTTTTAAGTGTGGCCACCAGAAATGGCCTCCTCACAGAAAGTCTCATAGTTGTGATGGCAGCCTCACAGCTCAGGTCCTGGCTACATTTAAACCCTGATTCAGGAGCATCGAGAAGGAACCCTGGTCCTTGTTGGCCTAAAATTGTAAATAAATGCATTTCCCTGCATATATTTCTGTTTCCCCGGTTTCCTCTGGAATGCTGGGAGGCTGGGGCAGTATGAACCTGGGCACTGAGTTACACAAGGGGCCTGGGATGCAGCTCAGTGGTCAGTGGTTACCCAGCAAACACAAGACTCTGCTATGATCTCCAGCACCACAGAGGGCAATGTGAGTGCAGAGAAAAAAGCACATAAAACCAAAAACAAAACCCTTTCATTGGGCCCAGTGTACCAGTAATCCCAGCTCTTGGTTGGATGAAGCAAGAAAATTCCAAGGCCAGCCTGGGCTAAATAATGAGACCTTGCCAAACAAACACCAACATTAAACTAGAAATGAGACAGGGCCATCAGTATGGTGTTTGAGTCTTAGCTAGAACACTAAGAAAAGATGGAAAAGGAATATAGCTAGAGAAGGAAGAAGCTGGCATGTTCTTATCTACTGAGAATATAATGCTCTGCATGGGAGACCAAGTCTCCAGCAGAAAGCTCCTAGAATTACTAATATGTTCTGCAGTGTCTGGATAACAAACATGACATGCTCTTTTATACCAACGGCAAACTAGCTGAAGAAGAAATCAGAGATACAACCACATTTATAGTAGCCTCAATAAACAAAGTACCTCAGAGAAAACCCAAGCAGGGGGTTAAAAACCTCTTCAGTGAAAACTTTAAAATCAGAGAAAACCCCAGGCCCAGTGGCACAAGCCTTAAACCCCAGCACTCAGGAGGCCGAGGCAGGCAGACCTCTGTGAGTTTGAGGCCAGCCTGGTCTACACACTGAGTTCCTGGCCAGCCAAGACTACATAGTGAGGCCTTGTCTTAAAAGACAAAAAACTCTAGGGAAAGAAATCAAGGCAGAAACTATAGATGAAAGGTCTCCCTGCCTGTGGAGCGGTACAATGATTGAAGCAAAACACACAAGGCCCAGACAGCCAAAGCGACAAAGGCGCCACCGTATCTGGTCTCAGTTATACTATAGAACCAGGGAAGCAGAGGGCGTGGCACTGCACAGGTCAGTGTGACAGAATGGAACCCCCAGACTAACGTCAAACAATTACAGCTTCCCGAATTTTCAGAAAGACACCAAAAATACACACAGGAAGAAAGAGCAGCGTCAAAACTGGTGCTGGGAAAATTGGATGTCTATGTGTAAGAGTGAGACTTGACTCTTCTCTCTTGGCTTCAACAAGAATCTGAGCTAGAAAGCTGGCCAAGGAGGTAAGAGCAATGGCTGCTCTTCCAGAGGATCCAGGCTCACTCCCCAGCACCCATCACAGCTGTAATTCCAGTTCCCAGCGACATGATGCCCTCTTCTGGCCAGGCTGACATGTGAAGCAGAGATACCCAGGCAAGCAAAACACCCGTCCACATGCACAGATCATCAGACACAGACACAGAAACACACACTCACAAATAAATAATACTAACTTAAACATGTGCATGCCTCTAATCCCAGCACCTGGGAGGTAAAAGTAACTGGCTCTCTGTGAGCTTTGTGGTAACTCCAGTCTACACAGCCTGGGATACATAGAGACCCAGTGTCAACAAATAACAGCAAACATGGGCTATAGAACAGAACAGAGGATTCTCAAAAGTAATAGGAATGAAAGTAAACATTTTAAAAAGTGTTCAACATCCCTAGCACAAAGGAAAATACAAATAAAGGCTGTTTTGAGATTTTATCTTGTCCTGTCAGAATGGACATATCCTTAAGAAACCAAAAGACAGTTAATGCTGGTGACGATGTGGAAAAAGAGCAACTTATTCATTGTTGGTGGGAAGCCAGTGCAGTCAATATGGAAACTGGTGTGTAGATTCCTTAAAACACTAAGAACTGAACTACCGTAGCCCAACCGTCGCGGCACATGGCTCAGCCATTGCAGTCTTACACATGCCCAGAGGTCTGACATCTCACTGTTGGGAACTAACTTATCTGTTTATTGTCATTTTATTCACAATAGCTAGGATGCTTTTTTTTTTTTTTTTTTAGTTGTAAGGGAGATACCTAGAAACTGTTCCCCTTTGAAATTATGGTTCATTAAAACCTCCAAATGCTATGTGTGGTAACTTCTTACATGTTGGTCAAGGAGGTACTAGTGGCCCCTAAAACAATATAGGCACTTGTCCTTTTTCTTGGTTGCCCACTAGCATTAGATGATTAGACCTTACTAATGACACCACACACGTTGGTTGCATGAGACAGAGAAATCAGACTTGGACACATTCTCCCTGATGGCTACTTTCAAAGTGCTAGAAGGTGCCCTACAGGGTGGTGGGGAAGAAAATATCGCCCATCTGTGCACCTGACAAATGACAGTACCATCTGTCAGGCAAGCTGTGCCCACTGGTACAACAGTGGCATCGATGTTAGTGGGGATAACTACCTGCTCTTGATGGAATTTGAGGTCTACTCCACCACGGGAACCCATGCTTAGTACTTTAAAAGCACTCCATGTCTGGAAACCCACTCAATGTATAAAAAGGGATGTCATGAATTCTATCTGGAAATTAAATTCTACGGCTTTACTAAATTCACAGTGTCAAACAGCTTTCTAAATATACATGTTTATTCCCATAGTGAGTTCCCACTCTTGGTCTTAACCAGAGAAGATTCTCTTCCTAGTGATGAAGGGAGAGATGTATGACCAAAGTTAGAGTTGACTGGTCATCCTGGTCATCTCTAAATAAGACATTTATACCAGCCCCTCTAAGATTCACCAGGCTCCATAGGAGAGGGGGCAGAAAGCTGCCAAGAGTCGGAAAATGGGGCAAAGGGTTGCAAAATGTCATCACTGGGTTAAGAGCTGGTGCAATCATGAACTCTCAACAACCACAGACTACTGCACTGGATCTGAAAAAAAAAAAAAAAATGAGTCCACCAACAGTTAGGCAGAGATGGAAGAGGGATTCAGAAGAGCCCTCTCCTTCACTGTAGAACTGTTTCCTCCAGACTGATTCAGGGAAAGGGGAAGCCATTGCTTTCACTTGTGTACCACTGATGACTAATGAATGGCCCCAATGAAATGGTCACACAGATTATCCTGGTTAAACTAAATGGGAAGGAAAAAAAGAAATGTCATGAATTTGGGAAAGGGACAGGGGTAGGGTTGGATAGGAAGGGACAGGGGTAGGGTTGGTGGGTAATCAAATGTGATGCTTCAAATATAACTGTTGATGCAAAGGCTCAAACTCAGGGCCTTACATATGTGAGCCACATGATCTTATTACTGAGACATCTCCCACCTACAGCCTAACACAGAGTAGGCAATGTTCTACCATTAAGGCTATGGTATGGTTTTAAAGCTGCATGTTCATTACAATGACCATGTCTCCCATCATTAGGAATGGAGACTTAGTCTGTAAGTGGACCAAAATATTATAAAGTCAGATTGCTTTCTCTAAGGAACACGATCACTTTGTGTTCAAACACTAGCACCAATGCTAAGACTAACCACAACATATAACTCAATGGCAGGTTGGTTATGACTCTACACGGCATGGCGCCTCTCACCTCTTCCCCTATAATTGTCAGCTTCGGGAATTTCCGTGCCAGGGAAGAGCATATGCTCATCTGGACCAAACGGTCTGCTTTGGTCTGCAGGTCAGTGGCTGAGGTCTGTAAAAAAGAACACAAATCTCAATAGAAGTACAGTTAGGGATGATTAGCCTCCCGACTCCCAAGTGTAGCGTAGCCATATAATTTACACTGTATTTCCGTATTTTAGACTCACAGAGCTTAACCCTAAATGAATCGATGAGTGATGTCCCCTGCTGCTTCCCAGAGAATTAACAGCAATTGGGACTGAGAAGTGAACCTGGAAGCTTTTGCATGCCTGTGATATCAGGGACATGGAAGGCTGAGGCAGGAGGACTGCCAGGAATCTGAGATCAGCTTGCACTACAGTGTGAAACTGTATATCAATAAACAAGGTTTAGAAACAGGGTGTGTGTGTGCTGATGGAGGTCAAACACGTACCTGACTCATACTGAGCAGGCACACCACTGAACTACATGCCCAGCTCCACAACAGTTCAAGTTTGCAGAGGTGCCTTTAAATTATTTGGAAAATTTTCTTCTTTGATTGAGAAATTCTTTATATAAGTTCTAGACACCAATCTGCTTTAAATGGGCTGAAAGACAGGAAACACCAGTGTGGTGCCATATACTTTTTATAACCCCATACTTGAAAAGCAGAAGCAGCAAGTTCACCGAAGCCCTAGGCCAGCCTGGTCTACACAGTGAATCCCAGGCCAGCCAACACAGCAACAACAAAATTCCTTCTCAAAACCAAAACTAACCAACCAAACAAAAAGTTTATACTGTTTCAAAGTGAGGCTAATTTGATGATTCTTTAATGCATTACAAAGAATTCCTGTTGCTGAGGGCTGTGCAAGAGGAACAGGACAGCTTTAGAGCTCATGGAATTCTAACTCAAGAAATTAGTCCAGGCATTACCGTGCTGGTGTGCGTGGAGAGGCAGAGCCCCTCAGGACCTCTGCATTTTACCCCTGGGCCATCACTCCAGCCCAAGGCACACACTCTTAATAGTTGAATGAGGCCTTTTTTGGTTTGGTCAAGGAACAAGAACAACAGTAACCTGACTGGTACTTAACTGACATGACCCTGTGGTTAAAGCTGGGCTGATGATGATCTTGTACCCATTTTTGTCCTCCGCTTTCTGACATAATTTAATTAAAAAAAATGATAATGAGTAAATTATGAATGTAGCCTGAGGATTTAAAGTAGAAATTACTAATTGTTCTTATATAAAAGTTTAGATTTGTGATTCTTTTAAGGTTTATATAAGATTACAGCCTGCCAATAAAGAGAAACTGGCTGAGAAAATTACCTTGGTTGTTTAAACTTTGTTAATCCTTAACAAGTTACTTAGTTACAAATGTATGTGGGTTCTTGGGAATAATTTTTTTTTTTGTCCACAAAAAATGTAAAACATTCGTTCATATGAAGGTGTAGGGGAACTTTTTTCCTTATGTATACTCATTGTAATTATTCACTAGAAGAAAAACAAAATGCAATCACATTGTAAATTTTATACTGCTGGTAAGACTTTGCTAGGGTACATAAACTGTGAGGAACATAAAGTTGTTAAGAGCTTGTTTACTGGAGCTTTGCTCCATCCACCAATGTGTGAATGTGTGTGTATGTATGCAGGCATGTATATATGTATGTATGTGTGTATGTATGCATGTGTATATTATGTATGTGTAAAGTTGTTGGAGCTCGTCTTGCTTCATTCACCAAGTGTGTGTTTGTGTGTGTATGTGTGTAATTCTTTCCCCTCTTTGGTATTTTTTCCTACTCCTCAGCCCCCTAAGAGTTCAAAGAGACTCTCGAAGGTCACAGGAGTGTCAGCCCCAGACAATGAAGTGTTGCTCCCTTAGAGCGAAGTCTGTTGAGTGATCAATCGCTGACTCTATGCCCCTTTCACTTTACCCTAGATGCTGAAGCTGCTCTCTGACATCCTGATTTTGGGTGTGGGGGTGAGAATGAAGGTGGACTTGTGGCAGGGTCTCACATAGCTCAGGTTGTCCCTAAATTCATTATATAGTCAAGGCTGGCCTTGAACTTCTGAATTCTTGCTTTCATCTTTATCTACTATGAGGAACAAACAGGCAGGATTTGCAGTACCTTCTGCACGATGCCCAGGTCTCCTTCAGCAATGACACATCTGACTATGGTCCCTGCCTTTTGAGCGATAGAATAGGCTGAGGCTACCAGCCGCATCAACACGGTGTGGCTAGAAGCCATGATAAACCTTGGGGAAAAAAAAAGAATGTTGTGTTACTTTAGAGACCAGCTACCACTTTCCAATAACTGAATTCAAGCCAACACATCTTAACTGAATGCTTGGGGCTGCCTCAATTAACTGCACAGGTTCTTTAATAAATACATGCTAAACAGACTTGGAAAAGGTGCAATTTTGGATTTAACTCTCTTTAAACCCTGTAACACTCTTCATAGCCAACAAAGCCTTTCAAAGCCTGGAGAAGTGGACTCAGCAGGTGAGGAAGGTTTGAGTGTGAGGTGTGTATCATGTGAAACGGAAGTCTTAGGAATAAAACTAAAACACATCTGGCCTTGATGAGCTGCTGTTCTGAACACTAGAGCTGATAAGTGCACAAGAGGGGTGAGCCAGGGAAGGGACTTTTAGGAGAGTACTTACTTGCGGTCCAGCATACTCAAGGTCCTCCGTGCAAACTGTTTAAAAACAAATGAAAACCAAAACAACCAACCAAAACCCCAACTGCACGTGACTGCCACTGTGTAGCCCTGGCAGGTCGAGAGCTCCCTGTGTAGACCAGGAGGCTAGGAATTCAGAGATCCAACTGCCCCTGGCTCCTAAGTGCTGGGCCTCCCCACTCTCTGTTTATGTGACAGTTTCACTATTTAGCACAGGCTGGCCTCCTGAACACTGGTATAACAAGTATGTGTCACCATGCCTGGCTTCAACACAAAATGTAAAGGACACTCTGAAGGAGCCAGTGGGGCTGGCTGAAGTCTTATCAGACATCTTTTTTCTTTTTCTTTCTTTTTTTTCAATACAGGGTTCCTCTGTGGAGCCCTGGCTGTCTTGGCACTCCCTCTGTAGATCACAGACCTGCCTCAGAGTGCTGGGATTAAAGTTATGTGCTATCACTGTCTGGCTCGGAAGTCATTTTTAAAAAGGGAGAGAAACAATGTAACTAAAACTAATGTGCAACACTGAAAAGTATCTTCTGACCAATAGCTGTCCAGAATTAAGATGAAAATACAATGGGTATTTTCTTATACTGTAATTGAGCTATACTGATTTTCTTTACATACTCGGTATTGCAGGTAGAATAAAGTGGTCATTACTAAGGAACATCACAAATAAAATCCAGAAATAATAATTAAAAAATTTTTTTCATTGGCCCTACCCCATTTTTTCTATCTTCAAACAGCCATATATCTAATGCACTATGTACTGGTAAAGTAGTTCTGGGTTACTAACCCCACCCAGCACCTTTTGGGGGATGGGGTGGGAGGAATGCTGGGAAATCACACCAGAGGCCTTCCCAGTCAAGTTCTTTCTCCCTGAGCTACAGTCAGTGAATGCCTAGCTGCTGAGAGTTTAACCTGTGGGAGTGGTGACGGAGAAGTAAATTTCTGATATAGCTTCCCAACGTATCATTCACCCTTGAGCCAACTCAGAAATCATTTGAGCCTTGTCAGGTTTCAGGCAAGATTAATCCACTTCCTCCTAAGCTTGCCAGATATAGGCAGCATTTTCTTCTTCCAACAGAAAATTTCCACGCTGTCTGCTCACTGCTTTCTTTAATAAATGCACACTGTGCTTAGGAACTACAACTTAAAGAGGACATCAGTTTGTGAGACATACTAATAGAAATATTACTACCCCTCCTGGCCCTAACAGTCTTAAAAGAAATATATACAACTTTAATTCTTGGTATGGAGAAAACAAATAGGACATAATACACAAAACAGATTCTTACTAGCCTTCGGATGTCTGCCCCAGTCTTCCCCAGGAACCCAAGTGGAAATCACCTTTGGACTGGGCGAGTGGCTTAAGACCAAGGCTAAAAGCAGCCGCTAAGTTAACTTAACTTCCATGCTTAGGAGAAATCTTTATAATACCTGCCGCTACTCTAGAAGGAAAGAAAATATCACAAGTCAAAAATGGTGGTGTGTGCCTGTGATCTGACCACTCAGGAGGCTGCCAAGAACCTCAAAGGGCTGAGATCAGCCTGGGCTAGAAAACAAGTACAGGCCAGCCAGGTGTACACAGCAAGACCCTGTCTCAAAGCAAAACGAGCAAACGAACAAAAAGAACAGCAGCAAAAGAAAAACAGCAAAGCACAAGTCACCAGTTTTTTTCTCATAGTAGAGGAAGAAGAAGAGAGGGAGAGGAAGAGGAAGAGACCACCACCACCACCATCATCAACAAGAACAAAAAAAAACTTTTTTTGTCCTTTATCTTTAATTCATATAAGGATGGTAAACATGTAGGTTAGGACTCTAAAGTGTCCTAGTGTTCTCAGTAAAAGCATTAAAAATAACTTATCTTTAGAACCTGGTTCAGTCGGGCTGGAGTTCAAGGTATTTGGAAAGATAGAAATAAGCTTGACGGTGCAAATTCTGAACAATTAATAGAGATCCCCTTATTACCAGTTATCAAAATGGAATAGTCAGCTAATCAGCTAATGGGTGGGGTGACCTTGCTTCTGGTCCTTGCGCTTGGGAAGCTGAGTCAGGATTGGGAGTAACACATCAACTTTAGTTACACAGTGAGTTCCAGGCTAGCTTTGGCTATGAGTGGAGTACTTTCTCCAAACACCTATGCATGCATACATATACTCCAAATTCCCCAAAATCACACACACACACACACACACACACACACACACACACACACACACACTCAGAGCTAGAACCCTGGCCTCATGCATGCTAGGCAAACACTACCACCTGAACAGTCTCTCTCAGTAAAATTCCAGAAAGGAATCCAAACATACTATTCTTTAAATCCAAGAAAGAAGCAGATGAATGTAGTGACATGTGCCTAGCACTTGGGAAGGAAAGCAGGAAGATTGTGGATTTGAAGTGGGCCACACAGCAAGATCCTGTCTCAAAAGAAAAAAAGGAGAGAGGAAAAAGACAAGAAAGAAAAAGGAGGAAAGCCACCCACACACAAATGGCAACAACCAGAGCTTCAAAAATAGTTGTATCTTTCTTGCATTCTTAATAAAATATGCCCCAGGGACACTGGTAAAATGGTTCTGTTGGCAAAGGTGCTCACCACTAAGCCTGAGAACCTAAGTTCAAATCCACACTGTGAAAGGAGAGAATTGACTTCTGGAAATGTCCCTCCATCCTCCACCCAAACCCCTGTGGTACATGTGTGTACACACACACACACACACACACACACACACACACACACACACACGAAATGCTGGGTTTTGTTGTTGTTGTTCGGCTTTGAAGCCAGCCTAACAGTTTTTCTCTCTCAGTCTAGTTGATTTAAATTAAGATAGAAGTATAGGAATGGCTTCATAAACTTGAAAAAGGCCTTCAAAACACAAAACTACGAGTATTAACAAGTTTACACAGAAATTAGCATTTCTAGGTGTCCAAAATGTCACAAGGAAAACCAGTTCATATACCAGTTAACAGGAGAGGGAAAGTCCTGTATTATCCACTAATAACTGAGCTGTTTTGTTTGGGACAAGAACAGTTGACAAGCAGTTCTCAAAAAAAGAAAGGCGCTCATCACTAAATACACGAAATGCTCAATCTACTGAATTTAAAAGAAATGCAAACTTAGAGCCTGAGAAGTGATTAAGGTTGGCACACAAAAGCGTTTGCCCAGTCTGCAAGGATCAAGGAAACGTGTTTCTACTGGAGCCCTCTAACAAAAACAAAACGTATACATCGTTTAACGCGGCTATTATATTCCTGGTGAAATAAATCCTAACAGTCTACTAATGCGCAGAAATGACTACTGAAATAATCTTTGCTATTATGAAGTTTCCAAATGTGGATGCGAAAGTCAAGTTTAACCCTGCAGTTTATTCCAGCATGAAAGAAAAGGTCCAAAGAGACAATCACATGGGACCACTCAAGCTTCTAGATGCATCTGAACTAGAAGCAGTGTACCCAGAATGGTGCTTGGGAGTATAACCCCTGGCTCTCCTCTAATCTGTGCCAGGGGTGGGAAGTTCTGAACAGAAAGAAACTAGGGCCGCCTGAGGCTCTGCCCTGCCGCCGGAGAAACTTACACTGGGCCTGGCGTCCCCTAAAGTGCTGTCCGGCCTGGTGGCTCGCTGTCCCGGAACCGGCTGCTTCCAAGTCCACTGGTCCACTGGTCCACTGAGTAGAAAACGACCGCGGCTGCGCGTGCCAGAGGTCTGCGCAGGCGCACGCGGCTCCCAGCGCGCTCAGGCGGGTCGGGGAGACCCGGTTCTGAGCGTTTTGCGCTGGTTTACGCCACTTGTCCAAGCCAGAGTTCCCGGGTGCTGCTTCCTGGTACCCTGGCGTCACTGAAACAATAGTTTTGCTTGTTTCCTTCCCTGACTCAGGGTTTAGGTAACCCAGGCTAACCTGGAGCCACACATCTTCCTAACAGCTGCGACTACACAAGTGCCACCTCGCTGTCTTGGCTTTGGTTTTCAGTGACTTGCCTTTATGGGATTCTTTTCATAAAAGCAACACTTTTTTCCCCCTTAAAAGTCTCATGCCTTTATTTTATGAGGATGATAATGAACATTTTGTTTTTATGTGTTTTCTGCAACTCAAACCTTAATTATTAGACGCAAACCGTAATTTATCTGTTCGTATATATATACACACACATATACATATACTCATAAACACACACACACACACACACACACACACACGCACATATGGTCTCACTCAGGCTGGCCTCGAATTCTTGGCAGTCTTTCTACCTCAGCTTTTCATGTACTTGCATTCTAAGCATAAACAAACTCTCACCAGTGAGAAATGTCTACACACACCATTTACATACAGCTATGGTTGGGAAAGACTTCTTTAGTTTATTTACTCTGAATTTAGACATGCCCTTCATATGTGAGAAACCCTACCTCCTTGAATGACGTGGAAGAGATATGGAGGATGATTCCCACCATCGGTACAGGACTTCCATATGCACACACATAGGCGCGCTCACAATGCAAATATGCATACACATGTGCACATCACACACATGCACGCGAATGAGAAAAAAGGCACCACCCACTGTGTACTACCTTCCGCAGTTCACTTTTCCACCCTCCCACGATTTGTTACCGAACTTCGTGTTTGTTCTATTAGATGCCTCTGGCTCCCAAAGTTGAGCATATTTTTGCAATCATTAGCTATATTCTTTACAAATTGCTCGTGTTTACCTTTTGCCTCCCCCTCCTTTATCTTGTTTGTAGCCACCTTTTATACATTTTTGTTAAAGTGTAGCGTAGGAATGGCAAAATTAGTTGTAAATATGTGTAGCCCTGGCTGTCCTGTGGAACTCACTCTGTACACCAGGCTAGCCTCGAACTCAGAGATCCGACTAATTCTGCCATCCAAATGCTTAGAAACTTGTACAGTACCACTGAACGGCTTTAGTTTTTTTGGTACTTATGTTTTTGACCTTGGACAAGTTAATCAAAAGTATCTGACTGGAGAAAGCTGACTGATAGTGTCCCCCCCTACATACACAGAAACACCTCTTTTTACTCCTTTGCGCAAGCACACACACACTTAGACATACACACACAAACACACACACACACACTCTCTCTCTCTCTCTCTCTCTCTCTCTCTCTCTCTCTCTCTCTCTCTCTCTCTCTCTCTCTCTCTCTCTCTCTCTCTCTCTCTCTCTCTCTCTCTCTCTCTCTTTACTCCTGCAAGACCTTCAAGGAAAAGTCTTAGGAGTTGCTGACTTCCAACCCGGAAGAGCCCGCCCTTGCCCGCGCCCCGCCCCTTCCGCCCCCGAGCGCATGCGCAGTCCTTCACCGCCTAGCTCTTCAAGGGGTTCCTACTTTTAGATCCCGGGCAGCAGCCGCTGGCCGTGTGCGGAGGGGTCCCCCCGGGTCGTCCACCATGCTTCGGGGGCTGCGCCCTCGCAGGCCCGGGACGGCGGTGTTTGCCGCGGCTGGGAGCTTATGGGGACCAGCCCGTTTCCCCAGCCGCCTGGGGTGTCTGGGGATGACTACTGAGCTCGTGGTACGCTCAGTGGCCGGAGCGGACAGTCTCCAGAGCAGCCCAAAAAGCGGCAGATACCGCGACACTGTGCTGCTGCCGCAGACCAGCTTCCCGATGAAGCTGCTGGGCCACCAGCAGTCCGACATGGAGCTGGAGATCCAGCAGGTACTGGTCACGGCCACCCGAGCAGGGCGGGGTGGGCCAGCCCTGCGTGAATGCTCCAGGCCGCTGGGGTTCCCAGGCGGGCTGCAAGGGGGCGGGTTCCAAACCGATGCCCAATGCTGCACAGAGCACCTTCCGACTTCCGCGCCAAGCGAGTCGGCTTTGCACACTTTTCCAGTCACTTGTCGGAAAGTAGCCAGCGTGAGCATGTGTAAATAAAAATGCAAGTGTGGGCTGGAGAGGTGGCTCAACGCTTAAGAGCGCTTGCCACCCTTGCGGATCTGCGTTGCGTTCCCAGCACACAAGTCTGGCAGTTCACAACCACCTGTAACTCCAAATCCAGGAGATCCAGTGCCTCTGCCCACATGTACCACACACAAATAATAAAACATAAAAGCTACACTTAAAAAGTAATAAAAGTATCAGCAAAGCAGGAAAGTGGAACCCCACCTTAGTCACATGTTTAGGTTTTTCGATGGAATCATGATTCCTTTGAAGGACAAAGTAGCTGCTCTTTTTTGGGTCCCCTGTGTAGTCTGTATCTGTCTCTTATACTGAATTTGCTAAAGGTTGAGATTCACTTGTTAGTGTCTGTACACCAGAGTATTTAAAATATTCCTGATAATCAGGAGTACTGCTTAAGTGAATAGTGTTAGCCAGAATATTCGTTAGATTTAGGGAAGTATTGAGGCCAAAGAATAGCAAGAATAAAATTAACAGTGATTTTGGGTGGTCGAGTGAGCTTGTGTCGGGCCTGGATTGAGGCAGTGAATACTGAGAGGCTTGCCAAAAATTTAGAGCCCCCATGCCGCATAAAATTTTACACTTTAATCTGAAGTATTGTTGGGGAATTTGAAGACTACTACTGAAGGGCTGGAGAGATGACTCAGTGATTAAGAGTGCTGACTGCTCTCCAGAGGTCCTGAGTTCAATTCCCAACACCCCCAGGGTGGCTCACGACCCTCTGTAATGGGATCCATTTCCTTCTTTGGGTGTGTCTGAAGACATCTCACTGTGCTCATCTACATCAAATAAAGAAAATCTTAAAGATAAATAAATGAGGACTACTGAAAGTGTCAAGAGAATTCTAGTTCATTCCAGAACGTTTTCCAGTTATATTTCTGGGCTGAATGGATTGGAATGGGATAAGTGGTAATCAAGTGTTGATAATAGTCTACAACATGTATTTATGTGATATGTAAACATTGGCTTTTCTTTTTTTTTTTCCAAACAGAAATGTGGCTTTTCAGAGCTTTATTCCTGGCAAAGAGAAAGAAAAGTAAAGACAGAATTTTGCCTTCATGATGGGCCCCCTTATGCAAATGGTGACCCTCATGTTGGGCATGCCTTAAACAAGGTAATGATAATTTAGGTTATAAAGCTTGCAAGTAAATACTCTGCAAAAGAGTATTTGCACGTATGTATTGTACATGTATGATAATCATGTAAACTAACATTGGCATATACAAATACATAAATTATTAGTGAGTTTATGTATTTATTTGTGGTGCTTGGGAATCAGACCCAGGGCCTTGTTTGTGCTAGGTAAGTACTCCTCCAGTGAACTGTATTCTGGATATGTCTTGTGTGTGGTGGGGACTGTGGATGGAACCCAGGATGTAACAGGTGGGAGACTCACCCCTGCCCCTGCATCATCCCTGTGTCTGCAGCCCTCCCTAAGTACCTTAGTGGCCATGCACAGTTTTGATACTGCATGAACCTAACATTACGGGAGATGGGAGTTCCTTTCAGCTTTTTGTTACTTTACACTTAAATTCCATCTTATTTGATACTTCCTGTGTATGTGTCAGGCATTCTTCATTCCTGGCAATGAGAAATAAAGTCATATTCCTTCCTCTCTACTTAGAAAGATTAATGGGTAAACTATGTAACACATTTTAAATGGTGATCATAGCTGTGGAGGAAACAGAACTGGGAAGAAGTAATAACAGGGAGAATTGTTGTGAAGCCTCCCGAACAAAGTTTACTTTACTCGTACATCTGCACACCACTTGCATGCTCGATGCTTGCAGAGGACAGAAGAAAGCTTGCAGATACCCTGTAACTACAGTTATAGACAGGTGTGAGCTGCCACAGGTGCCTAGGAGAGCAGCCAGTGCTCTAACTGCTGAGCCACCTCTCCGGCCCTGCCGCTATAATTTTAATAATTACTGTGTTAAGAGAAAGAGGCAAGAATGTGTGAGAGAACTTTCATTTGGAACACTTAGGCCAGAGTTTCTTTAAGCTGACAGGGAAGATGGTGGGAGGGTTGTTTTTTGGAGGGGAGGAGTTTAAAGATGTATTTATTTTACGTATGTGAGTACACTGTTGCTCTCTTCAGACACATAAGAAGAGGGCATCAGATCCCATTACAGATGTTTGTGAGGGCATCAGATTCTATTACATGTAGTTGCTGGGAATTGAACTGAGAAACTCTGGAAGAGCAGTCAGTGCTCTTCTGAGCCATCTCACCAGCCCCTGTGATTGTTTTATATATGTATATATACTTATGTGTGTGTACATATACACATGCATAAGACATTTTTTTTTCTTTTCTCTTATCCTTACTGTGATTTAACCCTAGGGCTGTGTGCATGCTAGAGAACTGTTCTACTTTCGAGCCACATGCTGAGTCCTCTTTATTTTTTGTTTTGAAACGTGTTCTCAGTTGTCTAGGTTAGCCTTGGTGTCATTGTATTTCAGGCAGGCCTTGAACTTGGGACTTTGTACTTTAGTCTATGCTCTGTATAGACGCTGTGGTTGATTACAGACCCATGTGTTCTTGGGCCTGGCTGGTAGTGCATTTTTAAGTCTTTCTGCCTGCTCCTTTCTAGATTGGTTTGAGCAGAGTGACTTGGGTACTGACGTGCCTGCTGCTGACTGAGGGCCGTTCTTAGCATGAAACAGTGAGCATGAGGTTCCATCCACGGGACGCGGTGTTCCGCAGGGGTCTGTGCTGCTCAGCACGTCTGAGCAACTCATATTGCTTCATTCATGTTCATTTCCCATAAGCGTAATCAAAGTTTCTCACTGACTTATTTATGGTGTAGAATTTCGGAAGTGAGAGTGTTTTGTAAAAGTAGAATGGAAGCAGGCATGGTGGCACATGCATGCTAGCATACGCCTTAATCCCAACACTTGAGAGACAAAGGCAGGTAGCAGGTGGATCTTGGTTCCGAGGCCAGCATGGTCTATAAAAGTGAGTTCTACACAACCTCGGCTGTTATACAGAAAAAGCAAAAGCAACCAAAAAATGTAGAGTTTGGGGCATAAAGGTTTTCATATATAATTCTCTTGTTTGATTTTTCCTCCTTCATACCATTAATATTATGAAATTCAAATATTTGTCATTTTTATGTGAATGTTACATATTAATTCGTAGACTTATTGGGTTACTTTATGGAAATACTTTAAAGTCAAACTTTATGCTTTAAAATCGTATTTCTAGAAAAAGTGAGGTTTTGAGCTGTGTGTTCTCTGCTGGTGACTGAGCTTTCATCCCTGCAGATTTTGAAAGACATTGCCAATCGATTCCATATGATGAGAGGTTCCAAGGTACACTTTGTGCCTGGCTGGGATTGCCATGGCTTGCCCATTGAAACGAAAGTGCTAACAGAGCTTGGTGTCAGTGCCCAGACTCTTTCAGCCATGGAGATCAGGGAGAAAGGTAAGCTCTTTCCGTTTTTATAGCTTTCCTTTTCCTGTCAAACCAGGCTCTGCCAGAAGGACTCTGGTTTATAGTGAGACCTGTTCCCTGTTCCATGATACTTGTTTATCCCAGGTTGGCCTCACAGTCATAATTCTATTCCCCTGCCTCAGCTTTCTGAATGGCAGCATCCTTGGCATGGGCCTCCATGTAATCCCAGATTTTTAAAAAGTGACTTTTGTGAGACTTGGGGTTTAGAGGTTAGAGGGACAGTGTTGGGAGTGTCCTAGCTATGCCTTCAGTTTTGCATGTTTTAACCTCCTTGGGTGGAGCTCACTGCCTAGAATGAAGAACAGAATTAGCAGTCCCTTCCAAAATACAAGTATCTTAAATCTGGGTGTGTCAGTGCACACCTGTAAACCCAGCATTCACGAGGAGCCAGTCAGTAGTGTTATGAGTCTGCAGTCAGCCTGGGTTTTAATCCAAGACTTTTGTCTCTAAGTGAAATCCAAACAATCAGGCAGAGCCCTCGGATCTAAGTCAATCCCTGAGTTGACCTTTCTTATCAGATGTCTGAGCCATCAGATCTGTGAAGGTGGTTTTCATTCTGAAGCAGATTCACACTGGCTTAGATTTGTTGTCTGAGGAATGAGGAGTTTGCTGGGCCCTGAGTGTTATTCTCTGGCCGTTTCCTGTCTGAAGAACTAATAAGGAGGACTAGTAAGATGGCTGAGCTGGGGAAGGGGAGCCCCTGAAATTGATTCCCCACATCCCATGGTGAGGGAGAGAACCCAACCAGGAAGGAGAAGGTGGTCTCTTGACTTCCTTTCCTACATGTACTTATGTTATATGTATGTCACATACACATGTACACACACAAGTGGACACATGCACACTACATTGCTACTACTGTTAATATAAGGAATGATGTGGGATATTTTCTGGTGTATTTTATTTATTTATTTTAAATATGAGATGTGTAGTCTGGAAGATACTAAAGATAGTATATGATTTGGATTTTTGTTGTTTTGTTTGTTTTTTGAGACAGGGTTTCTTACTCTGGGTAGTCTTGAAACTCGATTTCTAGACCAGGCTGGCCTTGAACTCAGAGATCTGCCATCCTCTCCCTGGCAGTGTTGGAATTAAAGGCATGTACCACCACTACCCACTTTCAGTTAATTTAAAAAAAAAGGGGGAGGGGGCTGGAGAGATGGCTCAGTGGTTAGGAACATTGACTGCTCTTCCAGAGATTCTGAGTTCAATTTCCAGCAACCATATGGTGGCTCACACCATGTGTAATGGGAACAGATACTCTCTTCTGGTGTGTCTGAAGACAACTACAGTGTATTTAAAATAAAATTTTAATTTGATTTTTTTTTTAAAGAAAACTTGTTCTATGTTTCAAATTCTTTGAAGTAATGTCCTTGCTAAGAAATTTTGATAGGACTGGGAATGTAGCTCAGTAGGGCGAGCAGCTGCCTGAGGTCCTGGTTCTGTGCCCAGACTACACATTCTGAGAGTGAGGGCTCTCTCCTGGGCTCCCACAGTCAGGATGAGAAATCCCTACAAAGTATGATGGAGGCCAGCCTGGGACAGCAAAGATTCTCTAGTCTAATGGTGCACAGCACCTACACTTAGAGGAGCTCGTAGCAAACCATGTCTAACAGTATAAAATGTCAGCCTGGTGGCTTATATGCCTAATCCTGTCATTTGGTACTCAGAGGCAGGAGGATTGTTTTGAGTTTGAAGCCACTTTAGGCTATATAGTGAATTTAGGCCAGGCTTGGTTAAAGGGTGAGACCTTTCCAAAAAAAGGAAAAAAAGAAGAATTTACCAGTTTCTCAGAGGCTTTCTCTTTTTCTTCTCTTACCCTTTCTAGCCAGGGCATTTGCTCAAGCAGCCATTGAAAAGCAGAAATCGGCGTTTGTCCGCTGGGGAGTGATGGCAGATTGGAATAACTGCTATTACACATTTGACCCAAAGTACGAAGCCAAACAGCTGAGAGTATTTTACCAAATGTATGAAAAGGTAATGGAATAAATCCCTGATTCTTAGTGTATTAAAGTACGTGTCTCAGGAAGCCTCAGTGCTGCCCTAGGTCTCTGGCCGTGACGAAAACAGGGAAAGCAACCTGGGAAGAAAAGGATCTCTGGCTTCCGAATCTCCATCAGTTCATCACTGAGGGAAGTCAGGGCAGGAACTTTGTGGCTGGAACTGAACATGGAGGGGTGCTGCTTACTGGTTGATTTCCTATGGGCCAATCTGAAGGAGGCATGTTCCCAATTAAGGTTCCCTCTTCCTAGATATGTATAGGTTTGTATCGTTGACAAAGACCAACCAGTACAAATATCCTATCTTTGTCTTTTACAGGGCTTGGTTTATCGATCTTACAAACCAGTGTATTGGTCTCCCTCATCAAGGTATGCATTCTTTTTTAATTAAAAGGTTGAAAACATTTGTGAAGCTTCCACGTGTTTATGTACGATATCTTACAACCCTAGGACTGCGTTGGCTGAGGCAGAGCTCGAGTACAATCCGGAGCATGTCAGTCGGTCGATATATGTAAGATTCCCTCTCTTGAAACCTCCTCCTAAGTTGGAATCTCTGACAGGTAGGTCTCGCTGGAGCCCCGTGCTGGTGACAGATGGAGCTATGATGGTTGCTAATATATTCACAACTTTATTTCCACAGATGCCTCGTCCCCCGTAAGTGTTTTAGTCTGGACCACCCAGCCTTGGACAATTCCTGCTAATCAAGCTGTTTGTTATATGCCAGAGGCAAAGTACGTAGTATGTCATATCTTTTTATTTTATCCATAAATAGGATTTGTGTTAAATTTATTTCACTCTCATGACTGTGTTAGGTAGCGAATTGTCATTTAGCGTCATTGCTGTGGCTCTCACTACACTTCAGAGGAGATGACCTTTGACGACCTTTGTAAACTATTCTCTGACCTTGTCATCCATCTTTCTAAAGTGACATCACTAACTGTGCCTTGTTTTTTTTTTTCATCATGGGTGACTTGCTCTGAATGTCATCTTCAGGTATGCTGTTGTGAAATGTTCTGCTTCTGGGAGCTTCTACATCCTGGCTGAAGATAAAATACCGCCTGTTGCTTCTGCCTTGGAAACAACATTTGATGTTATTGCAACACTTTCAGGTGAGGATGTATAGACATAACCCACCCACCAGTCATTAAACTGTCGGGTTCACTGGCATTTAGTAGTTTCTTGGATATTACCTGTTGTGACTTGAAACAGATGTGACATCTGTGTTTCTAGGGGGAGAAATAAAAAAGTATACGTTGTTTGTCTGTGGCAGTCTTACCATGTAGACCAGGCTGGCCTGGAACACACTATGTAGACCAGTCCAGGCTGGCCTCAAACTAACTCAGCAGAAGACATCTGCTTGCCTCTGATTCTCAGGTGCTGGGATTAAAGGTATAGGCTACCATGCCTGGTGTCAAAGATAATGCTTCTGTCAGAAGTTATGAATAATAATTTGGGACTTGAATGCAATGACTAGTTTTATATAAACTGGAAGTCTGGGGATATTTAAAATTAATTGTGATTCTTAGAGATGATAATGTCTTTTGAATTGTTGAAAAGTAGAATGACCCTATAGAATAAAACCCTCTTTCATTCACTAGTTCAGGTATATGACAGTTAGAAGAATACAGCTCTGTAAGAACAAAAGGGGTTATGTAAGAGGCAAGAGGGAAGCTGGTTTTTTTTTAAGACCATCAGTCCTCCATGGGCAATAGGGAAGTTAGAGAGTCTGAGTTTTGGGTGTTTTTTTTTTTTTTTTTTTTTTTTTTGTCTTATTTTTTGTTTTGTTTTTTGATGGCTTGACTGCACACCTCATACATTATAAATAATGAGTTTGCTCCAGCTCCTTTTTAATCTTTGTTTTGAGACAGGACCTTGTTAAGTTTCCTTGGACTCAGTCTGATTACTAATTTGCTATAATAGACAACAACAGATAAAATGGTAATATTTTAAATTATTTGTAGTGAGGCAGTGTTATGCTTAACTGCTCCAAAATCGTCACAGTACTATCCTAATAGTGGTGCTCTCGGCTGGGTTGTAATTGCCTGAGTTCTGTAGATTTCAGGGAGGCCAGTTCTGAGTTCAGCCAGTGTTGTACTGTTTCATTCTGTTAGTGATCTAAGTAGCTCAGGAGCAGAACACTTACCTAATGTGCCAGGCCTGGGGTTTTATCCCCAGACCAAGAAAATAAAGATACTGGCTGCCTGTATCTGTGCACAGCCATCACGCTAGCAACTGAGAGATGGAAGCAGTGTTCCAGGTATTTAAGGTTATCTCCAGCGGCCTGGTGAGTTTGAGATCGGCCTGATATCTGCAAGATTTTACCT
Organism: Micromys minutus; assembly: GCF_963924665.1. Classification (NCBI taxonomy): domain Eukaryota; kingdom Metazoa; phylum Chordata; class Mammalia; order Rodentia; family Muridae; genus Micromys; species Micromys minutus. The sequence goes on from NC_137969.1 coordinate 58,541,472, forward strand.
TACTCAAAGAAAAAAGAAAAAGAAAGACAAAAGATGTGACTTACATTGCCAAGCTTAAGAAGGCAGAACTGTCAAATAGAATAACTCTTTAAAATAACTGAGATTGATCCCAGCCTTAAGACATGGGAAGGAAGCTCTACCACTCAGCTGAGGCCCCAGCCCTTCAAAAGAACACTTGGTAATAGTTTTCTTGACCCGTAGGTGTGGATCTGGAAGGTGGCACTTGTAGTCATCCTTTAATTCCCGATAAAGTGTCTCCTCTTCTACCTGCCACTCACGTGACTATGGCTAAAGGAACAGGGTTGGTTCACACAGCCCCAGCTCACGGTATGGAAGATTACAGCGTAGCATCTCAGCACAGCCTCCCTATGGTACTGTTCCTCTTTCTTCCTTTTAATTATTCGCCTTGCAGAATGAAAATGATTGCTCCTAACTAACATCTTTGTGTCTTGGTAATAACAATTTTGTCATCATAGTTAAATTGTGAAATAATCACATTTGTGCAGCATCCTAAATATTATTAATCCATACTAAACTAAGGAAGATTTCCCAGAATTAGTCCTGAAGCATGTCCACTAACAAGAGGGTACTTTTCAAACACACACAGTGTTTCATTGTGTACCCCTTTACTGTACTTTGCAGATGTGCATTTGTTACTAGTCAGAGGTTTGAGGCAAACCAGTGTTGAGCAAGTCCAACAATATGTTTTTTAAATTATTTTTATTTATTTTACGTGTGTGGATTTTTTGCCTGAATGTATGTGCACCACATGTGTGCCTAGTACTCATGTGTAGTGTGTGTTGGGTCTCCTAGAACTGCAGTTACAGGTGGCTGGGATTCACACGGGGCCAACCACCATTTTCCCAACAGCTCAGATGGTCCTTAACAGCTTTTAGAAAGCACCTATTTTGTAGTTAAGGTGGACACATTTTCCTGAGCATGCTGCTCGTGCACACTTAGTAGCCTGTAGTGTAGCGAGGCCTAAGTGTTGCTTTCATTGGGAAGCTGGATAATTGATGTGATTGCTCAGCTTGCTTTCCTGCCACTCACATCTTTTCACAGTTGCTTCAAACCAAACCAGGACATCTGCAGTGACGCTAAGTCACAGAACACACTGTAGCCGTGTACACAGGACATCTGCAGTGACACTGAGTCACAACACACTGTAGCTGTGTACACAGGACATCTGCAGTGACACTGAGTCACAGAACACACTGTAGTCGTGTACACAGGACATCTGCAGTGACACTGAGTCATGACACACTGTAGCTGTGTACACGGGGACAGAACACGTTGCTCTCAGCCTTCAAATAATGGCAAGTGGCTTTCACTGAATTATTGGAGGAGAGGTTAAGCTTTGCCCTTTCTAAACTCCTGAGCTTCTTTCACACACTTAGCAGCTTCTACTGTTTGGTTAAGAGGAATGCGAGCATACAGGGATGTACGGTCAGTGATCTAATTGTGAGAGATTGCTTTAGGAGTGTTTTAAAATACTTGCATTTCCCAGTATTAAACTGTAGATATGTGCTTTAATGATACATTTTCTCTTTCGTGGTTTCAATATATAAAATTCAGGATTTTTATTGACAGAGGAAGAAATGTCCAGGTTTTTAAAGTAAAGAAAAGGTAGACTGTATTGAGATACTTTAAATATGTTGTTATTTAATCTTATGGCCACAGATTGCCATAAGGTAACTTGTTTCTGTGCTTTAACTGTTCAAATGGTACATTATAGGAGTGCTTAGTGGATGAAGGCGGGATGTTCACCGAAGCTGCAGGCCCTGAACTTCAGAACAAGGCTGTACTTAAAGAGGGAACAGATGTGGGTAGGTGTCATCTGTTGATAACGGAACCTGTAAGCCACTACAGTAACCCAGGATGTTTCTGCTAGAAACCAGCGGCAGGAACCCTGGTCACTTTCTGGTCAGAACAAGCCTCATTTGGTTAGTTATGGTTCAAAATGAAGCTTTGGATCTACCATCATTTGTTTCAAATTTATTCCAATTGTTTATGTAAATCAATAGTCATCAGAAGTAATAATGATTTTCAGTTGGGTGATATTAGAGATAATTAGCATATTGCTTTTGTCAGGGGATCAAAACCAAGCTTGGGTAGATGCTGCCTGTGAGTCAGACATCCCCACTCTTTCAGTGAGCTTCGCAAATAGCTGCTCAGGCAGGGACTTGTGCCTTGACTTGCTCTTCTGTCTTCATGGCATTAGGAGTGGAGCAGTTTAGAGTCTGAATCAGGTTTCACAGAGTTGGTACCTCTGCCATCTCCACAGCATGCCAGGGATGGGGCTCCTTTCACTAGCACCTCTGCCCAGTTCTTCCTAGAAGCCTTAAGTGCTGTGCGTTTGTTAGGAATACTTTTAAGTTATGTCTAACAGGGCATTTTTTTTTTAAGTTATAAAGATGCTTCAGGCTACCAAGAGTGTGCTGAAGGAAGAGGACACTGTGCACAGCTACCCCTGTGACTGGAGAACCAAGAAACCTGTGCTAATTCGGGCCAGCAAGCAGTGGTTTGTAAACATCACAGAGGTCAAAGCTGCAGCTAAGGTAGGAGAGACCTCCTGCTCTAAGGGTCGGGCTGGTCATTGCCACCATACAAAGTGTGTGTGTGTGTGTGCGTGTATGTGTGTGTGTGTTGGTGAGGGTAGTGGGGCTGAAGGAGAGAAGATTTATAATTTTTTTATTATGATTTTTTTTCCTAAAATTGTATGCTCTTAGGCCTGAAAAGATCTTGTACTTTCTTTTTTTAAGAATAATTATTTATTTATTTATTTTACATATAAGTATACTTCAGACACACCAGAAGAGGGCATCAGATCCCATTACAGATGGTTGTGAGCCACCATGTGGTTGCTGGGAATTGAACTCAGGACCTCTGGAAGAGCAGTCAGTGCTCATAACCGCTGAGCTGTCTCTCCAGCCCAAGATCTGGTACTTGATTCTTCTACATTTGCACTTGTAGAAACAAGGCTGCAGGAGGCTGAGTGGGTGCTCAGGTCACTTCTGTGTCCCATGTTGTAGATGTAGCACAGACTGAGGGCATCTGCGGTAGCAGCTGTCAATTCTATATCTCTTTACGCAGGCCAAGGCAGTAATGTCTACCAATGGGAGCAAGACGGATTCCACAGCAGGGACTGTCACATGATACCCATTTAATGGGATGTTTTGTATCCCTGTTGCCTTGAAATTAAGACTGCTAAAAGAAGGAAGCAAAACAGAATTTTTGGTCCATTAAAAAATTGTTTTGGGGCTGGAGAAATGGCTGTTTAGAGCTGCTTTTGCAGAGGACCTGAGTTTGGTTCTCAGTTCCCACTTCATATAACTTACATGAGAAGCCTGAAATGTATATCCTATAGCCTGAGTGCAGGGCTTTGATGCCTTCTTCTGTTCTCTCCAGGCATTGTGTGCACATGCACAAGTGCACATACATGTGCACACATCAGTTTTAAAAAAATGTTGTTACGAATTTACTAATTTTATAGTTGGTGTTGCAAACACGTAGCATGTTTTCAAGCTCTTTCATTTAGTTTGCTTTACTTTGTATAAATTTTTACATGCATCAATGGATAGTTTGAAAATAGCTTTATTCTATTGAATAGAAGAGTTCAAACATATTTAATAGCCAGGCAGAATATACAGATGCCTTGCTTACAGCTTGCATCTGAAGTACTAATGTAATTAGCCTGCTTATTCACTGGCTTGACAATTAGGATACTTGTCAGAGCTCTGTGCAGAAGTTTGTGTTTCTACACATGTGTGAAGTGGGCGTGCAACATGTAGTATATTGTTGATGTTGTTTTACATTCTAATATGATATATCTTTTTTTTCTGGTGTTGTTTGCTTACTTGCATGATTTTTGGGGGGATAAGACCTCATTATGTACGTCTCATTGGCAGGAACTCACTTTGTAGGGCAGGCAAGCCTCAAAATTTTGGTAGGCCTTCTGCCTTAGCCTCCCTAGCCAGCCTGACAGTGTGTTAGTGCATATGCTCACCTGTCTGCTCTTGACAGGTACAGTCTGGTTTTGTTGCCATACTTAGAAGTCTTTGCTCTTTGGTTGTTTGCCTGTGGTGGGAGGGGAGGGCTGTGGAAGGTACAGACACTCAGAATGGAGAACAGGCTTAGGAAAAGTCAGCACAGCTCTTTAAATGTGTTCTGCTTCTCCCACTTGACCTGCTGATGAATGAATTGCAGGAGTCACTAAAGACAGTGAAGTTCATTCCCGGAGCAGCACTGAACAGCATGACGGACATGCTGGACAGACGGCCGTACTGGTGCATATCAAGGCAGAGAGTCTGGGGGGTTCCAATCCCTGTCTTTCATCATAGGACAAAAGATGAATATCTGATCAACAGGTAATTCTTTTCTGTTCTATTGTTTAAAATGAGTTATGTTTCCTCGGAAGAATCCTTGTTACTGCCCCTTCGCTCCCTGGCTTTGAGAGGGCCTCTTTGTCAGCGGGGTTACAGTGTGCACTGTGCTGAGCTCTTCACTCTTAGCTCTGTGTGTCTCACTGCAGTACTGGCTGCTCTGGTACAGTCTCGAGTTCACAGCAGTCCTCCTGCCTCAACCTCCCTAGTGCTGGGATTAGAAGCATGTTCCAGCTCTCCTGAAGAGTCACACGGTTGCTGGGCTGGGTGATCCAGTAGTGAGCAAGACCGAGACAGGAGCGTGAAGTTAAGAAGAAATAGAATAAGGCATTCAGAAGGCTGATGAGCCCTCAACCCATGATCAGATGATGCTGTTGGAGCTTTCGGTTTCTAGGTTGTTGCTGTTGGTTTTGTTGTTTGTTTCTTACCACTACCCTCCGATCCCCCCGCAAAGTGCACACAGTGAGATTAAAGCCTGTGCCACCACACCTGGATTCTAGCTGCTGTTTTTATAGAGGTGGAAAGGGAACTACTAATCATTTCTGTTAGATTTCATTCTCGGCTTTTATTTCCTAAGATTGCTTTGACTTAATTTTATTTTGGTTAATGAGATTTTACTAAATTCTTCTATAGCATCAGCGACACAGGCTGAGTATTGATTTATTAATTGAGGATCTAGTCAGCAGTTTTGAGGGGCAGAGGCATAAGTAATGGGTTGTTTGAGCGACTGTAGACCCAGGCTGGGCAGCCCTTCCTTGTGATTCCTTGGCGTTGTTGAGATGGTTTGGTTTTCACTGGTGCCGTGGTTGTATCCCCTTACTGAGTGTACGGAATTTAAAAGTTTTAAAAAATGTTGATTTAAGTTGTTTTTTAAGTCACATATGATCCCATAAGAGATAGGTTTGTTGTTATTTTTAATAATGTTGTACTGGGAATTATATCAAGGACCTGCACATTTCTGACCACTGAGCTGTATCCCTGGCTGAGGGTGGGGAAGAGTGCTCTGCAGGAGTTAGGGTGGCAGTGTGTGTTTAAGGGCGTGTGAGTGTGTGGGAGCCACAAGGCTTCATGGTTGTGAGAGGGATAGAAAGGCTGTCACTAAGAACTGGCTGGGACAGGCTGAAGGAATCTTGAGTACAACATTAAGGATCTTAAGTCTTTTTCAGGCTAAGCATGTACTAGATTTGTAAGACTATTTGAGCATTGTTATAGTTTAGAGTTGACTCTGCTCCAGTATTGTCACTGTGTGGCAGAACTTAAGAGTTTGGTCAGTTGTATTCCCCTACTATCTTAGCATGTCTGTTGAGAATGAAATGATTATAGTTGAGATAAATTGGCACAAGTAAACTTTAAATTGTCAGTTGTTTCTCAGTCCTCAGTTATCAGAATGCAAGGCTTTTGAGGGCATTGCCTTGCAGTGATTGAGGCAGGATGTGTATATGTTATTAAAATTAAAAAGTAAAAGGAATTTGGCACTGTATTATGAGCTGCACCCCCAGACTTCAGCCGCATACTCTCCCACTGAGCTGCACCCCCAGATTTCAGCCGCAGACACTCTCCCACTGAGCTGCACCCCCAGATTTCAGCCGCACACACTCTCCCACTGAGCTGCACCCCCAAATTTCAGCCGCAGACACTCTCCCACTGAGCTGCACCCCCAGATTTCAGCCGCAGACACTCTCCCACTGAGCTGCACCCCCAGATTTCAGCCGCAGACACTCTCCCACTGAGCTGCACCCCCAGATTTCAGCCGCACACACTCTCCCACTGAGCTGCACCTGCAGACTTCAGCAGACTGGTGGAACTGACAGTTATTTTAAAGTTAAAATGTAGACAGGGTGAGCAGTCAGTGAGTTAGATGAAGTAGATGTCAGCAGAGACACACATCTGCCCAGCACTGTCTCATTTTATTTTGTTAGCATGTTTTCCAGCTAATGCTACAGACTCTCCAGTGATCTGCTGCACAGTGTTCAAAGTCGATGCCCAGAGACATACAGAATATTGGCCTACAGAATGACAGACACAGGCAGCCAAACTGTCTGTCAAATCATAGGTCATTTTCCTGTACACCGTTCATGATCACAGCTCCATAGTCTTCCATGGTTGGGTTCTTCTGGTGACATCGCATTTGAATTTTAAAACATTTATATTCTTAATTAACTGTTAGTTACAAAACAGAATAAATATTATTATTTTCTTTTTCTGAATCAAATGATAATCAGGTACCACCCAGAAATGTCCGTCCACCTTTCCCATGTTTGTAGCAGGTTGGAGGCCATCAAAAGTAACAGCAGCTCCACTGGAATCTGTGCACAGTCCACATGGAGTTGCTGTTACATGTGATGACTCCACTCGGTAAGTTTGCTGGAGGAGTCCTTTTGCTTTAAAACACGAGTCACTCAGTGTGTATGCTTCTGAGCAATGAGCCTGAAATTGGGTGCATCCCAGGCGGGTACTCTTACAGTAGGCTGCAGAGCTAGCCCCAGCCCTCTGCCTCCTCCTGGTGGGTGTGTAGGTGGTGGTAGTGGTGGCAGTTTGGGTCAAGACCTAGCCTGTACCTTGCAGTGCTGCCTTAGCTTCCTGGGAGCTGGATTCCGGTTGAGCACCACCGTACCTGGATCTTCTGCTTCCTGGATGAGAGTCTTCGAGTTGCCTCTAAGCATAATTACTTGTTTTTCAAAGAAAACCTTAGATTACTCATGGCCTAAATGAGTTTAAAGATGGACAGAATTTAAACTCTGGACTCAAACTATGACATATTAATTTCATTTATAGTTTATGTTCACTTTTTTTTCTCAAGAACTTTTAATGTTAATATCATTGGTCGTTTTCTGATTCTATAATATAATCCTCGTATAGTTTAGGTGAAAATCTAGTCCCTGGTTAGTAAAAACAAGTATTTTCTTTAGCATAAATAGATATAATTTAGAAACATTGGCCACAAAGAGAAACAGGAAGCTGTTGATGACATTTCTTTCCTTAATTTAGATTAATGTTCTCACCCAGCACTGTTGACTTAAGCTGTAAGGCAACTTGGAGCCAGCTTCTGAAAACCTGTAGACTTTATCCAAAATCATTACCTGCTGCCTTTACAGCCTGCATATGGGACTACATGGAGAACAGGCTCTTCCTTCTGCAGCTCCACTGTGGAAGTCACATTTAGTGAACAGACAGGAACACTTAGCCTCTTACCTCATTCTTTCCCCAGTGACTTCCAGCACAGCTCTTGTCCTGTGCCTTTGCTTACAGAGAGAGAACAGACTGAGAGGACAGCAGCAGCCTCTTCTTACCTGGAAGTCCTGAGTGCTTCCTGCTTCCCAGCTAAATAGCGAATGCTGCTGATAGGAGAGCCCGGGGGATTGGCTGCTGTCAGAGCCGCTCCAGTGCCTGGGTTTTTCTTTGATGGAAACCAAAGCAGGAACACGGAATGCGTGATAGATAAGATCTTTGAGTCAAGTACAAAGTTCTATTATGGTGTGACTTATTGCTCCATGAAATACAGCATTAAAATGGAAACAGACTGCAGAGTGATAAGTGGTTTCACCCACTTTTATCAACAGTAATTTATACTGATCTTTAGGTCATAAGTCAACTGTGTACTAAAGTATAGGATATTATCAATAAAACAAAGAGAATTCTTGAATTCCCAAGAACAAACCTTAAGAAATTCTTTTACAGTATTTGAAAGCATAACCTCAGTTTCATTATAAAATAATCCACTTGTATTTATTGGAAGAAAAAACGACTAATGAATTCTGTACAGACATACACATATAAGATGTCCAGTCTAGCTGTGTGTTGAGGAACTTAATGACACACAGAAGAAGACAGGCTAGGGATACAGCTCAGTGGAATGTACTTGCATAGCATGCATGAAGCTATAGGTTCAAAGCCCAGCGTCAGACACATCCACTCAGCTGGGGTTTAAATCACAGAGAAACGGTCACAACAGACATTTAAGGCATAGCTTTGCTCTTATTGTCAGCCTAGGTCCCACACTGAGAATCCAGTGACCAGAACATGTCTAGCATTTAGCTATTTCGAGGTGGTTGCTTTTTGTTGTTTTGTTTTGGTGGGAAGTCAGTCCTCTGCTACTGAGCTGAGTTCCTACCCCTGCATTTTCCTGAGACACAGGTCGTGTAGCTGCAGTTTGTCTCCTGAGTGTGGGATTCCAGGCCACGAAAAGTGTAGACGGCAAGAGGAATGAACTCTCTCTTTTTTCCTTTCTTTTTGAATTAACTCTTTCAAAGACAAAAGTGCTGTGCACTTGAGCTTTGATGCGAAGGCTTTTGTTAATGTACCTTTAAAAAGAAAATTTTAGTTTTAAAATTTATATTTTAAAATTGTATACATTTGGTATATACAACATGGCCTCTCTCAAAACATAGGTATGTTGCATTAGTCTATGCTTGTTTGGAAAAAAGAAGGGGACACTGGAAAAATTAAATAAAGCATGGTTGTGTTTCTTCTGTTAAAACATTGTTATGTGTTTAAGTGAATTATTAATATTTTTATAAGGAAGTGTTGCAGTTAAAGGGAACTTTATTCTGATGTCTAAAGTGTTTAAACTTGGTGTTTCATAGTTGACTTAATAACATATAGATATTTAAAACCAAACATCTTCCTTTGATTTATTGACTTAGTAAGGTACTTTTATGTAGCTAAGTCAACATCTAAGTTATAATTTTAAAATATTGTTGAGTTATTTGATATTTATTTAAAGATAAGAAAAACAGTTCATTGAAGTTGAATTTGTTATGGAATGGGTGTGGAATACATCATGTAAGGCTTCTCACTTTTCTTTAGTTATTAAGAATTTAAAAAATGTTTATAATCTTTTTATATCTTTTCTAAAATACTTATTTTCCTCTTGCTATTGGCCAATAAGCCCGCTGGAGTGTGTTCTTTGAGCTCTGTGCCTGCTCTGTCAGCACTCTAGTCTCCTGCAACGCTCTCCTTCCCTGCTCCGGCCTTGGTTCGTAGGCTGTCCTCAGCCCGTTGCCATTGCTTAGCAGCTCCAGAGAATAGGGTGTCAGCTTACCTGGGTGTCTTGACAGAGGAGGCCCACAGCAACCTCTAAGGCCTGCTTCCAGACTTGTCGTTATTTAGACTCAAGGTTTCAGAAATCTTGAGACACAGCCAGCCAGCTCCCGAGAGGTCCTATTCCCAGAACTTCTGTGTGTGCTGTGCTGTTCATTTATTGATGATGCCAATATGAAATGCAAACGACTTCCTTTCACTTCTATATTATTTATGCCTGTTTACTCCAAGCATATTTCATTGCTTGCCTAAACTTGACAATATAATGGTAACATAAAAGGCCAATGATGCTCATCTCCTGGCTCTTCTGTTTTTAAGGGAAAAGGTGTGGATAGCATATGTGTGGTCTAGAATGTGTATATTTGAATGTACTCTGCTGGTATTTCTGGTTTTGTTCTTTGGAGCATTAGGTTTCTTCAGATTTTTCTATTACTGCATGTCCATATTCTTAACTGATAAAGTGTTCTGGGTACACTATATAAAAACTAATGTGTAACTAAGAATTATTGTCTTACAACTAGTTAGCTATTGCGTAAAGTTTTTATGGTCACCTAGAGAAAGCTTATCTTCACCATTAAAGTCCATCTAAAGTGGATGTACTAGAGATGGGGACTGTGCCAATTTAAAATTTTTATATTTATGTTATATATAAATATAACATGGACATAAACATTCAATTTTCAATAAAGTATCACTTTAATTTCTTTTTCTTTTTCTTTCTTTCTTTTTTTTTTTTTTTTTTTTTTTTTTTTTTTTTTTTTTTTTTGAGCTAGCCTCATTATGTAGACCAGGCTGTCCTTTAATTCACAGAAATCTACCTCCATTTGCCTCCTCAGTCCTGGAATTAAAGGTGTGTGCTATTATGCCTTTGCTCCTCTCTCCCTTTTTAAGGTTTATTTTCCTTTATGTGTGTCACTTGTGTACCTGGTGCCCACAGAAGAGGACATTGCATCTCCTAGAACTGGAATTGGGTTGTGAACTAACTGCCTTGTACTCAGAACTGAGCCTGGCTCCTTTGCAAGAGCAGTACGCACTCTTAATCGCTGAACCATGGCTTTGGTCCTCACCTTAGTCTTTAGTGAGGTGTCTCTGATTTCAGGTCATAGAGTGTGTTCATGTATATTTCCTACTTGATTTGCATCCCTTTGTGGTTTTTACAAACGGCTTCATTGATCTGTGACATACCAGAGCTGGAAAATCAGGATATTCGGTTCTGCACAGTGTGATTAAGACCTGGAAGTCAGTTTTTTTCTGTTCACTGTTCTGCCCATTCCCGTACCTGGATCTGCAGCCACTTGCACTGCTGTGGAGTGGAGAGAGGTCGCTGTTTCACAGACAGGGATTACTGTGTATTTTCATCTTCAAATAACAATGCAGAAGCCCAAGAGCTAGTTCATTGAGTGCTTGCTGCTCTTCCAAAGGGTAGGGTTGGAGTCACAGCACCTACATCAGGCAGCTCTCAACTGCTTGCAGCTCCAGCTCCAGGGGTCCCAGTGGCAGCCAGCCTCCAAGACTATCCACACAAATGTAGTAGACAAACACACACAAACACATGAATAGTAGAAATAAATGTCTTAATAGCCAACACAGAACCATTCACATTTATCTCAAAGATTCCATCCGAATTCTTTTGGGTTTTAGAGACAGATGGGTTTTTCTATATAGCCCTGGATGTCCTGGAACTCACAATGTAGACCAGGATGGCCTGGATCTCGCAGAGATCCAAATGCCTCTGCCTTCCAAGGGTTGGATCAAGGTGTGCACCACCTTTATTATACCACTAGTGCCCAGCCTTAATTCTCACATACATGTAAATTATATGTTGAAATGACAAGTGTTACTGTGGGCACTTCATTTACTAGGTCAGTATTTGTCAAGTCTCTTGGTGATGTGCTGCTACTTGTGTTTTGCACATGAGAACCCAGAAGTGCAGAGGCCCAGGGCCTTGCAGGGGGTCACGTGGTAAGTCAGTAACTAAGTTACCACTTGTGCATCCAAAACGGTGGGGGTCAATCCTGCTGCCTGTTGTGTGTGCTAAACAGAAAACAGCCCCAGGAGGCCCTGGTGTCAGCAGCAAAATAAGTATTACAACTGGACAGGAGGATGCAGGCCAGCCTTGGTTACGTAGCTGGACAGTCTCAAAAAACAAGGGCTGAATTAGAGCATGTGGGCCCTGAGTTTGATTCCTAGCACTACCAAGTAGTAAATACCTGTTCCATTAGGGGAGTCTAGTTTGTTTGTCATCCACTCTAGTACATTGAGTGCCTGGAATTATGCTTAAGACCCATAGCTGCTCATTCGGGTTTGAGCAGATCAGTCCTGGCCATGTGAGGGGGTCAGAGTGCAAGCCTCCCTGTGTGCTTTCAGTGTCTGTGGAATATGGGCTACCTCTTATGTCTGGGAATGGACTAAGTCATGGGAGGAGCCGGGGCCTTGAAAATTTCTGAGAGGGATGCTGAGTGAACACAAGGCTTTTCTGTGAAAGCAGGAAGGGGGTGGGCTTCTCTGTGAGAGCAGGGGATGGGTGGGCCAGCGTTTCATAGCCGGTGCTGAGGCAATGAGGTACACTGAGAGACAAATAAACTGACAGGATGTGTCAGTTTGGACAGAGTTCCTGGGTAGGAACCGCGTGGACTGACATGGGAGGTGAGGAGAGTGCGGTTTTTCTGTTTAGGGATGTCTGTGATCAAGATGATCTTATCTGTACTGAGTTTAGAATGATGGGATCAGTCAAGTAAGCCATTTAAGATTCTGCTGAAGTTGGAGAAACAATAACCAACAAATGTTTGTTACACTACATTGCTGATCCTGCCTCTTTCCCAACAGCCAGACCACCGAGCATATTATTAAACTTATAGAACAGCATGGCAGCGATGTGTGGTGGACCCTTCCTGCTGAGCAGCTTCTCCCAGAGGAAGTCGTAGCTCAGGTCAGTGTGAGCCTTGGAGATAAAGGTGACATTGAAGCAGTTGAACTGGCAGAGTCAGAGCCAGATGCAGTTTAGAAATGAGCATTTTTTTTCTTGCAGTAAAAACAGTTTGTAACAGGGCAGTGGAGGTGGGCGTTTGTAACCTCACCAGGCCAGCACCATTCAGGCTGTCTTAGGTGACTAAACAGATGTTGGCACAGCAGGGTTGTGTGGGTTCTTGGCACAGCATCCTTGATGGGCCTGTTCTCTGTCACCATCCTACTGGAAGAAGAAAGTGATTGTTCCTACCCCAGTGACCATGTTGTCATGTGGCCGTTCTCTTTCCACGCTGCCAAGGGTCATGTTCAACTATGTAGTGTATCTTAGTGTTTATGTTTTAAATGTGGACTTAATGACTGTATTTCACTTTTTTAAAACTTCTGGAACATTTACTGTATACTGTGTGGCCTCTGTAGGTCAACTCTCTTCTGCTGTCTTCTTAGGCTGGAGGTCCTGATGCTTTGGAATACATGCCAGGGCAGGATATTTTGGACATCTGGTTTGACAGTGGAACTTCATGGTCTTGTGTTCTTCAAGGTAATTATTTTTTCTTTTTCTTTTCTTTTCATTTGTTTGTTTTTCAAATCAGGGTCTCTGTAACAGCCCTAACTAGCCTGAAACTCACTTTATAGACCAGGCTGGCCTTGAATTTGGAGATCTGCCTGCCTCTGCCTTCTGCCTCTTGGGCGCTGGGTGTTGGGATTAAATACATGTACCACCAAACCCACCTCTATTTGTTTTTTTTTTTTAAAGATATATTTTTATTGTTTTTTTTTTCTGTGTGTGTGCATGTGAATGTAAGTGCCCATGCAGGTGAGGGGGCACTGAACCCCCTGGAGCTGGAGTGACAGGCAGTTTTTAGCCACCCGATGTTGGTGTTGGGAACTGGGTTCTGGTCATCTGGAAAAGCAGAGTTCTAAACATTGAGTCATGTAGCTAGCTGCTCTTTCTGGTAATCTCTAACATTAGATTATAAGCCAGTTACATCTTGAGTGCTGGCAAGATGTTTTAATGGGTTGCCACACAAGCCTGTTTACCTTAGCTTGATTTCCTGGAGCTCACACAGAGGCAGAAGGAAAGTGCTGTCTCTGGAGACTTGTCCTCTGAGGGACACATGCACTACGGTAATAGTCCTGAAAACACAGAGCTATTAGCTTAGATCTTTGACCATAGCCTTTGTGGGGTTTATTGTTTTATTATGGAGTTTGCTTAGACCCAACACAACTCAAACATTAGGACAAGCGGATGACAGAAATTTACTGTAATCAAGCCAGTTGGTACTGATGAATCAGGGCCCCAGAACAAATTTAGGAGCTCAGCTGCAGCCTCCAGCCAGAATGTTACAGAGCTTTTGAACTTGAAAACCACAGGTGTCTGTGCCAAGTTACAGTTATAGTTTTTTCACCAATCAGGATTTAGGGAAAGAGGCTTTCTCCCTATCGTTCATCTCAGTTAGTATGGAATGGGGATTTGCCATCCAATCAAATCCCATTTGTTCTTCTGTGTTAGGGAGCAAAAGATCAGTATCAGAAGCTGGTCAGCCCCCCTAGGGCCTGGGAAGTAGAACTTAGTTTCCCTATGATTAGAATGGAGTCTGAAAACAAAATGGCAGCACTTAGGACACGTTTCTTTAGCTTGTTCTCAATAGGTTGTATTTTGTTTACCTGGAACATCTATGTCTTAGTTAGGGTTTCTATTGTGAAGAAATGCTATGACCAGGGCAACACTGAGAAAAGAGAGCATTTAACTGGGCTGGTTTGCAGTTTCAGAATTGGTCCGTTGTCAGCATGCAGGCAGACGTGGTGCTGGAGAAGTAGCTGAGACCCACATCCTGACCATTGGATGAGAGACAACCTGTGCTTGGCATGTGCTTTTTTGAACCCTCAACACCCACCCTCAGTGTCACACTTTCTCCAATATGGCCACACCTCCTAAACTTTCTAATCTATCAGAGGTCCACTGGTGACCAAGCGTTTAAATCTATGAGCCTACGGAGGCTATTATTCCTCACAGCACACAGACTGCTACAGGTCAGATTTGCAAACGCCTGGGACATCATTCAGTCCTGTGATTTCTCAACATTTTTTTTTTGAGGTGAAAGTTTATTTAGAACTATACTACTTAAGATTATAGTGGGAACCTTTAACCAGCTTGGTGGTCTCTGCCTGTAATCCCAGCACTTGGTAGGTGGAGGCAGGAGGATCATGACTTTGAGGATTGCCTGGGCTACATAAGACACCCTGTCTCTAAAATTTTACCCAAAGGGTAGTTTGGTGTTTTTGTTTTTATTTTTTTCCCCTCTTTATTAGCAGTGCCTTCTCTTTGGCCTGCTTGGCAGCTCCAAGCTGCCGAGCTTGGAGACCATGGACTTAACCTGACCCCATTATTTCTTACAAGAGGCCAAGCTAGAGCCAGGACAGTGGGCATGTGGTTATCAGTGTCAGAGTGCACATGTGGCCCTCTGCTTCCTGTGCCCATCCTTTTGCATATGTGTGCCTACCTAACTCTCCAGGCGCTGCAGACATTTCTTCCTTTCAGTTAGGTAAGTTTTTGACTCATTGCTGCAGAGACGGGGAGAGCAGGTCAAGAGTCAGAAGGAGCAGGGGAGGTGGCTGCATAGGAGCTGTGTGCAGGTGTGTGCAGAGGAAACATCCTAGAGGATGCCAAGGAGAGAGAGGTAGACAGGCGAAGGAAAGAGTGTGCCGAGAGTCGGGTGAGGAATCAGGAGCAAGCCGTCAGTCACCCCTTACCTCCCACCCAGGGCCAGCTGGGAACTCTGAAAGGGGAGCTGGGGACAGCAGCTCCTTGGCAGCCAGCCATATGGACTGGAGGGACTTCAGACTTCATGTGGAATAAGGGTGTGATCTGGGGCTCTACTGTGGGGGTTGTGGCCTCACAGGTAAGTGGATTTGGACCTTTCAGTTTAGACAGTTTGAAAGTCAAATGAATATAAATTCACACTTACAGACTAAGATGTATACTGGCTAAATGGTAATTTAAATAAATTTTTGTAATTAGTTTTTGATATTATTTTCTAGTTCTGTGTCCTGGACACGCTTGAGGCATTGCTAAGGGTTAGGCTTTGCTCTCGTACATTCGCCATGTAGGTGAGCAGCTGCTTGTGGAGAAGCAGGAGGAAGCGCTTTCTGCTGAACGTGTTGGGAAGCACCCTGAGTCTCAGGACTGAGAGAGGTGCAGGAGGTGGCACCTGTGGCTTAGGACAGCATTCATTCAGTAAAGCTTCTGACTCACAGTGGCTCTTGGGGCCACACATGGTTATGGTGAACAGGCACAGTAAAGGCGAGAGTCATGCTGGGCCTTGGGAAGATTAACCTGCATGAACTGTTACTCAAACCTGCCTGTCACATGACTTGAATGCATGCTAGGCAGCTTTCCAGCACCCCTGGGCAAGCCTTCAGCATCATCAGATGTTTGTGATCGTGTGGGTTTGACTGCAGCAGAACATGGTCACATTAGAACCCAGTCACATTGGTTACCAACACTATGGCACACACTTGGTTTTGTTTTCTGTTCTAATTAACTTGATTTGTGTTAATGTATTTCAGACATCCAGCAGAGCGCAGACTTGTACCTGGAGGGGAAGGACCAGCTCGGGGGCTGGTTCCAATCGTCCTTACTAACAAGTGTGGCCACGAGGTCAAAAGCACCTTTCAAGTAAGTGCTCACTCCATAAAAAGAACCCTCTTTGCTGATCCTCTGAGTGCCTGCCGTGTGTGCTGTACATGCTTGCGGACATAGGTGTGTAAGCTGGCCATTGGCAAGCCAGAACACTGTTCTTCCTGTCTCCGGGAGGAAAGAGCCACAGAGTCAGTGTGTCCAAAAGAAGAGGTGCATTTTGTGGGTGTGGCAAGACTGAGCAACTGGGTTCACCTTTTGTGTTAGGTACAGTGTGTAAGAAAGTTGCATGGTTTCCTCTTATATAGGTGTGGTGGCGCATCCTGCAAATCCACACACTCTGGAGGCAGAGATAGGATCTCAGGATCAGGGTCAGCCTGGGCCATTTGCAGACCCTATTCCAAAAAGAAAATAAAATCAAAAGGGGAGACACACAGCTTGTGTGGTGTGTGTCATTTGGCAGATTGCACCTCCTGGAAGATGAGGTGGCGCTGAGTGGAGTTAGCTGGCACACTTTGTGGGGCAGCATCTTCAGCTGTGTGGAGATCCACCAGGAGTGCAGGGAAGGACAGTGTGGGCAGGTGAGAGCAGGCGGCCTGAGCTCTTCCTGCTGTTGGGACTCACAGTGACTGAGGACTGAGAGCCTGCTGGGGCATAGGACAGAAGGCTGGCTGCTATGGGAAGACGCCGCTGCAGTCACTCCCAACCGAGACAGTTCACTTTTAAAAGCCAGTGACGGTGGAAAGTGCTGTTTTCTGAAGTTGTCTTTTTGAAGTTAGTTCTAAGGAGGTGGTCTGCCACTCTATTTTGTAATCAGAGGCTGGGAGATGCTCTGATGTACAGAAAATAGAACACCTACTTGGCTGTGTTTAAGCCAAGGACTCCCCCGGCTTAACACCCTGATATGTGAATGCTGAGAAACAAGAAGTGTTTATCCATTGTCTGTCAAGATATCCCCAGTGATTAAAATGGCCCCTCATGCTGGTCCTCATCTTTCTTAGGACAGTGATGGTTCATGGATTTACGCTCGGAGAAAAAGGAGAAAAGATGTCCAAGTCCCTCGGGAATGTCATTAATCCTGACACTATCATCAGTGGAGGAAAAGTAGGTGTCTAACTGAAACTCATTTTCATTTCTTGTCAGGTTCTTAAATTGTCAATTAAGTCTTTAGTAGTTACCTCAGTGAATTAACACAAGGCTAACAAGATTAGATATGACAGGATATGCCAGGGATGGCGGAGGGAGGATGGAGGGCGGTGGAGACATGAGGTTGGCTTGAGCCCAGGAATTGAGGGCCAAGAATAACAGAAGGGTTACTATAATGTTTTAAACATAAACTTGCGTGTACACATGTCTGTGAAGACCTCAAGGTATCAGGTTTTATTATGGGAAACCAGTTTTATAATCAATGGAAACAGGAGAAAAATGAGATTATAAATTCTGAGTATGCATAATGATGTTCTTAGGACATACACACTTTAAAGTCGGAATGTCCATCAGATCTGGGGTTACTGGTAATTGGGGCTGGTTGCGGGTACTTTCATGAGAGGTCCATAGTATGTGTTACCTTGCCCCTGTGGCTTTCACATCTTACAGTCACTGGGACAAGCCTGGGCTCTCCCATTTGAGTCAGACAGGATTGTCTTGTTACCCGTCATGTTTTCAGGTTTAGCCTACTTTGTGATGGGTGTTTCAATATTGTACTTACACAGCCTGTGTGTTCACAGACTCAGTTTCTGAAGGGGAACTTTAGCTAAAGCCGCTGTTTCTCTAATTGAAATAAATTGAAAGCTATTCTATTCACATTTTGCTTTTCAATAAAAAGGACCCCAGCAAAGAGCCTCCCTATGGAGCCGACGTCCTGCGCTGGTGGATAGCGGAATCCAATGTCTTCACGGAGGTGACCATTGGCCCCTCTGTACTTGGTGCTGCCAGAGATGACATCAGCAAGGTCAGACGAGATGCATGAAAATGAGCTACATGTGGCTGCCTCTAAATACCCGTGTTAAATTTGTTTAAGACAGTAGCACTAAGAAATGTACATGTCAGACAGATGGTAGTGCACACCTTTCATTTCAGCACTAGGGAAGAAGAAGTAAGTGGATCTCTGTGAGTTTGAGGCCAGCCCGGTCTACAAAGAGAGTTCCAGAACAGCTCAGGCTACACAAAGAAACCATGTGTTGGAAAAGAAAACAGAAGACGAAGAAGTGTACATGTCTTTATATTTGATGAATGTACAGACTACACCATAGGCCTGTGTAATGTTTATATACTTTATATACTTTCCATGTGCTCAGTGACTTTGCAAGCTAGATTCATTTATTTTTCTTTTCACCTGTGAATCAGAAGAAATAGCATATATCCATCTATGTACAAATAAACACATGGGCAAAACAGGCTAGGGAAGAGGACTAATAAAAACCCAGCCAGTGGTTGTTTATAAGACGGTATTAGAATGAGATTTCCTTTGTTCCTTTGCAGTCTTATTTAGGAATATTAGGATTTTAAAATCCTACTAAGAAAATAACAGAACTTAGAAAAAGTGAATGGTTCTAAAGTAACTGGTGAAATGAAGTCTCATGACTTGTCTTTTACTGTGTGCTTTTCCCGTGTGAACAGCTTAGAAACACACTCCGCTTCCTCTTGGGAAATTTGGCTGGTTTTAACCCAGAGACAGATTCTGTTCCTGCCAAGAATATGTACGTCATAGACCAGTATATGCTGCACTTAATTCAGGATTTTGCCACAAAGGTCAGTGCACAGTAGCAGGCTTTGGCAAGTGGTAACATCAGCACTTTCCCCATAACTTCCAGTGAACAGACCTCGCTCGCTAGAAATAATCCCTGTTGTACCCAGAAAGTACAGCACTAAGTTCTGTACAGCCTGGGGTGACCATGGCATGAAGTGTTTTCATGTTTTTGCTGGAATCTTGCTTTTTTCAACATTTAATGTGTGTGTGTGTGTGTGTGTGTGTGTGTGTGTGTGTGTGTGTGCACAGATACACCAGAATTCATATGTGGAGGTCAGAGAACTACTTATGAGACTTGGTTTTCTCATTCCACCTGGTGAGTCCCAGAGATCTAACTTATGTTGTCAGGCTTGATGGCAGGCACGGTTCCCTTCTGAGCCATTCCTTCCTCTCCTGCCTTGATGACTGCCTCCTGGTGAGAGCCACGGCCAGCTTCCCCTCACAGCGGGCTTCTCTCTCAAGATCCTGTTCCTTCAACAAGGAGCAAAACTGCACTGTTTTGGCAGGTGTGCCCCTTAGAGTGTGGAGGACTCCCGAGTCCTCGCTGGTCTGTGTGCTGTGTGTGGTGAGCTTTCACAGCTTTGTGCCTCTTGGGCTCTGCCAGAATATAGCATGAATGGCCTCTAGCCAGTGTCCAGTTGTTCCCCATTGCCCTCAGGTTTCTTGCCATTCTGCCCTTCCGGACTCCCACCCAAGGGCCCATTGAGTTCTCTCAGGGTTTCCCAAGCTCCCAACTCTTTGCTCTTCCACATTCCTCTGACTCACTCTTCCAAAGGTCAGTGAGCCAGAATAACTCTGTCACAACAGCTGCCCATCCTGGGGCCAGCTGTCTAAATCAGTTACTTCCTTTTGACAAGCACTAAGCAAGACCAACTTAAGGAAGAGTTTAGTTTGCATCTGTTTATTTGGTGTGGCAGGGGCCATGCCACATTGCACGTTTGTCTGTCCAGGATCAGGAGAGTGCCAGGGGTCAGACTCAACTGTGAAACCAGGCTTGTGTTGCTTCAGTGCGCCTGTGTCAGAGGCACCTGTGCACATCAGCATTTAGCTAAAATACGGACGAGGGCATGTGTGAGGGACATTAGTGATTCCTGGTGCCTTCTGCTCTTTGCTGTCTTAGAAATGATTTGACTTGGACCAGAGAGATAACTTCACTGATAAAGGCCTGATGACTTAAGTCTGAACTCTAGAACTGGTGGAGAGAGGACCAACTCAAAAGTTGTCCTCTGACCTCTCTGCACATGCCTGTTTTCACATGCACACACAAGTATAAACATAGTAAATAAAAGTACAGATTTAAATGTTTTTCTCTCCCCTTCACCCCGTGCCTCCCCAATATGTCTCTTTTAAGATAGTCACACTGTGTAGCCCTGGCTGGCCTGTACCTTGAAGTGTAGACCATCCTGGCTTCAAGGTCAGATCCATTTGCCTCTGCCCCCCTGAGTACTGGGATTAAAAACGTAGTCCCAAAAAACCTCCAAAATTTAGAAGTGGTGTGAGTCCATTACTCAGGACTTACAGGAGGGACAGTAGCTTGGTGGACAGAGCTTTCCCAGCATGCACAGAGAACCTGAGCTCCCTTGGACACAGCTTTCCCAGCATGCACAGAGGGCCTGAGCTCCCTTAGTGGACAGAGCTTTCCCAGCATGCACAGAAAATCTGAGCTCCCTTGGTGGACAGAGCTTTCCCAGCATGCACAGAGAACCTGAGCTCCCTTGGTAGACAGAGCTTTCCCAGCATGCACAGAGGGCCTGACTCCCTCATCAGCATTGCAGATTTAAACCAAACCCCATGGGGGGCTCGGAAAATAGCATGGTGAGTAAAGAGGTTGCTCTTCAGGCAGAGAACCTGAGTGTGATTTCTAGAACCCACACCACATTGAGAAGGCCAGGTGGCATGAGCTTGAGATTCTAGTGTTGGGATGTTGAAGACAGGTGGGTCTTGAGGTGCAGCAGCACGTTAGAGGAGCATACTTGAGGTCCAGACCAGGAAGAAACCCTATTTAAAAAGCAAAGTTCATGGATCCTGGTTTAAGCTTAACCTCTGGCATCCACATAGATGTGCATCTACACATACATGAATGTGTGTTCTTACACAAAACAAGCAATTAAACCTGGACCTTTCTTTCCTTGGAACATGCTGTGCTGGCCTTCCGGAGTAGTGATGAGTGAACAGTTGTGCCTCTAGAAGGACGCTCTCTAGCGTTCTCCCATACTTGCCTATCTGTCTTTGAAACGTTTTTTTTTTTGTTTCATGTGTATGTGGTGTGCATGCACATGTATGTGCCTGTGCAAGTGTGTGTGTACATTGACAGAAAGAAGCACAAGACTGATAAATGTTCGTCCACCTGTTCTTTGAGGCAGGTTCTTAGAATCAGACGAAATCAAATCAACTGGGCCCGAAAGATGGCTTGTGGGGTAAGGGTGCTTGCTGCCCTGACGATCTGAGCTGGGTCCCCAGGACTCACAGTGAAAGAAGAAAACCAGCTTTGACCTCCACATGTGATCTGTGGCACATGCTTTCTCCCCATTCCCCAAATAAATGTAATAGCAAATTTGTAAAAATAACAAGAAAAGTGAGCCAATTAACAGTACTCAGAATTTTAAAGGGAAAGTTCTACCAAAGGAAAAAAAACTAGAGCTAACCCCATAAGCCTTTGCAGACAGTCTACTTCAGAGATCTCAGCTCCACGCTGAGCTGTGTTTACCCAGGACATGTGAGTTCTGGGGGTCCACACTGGGTCTTATGCCTGTGCAGCAAGTGTGGCATCTGAGCCACCTCTGAGATGTTGGTGAGAAGAGCTTGCTTCACCCATGATGCACTGCTGTTCTCACTGCTCAATGCAGCCTTCGAGTTTACCATCTTTGTTCTCTAGATTACGGACTCATACAAACAGTATGACTTTGGAAAAGTTGTCAGGCTGTTGAAAGCATTCTAC
This sequence comes from Micromys minutus, assembly GCF_963924665.1. Classification (NCBI taxonomy): domain Eukaryota; kingdom Metazoa; phylum Chordata; class Mammalia; order Rodentia; family Muridae; genus Micromys; species Micromys minutus. The sequence continues at coordinate 58,563,185 of NC_137969.1, forward strand.
ACCCGAGAGCTATCCAGCTTTTACTTCAGCATAGTGAAGGATAGGTAAGTGTGACGTGACAGTCCTCAACAGGGATGCTTGTGTGCCTGCCAGCAATGTGCAGGATTCAGTGGCGATGGTGAGCAGCTGGGCAGACCACAGCTGGGATCTGAAGTCATCCTGACTATCGGTCATGCCTGCCACTTACTAGCTTCATGATTGGGGTAACTTAGAGGGTAATTCCTAATCCCGAAACTTGTGAAGCAGAGGCAGGGCGGTCTCTGAGTTTAAAACCAGCCAAGTCTACAAAGAGTTCTATGCCAGGCTGGCCAGGGCTACACAGTGAGACCCCGTATCAAAACATACAGCTGCTCATGTGCTTGGCGACTATTTCCAGTGAGTTACAGCTGCTGGTAGATGAGCAGACCCAGGATCAGTCAGGTACTTCTGTCATAACACTGGCTTTCACAGTGCACCCATGGCACCACTGGGAATGGCAGTCATTCTAATGTGGTTCGTGACCTTATTATGTACAAAGTCAGTGATCTAGACTGTCGTCCACCTGAAACATCCACAGCTGGGCAAAGTATGAGAAAACCTACACACCCTGAGAGAGCATAGACAATGGATGGTAAGGCCTAAAGGCAGCCTGGATGTGGGAAGGCCAGAGCAGCTTCTTCGCTGCTGAGCAAGCTCTTCTTTCAGGCTCTACTGTGAAAGTGAGAAGGATCTTAAACGCCGCTCCTGTCAGACAGCATTGGCAGAAATTTTGGATGTGTTGGTTCGTTCTTTTGCCCCCATTCTTCCTCACTTGGCGGAAGAGGTGTTCCAGCACATTCCCTATGCTAAAGGTAAGGAAAACTGTCCTCTCCATGAGAAAGCTCATGCAGGAGTTGACCGTGGTGTTAGAAGCCTCACCCGGGTACAGTGGCAGTGTTGCTGTGCTGAGGGTCACTCGGCACAGTCTGCTCTGTCCCTTCTCTTAGAGGGCTAGGGCCATCTCTAGTGCATTCTGAAATATATGATGCCCTTGACAATATTGAGAAATCGGTTTTGCTTAAATATGTTTATAAGGCCCTGGAGAGATGACTCATTAGTTAAGAGCATTAGCTGCTCTTCCAGAGGTCCTGAATTCAAATCCCAGCAACCACATGGTGGCTCACAACCATATATAGGGATCCAGTGCCTTCTGGTATGTCTGAAGAGAGCAACAGTGTACTCACATACATAAATAAATCTTTAAATGTGTTTGTTTCAAAATGTATTTTAAGTTTTGTTCAAATAAAATACAGTGCTTTATAGTGAATGCTTTTGTTAGTTTTCTCTATCCTGATTTATTTACAGCAGTGGTGGGTGGAGGGGTCATTTATAAGCCTCGGGCTTGGTGAGCTGCAGTGTCCCCGAGGAACACAAGTCCTGCTCATCATTCTGCTTCAGTTTATGTTATGTTTACAATGTGTAAGTAAAGGGAACCTTTGACTTGTGGCTCTTGGGACCATCAGACTGGTTCACTGAACTTCACATCCTAGATAACAGCCCTTGTCTCCCTTTAGTGGTTGGTTAGAGCTTATACACTGTCTAAACCGTATGTAACTCAATCTCCACTTACTTTTGAAGAACCCAAGAGTGTTTTTCGCACTGGCTGGATTAATACAAGCTCTATTTGGAAAAAGCCAGGACTGGAGGAGGCAGTGGAGAGCGCATGTGCCATGCGAGATTCCTTTCTTGGTAGCATCCCTGGCAAAAATGCTGCTGAATATGAGGTCATCATAGTGATTGAGCCCGGGCTTCTGTTTGAGATCATGGAGGTACGTGTAGTGAGTGGTTGTGTGTAGTGGGTGGATTGGTGGATTTAAGATCTTGGATTAGTTTAGAACTAGGATTCCAGTCTCGAAGTACTGATCTTCTTGATGATTGTTTGAACTTTTGACATATGCAGGGACCTCTTTAGATCAGTGCAGATGTATGAGGCTACATTTAAAAAAAGCGAAAGTTTTATTTATTGAAGGACTGGATTTTGAGAATTTTCCTCATCTGGATCATATTCCAAAAATGAGTTCTCTTTCATTTCATGAGAGTCAGAGACAGAAAATCAACACATTTTCTAAAACTTTCATATTTTAAATCTCACACACATATATATTATAAATGTTTTTTAAAGTTTTATTAGTATCACTTTAGGGCCGGAGATATGGGTCAGCAGTTAAAGAACCTGCTAATCTAGTGGATTCAGTTCCTGGGTTCAGTTCCCAGCACCTACCTGGCTGCTCACAACTGTCACTAGTCTCAGGGGATGTAACACCCTCTCTGGCCGCCTCTAGCCCTCGGTCTGCATACACACAGCAAACATTCATGCTCATACAGTACCTAAATCTGTAAAAATAAAGGAGCGATCTCATTTTCGTTGCTAAACCCAACTTAAACATTTGAAGATCTGAGAGTTAGGGTCGCTGGAGTGCATGACATTGTTAGCAATGGTAAGACAAGGGCTGACGCTGACCTCTGTGGTATTTAAGAATTGGAAGCTGTTGGTAGAAACCGAGGACAAGCTAACCATTGACCTGCCAAGGCTGCACAGCCTAGTTGTGGTTTGCTTTCCACAGTGACAGTTGGGCTTTCCACCTCAGTTAACTTGATCTAGAAACTCATGTCCAGAGGTTTGTTTCCTAGGTGATGCCACATCTTATCAAGTTGACAGCCAGTATTAATTGGCACCACCATAAATGTGACTTCCTTAGGAATCCTGACTAGATGTCAGATAGGAGACTTGTTTCTACATATTACTAAGTGAGTGAACTTGTTAAAACCAAATCAATCTTAGTCTCATAATTTTTAAAGGAATATTTATATAAATTTACAAACTCGTCTTGAAGATCAAAATTATGATGGGAAAATCTCAAAGTGCTTATCAGATACCTGGCTCCCTGTACACTGTGGAAAGGTTGTACTGATTGCCACTAGTACACTGCACTAACAAGTACTTGACAGTATCCTAACTCCTCTGCTAATAGAGGAATCATGATAGGAAAGGAGGCTGTTAAGAAGTTGGCAGCTTTAGCTTATCAGACAAGGGTGTATAATAAACAACCATATAGATTTAGGTTTGGAGGGAATATAGTTTTCAAAGTGAAGCAAATGTATACTCCGGTCAACAACTAAAAGGACTGCCATTTTCAATTGGCACAGTAACTTTCACATCCATTCCAGATGCTCCAAGCTGAGGAGACCTCTAGCACATCTCAGCTGAATGAGCTGATGATGGCCTCCCAGACAACACTGCTGGCGCAGGAGCCACGGGAAAGAACTGCAGATGACATCGAGCTCACAGGGACATTCGTCATCAATCTAGAAGGTAAGAAGAGTAAGCAGGGACTGGATAGCTGATGTCACCCCCAGCTTTCTGTGGGACTGGGTTACGTTAAAGCTGTCTGAGCCAGCTCTCGGCTCTGGGAACTGAGGCTGGGACAGTTCCTTCTACCTCTGAGTAACTTCCAGAGTCCATTTCCCCCTTGTGTTCTGTCATCTGATACATAGTGCCTACTGCCCAGACCCACCCACCACCCTTTCTATGTAAATTCTAAAATTTCCCTTTATGCATTGCCTAATTAAAACACAAGCCATTCTTATAAAGGGTTGGGTAGACTTTTAGTCACAGGATTTCTGTGCTGTTTACAGAGCTGTCAGTTGATTCATCTTTATTAATAGGAATACTGGAGAAAGTTGGGGCTCCTTTTGTGTAACTGAAGTTTTGAGTAGTGGTATTGCCACTGTCTCTACAATTTGGCATTTTGAATTCCTGGGTTAAGAGCTGGGCATGGCTGTGCACACCTTTAGTCCCAGCACTAAGGAGGCAGAGACAGATGGATCTCTGAGGGCAAGGCTACATAGAAGAAACTGACTTTAAAAAATAACCCAGGTCAACTGTGTAGCAGGTCAAGAATGACAGAGGCAGCTCTAAGCATGGCAGACGTGCAGTTGGTCTGAGTTGTCTGCTCTTCAGTAGTCAACTTGTATGATCCTGTTTTAGTGAGTCTGTTACATGGTGAAACCTGGCCCATGTTGAAAACGTGGGAAGGAGGAAAGCTTTGGGAAGGAGCATCCACGGAACCCCTGAGGATTGGTGGTGCAAGCTCAGTGACTGGACATGCTCTGTGTGTTCTTTCAAGGTGGTGACATTCGTGAGGAGTCTTCATATAAAGTCATTGTCGTACCAACTGCCAGAGAAAAGTGCCCTCGATGTTGGAAGTATACCTCGGAGACTGCAGATGCTCTCTGTCCTCGGTGTGCAGAGGTCATTGGTGCAAAGTAGCATTCTGATGTCAACAGTTATGAACAAGATGCTCCCCACAGTACTGACTGGCTAAGGGAACAAACTGCTAGAAAGTTCCCTAGAAAGAACCCTCGAAAGAAATCCAAGGCTTAGGTAGGGAGTAGCTAGTAACAGGTGGGGTAAGAATCAGAAGATTAAAAAGAGTATTTCTTGTAACTACAGAAAGAATAATGTGTATATATACATACATACACATGGAAATATATATATATATATATATGCAGAAATACATGTATACAGGGCAGACACTGAATATGGTTACATTCAATGTGGCAGCAGAATGTTTTATATTTTATTAAAACTTTTTTGACTCAGTATTTAAGTTCTATGTCTGAAAATAAAGGCATTCTGGAAACCTCCCAGCTGATGGTGTAGAAGCTGTGGATAATGAGGTGTGTGTGATTTTGCAGGGAGTGGCAGAGTCGTGTGCCCCTACAAGGTGAAAGGAGTCGTTCCTTCTGCCCACTAGCAAACATCAAGGTTCTGAAGCAGCAGGATTTTGGATGTACTGCAAAGATCATCACCAAACTGTTACTCAAGAGGAGAAATCTTTGTTCTTATGTGTACCAACACTGAGGAAATAACATGAAGCGTTAATTTATTTCACTAATATACATAAGTTCACAATAATGGACAGACAGAAAATAACAGTATATACAGAATTCACTACTTACAGTACATTGACAGTAGATAAATAATAGAGCATTTTTTTTAATACAATCCAAAACTGGATTGATCTTCCAAGGACATCTAATCCACTAAGCAGAATCTAGCTGCCCAGCAACCAGTCCTGACCTGGTGAGGTGTGGAAGGGCTTTCTCTGTTACTATTGTGCACTGTAAGATACTGTTTCTTAATGAAATGGATTGTAGCAACTTCTACCTGAATGTTCTAGTCAATGTAAGCTTATTGTTACTAAGTCTTAGTTTTCCATGATTTTAAATCACAAGTAATCATATTTTAAGAAGCTATTTAAATTTAACAGGCAGTACACTGGCCTTAGATGAACTTTTCTAACAAAGGTAAATCTTTGCAAAAGTGTAAAGCACTGGGAATCCTGGTACTGTGTACTGCTGAATCTGCATTTATCCTGGCCCCTCCACTTGTACATCTAACACAACCTGGAACTGCGAAGTTAGGATTAAACACCTTCATTAATATGGTAAAAATATGTACTAGTAAGAAGAGGGGAGTGTCTAGGGAAATACTAGGGTTACAGGCACAAGCCATGCCCCTGTGGTTACAGGCCATGTGCCACGCACCCTTGTTGTAGGACCTAATTCTTAAATTTGTGACACACTGTTGTTAGAGAATGGATACATAAATGTTAATTTTCATTTCTTACCAGAATTATTTTTAAAGCCCTTAGTGAAGTAGTAGACTGTGTTACTGCTTTTGTTAAACTCAGGATTTAGTTTTTAAATTCTATACATTTTAGACATCTTTTGGATGATAAATCTAACTAAAGACTTAATAATCTGTGTTCTGGTTCTCTTGTGTGACCTACCAAAGTAAACTTAGCCAGTTTTATTCTAAAAAATACAAGCCACCTCCTTCCCAAAAGATGTAATGGGATTAGAGTAAAAAGAAAATCATCATTGGCAATTAGCAGTACTTGCAGCACAAGGCTTTCCTGGCAAGCTGCCCACATCCTGTTTCCTCCAGAGTACTGCAAGGTCCTGGGGCGAGTGGACCTCCTCAGAACTGTGTCAAGAATGGTATGTATGGCAACTACAGGGATTCCAGCATGGACCGGCTGCTCCTCATAGCCACCTGAGCAACATCTGAAACATTTTTCTCAGAAAATTTTCAATCCAATAGTTGGCAGAGTTTTGGCCAGCCACAATCTTATTTAGATCTAACTTTTTAATGAAAAAAGAAGTCATATTTGTGTGTGCCTGGGTGTCACTTTATTGAGGAGTCCCTGAAGAGTATTCTCAACCTTCTAATGGAGTTGGCTTCTTCCCTTGATTGGAATGAGCACTGTCAACCGTGACCATGGCAGACACGAGGACTGCACTGTATGGCTACGTTCCGGACCCTGGAACTGCAGCGAGGACTTGCTGATCTGCAGAGCGCAGCGCACCGCTGACGGGCGGGCGAGCTGGGTTTCCTCACTGCTCTGCACTTGGACTGCTCTAGGCACTACCGCGTACAAAACTACTCGAGGTGCATCTCTCCACCCAGCTGAGGTAGGTTTGCTAAGGCTGTGACAGCACAAAGTGCCCTGTCCTGCTCCCGGACAGGCAGCATGACCAAGTCCCAGAAACAGACATTTTTGAACACTTGGAAGAAAAATAAAGTTGGATTTTAAATATTTTAGTTTCTTTGCTTTGTTCTTTTTTTCTTTTTTTCTTTTTTTAAACATGTCTTACAGGATAATACATTTTTACAATTACCTGATGTGGATACAATTTTGGAACTTGACAAAATAGAGTAAATCTTAATTTACATGATACTTTGATCTTGTTGCTTTGTTCACATCTCTGATTCTTAAGTCTGGCAAATCCAGCAGACTTGAGGTTCTTCCCCAGGGTCCTCTGCTGACCTCAAGCCATTTCTCCACTGACAGCATCAGTACCCTGGACAGGACATAGTCAGCACCCAGAGCTCCCGGCCAGATAGCATCCAGGTGCAGGACCAAACATGAGGACATCTCTGCGTGTTTTAAAGGGACATGGGCTGTATCCCTAGCGTGCTCATGGAAGCTGTGTGAACACACTTAAATCCCCACAGGAATCATTTGGATATGAACTATATTACACTAAGAACAAAATCTGAAAATTATAACCAGCTACAGTACTAAAAGCTTAACAATAAAGCTGCTTATCTGAATGAAAAAATAAAGAATAAAGCATCTGCATTAGTCACAGGACAGTTGATGTGTTTATAATTGTCTTCAGTTTTCTCTGAAGATGTGGAATTTAACCAAGATTGCACTTTTTAAGTAATATATTTATTTGTTATACCAAAAAAAAAAAAAAAAAAAAAAAAAAACCCTTCCAAAGTTCCAAATCTTACTATGTAAAATGACATGCAGTGGTTCACGTAGTCACAGCACTGTAGGCTACTATCATAAAGTAGCCATGGCTTCCACAGCCTCGATGAGGTGCAAGGCGAGGCTGTATTGCCCGTGCTTCTCTGGCAGGAGCTCCATCACTTTATGCACTAGTTTAGCTGTTGCTGCAATGGGCACAGCAGTGTTCTGAAGATCCTGGGGGTTCTGCAAATAGGACATAAAAGCCACTGCATTAGTTTCATGCAGCCAAACAATACCTTACCGACTTAGGCTTTACGATAAAATTCTCCAAATAAAAGCATTTCTTTAGGATGGAGCTCAAGGACCTTCTGCTCTCCCTGCCCTCCACTCACCATTGCCTTCAGCCAGGTGCAGAGTGTGGGTGGGAGTCTGGCCAGCAGCTCCATGCCTTCTTTCGTCTGGGTGTGGAAAAGTGCATGAGCCAGCCTTTGTCCTGTCAACACTAGCAGCTGAGACGCCAGCACCTCTTTGTCCTGAACTTGAAGAATGGCCTAAGGGTGATCAAAGAGAAAAAAGTCCAGCATGAGCTAGTCCTGGGAAGGTTGTCAGTGAAGAGACTACATGACCGTGTGTATGGATAAAGGAAAACTGAAATCTGACCTGCAATTTAAACCCAAATCTTACTCAGCTAATTTTTGTTACCTAAGTTTTCAATTCATATAACAATATACCTCATTTTCAAGTAAATGGGATGATGTTAGATTGTGCCATCTGACTACTCTGTGTACTGAGTACTGTGCTACTGAGTACTCTGAAGGAGCCTGAGGCTTGGAGAACAGCCAACCTCCTCTCCTTATTTATTGCTGACAGTCACTCCTTGAGTGGATACCTACCCACCCTGACTCATTGCTTATGAGGTCTGGCAGCCACACTGGCTTTCTCGCCTTGGACCTTGCCACGTTGGTCCCCATCTCTGGACCTTTGGACTCATCTGTTTCTAAGCTCTGTGAGTGGCTGGCTGCTTCTCCTTGAGAGGTTTTAGTTACCACTTTCTTTTACCCACTGAGACTCCTATGGCTCGATTTACCTTCATCTCTTGATGCAGAGCATCATGCTTCTCTGCTCCAGCAGACGGTCAGTCCTCAAGGGGCCTTACCTGTCTACTGCTCTATGCATGTCTGAACCTGGCAGCAGGCACAAACCTGAATACAGCTTCTCTTGTTGATTTCAGACTTGGTCTCAGGCCCAAGCTGGCCTATGTAGATGAGGCTGACCTTAAAAGTTCTTATCTTGGGCTGGAGAGATGGCTCAGTGGTTAAGAGCACTGACTGCTCTTCCAGAGTTCCTGAGTTCAATTCCCAGCAATCATATGGTGGCTCACAACCATCTGCAATGGAATTTGACGCTATCTTCTGGTATGTTTTAAGACAATGACAGTGTAAAGTGTACATTAAATAGATAAATCTTTTTTAAAAAGCCGTATAATTATAAAAAAAATCTTATCTTCCTGTCTCCTCATCCCAAATGCACTATATCTAACTACTTTAATATCATTTGCTGCTTCCTCCCGTTGTCTGTCATACAACTCGAGTCCCATGAGCATCACAGTCTTTCTTACCTCCTCCCCTAAGAGGTCAGCTCCATGGTTGTACAGCTCTCCCACATAATGCCGTCGAATGACGTCTTCACTCACTTGAAGGTGCTGGGCTAAGTCCACAGCCAGAACCGGCCAGTTGAGGTCTTTCCAATGGGCATTTTCGGCTTCTGCGGAGGGGTCTCTGTCCTTGGAATGCTGAGCCTGGACAGCTGCACTGACAACTTTCAGTAAGAACTTGAAGACAGGAAGGCACAGCACTGCCTTGTCAGTACTTTTCATTTAAAAGTGGCCCCATGCTTGCTGTGTAAGGCGGTGGCTGTGTTCAGTCCCATCCACAGGTGGAGGAGGGCTGACCCCTCAGAGTTGCTCTCTCCCCTCCATCCCTCCATACTCAGTGCCATGGGACAAGCACCCCCTCCCCCCACATCAATGAAAGTATCTCAAATCAACTCTGTCAAACAGACTATATTAAAATTATTTTCAATTTTTTAAAAGTTTTTAAAAAATTTTTAGGTATATGAATACACTGTAGCTGTCTTCAGACACCAGAAGAGGGCATCAGATCCCTTTACAGATGGTTGTAAGCCACCATGTGGGTGCTAGGAGTTGAACTCAGGACCTCTGGAAGAGCAGTCTGTGAGTGATCTTAATCTCTGAGTCATCTCTACTTTTCATTTTTAAAATGTGTGTAAGTGCATACATTCATGTGTACACATGTGCACAGTGCATACATTCATGTGTACACATGTGCACAGTGCATACATTCATGTGTACACATGTGCACAGTGCATACATTCATGTGTACACATGTGCACAGTAGAACACTCAGTTCTCTCTACCATGAGATGGAATTAAGGTCACTAAGTGTCTTCACCTGCTGAGCCATCCCACTGGCTCAAAAATGGTTTTGCTATCAATAAAGGAACATGCACTAGGGAAACCAGCTCCTGGGAATCACTTGAAGAAGTGGCCATCCTTTTAAAAGACAGCTATATTTCTGCTTTGTGATTTCATCCTAAGAAACAAGAACAAAACCCAGTAATTAACTTACCTGTTGTCTTACAGAAATAAAATTTGGATCCATTTCCCCACTAGGTAATAACTGAATTGAAGTTAAATCCTTAAAAAATGCATTCTTTCCCTAAAGAGAAAGACAAAAAACAAAAACACTCTGGTGAGTAGGAATTATTAAGGGGGAATCAGGGGGTTTAAAAGCTGATCACTTCATGAGTGACTCAGGCTGACTTTTACTTTTGCTAAAACAGAAAGTCAGCACTGTTCATCATCTAGCGTGGTGGTCCTGCCCAGTGTGGCAGCCTTTAAGATGGCCCCTGATCAGCTCCTTTTTGAGCCCCGTGTTATTCTCTGGATTGTGGGCTACTGGCTGCCAGCAAGTGTAATCAGACAGATGACAGCAAGTGGCGTTCCAGACTGGGTTCCAAAGAACTACAATTCTGCTTTGGGTGCTCTTGTTCACCCCTCTGAGAGGACCCAGTGGTCAGGTGAGCAACCCCACAGACACAGTTCTAAGTACTAGAGCATACTCCCCAACCCATCTGGGCCTTTGGCTGACACCTCCATGAAGCAACTCCACCAGTCTCACAAGATCCTTTATGCCAAAGGCAGATTCCTGACCCATAGGGCCTGAAAATATGAACCAGGCACAGTGAATCATGTCTGTATGTAGATTGTCCTGAAGCTGTTTGTATTTTAGTGTTACTTCCACTTCCTCAAGAAGGGCTGCCCAGTCACTCAAGAGGTGACTTCATCTGAACCTTCCCATTTTAATTAGCAAAATAAAGGAAAGCCAGTGACTGGGCGGAGGAGGTCAGAGGACAGGACGGAGGGTGAAGATTGTGGCAACATGGAGCTTCCCAAGGACGAGCTAGACCCAGGTGAGATTGATTGGTGTTAAAAAGCTAAGAACATTAAGAATTTTGCAGGTCTATTATCTCATATAGAAGGGAAGTTTGTATCTTTGTCTATTTGATGTGATTTTCTGTGTAGAGGGTTTGTGGATTGAGAGTTGAATATATAAACCTGAGTGAAAAGCTATCGGGCTGTAGAGTTGTATTTATGTGGGATTTGGGGTACAGAAACACCCTGGGACAGAGGTGGAGAACAGGTGGTAAAAAACCACCAGGGAAGGGAGCTGCACTGACAAGTTGGGCCGTGGTGGAGGCTCGGACCGGGCGCTAGAGGTGTGCACGGCTCCATGTCAGGGTTTGGCCTGAGGAGTGAGATAAACATTTTTGTATTTTTTAATATTTATTACAACATCTGTAACCAAGGGGAGGTAAGAGGATCTTGAGTTCAAAGGCTATTTAACTGACACCGAAAATGACTGAGCTCTGTGGTTCTAGCTCAATGACAGGAATTGCTATCTTGTGAAAGGCTAAAATCTAAGATAGTAAGTGTTGGTTGTCTGCAGACACCAAGTCTTTTGGGATAATCGGTTAAGCAGTAGTAGACACTGGAACAATTTGCATGTATTGTGAATCAAGAGTCATGAAGAACGAGGCAGGTTGGGTAGATGACTCACTGGGTAAGAGTACCTGCTAAACAAACATAAGTATTTGAATTCAAATCTTCAGCACTAACAGAAAAAGCTGGAATGGCCATCTCAGGCTGTAAGGAAAAAGCTATATATACTAAGGAAGACACCCATTTTTCTGGTCTCCACACTCCTCCCAACACAAAAACCAATCAAATAGGGTGTCAGGTTTCCCTCAGCAGGAAATGGAGTGAGAGCACCCAGGCCTGCCACTCAGCAACACTTTACCTTCAATTACCTTCCATCCTGAACAAGCCATCCCAGACAAGGATGCATAGTGCATGTCTGCTATTCTAAGTGATGCAGAGTACCAGTAGCTTAAAACTAAACACCATTGGCTTCAGACACAGGTCAGTCTTTGCCCAGGTTGCAGGTAGTTTTGGGTAGAAAAGATCCACAGGTGGTGTCTACCTCTAGGATGCTGGGAGTAAAGGTGGGCACCACTGTGCTAAGCCTACCATTCTTTAAGTATCTTTTATAATTTACAATGAAAGACAAACTAATTCAAAATCAGTATTTACTATATATAATGCTGTCTCATTGAGAAAGTTTGCTATTAGTCCCATCTCCCACAGCCTTTCTTTAGAAGGTTAACTGCTGGGATTGTCGCCATCTAATTTTTCCTTTCTGTCCTCTGTAGGTTAGATGCAGTCTCTACCGCTATGCCTATAGTATGTATGTATGTAAGCAGTTGTATGCTGCCCTAAACAACTGTAATCTAGATGTTAAACATTGTTGATTAAAAATCTCTCACTGGGCAGTGGTGACACACACTTTTAATCCCACCAGATTGGCAGAGGCAGGCTGATCTGTGAGTTCCAGGACAGCTAGGGCTACACAGAAATTATATTGTCTTGAAAAACCAGACAACCAAAAACCAAAAATAACAAAACAAAACAAAAAAACACCACCAACAACTACAGTGGCTCCTCCCTAATTCTCAGTCACTCTCTGGTTTGGGAGATAGAACCCAGGGCATCCAGCATACTAAACGTACTCTACCACTAAGCTGTACCCCTAGCCCCCAAATTCTCTCTTTAAAATATATATTACTCCTGCTTATGCAGACTATCAAACTAAGCATGTCTAAGATCATCCTAAATAAGCTTGAAAGCGGATTTGCTGTAATCCCTTCAGGATCCGTTAGCTCTGCAGTCGATGCTAAGAGGTAGATTCCTCAGAGCCTTTAGAATGTGTCATCCTGCAGGCCACACCACTCCCCAGCTCCTGACTGAACCTTGTCACACTCCAAACTCTTTTGCACACTGTAGACATGCACCTTTCCTTCAACATCTTGATTACAAATGCATCAAACTTCTACTGAGCTCCTGCTTTGTGATAGGCAAGGTACACAGACACAGGAACAACAAGGAAGTATGGTAAGTTTGAAGAGGGTGCTTGAATGATAACAAAACAAACCCAGACACTGGCCACACAAAATAGTTGCTTATGAAAATCAGACAATACAAGTGAAGACTGTGACGGGATGTGTGACTACGGGATGTGTGACTACGGGACGGTGGATGCAGATGGAAAGGCTGTGTGCAGTCCCTCCCGGCTCCACAGTTTTATGGGCAGAACTTCCTTAAAACAGTAAGGGCAGACCGTGACCCTAAAGGCTGCGACTGTAAGTGAAGCTGCTGGAGACAAGCCATACTCTGCATGCCCTCGTTAGAGAAGTGTTTTTTCCACAGGGGACGCTTTCTCTGCTCCTACAGAGACACGAGGGGAAGCCTGTCTTGAGAAAAGTGATAAAACACTTGACCCCAGCCAAAGGTTGAGCCTGAGAAGTGACACTCACTTTCTTATGAGCTGAAGCTGTATCCTCCAGCTCCACAAAGACCGAGTGGGTAGTAAAGCTGAAGTTCTTATCTCCTGTTAACCCTGTCTCTCAGGGCACCTGAGAGAGGGAGGACTTCTTAATCCTCCAAATGATGCAGGTCCTTTATATGCAAGTTTGCAGCTGATTTTGCAAGGATTACAAAATGTAAGGCAGGACATGACACCAGTGTGCCTGGGAAGACGCTCCTTCAGAGCTGGGCCTTGAGAGCAGAGGAGACGGAGGGAGGAAGGGTCTGCTGGATAGGTGAGCAGGGCAGCCAGCGATGGACAGCAAGGTTCAGGCGGGATAGTTTGGGCTCTCGAGACAGAGTCTCAACTCAGGATGGTATAGAATTGGGTAAGTGGCCCATGCTGGCCTTGAACACACACCTCCAGCTTCTGCCTCCTAGGTGAGGTCACAGGCACAGACCACCATGCCAGCTACAGCTTTCAGAGTGAGTGCACAGAGGGCTGGGGTGGAGTTCACCTCCAGATCTTTAGTGTGTGCGAGGACATAAATGGGCATCAATGTCAATTACTCAAGTTACGGTCTCATGGAAAGCAAGTTAAGACAGGGCAGGATGGGGTGAATGTCTGCAGGTGTTTCAGATACACGCCCCGTAGGACATTCAATAGAAACATACTCGAAATGTACAAGTAAATCCTGCCTATACATACACAAGAAGAAGCAAGCAGGTCTGTCTGTCTAGGGAGAACATGCAGAATGAAAAGGACTGACAGCACAGGGCCACAGCCCCAAAGGACACGGGGAGTAAAGTAAAAGAACGAAGCTAGGTAAGGGGGTTGGGATCTGGAACCTCTCAGTGATCAGCCCTACAAATCACTAAAAACCAAACACGTACAATTTAGTAAGAAACCCATGTGCCTGTTAACCAGCAACTCCAAACCAGGTCCAAAACCCCCGGTGGAGCTCACCTTACTATCAAAAAGGGCAAGTGGCTTCACACTCTTCAGAGAAAAGCGCATGGAAGCATACAGGATGGAGCACAGAATGGAATGATGCTCCACCAGTGGGTAGTGGATAGGCTTCTGCTCTAGCGCCAGTTCCACTATAGAGATGGGACCTTCCACGGACAGCCAGGCATCCTCAGTGTCCAGGACTGGCACCTGGATTTCATCCCTGCTAATGTCAGCCTGTGAGGGCGAGAAGGGAAGTCTGTGTCAGGAGTCGGAGAATAAGAACAGTAACCTCCCAAAGTGCAAACCTGAAGTCTGCATCCCCCCGTTGACAACTGAGAAACCACAAAATATAATTCAGAGACAGAGAGAAAATGAGTATCACTTTTTAGGCTAAAGCCAAAACCTACGGAAGAATATGACACCAAATGTCATTTCTTAAACTGAGTGGTTTTCAGAATATCTAATATCTAAAGAGACACTCCGACTAAGAAAGGGTGTGGGGAAGAGTTTGTGTGTCTCACTGCATACCCTGGCTGGCCTTCAGTCCTTCCATCCCAGGGTCCCAGGAGGGGATTACAGGCATGCTCTACCACATGGCCAGCGTTCACCTCATTTACCTCCAATGACGTCTGAAGAAGATCCAGGCAGGAGCTGAGGAAGGATGTCAGTGCCGTGTCGCTCATCCCTACATCCTGTTTTCAAAAAGGAACACAACGTCCCTGTGTCAGAACTGCTGTGCTACAGGACAGGAGGGCTCAGCATGTCCATTTGCCTGACTTTCTACACTGAATACAAACTGAAGTCATTATATGTTTAATTCCTGCTAGTGGGTTTGGTAGTATGAATTTGATATTAGCATTTAGCGTGATATCTGTATTATTACCATCAATCTTAAAACAACATTCTGGGGTGAGGTTGTGGCTCAGTGGCTGGGGTATACTCAGCACATATGAGACTCTGGATTCCACCTCTAGCACCAAGGGCAAGAGAGGAGACAGTAACATTTAGTGTCTGTGCACTGTAAAGACAGATTCTTCAACTTGCCAGAGCATTTGCCAGTCAGCTAACCATGGGATATGGTAAGATGCACATGTGAGGCTCAACCAGGAAAGGTCTCAGTTACCAGCCTAGGCTATTGCTTTTATGGTATCTTGAAGGCACTGAACTGGATTCTCTGAATCCCCCACTTGACAACCAAATACTAGATTCACACTTTTTGGCAAGAAATAGTTCCCAATAACCCCTCAACAAGCCAGTGTGAGAGGCCACTGCCTCTCTGTATAATCTGTTTAAAGCCAACAAGCAAGCAATTTTTCACATCCTCAAAGTATATAATACTGTGTGTGTGTGTGTGTGTGTGTGTGTGTGAGTACCTAGCTCCAGTCACACAACCAGTCTAAAGGACACAGCAAAAATCTTTGGTTGTGGTGACTGGTTGGGGGAATAAGGTCTTTAACAGTTATATTTCTATGTCTCAATGTTGAGATATTTTAGAACAGGTCACAGTTTTGAGGACTGTAGTACTACTGACCAGCAGCCACAGTTATCGGTGGGTCAGTCTTGGTTAAGGTGAGCTGCGATTAGCTGGAGAGCCTGCCTTCAGGGGAGGTCAGGAGTCTACTGTGAGGTGCTGGAGCCCAAAAGACCAAAGCACAAACGTCAATATGTTGCTTCCCATCCAAAGCCCAAGGCTAACTGAGCTGGAGAAATCTCACGGGCTAGCTGCTGTCTAGTCGGGGAAACTAAGAGTAGCTGGAGACCACAACTATTTCTTTAATGCAGTACTCTTTCTGTTCTTTGTTATTTCCAGATAGATCACCTGGACAGTAAGAACCAAAGTTCACTCCTACAGTAAGACACCGCACAGAGAGAGTGTAGGTTTAACAATGAGACTCACCCTTCGGCACAACCTATCCTTTGGAGATTTCCCAACCTGAAACAGACAGGAAATGTAATACTTAACCATTCAAACTGAAAGACATTAGAATGGTACAGAAAATAAAAAGCAACCAGCATTGCAGGTATGAACACACATCAGTTATATTGGCTGGCTACCAACAGTAAGAGCAATTCTATGTGGTAGTACTAAAATATTATGTCACAAAAATATCACACTGAGCTCATGAATTATTATTTTCCAAAAATAATTCATGTGCTGTGGAGACAAGCCCTCAGTAGAGAGCACTGCCGCTCTTGCAGAGGACCCAGGTCAATTTCTTGCAACCACACCGTAGCTCACAACCATGTAGGGCTTCAACAGGCTTTTATATGGCTCACATACATGCACACAGGCAACATATTCATGTACATAAAGCGAAATAAATAAATACATCTAATAAAAAATCCCTCCTCCCATTGTAAATTGTAGATTTGAACCAATAAGAAAAGTTTCTGCAGGAATAGCTAAAATCCCAGCCCACAAGAGTAAGAGAAAGATTTTAAAGTCCAAGGCTAGCTAGTGAGATCCCGTCAGATAGAAAAAAAGGGGTAGGGGAGGCTGCACGATGACAAGACAGGCAGACAGAAGAGGAGAAGGAAGGTGGACAGGCAACAAAAGCTTTGTAAAAAACCCAGCTGTTTGTATAGTCAAGGAGCTGTGTTGTCTAAAAATTCCTAGTAAGTAACACCTAAGAATTCTGTTTGTTGGTAAAAACATAATAGTTTTACATGGTTACACAAGAACAGGTAAGAATTGTACTCCAAGCTAAAAAAGACATTCTTGACTCTATAAGCACTGACTTGTCTGCAGGAAAATCACCCAGTCTACAGGACAGTGCAGCTGAGACTGGAAAACGCTACGTCACTGTGGGAAATCAATTACTGTAACTGGCCTTGGACAGCAGGCTCAGCCAGGCCAACTCTATGACATTCCACAATGCTGCTGCCAGAGTTGCTGAGCATGCAATATCTCTACTGACCGGACCTCTACCACACATGCTAAAACTCTGTGCTGAGTAGGTTACAAACTAGAAAACCCAAATCATTGCCAGCAAAAGTATCTTCTTCATGCCCAACGTCCTTTCCCCTAAAGCCATGTCCCTGTCACATGAAAGGATTTTAAAGTCTTTAAATCCAGAAAGCTATCTATCAGTCTAGAAAGGGAAATTGAAAGTGACCTTTTCCTCTTCACACTTCACACCCTGCTCTTCTGCTTTTGTCTTCTCCTGTTAGGTCACCTCATAAACAAAGGGGAAAAAGAAATGCCCTGTACGACAATTTATATTAGTACAACAGAATAAAAGACTTTTGGGCCTGCTGGGCCATCTGTCCAGGAGATAACCATGGTGGTTACAGGGTAAAGAAGGAGAGCATTAAGATTCCACAGTCAGGCACGATGGTATGCGCCTATAACTGAATCACTTGGAAGTCTGAGACAGGAGAGTTGCTAAGAGTTCAAAAACTAAAAATAAAAAAGGGACTGCCCAGCTCCAGAGGTAAATTCCTATTGCTGCAGACACCATATTCTTAAGATGTAAGGCCCAGTTAGAACTGACCTAGAAGACCCTCTCCCTGTGAACAGTTTTCAAGGCACCAGAAGGTATGTACGCTTTCAAAGGAAACAACCAACAGGCCTACCCAGCTACAATGCTGATGAACCACAGTAACAACCAGAATGGCAGGATAACCCTGAGGGTGCAGTCATGGCACACACACCTTGGCCATGACCAACAGAACAGCTCTCTAATTGGATTTATTAAGGATTACTCAGCAAGAAGGAAATCATTCTGATCCTGGAAACTTAGCCAACTACCTGGAGAACCTACAATTGATACATTACTAACCTCGCATAATCCCTAGGTATGTTCTAAATGCTTGTTCTCAGAGATAAGTCACTCTTCATCTAGGAACCTTCTCTTACAGAGAACTCTACAGAAAACCACAATGAATCACAATGCAGAGCCCAGTCCCAACTGATATATCTACAGCACAACTCAGTCACTAAGGGATCAGAGATCACTGCAGAAAGGAGGAAGGTAAGATTCTAAGAGCCAGAGAAACTGGGAGTCTGCTGTGAGATTGTCTCTCCTACAAACATCAGAAAAGCTACGCCCATCAAGTGTCTCCAGCACTACTGTCTAACCCTGAGCTGAACAAGGATGGTACAACAGACATACTTATGTGGAAGAGGCAAAGCTCATGGGGCCTCAACCACAGACAAGGAACTACAGGCAACTAAGGTGTGCTTCGAGTGGGAGAAACAGTCTTCCCCAGGAAAGAGCACAACTGGTTATCTAATACCAATTGGTCAGTCCTGAAAATGTATGCCTGCAATAATAACATATGGACTGTGCAGGTTGTATTTATAAGTTTAGTACATATATACATATATATATATATTTACATATATGTAATGACAATGAGCATGAAAAAAATGCTCATGAATTTTAAAGAGAACAAGGTGGGGTGTACATAGGAAGAGCTGGAGGGAAGAAAGGGAAGGGGATTAATGATGTAATTATACTATACTGTCTGTCTGTCTGTCTCTCTCTCTCATGATGAAATTATACTATACTCTCTCTCTCTCACACACATATATATTTTAAATAATATACATATATAATTTTAAAATGTTACTCCTGGGAAGTATATTTAACTGAGCTGGAGCAAAACACAGTATCAACTGACAACCAGAAACACAGCCACCAAGTGTCCACACTCCCCATTGTAAGCACTCTTTCTAATATCAAGAAATGAAGGGAACTAAGTTAAGAATTCAGTATGTGAAATTTAAAACTACCTCACCTTATCCATTAAGTAGGTAGCAGCAGAAAACCTTTTCACCAAGAACGTATTCCACATCATCAGTGCGATACCTACAGAAGATGAAGTGAGCCGTGAATAGCTGCACTACTGAGGCAACTTCATCAGACACAGAGCTCTCTGCCCGAAGCTTAAACTACATGGACTCTCTATTTCATTTCTTTCAGCTTATGCAGAATTTTTATTTTGAATAAAAGGGCAAGGGAACAGAAGAGTACACGTATAAACAGTGAGTGTAAAGTCTGTACACAAGTAACAAGGAAAAAGTAACACCCTCACAACATCGCACAGCCTGCAGGAAGGCTTAGGATGCTTGTTGGCGTGGCTGCTGTGCTAGGGTGGAGCACAGCACCCCTGTGCTCACAAGGCTCTGCTACTGACTAGCACTCCTGGCTCTCCAGCTCTGGTGAGGGTATGAGGCAGATGCCGCACACACCGACTGGGGCAGTGGTTTGGGAAAACCTCTTGGGAAGTGTCTATTGACACTGTACCTACTGGCGCCCCAGCACATCTCAGACATTCACAACAAAAGACATGCATGAACTGTTGAGAACAGCTTAATTCTTATGCAAAAAGTTAAGATAACAATATATTAAAAATATGTCAAGGTAGCCAGATATGGTGGCCCATGCCTATAATGTGAGCCTCTGGGAGGGTAAGGCAGGAGAATCAGTTCAACGGTGGCCAGGGCAACATGAGACTGCAGGTAAACAAAAACAAAACAAAACAAAACACCACCTCCTGCCCCTAAGTACTTTAAAACATTAAAAAATACTTAAAGAAAAAAAAAAAAAAAAAAAAACCTCGACTAAAGCAAATAACGATGGTCATGCTTTCATCCACACAGCAGAGCGGCTGGCAGTCAGCACCAGCTCCACAGTCCCAGGAGGAGGTGATTACAAGGGGGACTTAGCACACAGTAATGCAGTGAGATGCTGGGAGAGGATGGGCACTGACAACTCCCAAGCTATTACGGCCAGCTGGGGTCCCTGAGGACTCAACATCTGCTACTCACCATTTTGAACATGAGGATTAAGAATGTGCTTCAAGTGTTCTATGGATCTAACCAAAAAGCGAGCTTCCTTAGAGAGAAGACAGAGAAGATAAAGGTTATTTCACATCAATGGAAACCTTTTTCTTCAAGACTGATTTCATTTATGTGTCTATGGCAAGTGAATAAATACTGTGTGAGAGGATGCCTGTGAAGGGTAGAGGAGCACACCAGATGCCCTGAAGCTGGAGTCACAGGCGATTGAGAGCATCCAGACCAGTGTGCTGGATTCAAGTCCTCTGACGAGCATCCAGTAACCTTAACCACTGGACCATCTCTCTAGCCCCAACTGGGGACGTCCTACTAAATTTCTGCACAAGCCTACTTAAGAATTTGGCAAAGGGACTGGAAAGATGGTTCAGTGGTTAAGAGCACTTGTTGCTTTTTCAGAAGACCCACGTGGGGGCTTACAGTTATCCAGAACCCAAGTTCTAGGGGATCTAATACCCTCTTTTATTCTCCAAGGGAATGTATATAATCCACATACATACATGAAGGCAAAGCACTCACATATACGGAGGAGGAGGAAGGAGGAGGAGGAGCAGTGCTGCATAGTGAGACCCTGTCTCTAAAACAAGCAAATAAGCAAACTAGGAGACTGACAGAAGCAGACAGATTATCAACTCCAGATCACGTGGGTTACATATGGAGTTCCAGGCTAAGCTGTATAGCTGAACCCTGACTCAAAAAAGGAGAAGGAGAGGGGGAAATAAACTCCACCATTGCACAGAGCTTTACTGTGGTGGTTTTTCAGATACAAGACATGCTAAACATTAGCTACCATGGCATGGCTGGGACTGGCAGATGTTCCAGCAACAAAAGGCATATCACTTAAGCACAATCTGTAATGTGGCTGTGCACCAAAACAGTTCTTAGAACCGTTCTTTCCCGGTGGTTTTGACTTTGTTTTTTTCCTAGTGCTGTTGAAACACATCTTCAAAAATAAGATATCTTCTATCTGCTTCTCGACCACTCTGTGACTCTGCTGCCCAAGCCTGCAGACACTTCCTTTCCTGCTCTTCCTCACGGAGTTTGGACTCCAACTCTTGCCTTTTCCCCCCTGCTTTTGTAAGACAGATTTTCTCTCCATTTCTGTATGCTTTATCATATTTCATATGTATTCCAAAAGTTTGTCTAGAAGACTACATTTGTTTTCTGCAGCTACCAACTGGGATGCCAGTTCTTGACTGTGCTTTGATTCTTCATTCTTTGAATTCTCTCTCTTGTATCTGTTTATCCAGTACTTTCTTATATTCAGTTGTTTCCCTAGACAAGGTTGTCACACTTTCTTCTGCCTGAATCCTTTCCAGTTCTAGGCACTGAATTTTATCTTGAAGATTCTTAAGAGCAGAAAATATGGCTTTGCTGTTGCACTCCGGATAGGCAAGTGTGGGCTTATTTGGGGAGCGTCTCAGATTAAGGAAAGACTTATCAGTTAGATATAAAACATATGGGGATGAAGAATGAGGAACCATATTTCCATTAGACCTTGATGGTTCAGCTAGGATACTCAAAAAATGAGAATCAGAAGCTGCCAAGACCAAGGCCACCACCATCTTCCCATCTGTGCAACAGGGGCCGCTGTCCTTGAGCTCTTCCTCTGGATTCGACAGCCGCCCGCCTAGGGCAAGCTGAATCCAAGTCCCTGATGGAAGGGGTGGGCAAGCTGCAAACCCTATAGGAGCCTCGGTCTCACAAACCACAAGGACACCACATTCAGTGTACCGTCTTCTTTCTTCTAAGACAGCACTGCACTGTTAGGAACACAGGTCCTCTCCTCACTTGAAGATGTGTGCTTTGCCCTTGTCCTTGGTGAACTGTAAAGTTTTATTTCCTCCTGCATTTCTGCATGAAATGGCACAACCTAGCACCATTTGTCACCTTGGTAAAATTCAAAGTAAAGATCTTAATGCCAGCCTAGTGTCCAATGGCTAGTTCTAGTATGTCTATGTTTACTAGTTTTCTTATACTTGGATCAGAACAATAACTCAGAAACAGCCCTACTGTGTACATAGCTAACTCTTGTCCAAAGTTAAGTCTTGCTGGAATCTCAACTCTTGGCTAAGACCTCACTTCCCACACTTAGAATCACCATCTTCTGTGGGCACCCTGGTCTGGAAGTACCCTAGGGCATGGTCCCAAACTTGGCTTTGGATCCCAGCTGAATGGCTTACCAATGGTACCAAACTTATCATCCTTCCACCTCATTCACTTAAGGAAAGCATCCACCCTTCAGGCCCGACAGCAAGATGAAACAAGACACACAGGCATCTCATACACAATTCCTTTGCCACCTCCTTTACTTAAAGCTGCTTCACATGTATTCTTGTAAATGGCTCCCCTTGAATCCAAATTCTCTCTTTGAGGTCCTTATCTCAGGCTGCATTCTCATATAAAAATCTCATACCTTCCTTTCTCCTCATAAAGGCTCTTTAATACGTAACAATACTGTATAGTCCAAGAATACACTAGCAGAGTCTTTGATAAACCTTAATGAGAAAACGATACCAGGATGAGAATCCTGTCCATGTTCCCCCCACCCTCTCTGAGTCCCACATGCAGAGTGCTAGTCACAGCCAGTCTCAAGGGAAAAAGGAATGGCAGAGCTGGAATGAGGATATAACTCCTGTTATCTGGATGAATTATCAACCCAGTTAAGAAAGCGACAGACACAGCAGTGTGTTCCAGGACAAGCCTGGCCTGTGCACATGCGCGCAGACATAATCAGCAGATGGAGACTGTTACCTCTGGATCTTTGTTCCACTGAACCACATACTCCCAGCAGCAATGTGCATGCAGTACGTCAAGCTCAAGGCTACAAGGAAACTGCTCATAGGCTAGGCGGAGCAAGTCTGGAAGACACAAGAGGGCAACAGCATCCTTTTGGTAACAAGAACTCAGCCGTGTCACTCCACCCAGGATTCCACAGTGCTCATCACTCGGGGGTCACCTGGTACGGCTCCTAGGTCTATCTCCACCTCTGACACCTCAGGGAGACTTCGGGCAATACCTTCTCTGGGTTCGTCTGGATTTTCTACATCTCTTTCTTTGTTGGCACATTTCAACAATTCAGGGCTGAGGTCCTGTTTAAATATCCACTTGGCTACACTGTCTGCAATACCACCTACAGATTTGAGACAAGAAAGAAAATGAAATCTGGTAAAATATGAGCAGCAACGTGGTAAATGGAGCCAAAATACAGAGTATGGGTACAGATATTCGCTTAGGTACACACATACACAGCACATTAGGCACACAAATACACAGCATATTCACTTCTGAACCTGAACCTGCTGCTGCCAAAAAGCCATGAGATTTAAAGCACATTAATATCTATCATTCAACTTGGGAGGACAATCAAGACACGTTTACATTGAGAAAATCTCAAATAAACATAAATGGACATGTATCAATCCTATATACTACACATTTGCCAGATCCATAAATTCAAAATATACTACAGCAGACCCAGATGGAGGATTACTACTGTTTTAAAGGTTTCTTTTGTGGTTTGAGAAAGGGTCAGGCTGGCCTCAAACACATCATCCAACTGAGGATGAGTGACCTTGAACTTGTGCTGCAGCTGCTGCTTCCACCTCAGGAGAGAAGTGTGTGCTGCCACACTCAGCTCAGAAGTGAGGGAAGTGTGTGCTGCCACACCCAGCTCAGGAGTGAGGGAAGAGTGTGCTGCCACACCAGCTCAGGAGTGAGGGAAGTGTGTGCTGCCACACCCAGCTCAGGAGTGAGGGAAGTGTGTGCTGCCACACCAGCTCAGGAGGTGCTGGTGATCCAGCCTATGGCTGTGCAAGCAGACAACCATTCTATCACTGGCACTAATGCCCACCTCATGTTACTTTAATTTAAAATAATGCATATGTCTGTATGTGTGTATAGCACATGCATATATCAGAAGAGGATGCTGGGTATTCTGCTTTGCAACTCTGCCTGTTTCACTTGAGACAGGGCCTCAATGAACCTGGAGCGAAGATGGCAGCACTCCAGCCTGTCATATCTCCCACAGCTGTGGGTAGAGTGTATGGCCACACTTAACTTTTATGTGGTTCGAAGATCTGAACTCAGGACCTCATCCTTGGCAGCAAGCACTCTTACTGACAGAGTCACTGCCCCAGTGACCCCCACCCACCCCATATTACACCTAATATACAACTAACTTCATTATGTTATAAAATAGCTATGAGTAAAATTTAGTCATAATGTATGTTTTACTCATCAAGAAGATACAAACATTTGTATAAGCTAAAATATTCAAGATGTCTGAAAAATTCTGTTCATTACTGAAAACAAACTATACATTTAAGAATAATAAACATTAGCTTTTCATCCAGTCTTACTGTCTTTGGGGTGGAGAAGTGGGGACATGAATTAAGTATCACTATGTTGCCCATCACAGCTTGTTTGAAATATATTAGATCAAACGTTCATCCCCCCTCTGCTTCCAGAAGAGTTGAGGCCCACATGTGCCAACATGCCAGCCTTACCTCTTATTTCCATTCAAATAAAGTTTCCCATAAAAGCAATGCTTAGTAGTAAACTCACCTCATCAACAGGCGCTGGGAGACCAGATTTCATGATGGCTTATAAATGACCTTGTATCTGTTGCTCTACAACTATGCCCCGACTGTACTTTTTGGGTTAATGGTAAAATAGTGTATACCAACCTTCTTTAGGTGACAACATGGGATACAGCAAATTTACAATATGAAAAAATTGTTGTAAATCTTATAAAAAATGAGAAAGTAAGTTAGTAAAAATCTGTCAATACAGGGCTGGAGAGATGGCTCAGGGTTTGAGAGTCAGTGCTACCCAACCACGAGGCCTGGAGTACAGAGCTCGTTTCCCTTGTAACAAGCCAGACATCATATACTCTTGTAAGCCCATCTTTGAGATGGCAGAGACAGAAGAATCCCTGGGTCTTGCTGGCTTCCAACCTAACCTAGAAAGTTTGAACCCTAGGTTGGAAAAGAGACCCTGCTGCAGAGGAACAGAAGACTAAGGACACGTGATACACTCTTCTACCCCTCCCCCAATATGGGCACAAAGTCAATGTACCTGCATGCACACACACACACACACACACACACACACACACACACACACACATTAATACGTCATAAAAAGCTGTAAGCACTTGAATATATAAATCTAGAAATATCATTCTGGTATCAAGTGCTTCTTAGGGGCCTCTGGTAAGAAGAATGAACACTCAGGGAAAACTGAAAGCAATGGTTCTCATCCCCTGAACCATAATGCTGTGGGCCCACAGAAAGTGATGTATCAGGGAAGGAGACAATGCCTCGTGCTCTTGCTTATGTGTGAGAAGTACACAGTTGCTCTTGCAAGAGTAGCCGTGGGAGAGCTATGAACAAAGGCTGGGGAGTGTGGGCCAGCAAGAAGGATGGAGAGGACAGTACCAGGCATAGGGTACTACACAGGTCTACAGCACAGAAGAGACACTACACAAATAATAATACATTCAAAAAAGACAGCACAGAGGACTCTGAGTGCACCTGACATAGAATAACAAACATCTATGTAATAGGTCTGAGCTAATGATGCACAAATTAAAGCATCATGATGTATATGACCATTACATATTAAGACATACTAAGGAAAATTTAAAAACACAAAGTGGGGAAGAAGTTATTAGCTCTCTGGAGATCAGGAGGGAGAAGAGAACACTGGTTGGGAATGGTTTCTTGTAGGGATACTCACTCGGATAGACTCTGGAAAACGAGCAACACTCAAGTGTCCAGGAGAAGGATGACTCAGGTCCAAATGGGAGTCTCCATAAATATTTCATTTACTGAAAACCTGGATTGGTCTAATGTTTATTAAAAAGCACACCTATGTACCTAGTACTTGGCTAAGGCAGGAGGGCTGGGAGTTCAAAGCAAGTCCCAGCCAGCTACATTGTCATAGCCTGTGTGCAGAGAGGGAAATGAGTGTGCACATACTCAGAATAACATGTGAGCACACACTCAGAAGAGATTCTGCTTACCTTTCCCCCCTTCTAACAGCTTTTTAACAGAAAGCCTTGGCAGTGGCTCTGTCTGTGGAGACGATGCTTTGGCGGTGGGAGGGCTTGCTTTGCTATGCAGCAGAGTCTGCAGTATGAGGCAGTCCTCCAGCTGTCTCAGCAGGAGCTTCCAGTACTCAGTGTCCAGAGAAAGGGCTTCCCAGGAGTCTGTGAGGGCTTCTGTATCAGCATCCAAAACCATCTGGGAAAACTGAGAGAAGATATCCTGCTCATACCCTGAGCAGCGTGTTTGATTTCACTGCTGTGCTGGAGATCGAACCCACGGCTTTACCTATGCTGGGCAAGTGCTCTTCTGAGCCACATCCCCAGCCATCTGGCGGTCTCTGGATCAGTATCAACTTAAAGCAACAGAGAGCCAATTTTATAGATTTAATACTGAACTGGATGAGACTGCAGACTCATGACAGTTAGGTCTGTCCTGTGGCCGTACGTCAGGCTCAACCAGTGTGCATCTTCGAGTCTCCACTCTCCTTGGGGCATGGATGGACAGTACCAGCTAATGCTATCACTGCAGACATCTCAATCTGGTGTCACACCTTAGCCCATAACCTCCAGGACTGACTGTGTTTATAGTAAACCACTAGGGACCCACTCAGGTGTTAACCCAACAGCCCACCAGGAGAAACAATTTGATCTAACATGAAATATAAGAAAAACAAACTTTTTAATATAAATGAACCCTTGGGTGAGAGGGGGAAACCCACAGAGCAAGTTCGGTAGAAAGCGCTGGTCTGTCTGAGAGCTGGGTCTGGAGGAGGAGGATGGAGATGATCACTGGCTGTAGCATCACTACCCGTTACCAGCTACTCCAAACTCCCACCGGAGAATGGGAAACCATACATCGGCCAGTGGGACTGATACGGAGCAAAGCTGCACAGCTGCCCACTTACTTTCTTATCTGTAGCATTGCTGGACATCTGCACAGCCACAGAATGCCCAACATGTGCAGACAGCAGGGCAGCTCCGTTGTTCTCTGACTGAATGCAGGCCATGCGCATTTGCTGCCACCAAGGGGACACAGACTGAGAATCCCATGTCTCATCGATGGCCACTAGAGAGAGAAGAAGAAAGAAAGAAAAACAGTAAAATCTTACCCTGTCAATATGGGAGTGTTCCACTATTTACACTTAAACTACATGCCGTGAAGATGTCCCTGTTTATGTCTAAATGCACTAGAGAATTAATACTGTGCACTAGCTAGGGCTTAGTCAACTAGACACAAACTTGAGGCATCTGCTAGAAAGGAACCTCCATTAACAAAACGCCTTCATAAGCTTAGCCATAGGTTACCTGTACATCCCCTCGATGGATGGCTGGTGTGGGAGAGCCCAGCACACTGTGGGCGGAGCTACCCCCACCCCACTGGCCGGGCTGAGCATGGAGCACAAGCAAACAACATTCCTCCAGTCTGCCTCAGCTTCTGCCTCTAGGCTTGTCAGCCTCCTCAGTGAGAGACTGAACCTGGGAGTAATAAGTCCTTTCCTTCACTGTTGCTTTTGGCCTTTAGCACAGTAGTAAAAAAGCTAAGACACTGCAACTGATTTTATTCAGAACATTTCTCTTCTGTTTCTTTATACTGTGCTTTATACATGCTGTTTCTGAATCAATGCCAAATTCTTATCTTAAGTATCTTCATTATTATGAAAAAGGAATGTTGGGGATGAAGATATATATATATATATATATATATATATATATATATATATATATATGTTTAACTTTTAAAAATTTACTACTTACTTTATGTGTGTGGGATTTTGTCTGCATGTATGTCTATGTACACATATGAGTCTGGTGCCTGTAGAGGCCACAAGAGAGCAACAGATCCCCTGGAACTGGAGTTACAGACAATTATGAGCCACCATGTAGGTGCTGGGAATTGAATCTGGTTTTTCTAGAAGAGCAATAAGTGCTCTTAATCTCTGAGCCATTTCTCCTACCAAAATAGGCAAAATATTATTTCTACCAAAGACCACTTTCTGGTGACATTATATCTTCGGACAGCTGAATTTCAGTGTCTTATATTAAAGCACATTGCAAATGTACAGCAAGCTTCCAAACAATGCATGTGTTCATGTGCAGGTGGTCACAGGGCCAAGGATGCAAACCAGAGCCTTATGTATTCAAAGGATCTACCTTCAAGCTGCACAGCCCACTGAAGTGTTCTCCACACCAGTTTCCTTTTGCTGAGAGAAATCCCTCCTGTCTTTGTGTGGTATTTCAGACATTACATTCTGTTTCTGAGCATCGAAGTGGAAACCCTGAGGGCCACAAAGTGCACTGTCTCCTACCTCTCATCTTGCTCAGCAGAGACAGCATGGTATGAAGACAGCAGACAGACTGCGGTTTATCCAAAATATCTTTTTCCTTAGAAAGCCAAACACTTAGGAGCAGAGACTGAAATAAAATAAAATCTTTCAGCTTAAGTAGTATTTAATGTAGGGAAGAATCCATATTTTCCCACAGAGCTCATGTGTGCATGATGATACGGCTGTCTAACTGCATGCTGGGTCTACTGTGTAATCTGGGGATTACCCTGAGGTAAAGTGTCTACCTAAGAGATTCTCAACACCCGCTGAGTATCTGAATCCTACCCCTTCTATCTCTTTGGTTGTACACTTCTTCCAGTCTAAGCCACAGTTAGGAGAACGGTGACAGGAAGGACAGCACTAAGACATTTGCTGCTAAGTAAAGCAGCAGCTGCAGGTTCTGATAGGAGATGGGGGAGGGGCTATCTTGGTCTTGCTTTTGAAAAGACACAGTTCATGGCAGTGATGAATGAGTATGAACTATCAGATTCCCATTCTAAAGTCCCTAATATGCTATAAAAAACGTTCTTCAAAGAAAACCACGTTTGTGTTCATAAAAACCTTTCTACATCTCTGAGATTTGTAAAACTTAATAGATGATTCTGACATGCTGGGACTTGAACACAGGTATGTAAAGATTCTATCCTTGAATATTTAAAATTGAAAATGTTGACACTTTTTTTTAGGAGCACTTTTCATTCTGATGTAACAACTGATGATCAGAGCCTACTATGAATATATTCACCTGTTAGCATCTCTAATTATCTAAGCCCAGAAACTGATAAGAAAACAATCTTGAAATAGCAATTGTAATTTCCTTTGATCATTTCAGATTTTTTAATGTATGTTATTGACATGCTAAAGATAATGATTAAAACTTAACACTTCTACGTGACTTCTGCAAAGGATTCAGTAACCAAACCTTACCAGTAATTGCTGAGGGCTAAGTCCGGCAGACTCCAGAGTGTGACACATATCTTCAGTGGAGCTTTCCCCGTGCAAACACTTCCAAAAAAAGAAACTCCCTAGCAAAACAAACATGTTACTGAGGATGAATGTTTATATTAATAAATCTTACTGACTATAAACTGGAATTTCAGAGGAGCAGAACAGTATGAAAGAAAAAAATTCTGTGGTTGTTGTTGAGAGGGATTGTTTCTGTGTAGTCCTAGCTGTTCTGGAATTCACTCTATAAACCAGGCTGGCCTCAAACTCACAAAGGCCCACCTGCCTCTGGCTCCTGAATGCTGGGATTAAAGGTCTCCAAACCCAAAAGAAAAGACCTTAATATCTAAATTTGATTTAGGAGAACAGAAGGCAAGTCATTTTGCCTTAAAACTCTCTCTCTCTCTCTCTCTCTCTCTCTCTCTCTCTCTCTCTCTCTCTCTCTCTCTCTCGTGCATGCATGTAGTATGTATGTGTGGCATGTGAACACACAGGTGGAAGCTAGAGAGCAATGTAGATGTCCTCCTCAAAGCTTTTATCTTATCTTTTAAAAATAGATCACTTACTGAATCTGGAGTTGCCCAGTTAGGCAAAGACTAGCTGATCACAGAGCCTGAGGGATCCCCACATCTCTGTCTACCCAGTGCTAGGATTAGAGGCAGATGCCACCATGCCTGGCTTTTTGCATAGATACTGTGATCTCAGACTATGGTTCCCATGTCTGCATGACAAGCACTTTACTGAATGAGCCATTTCTCTAGCTCCAACACTTTCTTATTTGAAGGCTTATTAATACAATTAAATTTGTAGGACACAGTGTGTGGACACCCAAGCAGGCACTGAATTGCTGTATGCTTCTGTGGACTTCTGTGGATGAGGGAGGGTATATAGGACAGATAGCAGGCCTCTACCTACCTAGAGCCACATACTCCTCCTCACTGATCTTCTTTATGCTCAGTGCATCCTTCTCGTACTCTAGATACTCGAGGAAGGTCTTAACAGGTAGCACTCCGTCTGCATCCTCAGAAAACCGGACAGTGGCCTTGCTGTTTTCTTGTCTGTATTTCTCTAATAAGGCTCGAAGCTTCAGGAGTTCCTTATCATCCAGCCTTAATAACACAGCCAAATCCTGTGATCAAGAGAAGACCTTGTGTCTCTGAATAGCCACAAACACTAGCCCATTAACAGAACTGAGATTCCAGGCTGACGAGCAATGATGACTTTTAAAATCAGTGTGAAGTATGACAGAGATAATGTACTGTTTTAAGTGTTAGTTCTAAATAACATTTAATAAATATGATGCTATATAAGTAAACTAAGCTTAATAAACTATATACTATTAACTGCCATTTTAGGAAATCTCTTTAGAGTACTATACACTTTTTAAAAAGTTGGGCCCTAATAAATACATATTATATAACAGGTAAACAATCATAAAAGATGTCAGCATAACTCTCTGAAACTCTAAATAGGCCCCAGTTAAATCTTTTTTATAAGAGTTGCCTTGGCCACGATGTGTCTTCACAGCAATAGGACAGTCACATTTTAAAAATGTCCAAAAAAAAAAAAAAAAAAAAAATCAAAGGAGTCTAAAACAGTAAAGCAGAATCAACAGTGAGATTTAATATTTTTGCATTCTTATAAAATATAGAGTAATATAAATTAAGCAGCAAGGGACTGAAAGGAGGTCTGATAGAGAAAATATAGCTTTATATTCTTAAAAACAAGACACCCCACCCCAAACCTTTAATTTTTCTGTTGTTTACTCAAAAAGCTTAAAAGTTAAAAATACTCATGAGGATAACTGCGTAATGTTAACATTTGTGGCTACTCACGTTATCAGAGAACGGTGTGTCCGAATGAAAATCAAGAGTATTTAACTGACTGACAGATTCATAAAGATGTAGTAATTTCAATTTACTGGCACAAAACTGTAGCAGTCCTTCATCAACAGATTCAAGCTCTAAAGGTGGAGGAAAAATGTATTAGACATACTTTACAGGCCTAAAAAAAAAGGCTTTCATAATCTCTTAAATATGCAATTTCTTAGTAGGTTAAATATTGATATGCTCAACCTATCAGATTTTGAAAGCAATGATAATTTTTCCAATATAGCAAAATGTCTAGCTTTTTAAATAAAATAACGTTTTCTAATAAAGGGAGAAGTCGTACAGAAAAGAATAAAAGAGAGTCTCTTTAAAAGAGAGCGGTACTTTTAAAGAGTCGACCCTAACCATCCTTTGTTGGCTCCAGCACCAGACACTGGCTGTGCTCACCTGAGGATGTGCACATGTGTGGCTGCCTGGCTCTGAGGATGTGCACATGTGTGGCTGCCTGGCTCTGAGGATGTGCACATGTGTGGCTGCCTGGCTCTGAGGATGTGCACATGTGTGGCTGCCTGGCTCTGAGGATGTGCACACGTGTGGCTGCCTGGCTCTGAGGATGTGCACATGTGTGGCTGCCTGGCTCTAACTGTTATCAAGGGGTCAAAGACAATGCGGTTCTCACAGAAACCATGGACTGTGATGAATGCACCGTAAGGACAGCCTGGCAAAGACCTAAGTAAACTTCCACCAACATCCCACTGATTAGGTCTTATTTTGTTCAAGGTTAATGCTGAGGAAAGATTCCCTACAGAGCACATTATGCATAATAACTAAAGTATTTCTTACTAATGTAAAATAAATATATATTATCTGCAAGGGCAGCTTTGGAAAACCTGAAGAACTCTTATTTAAGAATGGATAACAAGAATACCCATGTTCCCACAGCTATTATAAAACAGCATAAGAAACTGAAAAAAATTTAGAACTTCAATTTAGCAACAGAACTTGAAACTATGATTTGTTTTGTAGTTTTTGTTTGGTGATTTGGTTTATTCTCTACATAATATCAGTTCTATTGTTAATGCTTTAAGGGATGTGAAGCTTCATAATTACAAGTATATCTTTTCAGTGAGCTGCTTGCACTAAGACATGGGCGCTAAAGGCACCCAGTGTTTACCAAGAATGGGCTTTCTATCTCTACTGAGAATGTCAAGAATGAAAACTATCTGAAAATGAGGTGCTTTAAGTCACTGTGCCCTGGCTTAAAAACTATTAAGTATAAATGTAATTAAATATAATCTGGCTTTATGATTCTGCTGTCAGGAAAAGGTCACAGGTCGGTGGATTCAATCCACTGCACACCACAACTCAATTGAGATTAGGGATTTGAAGCCAGTTAGTTAACTTTGCAAATTCAGCAGAAAAGAATATGGAGTTACAGTTCAGTTTCAAATGTAATTCTTTTCAGACAAGTTTAAACAAATAAAAGTCAGCAGCAAAACTCAGCCCTGCTAATGTAATGATAGTCTGTGAATTCTGAAACTTTCTCCCCTGATCATGAAAGGATGAGAGAGTGCAGATTCTCTACACTAACAGAACATCACTTCAAAGAATAAACAGTCTTGATCATTACTCCAGTCAGAAAAAATATTACTTAAGAACGTCCCCATTAGAAACCTTTCTTCTCCTAGGAGGCAAAGCAAAGGCCAAAGACAGCAGGAAAATGTATTTGGATTTAGTGGCTGTTTATAAGACTGGGTCTCCTATGTAGAGCTGACTGGCCTGTAATTTGTGGCCAGACTGACCTTTGAACTCACTTCTGTCTCCCAAGGGCAGAGATTGAGGCTTGTGCCATGACCCCAGCCCTGTTTGGTTCTTGCATGCCATTTTGTTCTGCAACTCTGTCAAAATAACAGTTGCTAATCATTCTCTTAACATTTTCTATTGTTAATTATTTTCTTGGTGCACCATTTTATTTTTTTTGTATTTAAATAATACTTTTATTAAAATTATTTAAGAATTTGATGTATGCTTATAATACATTTTGAGCATATTCACCTCCATCTCTTCCCAACTTCATGTCTACTTTTTTTAAATACTAGAAACTTTATAATCAAAGTATTACAAATAAAAATAGCACACACCAAAATTAGCAGACATGAAGTCTACAGGAGGCACTTGGAATAGAAGCTATGGCACATCACATTAAACTTTGATATTTTACTAACACCTCTGAAGGATGGGAGCTTTTTAAGTATGGTGTGCCTTTTTCCTCCTTTAAATAACCCAGAGTCCAATTTCTGCTTGTCGTATACTCATCACAGGTGTGAGGCACGCACTGGAGTGTGTGATCTAATAGGAGCCCACAGACCTAAAGAAAATCGACTCCCCCCACCTCCAGAAGGCACCCATTGTCAAGAGCTCTTCAGGCAGGGATAGGGGCTTATGAGCCCTGTCGCCTCAATGCAGGGACTGGCATGGCTTCATGCTGTCAGGTTTAGGGCAGGGAGTAAGTAGCCTATTTTATGTTTGCCTCTAGCTACCTGTCAGTTATTTCTACATTAATATAGCATGACAGCGTCCTATGTCCCATAATGAGAGATACAATCTGAAGGAAACCATAACAGTATCTATTACCTTGGTTTTTTAACGTGTCCATTAAGGTTTGAGTAACATTTCTAAGGCAGGAAAATGATACACGGTCACTGGCCAAAATGCTTTCCAGAGCCTAGAAGAAACAGTGAGCAATTCTAGTGATTATGCGGCAGTAATTTAGCTTAGCTTTATACCTGTATCTTTGCTATCTCCACTTTCAATATGCACAACTGAGAATTCAAGTTACATTCAATTACTATGAGACTGAGCCTATGTCTAGACAGAGAGTGAACAATAAGAGGGTGGTTACTGGGTCACAGAAGGGCCACACGACCTCACAAGGACACAGTTATTCTCCAGCACAGTCTGAGCTGGTGTCTAACAGGATGGTAATGGTAAGCAGAGGTTACTGGCATGCCAGATATGAAGCTGCTACCTCATCACCACTTGCCGAAATGACCATAGCAGGCTGCCACGCTGCCATGCTAGCTAGACACAGTATACACCCTGTCCTCTCCAACCACAATCTATCCAGATGCTCAAACGTCTTCAGTTGCAGGCTCTAAAATACCTGATCACACCTGAGACAACGAGTCGGGGACAGTTAAAGTTCATACTTAGCCCTTCACATTAGCATATTAAACTGGATTTTAACTAATGAGACAAAGGAGTTTAAAACTGTAAGCCTAAGCCGGCTATGGTAGGACATAGGACTCCCAGCACTTGGGAGGTAGAGGTAGGATGATCTCTGTGAGTTCCACCAAAGGCAGAGCTACACAAAAAAACCCTGTCTACAAACAAACAAACACAAGGTAAGTATCAGTCTTGTAACACAATGACGTGTATATTTGAGAGGTCAAAATGAGAGAGAACAGTGACTCACAAGACTACCAGTCCTATCATGAGGCACTCTATAGCTCAGAAGGAAACTGACCAGACAGACCAAAACCCAGGATAAATGTGACCCTCCTCCGTCCTTCCAATGGCAGGCTAATGGGCAAACACTCTCTCCCCTGAAAGCTCTTCGGTCTCTGCCTTTCCTCTGGGACTTTTCTAGCATTTTAAATAAAATCCATGCTTTCAATGTATGATTTGGAGGTATAGTGTGGGGAGGAGGAAGAGAATCCTTCATCAGACAACTGTGCCACACATCATCCCAGCTCTGCTGGTCTGTGATGCACGGTGAGGGCAGTGAGAGTGTGAGAAGAACTCTAAGGGCTGGAGAGGTGGCTCAGTGGTTAAGAGCACTGACTGCTCTTCCAGAGGTCCTGAGTTCAATTCCCAGAACCACATGGTGGCTCACAACCATCTGTCATGGGATCCAATGCCCTCTTCTGCTGTACTCGTATAAATAAAATAAATTAAAAAGAACTCTTGCTAAGGCCTTCTCTACTAGACTCACTAAACTCTCTCAGATGGTTAGTTATACTGTTGGCACAACACTGTGTTCAGTAACTGAGATTTCTGTCCTGAGGAAGAGAAAGCCAATTAACAGTCAGTGGAATAGAAAGTTAGAGCAAAAAAAAAAAAACAAAAACAAACAAAAAAAAAAAACAAAAACAGAAAAGGGAACTTTTTTGTTCTATAATAAAACAATAAAGCATTTTGGTTTGTTTCTTTTTTTTGAGATAGGGTTTCTCTGTGTAACCGTGGCTGTCTTGGAACTCACTCTGTAGACCAGGCTAGCCTTAAACTCACAAATCTGCTTCCTGAGTGCTAAGATTAAAAGCATGTGCCATTATTGCCCGGCTAAAAAAGTATTTTTTTAGAAGTATCTCCAACAGAAACCATTCCTCACAGTTCCTCCCACATATGTAGTGAAATAATAATGGGCACACTGGTCTTTGCCCTTGGTTCCTGGATTACAGCTCCTATGGTTTCTAACAATAATTTCCTGAGTGACAGGTGCTAAACAATCTTTTGTTCCGTTGACTGGTCTTGGTCCCAGCTCCTGGTGCTAAAACCCCTGTGGGCATAGAAACTGGGAGAATGTTCCCTTGTAACATTTCATGTTTCCAGATACAGAACTTCTAGACCTCTGCAGCTTCCTAGGAGAGAACACAAACATCTTCTGTTTCAGTGAGGCAGTCCCTGGCACAGTCACAAGATGGGGCTAGTTACCGTGGCAACTAGCCAGGAGCTTAGAGAATTCTAAATTTTAGCCCCATTCCTAGCCTCCAGGGAGGAACACTGAAGGGTAAGCTGACCAATAATAGTCAGTGGTGCAATCGATCATTCTAAGTAATAAAACCTCCATAAACTCTTGCAGGGATAGAGGCTTTGGAATTTCAGATAGCTGACACTTTGTAGTGACAGAGAGGTTGCACACATGTCTGCAGAGGCTCGGCCCTGTGCATCTAGCTGCTTGTCAGTAGTCTTTAGTACCTTTTTCAACACGCAAATAACCAGAACTTCCCTGAGTCTGTGAGCCACCTACCAAAAAAAGCAAAGGACAGGCCATAACTCACAGTTGGTCAGAAGCGTAACAGCCTACTGGTTGTGGCTGGCATTTAAAAGTGGTGGGAAGTTTCATGGGCTGAGTTCTTCAGGTCAGTAGAGTCAAAACTGATCTGACTCTCAACAATGAGTCTGGCAATACTGCGGGCTGTGGGGCAGTGGGCCTGGGACGCTCATCAGGACAAGCGAGCTAGGAGGAGCAGTGTGTCATCTAACACTACTGCAAGACTCAGCCCGGCAATCCCACCGCCAGGTGTAAGTCCAATAGAAACCTGCATCGTGTACTGGGAAACACAGAGAACCACACACTGTGGATTCACTAAAACACTGGAAGCCACCTAAATGGCTCAACTGCAGGAGAGTGATGGTGAGCTGTAGCAGGCACACTCAAGGGCTCCAGCTGCAGCTCCGCTCAGTGTGGGCACTCACGGAAACACTAAAAACAAGTCACAGAATACAACAGACAACATGTCTCCGACTATAAAAATCGAAAACACATCAAGACACTTCAGAGCAGCTACACAGAAATGAGGTGTGAGCGGGAAACAGGAAGTTTATCAGGGACAGGAGGTAGGCTGGGACTGAGGAGGGGCAGCCGGGTTCTTCAGAGGTCTTGGAAGTGTTAGTTTCCTAAGGTGCTGGTCACACACCTGTATTCATGTTGTCATTATAGTTTCCATTGTTCCAGATTTATGTCTGTGTGTGTGGATACAGCACATGCAGTCACATTTATAGTTATATTACTCCAGATTTTTAAAAATGAGAGTCAAATACTGACTCCTACATGGGACTATGAAAATAACATTTTTTCTCAGGATTGAGTAACATCGGTTTCTCAGCAGGAAAATTCACTTACTTGTTTCTTGGTTGCAGGGTACTTAATATCAAGAATCAACTCCTTTATATCTGTTTCAAATGAATCTAAAATGAGAAAATCAGACTGGAATGTTCAGTTTATTCTAGAAAGGTGTTTCTACGGAAGATAAACTGCCTGCCTTGTCATCCTAAAGGAGTCACAGCCCCCCACCCCACACTGTTATTTTCTTGAGCAGTTACTACCCCCACCCCACATTGTCATTTTCTTGAGCAGTTACTACCCCCACCCCACACTGTTATTTTCTTGAGCAGTTACTACCCCCACCCCACACTGTTATTTTCTTGAGCAGTTACTACCCCCACCCCACATTGTCATTTTCTTGAGCAGTTGCTACCCCCTAGCACATCCTCCTCTCCAGCACTGACAGAGAAAAGTGTCCCTCCTCTCATCCTGTAAAGGCAGGGATGGCCCAGGACAGTGGACTCCTTAAGGCACTCATAGTGAGCTATGGTGTTCCTTTATTTGATTAGTGGCACCTACCCAGCCTGGGGGACTTTGCTCTCAGCAGGGCTGCCAGTTTCTTCACTAAGTGCAGGTCCTTGGCTCTTTCACTCTTCTTATCACTAAGATAATAAACATGACTTATTATACAATGTGTATCTGTGTTCCTTCTAACCCTGATGCAATTCAACTTGTCTTCTGTCTGTTTATGTTTCCTATTTAACTTTAAAGGGATCATCTAGTGATCAAACAAACCACCAAATGCTAAATATAAAACAAACAAAGCCCGAGGTAAAGGACCAGGCACACCGCGCACAGCAGAGTCACAGCAGAGTCTCAGCACACACAGCTGCTCTTACCTCAGTGCTAAATGGAAAGGCACGTTCACCACCTTGACACTTGCAGACACAGGGTCGACAAGACAAATCTGGTAAGTCTGAGGCTGCCAACTCTGACTTGTCACATTGTTTAAGCCCATGATTTTGTAGCCAGGATACAGCAGCCTAAGGCAATCACACATCAGTGGGTAAGATTATTAGCAAGAGGAGAAATCCCAGAAGGTGCATTGATTGCAGCTATATCTTCATTAACTCAGGGGTACCCACCATCCAAATAACCACTGAGACCAGGGAGCTAAGTATCCTGGCGGAGCTAACTGAGATGGAGAAGGTCTATTTCAAAGGTTCTAGGAAACTGTATGAACACAATCAAACCCACGGTCCAAAGGCAAATAAGATGATGCATGCCTTGCTTAGCATCATCACAGGGAAGCTCTGTGATTTTCCCTTTGGGGGTTTGCACAACATAAGAAAAATGGCTTACAAATGGCTAGAGCAAGCTCACTTAAGTCAGCAGCAGACCGTGGCATTCTCAGTAATATTTCTTTGCTATGTAACACATAATCCTCAATTCTATGTCAGGCACTCATAGGGAAAATATGATGAACAGAACATTCTGCAGTTTTCCAAGGCCTTGTCATCTACTGCTGCTTTAAGGAGCACTCCCCTGTGTTCCTCTCGGAAACCAGCGGATACCGGCCCTGCAGCTTACCTGCAGTGTTTGCCCACGTTGAAAGCTCCCACTCTAGGTCCTTGCTGTGTGCTCCACACTTCCAGAATTCCCCTTCGTGGTGCATAGATCACAAGGAACTGAGCTACTCGACTGGGCCCTTGAGTATTTCCAAAGGGGGAGAAATCCCCCTTTTCCGGTACTCGTTCATGGAGATCCTCTACAATTTGAATCCACCCGATTTGCGCATCCCGATACCCTTGCCAACAGAGAAAGGGAGCTGGTCAGTTTATTCATCTGGGCTCAGCAATAGGTCCTCAGGCACTACCGACTATTTAGGTGGAAGGGAAGATAGACAAGTACATTATCTTTTTAGTATTAGAGACCTTAAACAGAAAAGATTAAAAAAGATAATAACCTGTCATCAAAACATCAGATTTTAATATTTTATACCATGTATATTTACTTCAGATCACTTTTCTTTAAATAGAAAATATGGCACACATCATCAATGCTTTCCAACTCTATCCCTGCCTTTGTTCCTGTTCCCTTCCTAAAAAAGAAAAAACAGATCTGGAGAAGGTACTAGATTGGCTAATTAAAATATAATCAAAAGAGAAAGTGGAGGTCCGGCTACTCAAGCTCCTGGGTGGTACAGGAGGGGAAGTGGGTGGCACAGAAAAAGTAAGAATGATCATGCTGTTTTGCTCGGAGTGGCCCTCTTATAACTAATACCCATGAAGGTTGCAGGTGACCGAAGCAGATGGAGAACACAGGCAGCAATGTCAGCAGCAACAGTCGTCTCAGAAAGGGAAAAGCATGTGACAGGGACAAGAACCCAACAAGGACAGAATTGACCAGAAGTGCAGGAGGAAGAGGAGGAAGAGAAGGAGGAGGCTGAACATGCCTGTGATGAATAGGAGGTAGAGTCCAGTAGGAGCATGTGCAAAGTCATGGGTTCAAAACCTAGAGGTGCTAACAGATCCAAGCTAACCAGGCAAAGGGTCAGTGCTTTAACTGATGATGTATCAACTACTGGTCAAATGTTACTGACTTGAGTTGATGTTAGAAGGAAAAGTCAGAGAGGACTGTTACCAACCAAAAGCTGAAAGATGATCAAGCCGCTCAACTACTGAGGTAAAAAGTAAGGAAACTTTTCCTCCATTTTTGTAGGGAAGTACCTTTCCACATTCGTATTGCGATTCCTCTGGCTACGTCCAACAAAATAACTCTGCCAAAATCATCTGTGACAGCTGCCAGGGTGTTACAGGGAGACAGGCATATGCTCTCTCCGTGCCGTCTAGAGTCCGGAAGTCCAAATCTGTCATTTAAAAAAAAAAGCTAAAATTGCACTGAAAGCTAGAAATGTAGGATAACAAAATGGATACATAAAATAAATAGACTGTGTTGGGGCTGGAGAGATGGCTCAGTGGTTAAGAGCACTGGCTGCTCTTCCAGAGGCCCTGAGTTGAAATCTCAGCAACCACATGTTGGCTTACAACCATCTGTAATGAGATCTGATGTTCTCTTCTGGTGTTTGAAGAGAGCTATAGTGTACTTATATATAAAAAATAAACAAATTTTTAAAAAGTCTTTGTACAGACTCTTAAAAAGATAGACTGTCTATTTCTAAATGAAAGTGGATTAATAGTCCATTATATTTTATGTTTACAACATGAAATACAGAAAAGAAACATCCCTCAGCACAGCACTACCCTGCCTTCTGGTTTTGAGTCTCTTTCCAGAGAACAGGACAGCCAACTGCACTGCAGGCCTCTGTGTTCCAGCACAGGCACCTTGTGCTTCAGTCCCAGTGTGTGCGCTGTGCACTGTGCCAGAGCTCTGAGAGGGTTCACTCTGAGGTCTAGGATGGTGAGGAATTATGAGAAATGCCAGGACATCCACAAGGCATGCTCCTGGAGTGTCTGTAGTGTGTTTCCAGATTAGATAATGAGGGCTCTGACCCTGAACAGATGAATCCTCTGACAGATCTACAATATGATGGCATCATTGGGGGGCTGTGAAAATCAGAAAGGGACACCTAATAGAAAGCTGTAGGTCACCAAGGTATGTCCTTGGAAGCCTGTGGCCTTTTCCTGGATTCCATCTTTCTGGACTCAGAGGAGAGGTTAACGGCTCTCTGCCATGTGTTCCCACCGCAGTGACAGTCTGCTCAAGACCAACTGACAACAAAGTGTCCCTTTCGGAACTGTGAACCAAAATGCATTTTTCCTGCTTTAAGTTGTTCTTGTCAAATGTTTTGACCTCAATAACACAAAAAACAACTAACCTGCTGCCTAAAGCAAGAACTTTCTTTTTCTAATGTGCTATTGGCCTGTAACCGACTTATGTGAACTATCATTGCAGCAGGAGTAAATAGGAACTAGAAAGAAAGGAGCTCGCACAGAAGGCGACCTTGAGCTCAAGGGATCAACCTCTCACGTGGATCTGAAACACAGAAGGCCATCTGACCGATTTCTGGACTGCTGAGTAATTCAGAATTCAGGTGTCACACATGAAGTAAGTTAGGCTAGGACACTGCTCAGTGGTGCACTGCCTGGCCGACATGAAGGGGGTCCAGAACTGCCGAGAAGAAAAGTGACTGTAACCTCTGTTTAGAAAGTAATGAGTCCAAATTTACAGACCTCAGAAAATTAATTTTACTAACAGTTCATGTTTGCTTTCACCAGGTGAAGAACATCTTTAAAAAGAGGAATTGGAATATTACTTCCTTTATGGTGATATTTTATATCAAGTAATAAGCAGTGATTAAAAAGAAAGCCAAGCAAAAAGCAAACCATCTCTTCCAAAAAATTTCGGACACACTGATAAATGCTAGAGTAAAACAGGAAGGACAGACATCCAAGCCGGCATTCTGAAGACACATCTTCCTCAGGGAACTCATGTTCTAGTTGAAAACAGAATCCCACACAAGGAGAAAGCCTCAGAAGCCCAGAGTCACGGAATGAAAAAATCAGCTGAGGGCTTCAGGTGTAACAGTAGCAGGCTGCTCAAAGCACCCAGTGAGAGAAGCGTGGCTGACTTGCCTCACAGCTAGTGGGGTGGCTGGCTCCATCTTGGGCTTCTGCTTCTGGACAGTTTCTTCTTCGTGCTTGCTTTTCCAACCAAGCCAGCCACTGAGGAGAGGGCACACAGATGAACACTAGCTTCAAGGGTCTCAGAGCGGAGAACCAAAGCCTAGGCACAATCCAGCCAGGTGCCATGCAGATCAAGCTAAAACGCATTACCTGGCAGCACTGAAGAGGGCGGAGGTCAGCTTGCTTGCAACAGCGAGTGCGACATGAGACAACAGAGGCTGAGTGCTTCCCTGCAAACAGGCAGAGAAAACATAGATGAAGCCTGTTTCTAGAGGACTTCCAAAGTCTACACCAGGGGCTCTTCCTGGAGGTGTCAAACTCAGTAGCAGCAACAATGTATAAGTGATGCTAGGATTCAGAATAAAACCCACCAGAGGCACAAGTTGCTCCTGTTGGCTTCAGCGATGCAAACTAACACACTGGGAAGCAAAAACCCTCTCTTTAAACTGTAGCTTATTTAAACCAACGCCAATAAAACAAGTGACATTGTCTAACTGTGCTGTGGATTTCCCAGCTGTACAAAACTGACTCTTCCCTAACATTTTAAAAGAGCAAAAATATATTTGTATAAAAGAAAAAGCTAGTTCAGCCCATCCACATAAGGCTACTTTTTAAGTGAGAAGTGCTTCTGAATGTAACACCTAACTTTTCTCTATTTTAGAAAACAATTTTCAAAGCTTGTATCAACTATAACAGGCAACTTGCTCTGTCTCACACAGTTCCTCACTTACTCTAATCCTCGCAGGGCTGACATAATGAACAACCAGCAGCTGCAGCAACATTTAAACAAAACTCAGCTGTCAAAGAACTCAGGACTTCAGAGACCACAACTGGTTCTACCATGGGTGTTTTATTTTTGACACACTGGCATGCACACGCACACGCACACACACACCCCAATGGGCACAGTTGAACAATGCCTCATGTAGCCCAGGCTAGCTTCAAACTTGCTAGGTAGCAGAGAATGACCTTGAACTTCTGATCTTTCTGCCTCCACACCACCAAATCTCTTCTATGTCTCTGGAAATCAAACTCAGCTTCAGACAAGCTAAGCGGGTGGTCTACCAAGTGAAGTACACCCCCAACGCTTTGCCTTGATTTTAAGGTTAATCTGATTTAAAAGAACCTGCTGACATGGCACAGTGAGTACAAGTCCACACAGCATTAGCCTGGTTACCTGAGTTTCATCAGCAGACGCACACTGAGAAGTCAGATGTGGTTGTGTGCATCAGTAATGCCAGCACTCCCACAGGGAGCTGTGAGCTGGGCCTGGAAGGCCAGCTACAAGGTAGAAGGAAAGAGCAAGCTCCCAAAGTTATCCTGACTTATACACACACAGAACACATGCCTGCACTCAGACATAGATACACACAGACAGACAGACAGACACACACACACACACCTATATACAATTCTTTATTTATAGAAAAATTCTTTAGAAGAAACATGAACCTTACAGATTTAAACTTAATCTTTCTAAGGCTATGTTACTGTATCTAATTTTTAGGCAAATCAAACAGTTCAGGGCTGCTGTACTCATGATGAAACCCATACCTCTAGAGCATAGAAGAAGCCAGTGAATGGACTGGAGCCCACAGTGATGTACTGAGACATGGCAGGTGGACTGTTTTTGATTGCTGCATTAAATCCACCTATATTGGAAGCAGTCTTCATTTGATCAAACGGCGACAGAGTCATAATGCCTTATAATTAAAAGAAAAATATAAAAACCAGTTTGAATACATTAAAATGACTTTATTTAAACTAGTATTTTACTTGTGTTTTAAGATACTACTTAGTTTTATGTCAAAAGTAGTTTCCCAAACTACAAATATCCACATTAGAAAGTGCTGACAAGTACTAAAAGCACCGACCTGACTGGCAAGCACAGCCTGTTTTGACCTCCATTACTTTCCTGACTCCCTGCAGTGGCGTTATTAATTTTTTACTGTTCCCTCCACTCATCAAGCAACACTTGGGCTTCCTGTCCCTCTCATGCAGCTCAGATCCACGCTCCATTGCAGCCCCTCCTAAAGCCCTTCCAATCTTACTCCACATGCTCCCCGGAGGAAACCTTAATCTGAGTGCCCACAAGAGGTTTCTGCTCTGGAAAGAAACGCTGCTCACACAAGGCCCGCCCACTGTCCCAGTGCCTCCTCCGACTCCCAGTCCTTTGTAATCCGTACATTAAACAAACTAGATGGCTTGGCACTGGTGTCCCAGTTGGAGGCGGCTCTCCTGGTCTGTACAGCAGTACTAACTTCTGACCTGCACACTGCTCTATGCTGTTGGCTGCGGACTCCAGAGGAGCGCAGTCTTTTGTAAAAGTTGTAGAGCTGTGCTCTGGCATGTAAGGCGAGACAGCGAACTGAGGGCCCTCTCTGCTCTCAGCCCACCAAGAACCATTACATATTCACCCTGCTCATTACGAATGATGGAAATCCTACTCGGGGCAAGAAAATGTTCCACTATTATTGTATTTCCTTAGCTAAGATTTTGCTGTTGGAGTTATTATCTTGTTAAAGGTTTTCTCTAAACACAAGTCCTTTCCATACTATGAAACACAACGATTCCCTCTGCATATAAATCTCCATAAAGTCCAGCTCATTGGACAACTTCCACAACTCCTTCCATATCTATGTATTTTGAGGACCTTCTTAACAGTGTGACATGTGAACGGGGCCTGCACTGAGCGAGGGAAAACTGAGTGGCTAGGGGGCAGTGTTCCAGATAGGGGAGCAGCAATCCGGGTGTTTGCAGAAGGCTCTGAGGAGCCAGATCAGCACAACAGGATGCAGTGAGAAGGGCTAGGAGGCAAGGCCCACAGGCACAGAGCAGGCAAAGGCCCAGAGTGCAACTGAAAAGAGGGGGAGCAGGTGAAGAGAGAGAAAAGGCAGCAAGTATCAGGAGAGGAAATCTGTAATTGAATATGGGAGGTCACATTTGTACACTCAGACACAGAGCTTAGGGAAGAAAAGAATGTGCAGCGCAAAGAACTGACCAGGACTGGCTGGGGGATGAAGAGTAGTAAACATGCTGTAAAATAAAGAAAATTTTATTTCTTGTGATTTGTTATTTTTGAAAATAGGACATGGGAACATTTATTGCAAGACAAACCCACTGCAGCCTGGCTCTTGTGCTCACCTGTCTACCTCAAGTGCTCAGAATAAGGCAACAAAGAGTGTCAGGCTGCCAGGTCCAGACAACCACTCTGTCTTGAATGCTGCCATTTCACAGTACCCGCCCAAGACATCTGTAG
Organism: Micromys minutus; assembly: GCF_963924665.1. Taxonomy (NCBI): domain Eukaryota; kingdom Metazoa; phylum Chordata; class Mammalia; order Rodentia; family Muridae; genus Micromys; species Micromys minutus. The sequence goes on from NC_137969.1 coordinate 58,608,052, forward strand.
TCCCCCTGGAATATGCCAGAAGTCAACACGCAAAGCCTAACTTGTGATTTGTGTGATTTGCCCCCTTAAGAATCTTCCTTACTCTCCTTCCAGTGAACAATCTGCTCCTCCATGCAGCTGCTTCAACTCACCAGTGAAGGAGCCACCTGTGATTTCACCACTTAGGAGAAGAGTGGGGCCAAGTCCTTGAATCCGTTTTCTCATTTCTCAAATGCAGACCTGAGTAACTGCATGACTAACGTCAGATAACTGTTTCTGTTCTAAGTCTGCACTCTCGCATGCCCCAAAATATGCTGCTGTTGCTGCTTCCTTTCCTAAAGAAAGGCACTCTTTCTAAACAGTGCTCAAGGAGTGTTTTTCAGTCTTGTTTATTTGTTTGAGACAGGGTCTCTCTACATAGGCTTGGCTGTCTTAGAAACCACAAATTCAAAATAAAATTTGGCTCTGACCCTTCTGTATATGTCCAACCCAGCTCCCTTTCTCACATTCACTTTGTCAACCATACTGACCTCCCTTGTCCCCCAAGTCCTCTGAGGTCTTTGGGGTCCCCAGGCTGATAGTCATAGTTTGTCCTCTGCTGAGGATGCTCTGACTGCAAAGCTTCCCACAGCTGGCTCCTCACCCTTCCTGTCTCAGTCCAGGTGTGTTCTCTAGAAAGGCCTGTCTCTGGCATCTGTGTACATCCTTCCTTTACTCCAGATCAGGGCTTTTCAGCCCCCCTAACACTGGGACCCTTTAACACAGTTCCTCATGGTGTGGTGACCCCGACTGCAAAATTATTTTGTTGCTAACTTCATAACTGCCATTTTGCTACTGTAATGAATCATAATGTAAATATCTGATCTGCAAGATATCTGCTATGTGACCCCAGTGACAGGGATGCTCCACCCCACATGACAGTTGATGCTCTGGACTGATCGAAACTCTGCTGATTTCCTCCACAATGCCTATTGCTGTTTTGGCAGCACCACATCTACTCATCTAGTTCCTGTTTATCTCTCTCAGCAGAATACAAGCTTTCTCAGGGAAGCCTCTTACTGCTATGTTTCCAGCACCAGCACTAGTCTCTAGGGAATAATGGGTATTTATTTATTGAATGAGTTAAGACCATTACATAAAGATATACATCGAATAAGGTTTACTGTACCGTTATTGTTTTCATTTGTAGGCTGGGGAGTAAATGAATAGAATAATGTTTTCTATCCAATCATTTTCCCCAGCCAGCTTCAATGTTCCAAAGTCTAATTAACAGAGCAGGGAGGAGACCCCTGGGCTGAACTCAACACTTTGGAAATTGTATGTTAACACTTCTCTTGGCAAAAACATGAAGACACACTGAAGTGTTTACAGACAAGGCATTCATTCAAGTGTTCCACACAAGAATGGTACCCAGGGCTGTGCAGATGGAATCAGCAGGTCTGTGTGCCAGGCATCTCTGCCAGCCCTGCCAGCCCTTCAAGCCCTTCGATTAACTCCTGCCTTCCTTAGAACAGGCTTTCGACAGTCCCTGCTGACTTCTGGCTGAATTCAGACAGCAGGAGTTCCACCAGGAGACCAGATAAAGAAAGGCTCCTTCCCTGAAAGCTGCCTATATCTTGAGGAAAAGTCATCTTGCTCCCAGGCCTTGTTCCATCATGATCTGTGAGTGTGAAGATGGTTCCCTGCCTGAAACTCTTCAGGCTTAGCTGTGGTTAGCAGCCTGGCTGCTAAGAAGTTCCTCTGTACGGACATTGCTGGTGCTTACACAACAGCAAGTCCATACAGCATCTCTGTAAATAAACCTTTCAAGGATCCTACGTCAAGTCTTAGGACAGAGGCTGACAAATGTCTCCTTAGTAAACCTGGTGTGAAAGGAGTTGGTACTGCAGTACTATTTATAAAAACATGACAATATGCATATTACTTATGCACTTACAGACAGGACCTCTGGATAGAAGGAGATTTATTTTGTTTTCTATGTATTTTTACACTGTTCTACTTGTTTGTTTTGTTTTTTGAGACAGAGTTTCTCTGTGTAGCCTTGGCTGTCTGGGAATTCACTCACAGACCAGGCTGGCTTCCAACTTACGGAGATCTACCTGCCTCTGCCTCCCAAGTGCTGGGATAAAGGGTGTATACCTCTACTGCCCAGCCACTGTTCAGATTTTTAACATATATTACAACAATGGAAAGTATTTTAAGATAGTATTTCTTTTTCACTTTTACCACCTTAATTTAGAAGCCCATTACTTCTCACTAAGATTAGTACAGCCTCCTTATTAGTTTTTTCTTTCTTTAAAATTTAAAATAGAATATGGCCACATTGCCCATGATGGGCTTAAATTCACTATATTCCTACAACAGCCAGAACTGTAAGCATGTACCAATATATCCAGCTTCTCCTAATAGTGACCATTAGAGTATTAGGAGGCAGTGTGAGGGCACTACTGCTAAGAATTCAATGGCTCTGGACATGGCTGAGACAGCTCACCCCTCTGTGTAAGGACACACAGCCTTCAAGGCTAGACCCTGTCCTGTCTGCGTTCCCGGCCTCACTCTCCCCATCTCCCCCGGCACTCGATGCCTCTCCAGCAGAGTCTGCAATTCACCCCAGGCCTGGGTGTGTCAGTAGAGAGTGTGTGCTTTTCCTGTCAGGTTCAGTTAGGCCTGTCAGTGCTGGGCCTTTATCTTCCTTCTTGGGGCCTACGACAGTGGCTCTAGTCTTCCATGGATCTTTCAACTAGCCTTGCACTCTGGACAGAGCCAGGACTTTTCATCTCTGTGGTTTTTTCCTTTTCTTTCTTTATATAATTATATATGATAAATAATATATATTAGATAGATAGACAGACAGACAGATACTGTACTGTCCTGTACTATAATGCAGTAAGAAAAGTTGGAACTAACTTCCCAGTGTCTCACTATAGGCAATGGATTTTTTTTTCATGTAAGAATTAACGTCAATTTCTAATAAAGTAGATGCTTCAATAAAAAAGTATAGGAATAAAAATAAAAATAAAACTAGCAATGCTTACCAATACTAGCATGATCGATAATGGTGTCAATATCTTGCAGACCCCATTTCTTATAAGCTAACGGTGGTGGCTGTATGTTCTCATTGCCTGATGCTGCAGCTGTCAAAAAGATCAGACAATACAATTACAAAGGATAGAATGACATCTTATCAAAAGACATCTAATTTATAAGGTACTGTTCTAAAACGTCAACTATAACAAAGCACAGCGATAAAAAGGCATACGATGAGATTCACTCATGCCATGCCATGGTGGTGCACACAAAAGCACAGCTGTCAAAGACCCTTGGGGCTGGTCCTAAGTGAGCAGCAGGCTTTGCCTGTGGCAGACAAACTTGCATAAGCCTGCAAGCCTTCAGCTATCCGACCAAAGACAGAGTTCAATACCATCAAAGAAGCAACTTCTCCCAACAGCAAACTTCAACACTGCCTGAGAGTACTGGCTTCCAGCTCACTTTGCAAACCCATGTTTAGAGAGGTCTGAGGTACCTACTGACTCTCAGACTTTGTTATACTCTTATACAGAACTAAATGGCAATTGTGGTTAAGAAAAAAAAAGCCAACCATACAACTGACACAATTGTCTCAACTGCCTCTTCCTAGTTTATTATTAGAAATCTTACCGACAAAAATTGGTCATTCTCTTTTGGTAAATATATGAGTGGCTGTTTATTTATTTATTTGGAATAGCACAGGGTCACATACCACAGTCTATCCTCTTCCTTGGCCCCCCCAAAATGATTATCTCACCAATCTGAAAATAACGAGGTCATTATTGGCTAAATTTAAACAATTTAAAAGATAATGAAAATAAGTATAAAATTAAAGTGTGCTGATCTAAGGGAAAAGACTATGGATTACTGAAAGGAACCACAGAACTAAGACTTGAGACTTTCCCCACCACTACCTGCTAAGAAAGCACCTGTCCACTGAAGAAATAGTAAAGGCACATGAAGGCTTGCTTCCTCTCTAGAAGGAACTGTTTGTTTTGTACCTTATGTAAATTTAGACTTAAAATTTGTCCTTATTGGTCCTAAGCAGCAAACATATCCTACAGCAGCTGTTCTCAGGGTGCTGGCGAGATGGCTCCCACACAAGCATTCGGACCTGGCCAGCTAATCTTGCTGAGCTCCAGGCTCAGTGACGGACCCGCCTTGTAAGAATGAATGAATGAATGAAGTAGCAAGTGAAGAGTGCTGAGGGAACACCCTTGCTGCTGTCCCTAGTCTCTGCATGCATTCCACCATCACCACAATGAGGCTTCTTGATTATCCACGCAGTTTTCAGCTCTACTAATGAAGTGCTCATTCATGCAGTTTAGATTTCCAGCACCTCTTTATTGACAAGCACTCCTAATAAAGAGGCCAAGCTGAGCTGCTGGGCCTCTCTCTCTCTCCTCCTGAGAGGGGGTGTGCTAGCACACACTGGCACCTCTATTCTCAGTGAGTGGGAGCTGATGGAGCCAGGGGATCTTAGTACACAGACCCAATACAGGTTTGCTGGCTGCATCAAACCCTCGTCCAGTGGGCATTTCTCTCCAGCTAAGTTAATTGGAGAGTCTGCTGCTCTCCAGGTACCACACCCATTTATAATACCTCAACAATACAGAGGCTCTGGCCCCTGCATATAAACAATCCACCCTGCAGGAGACACCTCGATTGTGTGAGGAGGAGACCACACTGAATAAAACTATCATCACCAGAAGTAACACACTTCTTGCCAAAAACTTACCTTTTGCTACCTGGTTTCGACAAGCTCGAAGAGACTGAAAAAGACTAAATCCATCAATAGTCACAATAGCAGCTGGATACAAGATGCTCAGTTCTTCATTCTGGGTAGAAATAAAGAAAAAAAACTTTCCTTAAACAGACACAACAAACATCTTCCTTTTTAAAAACACTGAGAATCATATTTAGCTAAACATTATGACTAAACAATAAACTGCAAAACAGAACAATCTGGAAAAAAAAATCAGCAAAAGAAAGTAGGAACTAACTTCAGAATGACTTCTGGCCAAAGACTTGACTTCCTCTCCAATGTAGCTTTTAAATGTACTAGAAATGGTTTCAGGATAATAGTGAAAATAATAAAAATTGTTTCAGCTCATAAGAAATATCCACTATAAAGATGTAAGTCAAGTGTTAAAAACAGAAGCTGACTAAATGTGGTGGCACATGCCCAGGATTCTAGCACTCAGGAGACATGAACAGGTGAATCTCTGTGAGTTCAAGGCCAGCCTGGTTTTAGGACAGTCAGAACTACATAGAAAGACTTAGTGTCAAACAAAACAAAACAGAACAACAACAAAGAACCAAACAAAATAAAACACCTCAGCAGAGACTTGTCCCAATACTCATTCTTAAATAAATTCATATTCGTTTGCATAAGGCTATCATACATGGTAATACACACACACACACACACACACACACACACATTTCATCTGTCCATCCATCCTTCTATCCATCCATCCATCCATCCATCCATCCATCCATCCATCCATCCATCCATCCATGTATCTCTATCTATCTATCTATCTATCTATCTATCTATCTATCTATCTATATCTATCTATCTATAAATAAATTTGGCCTATATCACAGTGTTAAATGTGATGCCTGTAATCAATGCTACATTAATTAATTAGTTAATTAGTTAATTAATATTGTCTCAGTGCTGAGGATTCAGCTCAAGCCTTGTACACTAGGCAGGCATTTGTCAACTGCTTCATCTCAATCTTATTTTTTCCATTTTAGTAATCAGAGATAAGATTTAATTTTGTTTTGTGTCACAATCTCCTGCCTTCATATTTTTAAAAATCCAACTTCAAGCAGGGCAAGATGAGCTATGCCTATAATCACATCACTAGGAAGAGGACTGTGGGTTCCAGAACAGCATGAGCCAAAGAACACCGAACCCCAAAACAACAAACACACCCACAACTACCCACGTGAGTCTAGTCCCTCTTAGCTCCAGTGGCCTGTGGATGCACCACCTTCTTCTCTTGGAGCTTCTCTAACCCTCTGCATCAGTTCTGATGTCCGCTTCATTTTTAGTTCATGTAAACTTTGCCTGCTCTTTTTATCAACCAGCTTCTCTGTTTTCTAATGAGTTTCTCTGTTACCGTGTACAAAGTCCTACACCCAACTCTTCCCTCGATTTTCTCCTAACTACTAGAAATTTAACCTTCTCTTTTTTTCACTAATCAGTTAAATTGCATGCCCATTATCCAAGGCTCACAGAAAATCTCACCCCATGGGATTTCCTCCTCTTCAGCAGAGTCATAGCTTACCCTTTCCCTAAGCAGTAGCTTATTTTGACTGCATGACTGACTAATTATATTATTAATTCACTTTTAGATGCTGACAGACAAAATCTAGTTTCTTGTACTACATTTCTTTTTTTCTATAACTTCTGTAACCTATTATGCAATTAAGTCCACATATTCTTTGGGTATATATCTGTATAGATCTACAACCCACTTATGGTCATAGATTTGAATGCTTGGTCACCAGGATATGGCCCCATCAGGAGGTGTGGTCTTGGAGTAGATATGGCCTTATTGAAAAAATTGTGTCACTTGGGGTGTGGGTGTTGTTGTTTCAAATGCTCAAGCCAGGCCCAGTGTCTCTCGATCTTGCTGCTGATTTAGATGTTGAACACTTAGCTGCCTCTCCAGCACCATGTCCCCCTGCATGCCATCATGCTTCCCACTATGGCAATAATGGACTAGACCTCTAAAACTGTAAGCCAGCCCCAAGGTACATTTTTTCCTTTATAAGAGTTGCCATGGTGTTGGTGTCTCTACACAGCAATAGAACACTAAGATGATCATCTTAATACAATATTGCATTTATAAAACATGAAGACTGGTATTCAATTTAGCTACAAATTACCTCTTAAGAGTCTATATGGCCAGCTCAGCTAGCTGTGCCACAAGACAAATCTCTTAATGTTCCAACAAAAGAGCAAAGGAAATTGCTTCAAAACAGTGCCACTGTTGCTTTTTTCCTAATTGATTTTATATACATGTATATTTTATCTGCATGAATGTCTATATCACAAGTGCCTAGTGCATGTGGAGGGCAGAAGAGGGTGTTAGATCCTCTGGAACAGAAGTCACAGATGGTTTTGAGCCACCATCTGGGTCCTCTACACGAGCATCCAGTGCTTAACTGCTGAACACTCTCCCCAGCCCTGCCACTTTACACTGTCACAAGGTAAAGAACATACTTTTTATATTACCTGCTCAGTCACTCCAGGGTGCCTTGGGATTTCATAGGTCCTGCATTTAAGCTGAAGCACTTTGTCCTCATTCAAAAGTTGTGCAAGCAAAAGCACTCCACTCTAGAAACAAGCACAGAGGGCCTTGCTGGTTTTCTCTCAGTACCACTCCCCTAAGGCCTCCCAAGGACGCCGGGTCCTCTCTTCTCACAGAATACAGCTTCTCTGCTGTTTCTTCTACAGACAGTTCCTCACCTGTCCTGTTCCCACCCCATAAAGCAGTGCTTCTCAACCTGGGAGTCACAACCCCTTTGGGGGTTGAATGCCCTTTCACAGGAGCAGCCTAAGACCATCAAAAAGCAGATATTTACAGTGATTCATAACAATAGAAATTTGCAGATATGAAGTAGCAACTGCATTAGGAAAGTTGAGAATAGAGACTGAAGGAAGGGTTATCCAGGGACTGCCCCACTGGGGATCCATCATGTCTGCAGACACCAAACCCAACATGGTTGCCGTAGTCAAGAGGCTCTTGCTGACAGGAACCTAGTGTGGCAGTTCCTGAGAAGACCTGGCCAGCAAATGACCAATGCAGATGTGGATGCTTGGAGCCAACCATCAGACTGAGCTCAGGGAACCTGGTGGGGGAGCTGGTGGAAGGACTGGAGGAGCTGAGGGGGATTGCAACCCCATTGGAAGAACAACATACACTGGCCAGACCGCCCAGTTCTCCCAGAGTCTAGACCACCAACCAAGGAGGGAGTATAACTGGAGGGATCCATGACTCTAGATACATACATAGCAGAGGATGGCCTTACTTAGCAGCAACAGGAGGGGAGGCCCTTGATCCTGGGGAGGTTTGAGGCCCTAGTGTGTGTGGGGGGGTGCTGGAGTGGTGGGGCAGGAGAGTGTGGGTGGGTAGGGGAGCACTCTTACACAGGCAAAGGGGAGAGGGGAGAGTGGACGTGGTATGGAGGGTTGGTAGAGGAGGTAACCAGAAAGTGGGATATCATCTGAGATGTAACGAATAGAATTGATTATTAAAAAGGGGGGAGGGGGTTGAGAACCACTGCTAAAGAATCAGCAACATATTTCTAGGCATTCATATTAAGACTACCTTCTTAGATTCCCACTGGCATTCTGGGTAAAGAAGTCACAAGACAGTATGATGGGATGCAGAGCACTGCAGTTAGCTAGCTGTCTGCTACTGGACCAAACTCACCTCAGTGTAGAATCGCACATAACCAGATGTAAAGCCCACCACAATGCAGGTCCAATCAGGGCGCCCAGTGGAACTCCTGTCACAAATAAAATTAATGATTATAATGGCTCAGTCATCGGATCAGAAGAGACGGAAGCTTATCTCATCCTTACCTCTTTTGACTTGCCAGTGGGATACAAAGAGCACTGGTTACATACTCCCTACAGACAGAAACAAAAGCAAAATCATGAGCTTAGTCTCTGTGCTTTGCAGTAAAGTGGGGAGGGAGGAGGAGAGATAGAGAGGGAGGGAGCAGTCTTACTATGCAGCACTAGCTGGCCTGGTATTCACAACATAGACCAGACTAGCCCGGACCTCCGGGGAAATTCATTTACTTTTGCTTTCTGAGTGCTGCGTATTAAAGGTGCGCACCACCATGCCTGGATTATTTCTTTATTTATCTATAATTTATTGATAAAAGGCAGTAGATGCAAAATGACATCCTGTGTGAACTGGCTGGTTTTGTGTGCAGACTTGACACAAGCTGAAGTTATTACAGAGAAAGGAGCTTCTGTTGAGGAAATGCCTCCGTGAGATCCAGCTGTGAGGCATTTTCTCAACTAGTGATCAAGTGGGGAGGGCCCAGCCCATTGTGGGTGGTGCCATCCCTGGGCTGGTGGACCCGGATGGATTCTATAAGAAAGCAAGCTGAGCAAGCCAGGGGAAGCAAGCCAGTAAGTTACATCCCTCCATGGCCTCTGCAGTTAACTCCTGCCTCCAAGTTCCAGCCCTGTGTGAGTTCCTTCCCTGACTTCCTTTGGCATGAGCCACAATGTGGAAGTGTAAGCTGAATAATCCCTTTCCTCCCCAGCTTGTTCTTAGTCATGGGGTTGCACTGCAGCAATAGTAACCCTGACTAAGACACTGTGGACCATTTGTATTTGACATAAAACAGTAAATCCATACATATAACATGTAGCATAGCAAAAAGCATTGTTTTATTTGGTATTGACATGGAACAAAGCAAAACTTTATATAAATCACCGTACCAAAAAAAAAAAAAAAGAAAAAGAAAAAAAACTAGACAATCTCAAATGGTTGCCAGGCACCCACTTCCCAGAAGTCCTGTTTTCTGCAGTGAAGAGCCAACCTGTCCTTGTTTGAGGCTGGTTCAGAGCAGAAGAAACCAGCACACTGGATTTTTGTGGGTAAGCTTTTATTTATTTATTTAAATTTAAAGATATGTTTTAGTTACGCATGTGAGTGTTTTGTCTACAAGTATCGTGTGTACCATGTGTCGGCCTAGTGCCTGAGGTTTTAGAAGAAGGTCTCCTTTAGAACAGGAGTAACTGAACCTGGGTCCTTTGCAGAAGCAACAACTGATCTTACCAAGCAACCTCTCCAGTTCCCCATTAACCTATTTCTAAGGACATATGAGGGCTGTTCCCAAAAATGATTTTTTTTTTCACTGACATGTAAACCTGAAATATTGTTAGGGGCTCAGAGAAAAAGATTTGAAATCTAAACAACTCTTTCTGACTTTGTTTAAACCATCAAACCAACACAAGCTGCTCAAGCCGATCTGCATGCAGCCCCACAGACCATGCTAGGTATCATGATGTACAGCAAGTCTTTTCCTTGTTTCTCCGACACTCTCATTTGACCTTTGAGGGTTCTATATACCTGCTGCACATACACACATGCAGGCAAAACATTAATACACATAAATTAAATAAATCTTTAAAAATATTCTTATTAGTTTATAAAAAAATAATAAAAGCAATAAACAAAATCTGCTAACCAGATAGTTCTTTACAACAAGTAAAGTTTCCAGGCACACACACTCACACACACACTCACACACAGTTTATAAGCAATGAGATAGATTTACAAACAAATCCAGTTCCTACATTTAACACACGAAGAAACAAACAGGGGGCTCGCACCTACCCTTCCTCTGCACTTACAGAGCCGCTCCAGCCAACAGCAAACTGCATTTCTTCCTTCCCTTTATCACTATGCTTCCATTTTGCTGGAAGAATAAATAAAAGATAAAATAAAACCAGTGACTTACTTATGGATTTTGATCATTCCACTTTAAAAAATTGGGTATAAAATTGCAGGATATAAAATTCTGTGGGTAATGCATAATGTTTGTAATTTGTAAAAGTATGTTTTATAAGAGCGTCTGGTCTCCCAGTCTCTCCTTCCCCTAGTTTAGCCGCAGCTTACTACTACATTCAGAGTTCCTGCAGAGTCAAGTTACGACTGATCATGGACCATCTTACCAACTTTATTTTACTTATAAGACTACTTTTATTTTCAAATGACAGGGGAAGGTTTTATATTAGATTTATGCCACGGGAACTAATTTTCTCTGTAACACTACCGACAAACATTTTATATATAATCTTGTTTTCTTCTAGGAGGCTTTTCATAATCTATGTATCTCCAAATCTTAATATTTAATCTTCAACAAAAATATATGAGCTGAAAACTTTACAGTACTATGAATTTTCAAGCTACAACCAAGTCCCTTTTCTACTGTCGTAAGGGCCAGTTCCAGTTCTTTTCAGTACTGAGTATCCCTTGTAAGAAGAATTAGGTGATGATCAGTCAGCACTGCTTCACAAGTGTCACAGCACAGCTAAAAAGGGGCAACACAGAAGAAACACCAAGTACTCTGTGTCCAAGGAGCTGGCTCAGGCCATAAACCACCTGCCTTGCAAGTTTCATCCTTAGCATTCACAAAAAAAAAAAAAAAAAAAAAAAAAAAAAAAGGCCAGGGTCTTGAGTGCCAGGGAGGCAGAGACAGAGGATACCAGGGTCCCCTGGGAAGCCAGGTTCAGCTCCAGGCTCAGCAGGAGACCTTGTCTCAGAAGCCAGAGTGAAGAGCAACAGAAGAAGACGTCTAATGCTAACCTTCGGCCTCCACACACATGCACAGGTGCCTGCACACACATATGATATGCACACACAACATGCACATACCTAAATAGGGAACTATTCCATTTATATATCAAATGTGGTACATAAATTATAGAACCACCATGTACTACAGAACAGGAATACCACTGTTTCCGAGTCGACTTTCTGTTTTAATCTCTGCATTCTACAGAGGCAGCAGGGAATAGAGAGTACTTACGCACTAGAAACGCAGCCTTCTGCTCCCGAGCTATAACCATAAGGTCGCTGGTTGGAGATAAGGATAAAACACATTCTTGAAGCCAGGAATTTTTTTGTGTTTTAGAAGTATTTCCTTCTTCTTCCTATGCATAAAAGTGCAATTACTATAATTGCAAAAACTTTTAAAGAACACTGAGACCGTGCTTGCCTGACTTGAGTTAAAGGGAGAGGAAAAAAATACTCCCAATACTTCCACACCAAAACATGTCAGTGACAGCCACCAAATACAATACTACTATAAACACATCTGTTCTGAAAACTAACACGAAACTTTTACACACAAATAACACAGGATTAGTGGAATGCCACAAGAAAAGCACTCCCCAGTATTAACTCAGTATTAGGAACTTCATTAGGTCAAAAGGTCATTAGAAAAATCTCTCAGGTCAGTAAGCTAGCTGGGCAGCAAAGGTGCCTGCCAGCAGACTTAAGGCCTGAGTTCACTCTCCAGAACTGGCATGTTAGCAGGAGAAAACAGACTCATCCCTGTTGTCCTTTGACCTTTGCACATGGACTATGGCATGAAAATCACAACACACACATGCACACGAGCATACACACACACACACACACACACACACACACACACACACACACATGCACCTTTCAACTACCTGACTCTAGCTACCTGTGGTCTACTCTGAAGACAACCAGTGAAATATATTAATGTCTGTTACTTTCTTTGATATGCTGCTCATACAAGCAATGTAGTCACTGTCCTCCCCTCCCTTTCTCCTTGTGAGAAGGCACACATAATAAATGTATACTTTCTTCATGCCACCAGAAATTTCTTTATTCTTTTTGATGCCTTCATAGTCTTGCCAAAAGAACACTTACAATATGGGATACAGAAAATATTTGGACTACCTAAGGCCTGCAGCCTCTGGTATAGCTACACATGCTTCCCTTCATGTTAGGAATAAGAGTCGATCTGGAGCCTGAGTTAAGAAGGCTACACATCCTTGAAAACAGAAAGCCATTATAACTGGCAAAATTCATAGTTTAGACAAGCTCTTTTTAAATGGAGCTCTGAATCTACCTTACTCTCTTAAAAACATATTTTATACAGAAAAGCTAGAAAGTTATCCCCAGATAAAAGTCAGCTGTGATTATAACTGTCTGGGATCCATTGTTTCTACAAAAGCATGGCCCTTTACCCCATGCAGTATCTGGGGCTCCTCAAAGTGGCCTCTGTGAGCTGAGTCTACCACACCCTATAGCCCCCCCCCCCACTAGTGGCTGAGACCCAAAATACTAAGTCTGAGTCTTTGGTTCTTCGTCAAAGTGAAACCCCACCTTCAGTTGAAAACCGGGAAAGAGAGCAAATCAGAGAAATATTAAATATTTGATTAAAAAACAGTGATAGTTTAGGATTTATAGGCACACATCACCACGCCCAGCAAAGCCAGCACGTTCTCTTGAGGTATTTTAACCACACCTTTAAAACATTTTTTCTTTTCTCCTCTGTGGTTTCAATAATAATGCCTGCATTGACCCATGGTCATGGCATTACTGGACCTGTAGCCTTGCTGAAGTAGTTGTTAACTTGTTAGAGGAAGTGTGTCACAGGGGGTGGGCTATGAGGTTTCAGAAGGTCAAGCCAGACCCATCCTCACACTCTTGTCCTGCTTGCTACCTGTGGATCCTCTCCAGCACCAGGTCTGCCTGCATGCTGCTATGCTTCCCACCAAGACAAGAATGGACTAAACTGAACTATAAGCCAGACCAGTTATATGCTTTCCTTTATATGAGCTGCCATGATTGTGGTTTCTTCCTGGCAGTGAAACCCTGTGATACCCTCTATATACAATCCCAGTTCCTTTGGTAACTGTACCCTGCTCTCACTTTTCCCTTCCTGGAAATGTGACCAGTTGACAGAAAGGAACAAGGGTTCTTAAGAATCCAGCTCAAGGCACAGGCGGCAGCAGTAGAAACAGAAGCCATGCATGAACAACAGAGATGTGTCTGCAGGGGTTCCTGTGTCAGAACTTTCAAAGGCACTTCAAGTCGAAGCAGATATAATTTGACAAAAAAATACCAGGATAGAAGCAATAAGAAAGCTGCACCCCAGGCTGGACCACCATGAACTAGTACTAGCTTCACCACAAAGCTGTACTTCCAGTTTATCAACAGGCAACGAGTTATACTGAACAAGAACCCATGAAGCCCAAGGCTTTGGTACACATTTGGTAACTGGCAAGACACAGGCTCACTGTTGAGTATGTACCTTGAGGACCTTTGCCTACCAATTAAGGTTCTGTAAAAACCTATCCACAGTAAGAGACCACAGACACTAATATTGCCCCCTTGAAGTCAGTGATCCTAAAATAACATCACGAACTAAAAAGGTGGTTAATTTCCCAAGTGAGGTGGGAAATTAAAAAGAAAGAAAACAAAGTACCCCACAGTTAAACAGGAAGTCTGCCATAAAACCAGATACCAAGATTAGCAGTGCATCCGTCACTATAAATGTGGGCCTACTGGGAGAGGGACTAAAGCTGTTTCAGTGTGGCCTATACACCAAGGCTCCCCTTAAGACCAGGGAAAATGTCTTCACCTGAACAAATCGAGGAACTGCCATAGAGCCCCTGGAGAAGGCACAGGCTCTAGCCTAGGCTGCTTCGCGTACGTAATATTCTCCTTTCTTTGGTTTTCAGGCTGCAAAGTTGTCAGATGACTTGTTCTTCCAAGGTGTGTCTGGACATGATCCTACAGCCCTGCGACCAGCCTTCAGCTGCACACGGCTGCCCCTCGCTGATGAATCGTCACTTGCCTGGTGTCTCCACTGCTGTATGAAACAGCCAGTAGCAGCTGTGCAGTGTGCACTTTCCACTGGGCTAACTTTCAAAGCTGTTTATACATTCTCGGGGTGCCAGTAACAACCAGTGTTCTCAGGGCATGTCGGCACACTCACAGTCATTCTAGCAGATGGCCACCCAGACAGAGATACTCACTTATACCTTCTGAAAGCGAGAGGTCACACAAAGCAAGGTCTCCATGCTGCATCTCCTGGTAGTCTGCTTCTAACTTATGCTATGCCTAATGCTTTTCACATTTCCATTCCCTTCTTTCCTTGGGGCTGGGGGAAGTATAATGGGACTTATCTCTAAACAAAACGACAGACCAGCTCAGAAAACTCAACAGAAAGAGCAGGATGGTGAAGCTATGTAACCCTCAGTAAAACCTACTGCTTTCTCAGTCAGCATGTGAAGACCAGAGTCTGGACCACTCAAGTTAAAGATTTTAGCATCTTTTCAAAATCAAAACAGGGCAAAGCATGAATTCTCTAACTTGGTTATAAATTTTTTAAAAGCCCTTTTATAAGTAAAATTAATGACAAAAACTTAAATTCTGAATCTCAATTTTTAAAATTTGAGAAAGTCAGTAATTTTACAGTTTATTTTATACTCAATTAATTTAGGATTATTTGTTATTACTTTCCCTTTAAAAAAAAATTGGTGCTAAGGATTGAGCCCAACTGGCAAAAGTATCCCAATTCTATTGTTACTTATGTCTACACTACTTACAGAGCAAGTGTCCACTCACCTGCCCATTCAATTGGTAATGATAATGATTATTAGTGTTAGAGAGTGTGATGCTTACATCTTTATGTAACACCTGAGTTTTACATAAAATAGAAGTAATAATAATGGAGTTTCAAACCTATCAAGCATATGCCTTTGTTTCTTGGATAAATATTTAACTCTAGATAGTAAGTCTCTTAGCTCCACGAGGTTCCATGTGATCAAAACAGCACCAAATAATGTCTACCCAGAGACTGCCATGTAGTTCTTAGACTAACTCGACCAATAACTAGTAATATCTAGTTTAAGTAGAATAGGTCTTATAACTAAGTCAAATGCAAAGGGCTTCAAGTTGCTCAGATTTTAGAAAAAAAAGAACAGCATGTACTCACCAAAATATTTGTAAATGGAAAACATAAAAAGATGTCCAATGCCAACCACAAGTGAAATAAAAGATTAAAACATTAATAAGCATTGACACTATCCTAACGTTAAAGTTTGCTAACATACTAGGGGTCCAACAATTTAGAATATACTTATAAAGGACAGAACCCCATCTTTAAAAAAAAAAAAAAAAAAAAAACAACACACATGCAATCATTTCTTAGTTTTCTGTCTCTCAGTCTTTGATTTTTTAAATGAATGCAAAACAGACACTAGCACACAACTGATGGGAAATAGCTGGGGGCTGGGAGGTGGTGTAGTGGCTAATGCGCTTTCTGTGCAAGCATCCTGGGCCTCTAAACGTCCAGCGGGTCTGAAAGCCTGCCTTCAATTGCAGCACCCTGAAGGTGGAGGCAGGACCCCTGGAGTAAGCTGACTAGCCAGGTCTGCCAGATGAACCATAGCAGTGAGCGCTGGGTTTAACTTAGACCCTGCCTCAACGAACAGAGTGAAGCACAACTGAAAAAGACACCTAATGCCAACCCCAGGCCTTCATGAGCACTCATATGCACACATGTATGTGCCCAAACATGGAATAATATTTACACACTCAGGCATACTACATGTACACATACACACTCAAGAGCATGGATTAACCATGTGAATTTTACCTTTATTCTCTCTCTGGTACAAAACCCAATTTAAAACAGCTTATATTGGGGTTAGGGAAGGGAATAGGATCAAATCTGGGGCCTTGTGCTTCATTCACCAAAGCTGAACCTTTTTCTCTGCTCCTTTTTGAAGTGCTGAGGGCAGGTGTAGGAAAATGAAATGCCAAACTGACAGGACAGGAAGCTGAAAAGCAGCCCTTGTTGCACTGTGAAGCAGCCACCAGGGTCCTCTGAGAGGGGAGGCAAGAATGAGGTGGCTTACTTGGGAACCATGTTTATCCAGTCCAGTCCTACACCCTTCCACCTACACAAGCGGTAGAAGAGGCCTCACCATCAAGCCCGAATTCACAGGACATGAGAGACACGGAGGAGAGCTAAAACTAACCATCACAGGCGAGGGAGGGAAAGCTGCCACTGATAAGCAGACTGTCTCTTCAGCATGTCACCACCACAGTGCCATCTACACTGGACCTGACTGCCTGTTACTCTGAGGACAAGTATCCACCAAGGCCACCTTTGCTGGCCAGCAATCAATGTAACTGTATTCTTCACACTAGCAGATCACTTCACCAGAATCTACTGGAACAAAACCAATGTCTGACAGATCAATGCTTTGAAGCCCACTACTCCAAAAGGCCAACAAATGGAGAACAAAAATGCAGTAAGGCAGAGACTGGAGAGTGACAGTAAAAGCTCTGCACCAGGCCTTGTTTCTGAACCTCGGCACCTCTGACAGTTTGAGAGGAATCATGCTTTGCTGTGGGTAACTATAACTGTGCTAGAACTTCAGCCTCTGCCCACTAGACATACCCCTGCCCCAGACTGAAAGTCAAGACTGTCCACACCCTTGTCAGATGGGACAAAAGCACTCCCCACTGAGAATGGCTAGGCTACACCTGGCTCACATCCGTGTTGAAAGGACATTGAAGAAATAAGTCAACATCACAGTCAAAAATCCAAGCTCTTAGTGAGAACCAGCCTTGGGAAAGAGATCCTCTGTGGTCACCTCTCAGGAGGGTCTGAAGCAAATGCTTAGCATAGCTGGAAAGCCTCCTTCTGCCTTTAAACTAAGCCACTGTGTCTCTGGGCAGCAGATGGCACCAAAGTCTACAGGAAGGAATGCTATGAGGCTAGAGAATTATCTAGCCAGAATTATCCCAAATGAATGATACTCTAAGAACATGTAATCACTATGAATTATATTCCAATTTTTGGCCTATAAAAATGGCCCCTTGAAATCAGCATGCTCCAATGCCCTATTAGTCTGGTAAATCATGACTTGCTCTTGAAAACCATATTGTGTTCCCCTTTGTAAAACAGATGAAGCATACTTCAAAGTACTTTGAATAGAAATTCTCCAAGCCAACCACTGAAGCTGAGGACCTTGACCAGGACTGCCCTGGGTCCACTTCCTGTCCTGTCTACCTTCTGGTTACAACAGAGCCAGCCAACTGTATCTTTCCTACCACTCGTTCTGACACACTAGTAAGAAGAAGCCTTACCAATGCTTAGTGTAAGAAAGACTACACAGCCTCTAGAAACACACCCAGGAAATACAACTAGGTTTCTACGGTGTCCCAGAGTGATTCAAAGCATAAGAGGGAAGGAACCTCACTAACAATAAACAAACAAACAAAAGAAGTGGCAAAGCCTAGTGGAGAGCCTGGTCTATCCCTCTCTATAAGCCACTTGCCTATAGTAGAGCTAGTTCTGCCAGCTTAGGGGACATGTCTCTCATGCACTCTTAACGTCCTTGATGTTGTTAGATGAGTGTTGTATTCCACAGAGGAGGTAAAGAGGCAGGTTAAGTACAATGTGAAAGTGTATTCTGATTCAGACTATGGTTGCTCAGTCACTAGAGGATAGCAGGGGTCCTCATGAAGTTCTAGAAAGTACTGGGATCTTCTATCAAACCACAGACATAAACACCTCCCTGCTGATAGTCCCTCAATCTCTGTGTAGTTTCATCCTCACCATCCTTGCCATTCTCCATCATGTTCCTACCATCACCATCTTTCAAGGCATTTAACGTGTCTTTTATTTTCCTGGATGATGTCAATTCCTCATGGGTGACTTCCACTTGGCTGAGTCCTTACTATTCACTAAGCCTGTGTTACAGTTGACAGCTCAGAAGAGCAAACAGGCTTCTTCTTTCTTAAAAAGGCTTGTCCAGGGCTGGAGAGATGGCTCAGTGGTTAAGAGCACTGACTGATCTTCCAGAGGTCCTGATTTCAAATCCCAGCAACCACATGGTGGCTCACAACCGTCTGTAATGAGATCTGATGCCCTCTTCTGGTGTGTCTGAGGACAACTACAGTGTGCTTATATATAATAAATAAGTAAATCTTAAAGGGGGGGCTTGTCCAGACTTCTGGGACTAAGTCTCTCAATTACAAAGTCTTTTACTCTCTCAATTTATCAAAATGACAAAGTAAAGCGACGGCAAGCATAGAAATATAAAGCACCCGGTTCCTAGAGGAGACAGACTGGCCTCTGGGGCACAGCACTCAGTTGTGGTGGCTGCTGCCTCACTAACTCTTTGAAACCTCTCTGTGGATTCTCCTCATGCCACTGCCTCACCACGGACTAGCTTTTCAATGATGGACCAATAAGAGCAAAAGCTCATCTTCCTCCATCAGTTGGCCTATGCCCAATGGCAGCCAACTGAGAACACCCTCAGTGCTTATAGTTGCAGTGCCTTGACACCACCGAATAGAAGAGAACAGCCAAGACAGTCTGTTCCCACTGTTGTCATCTTTAATGTGAACAAAATCCAGTTGTGTTCTGGGGAAGTCTGAGGTCTGTTCCTGGCAGGAGCCTTCAGGGCCTCCTCTCCACTCTACCCTCCTGTGGGTGATATCTGTTACCTTGGCCAGGGCTTTGACTTCTGAATTTCCAGTATCTGACAAGTCTTTCATTTTGCTACTTGCTGTGCCTCTGAATATAAACCATTAGGGTAGCTCAGAATCACAGAAAATAGTTGAAGTAACACTCTTACCTCTGCTGAGTGGCAAGCCTGGGACAGCTGTGAAGAGAAACAAAGAAAAAGAGGAAGACTCCCAGACTACAAACAATGTAGGTACAAACTGTGATGGATCTGAACTGAGAGTGAGTAGAAGCCAGGGAGTCAGAACAGGTAAATCTATACACAGAAAGGAACAGAAAAGACTAGGAAGTGACCATTAATGGATTATGGAGGTTCTCTTAGGGTAATTAAATATTATTAGCTTCGATGGCAATGGTTTAGAGAACTTTGAGAATTATTATATACTGTATACAATTGTATACTGTAAGAGTGAATTATATAGTATGTGAGTCATCAATATAGTATACATTTAACATAACAGTATTGATACAGATCTGAGTGACTGAAATGATACTTGCTTCATACACAGAATGGAGGAAGAGTTAGAAGACACTGTGATGACTGGGAAGAACCTCATGGCAGAGCACTGAGCACAGGATGGGATTCTGACTTCTATTCTGCTCTCTGAAGTGGAAAGGCCCACCTTAAAAAGTGGGCAGTACTTCCCAATGGCAGCCCACACAAAGAGGTCCTAGAAAGGACTTTAATTTGTGCTGTTTGCCTCTGCTCCTGCTGGCAAGTTCATCTACTCCATTGCTGAAAGCCTTCACTGATGGCAGAAGCCTGCTTGCTCATGCTTCCAACACTGACTGGAGACTGTGGCTCTCCAGGATCTTTCCAGGCCCTCAGCACCACACCAGGACGGCTGAGACAGCCTGAGGCATGGACTAAGACGCTACAGGATCTTAGTTTCCAGGATTTTGTCAGACACTTGTGCTAATAGGTCTCTTCTAATAATAGTCACTCCTTTGATTCTCTTCCCCTAGGGAACACTGAATAACACAGGAACTAAAAAGTGATGAGGTATTAATAAAATAAATAGCCAAATGGCAGATGGAAATTTAACCATGCCAACAATCACATAAAATGTAATTATTTAATAAAAGCCCCATGTAGCAGGCTGACTAAAAATGCAAAACCCAACATAAATTAGCTTCAAAACCATAAGTCAGCTAAAATGGAAAGGCTTGGAAAGAGACTTGCCATGGAGGAACAGCGCCTGTGTAAGGAGCAGACAGGACAGACACTGCACATCAGCAGGGACACTGCACACTTCCGAGCAGGAGCTACGTATGGAAAAGTACAGCAAGCATCAGGAAGAACACAGAAGACATGGACGGATCGACCTAACTGAAATGTAGAGAACACTTCTCTGTCAACAGCAGAATTCTTCCTAGAGATGAACATCTTTTAGAACATACCATATATTAAGCTATATAATGGGTTCTATAAATTTTAACAGTTTGTAAGTACCTAACAGCCCTCCGATAACAGGGCAAAATCAGAAATACTCTGCAGAAATAAATCGGGTAAATTCCCGATTACAGTTTTCCTTATCTGCAGTTCTCCTTCTGTGATGAGTCATCTGAAGCCAGTCATGGTCTAAAATAACTAGAAAATGCCAGGAATGAGCCATCATAGGTTCTGGATTGTGTGTTCTTTTGACTTACGTAGTGAGCACACTGTCCCAGTCCACCTGCCCTGGGTCCTGAAGCTGTGAACTCTGTCTCTGTCCAGCACATTGCTCTTCACCCATCAGTCTCTTGGCAGTCATTTTGTTTATTAAAGCAACAGTCTGAACATGGTAGAGCAGATTGCTTTTATTTTACTTAATGCTGAGCCCCAAGTGCAAAGGTAATGATGCTGGCAATTTTATTACACCACATTGTTAAAATGTTCTCACTTCATTATTGGTTATTGTTGTTAATATCTTACCATATCTAACTTATAAATTAAATACTTTCAAAGGTATTTACTTGGACATATTGGATAAGTAGTACACGTAAGATTTGTGGCTCTCCTAAAGGTTTCAGGCACCTACAGAGATCTCAGGAAGGATACCCCTCATCCTTAAGAGGAAACTATTGTATCTACAAATTAAAAAAAAAAGTTCTAGCTAACAGATTTAAAAAAAAATAAGTCAAAAGAAATCAGAGAACATTTTGAACTAAATGAAATTAAAAACACACATCGAAACCTGTGGATGCACAGATGAATATGTAAATTTATATTACAAAAGAAAATAGACTTAAAGTAAGTAATCTATAATGCAATTTTAAGAAGCTAGATAACAAAGACATAATTAAAAACAATAAAACATGAAAAACTAATGAAGTTACTGGAACTCAAGTTTTGAAACTAATTGCTACGCTAGAAGAAAAAACTAAAAGAAAGAATAAGTAGAATAACCAAGAGAAAAAAAGAACAAAATAAAAATACCATAAACATGGTATGAAATGAGAAATTACCCAAGTCATAGAATGAAAGAGAAGGTCTCTCCACACATAAAAGTCAAAGTCAATGATTTCAGAAACAAGTTACTTCTGGATGTCATTTGGCCAAGAAATGATGTGGCAGAGTTATGAGTGGCTTTCAAGTAGAGCTATTTCCACAGACGAGCAAGCAAAGGTCCAAGTATTTCCCCCCTCTGGTCACAGCAGTGCTGCCACACTGCCTGTGACAGAAACAAGCCAGCCAGACAGACAGACATGAAGAGCCTGCTGACACACAGAGCTCAACCACTTGACCAAATAACGTAGGAGCTATCCTAGCTCTGGATTTCCTTCTATGTGAAGGAATGACGTTTCCTGTTGCTTAAAGCAGTTCCATGACTCACAGATGAAGGCATACTAAGATGCACGGGGACTTGGTCTGCTCTGGTCACTGCTATATTCTCAGCACCTAAAAGGGCCTGAAATATGACAGGCACAAACAAACGCTCCCTGAGCTGAGGGATAAACAATCCCAAGCAAGCAACATTCTCTATCGCCCGGTGCTATGGACCCACTGAGTTTCCCAGAGCCATGTTAGACACCTAACCCCCATCTTAAAATGAGGAGTTGACAACCAATGAGAAGTGATGTCACAAAGGCAGAGCGAGCAAATGAATGCTGCTCTCGGGATGGGACTGTTATAACAGGAGTGGGCCTGCTGTGAGCCAGGTGAGTTTGGGTTTATTTTACTCTTACACACACACACACACACACACACACACACACACACACTTTTCCTCCCTTTTTTCTTGTCCCTCATCCATCTTCTCTCAAGCTATGATGTAGCAAGAAGGGCACTGTCAGATGCTAAGCCCTTGGATTTGATGTGGCCCTCCAGGACCACAGCCAATGACACATTCATCATGAACTACAAAGTCTAAAGTCTTTTCTTGTAGTTTAGGCTACAATGCCCAACTATTTGTCAAATCACGAAGATCCTTAAATCCTTGAAATGCATCTAGTTAGTGACTACTAATTAAACATAAAAATGTTTGTGACAGATTTTTTTAAATGTCAGCCTGATATGGAAACACGCACTATCATTCCAAAAGGAAAATGTTACTGTCAAAATCCATGCAGTGCATCAGCAAGATGGCCCCCGGGGGTGAAGCCTAACAACCTGAGTTCAATTCCTGAAACCCACTAAAGGTGGGAGGAGAGAGCTGACTCCTCTGACCTCACACCTACCCCACCCACACACACAAATAAAAACAAAGCATGCTTTTATAAAGACTCACAGGCTCTTGAGGCTCTGTTTCTTCCCATGCTCCCCAACTATCATCTTCCCAGTTTGATGTTTTACCTAGAGAGAGAGAAAACATGAAATTAAATTTAAAAGGCTCAACATATTTTAAAAACTTTTTTCCTCTCAATATAGCAATAACAATTTTTTTCTGTTGCTTTTGTTGTTTTGCTGTTCTGACACTTGTTATGTAGACCAGTCTGGCCTTGAACTCACAGATCTCCTGCCTCTCCTCCTAAGCAGTGGATTCACAGATGTTTGCCACCACCTCTAGCAGAAGTCACGTCTGTCTAATGCCAATGGCAAGGAAGAATGTGACTGCATAAACTGTTACCTCAGGATCTGGTCACATACAGTATGAACCAGGAAGCATAGAACCTACTTGATTTACAAATCTAAATTTAGCAAAACTGTGCAAATTACTTAAATCTTAAAATACTGGACATTGAGTAGATCCACGTTTAATCAAATGTGAAGGTGAGTTAAAAATTAACCCAGATATGGTGATACAGGCCTATAATTCTTGGGCAGTAGAGGCAGAAGGATCAGAAGCTCAGAAATTCAAGGCCAGCCTTGACTACATAGCCAAGTTTGAGGACATCCAAGGCTACCCCAGGCCCTGTCTCAAAAACAAAAATAAAAAAAACTATACACACACAAAATTTAAGAAATACTTATTACTTAAATAAATACACAACAACAAACACATAAAATTTCATACAGATAGTTTCAAAGTGAATTGTTCTTTCTTTTCTTTTTCTTTCTTTCTTTCTTTCTTTCTTTCTTTCTTTTTTTTTTTTTTTTTGTTGTTGTTGTTGTTGAAACAGGTTTTTCCTGCGTAACCCTGACTATCCTGAAACTTATTCTGCAGACCAGGCTGGCCTCAGACTCAGGGACCAACCTCTGTCTACCTCCCAGAGTGCTGGAAAGCTGAACTGTTGTGTCTTGATAGGTCAAGGTATCTGTGGAGACAACCTGAATTCTAAAACAAGACAAGCCTCCCATTCACCCTCTTTTGATACTCTTATTTCTTACACTTGGGATAATCTCCTTAGGTTAAAACATAGTCACTAGAATGTGCAACAAAAATTAAAACCCTCAGGAAAGTTTGGAAACCACCATCCTTTGAATGGCTCATATTGATTTTTATATAATTTGCTCAGAATTTACTCATAGCAATAAAATTATCATTCTCAAGCAATCAGAAACAAGAATGAGATACTCTATCATTCCAAATTAAGTTAAAAACCAACGAAGTTCCAGAAAATCAGTCCTGAGACTCACACTGCAGATGTTTTACTTGAATTATATAAATTTTTTATTTATAAAATGCATTACAAAGTACCTAATGCTTGTTCAAAACCCAGATGCAGCACTTCCTACATCCAAGGAAGCAAATGACCTCATCTGTAAGCTTTAGTTTTGAATAGAGCCTCTGAAAACTACAGGCTGCAGAAGGGCTTAACAGCAGACTAAAGGATGCTGTATCTGCCGCCTAAGTTCTCAGTGCTAGCCTTCATGATTTAGCCATCAAATATAGCAACCATGAAGTAGAAACAGAATATGTTTAAGCAATCAGCTTTCAAACCCTGAGAGAAAGTCAGCATGAAAGATGAACAGGATCTTGAAGATTTAGAGAAAGAAGTAATGAGAACATTCACTTACATACTTGGCTTTAAAGATTGCCAAAACAAAGGAGGCAGGGATGATTTCCAAGTGTTACAATCTGGTACTTGGAATCACACTGCTCAATTAGTTTGAACTAACAACAGTCTAATCTTCAGCACTTAAATGCCAAATAATTGCTTCCTAAAATCCAAATTTCACTGCTAGGCATATATTAAGTCCTAAAATAACACCACCCTTTGATTAAAATCACATGGCCTACAGATTTCCAGATACAAGTCAATTAAGTCAATTAACAATCGCTCTGTTAAATACCATGTACCCGACCTTGTAGTAGGAGCTAAGAAAAGTACAAACGCATTCCTTGGTCTTTAAGAATCTACCTTATGTAGGAGATGAATACTTAACTATAGTGCACAGTAAATGCTGAGACTGCTCCATACCCTGGAAAGGAGAGACATGTCGTAGGTATACTCACATGCACATGCGCACATGGGAGCACACACACTCTGTGAATAATCACCATCATCATTTCTATTTTTATTCATTTTCATGTGTGAGTATACATGTGTGCACATGTGTGTGAGTGCCCATCGGAGCCAGAAGAAGAAATCAGATCCTCTGGATGAACAAAGACAAGGCTTGTGGAAAAGGTCAACTGATAACAGTCTTTCTGTTTCTGTCTCTGAGACAGGGTCTCCTATATCCCAGGCTAGTTGAGATTTGCTACAGGTCCAAGGCTGACTCTTAAATTTCTGATCCTCCTGCCTCCTCCACCTCATGAATGTTAGAATTACAGGCATGCACCACCACACCAGGGTTTTGTAGTTGTGTGAATCACATCCAAGTCTCCATGCACTCCACCAACAGAGCAAGTGCCCTGGCCTGTATTTATTTGTTTGGGGTTTTTGTTGTTGATTTTTTAAAATTATTTTTTAAGTAGAAATATCCCCTTGATACTAAGACCTTAAGAGAGGTTTTAAAAACTTGAACCATTTTCCAGGAGTGGTGATACAAACCTTTAAATACCAGTACTCAAGAGGCAAGCCAAGGAGATCTGAGTTTGAGGCCAGCCTGATCTATGTAGATACTGAGTTGATCCTATAAAATCTTATACAATGAAACAATGTCTTCAAACTCTTTTGGACAACTAAATTTTGTTCTTTGGCAAAACTTCATTTTCAATTCTTCATTCATCTTATTGCATCACCAGAACAAACAATCTCACTTTGGATTGATTGTGACAACTTAGTCAACCTCATTTAGAACCCAGGCAATGGTGGCACAAACCTTTAATTCCAGCACTTGGGAGACTGGGGCAGGTAGACTTCTGAGTTTGTGGCCAGCCTGATCTACAGAGTGAGTTCCATTTATTCACTCTCATTTATTCAGAAAGTAGCATCTTTTCCATGCTAGATACCAGATCGGAAAGAAAGTTTCCAAAGAGCTCAGTTAAAGAACAAAATCTCTGTTGAATGTACAGTACTATAAAAGGAATTTTATATTTCCTTTATATTGTTATAAAAAGAACCTGACTCAATTCACAAATGACTCACACAGTCAAGCGGAAGACAGCAGTTGTTTAGATTTCCTGCCCCTACAGAGATCCAATATCTCTTCATGTTACGATTTAAACTATGCTGAAGAGAACAGCCCTGAGAGATATATTAAAAAATTTGTGTCAATGAAGGCTTACCCACTTTTCAATGCCTGGTTAGAAAGTTGCTTTCAACCGAAGGAAAAGAAAAATAACCCAGAGAGCTCCTGCGGTCATGGGAATATTTCTCGAAGTCTGATGACTATGAACAGACAGCTGGGTCAGTAACATGTTCACTAGCAAGTACGGGGGCCTGAGCAATCCCCAAGATCCATGTTATTTGTAGTGTTTCTTTACTGATTAATCATTAACCAAGGTTATAGGTAAGCAAACCATGTTTAATATTAAATTATTAACTATTTAATTTTATGTTAACATGGAACATTTCTGTAAAACCTGAGGTCTAGAAAATTCATGTAATCATGAGGAAATAAGATTAATTTGTTTAATGTGCTATCTATTATCTTTTCTAAAGAAAAGCTAGAAATATTATACAGTGACTGTCTCTTAGGTGAGCAACTAGGTCTGTATCTTCTGTAGTCTTAAAATCACTTAAAAGTCCTTAGCCCTGGTCTAAAGTAAAATGTAGGTATGTGGGGGAATGAGGACCTTAAGGGGTAACTTCTGAGGTGATCCAAACACTACCAACCACCACAGTGGTAGCTTCCCAGTTTGCACCATGAGCTGTGTGGCACACATCAACATGGAAGGCTACAGGACACATTATAGGGTGATTACAATTGTTTTTCCCCTTAAATAAACACGAGCCACTCAATACCCAGAAGTAACTCTGTAAGTGACACTATCACCAATGCATGTCTCTCTCCTTTTATAGAAGAACAACCTAACAAAACTGGTCAGAAAATAAATCAGCAAGCATATTCTTTGCCTTCAGAACCCTAGAATCACAGACCTCCTGTCAGTTTCCCTATGTGTGTGTGGGGGAAACATCAAAAGAATGAGAAGGAAACTAAAGAGTCAGGATGACTGGTGGCTTGGAGCCCACTCCTTTCTCCAGGACTGTTTGAGCTTGCACGAGTCCAGGGCTCCGGTCCTTGACTCATTCCCCTCCCACCTACACACACCTACCCAATTCCACATGTATGCCTGATGGCCCAGGGATCACAGAGTTAGGAACACTAAGGTCAACATAGATCAAATGGCCTGACACTATTTTCTCCTCCCTGCCATCAGTCATTGCCCATTCACTGTCATGCAGGGTCAACAGCAGCCACATGTGTAATTTTAAATTATCTAGTAATTGCACTTAAAGGTAAGGACTAAATTTAATACTATATCTTAATATAATATAGGCAGATGTTATAATTCTAATACATAAATGAAATAGTAAGACTTCCCATACCAAGTTTTACAACACAGTGCATCCTGCACTTTGAGCAAGTCTTATCTGTACTAGCCACAGTCCAAATGCTCACTAGTACATGTTGCCGGTGATTACGATGCTAAGACAAATCTAGAGCTAGAAATGATGCCGTATTAGGCTGCCTGGAGCAGATACTAACTTTTACCTGGAGAGTTGTAGGAGCTTGTGCAGTTTAATTAACCCCTTGCTGCCCCACCTTCCTCTTTAGCAGGGTGAAGCTAACAGCTACATATGCCTCATTGCTGCAGTCACCAAGCTGCAAACACTGCACTTTCACCCACATTTGATCTTTGCCTAGCCTGTCATGTTAACTACATGCCTTCCTATATAGCTATCTTTCCAGGTGATCATGGAAGAGGTAGTCATACATAAAGACCACATGTGCTTTCTGTTTACTTTGGTTTTTAAATGGGTCAGTACTAAAGACAATATATTTTATATATTAAAATAACTTACCATTAATTCTGTTTAGTCCTTATATCCCTAGTACCCTCTCTTAGTTTTCAAACATATTTTACTATCTCCCTCAAAAGGGGCCCCTGTATCTCTCTTGATTTCTTCCTTGCTTCCTTGCCTTTATAAGTATCATTCCACCTTAAATACGGAAATCTACAAATCCCAGTCTAGGATCCACATGAGAGGAGGGCATGTGGTACTTGTCTTTCTGGGCCTTTGTTATTTCACTCCATGTATTTTCCAGTTTCATCCACTTTTCTGAAAATTTCTTAATTTCATTTTTCCTTTGCACTAAATGCTAATTTCCTTATACACATGAGCCATCACTCCATCCATCATGAGCTGGCAGGTGTCCTGTGGACAGCTTGAGCAGCAGTGGGATGGGTGTGCACAATGTCCTGGGACACAGCCCTTTCAATAAAACCCAGAAGTGGTACAGTCGGGCCATGTGATAGCTCTAGTGTCAGCTTTCTGAGAAGCCTTCACACTAATTCCAGACACCATGCCAGTTTATGTCCACTGCCACCAACAGTGAATGTGGGTCCCTCTTTCTCCACACTCTCACAAGCAGGTGTTGTCTTAATGACAGCCATTCTGATTATAGTGAGGTGAAATCTCATAGTAAGCTGAATTTTAATTTCCCTGAAGGCTAATGATAATGAACACTTTAAAAAACTGTTTCTTGGCCACTTATATTGCTTTGCAAGAACTCTGTTCAGATCAATTCTGCCTGTTTTCATGTCATTAGTTTTCTGAGATCTCTATTATTCTAGATATTAATCTTTTGTGAGATGTGTAGCTAAGAAAAGGGTTTTGGTTTTTTTTTTTTTTTTTTTTTTTGGTTTCCCCTGCTCTGTAGGCTGCCTGTTTATTGGCAGTTTCGGTTACTTTTGTTGAATAGAAAATTTTAATTTCATGGGGTCCCGTTTGCCAAATATTAGCCTTGTTTCCTGAGCAACCGGAGTCCTTTTAAGAAAGTCCTTGCTCTGCACATGTTACAGAGTACATTTTCCCCTAAACATTTCAGAGTTTTGGGTCTTAGGTGAGGTTGTTGATCCATTCGGAGTTGATTTTTGTCTGTGATGGTAATTAAGGATCTAGTTTTGTTCTTCTACATGTAGGCACTAAGTTTTCCCAATATCATATGATGAAAATATGGTTTCTTCTCCAGTGTATGTTTTTGGCATCTTTGTCAAAAACCAGGTAACTGAAAGGTGTGCAGACCTCCCATTGCATCAATCTGTTTATCTCTGTCTCAACACAATGCTGCATTCGTTACTGTGACCCAGTGGAAGCTTTGAATCCAGTGGTGACTCCTCAGCTCCTCCATCGTCATCTCTTATTCAGGGATGCTTCAGCTAACCAGGGTGCTTTGTGCTTTCATGTGAATTATGATTTTTGGTTTTTCATTTCCCCAAGGAATGGTGCTGGAATTGTGATCAGGGTTACAATGAATCTACAGGTTCTTTCACAATCCATGAGCATGAGAGGGTTTTCTACCTACCAGTGTCTTCCTTAGCTTCTCTCTTTAGTATTTTCAAGTTCCCCATAGAGGTCGTTCACTTCAATGGTTACATTTATTCTAAGGTTAATATTCTTGTTTGCTTTTGAGACTATGGTGAAAATGGCTGTTTCCCTAACTTTTCTCAGCATGTCTGTACAAAGGAAAGTTAATTTTTAAATAGTTTGTAATGCTGTATCTTGCTCCCTTTGCTCGGTATTTATCAGCTCTAAGAATTTTCTGGTAGAGTCTTAGAAGATTCTTATGTGCAGAGGCACATGCACGGCACAGAAGAGGGAACCCCGCCGGCCAAGGCTGAGCGAACACTTGCCAGTGTGAAATGTGACAAGGGCATAAAATGAATGAAACTAATCTCCGAGTAGTCTAGAGGCTCCAGTTCTGCATCTTCTTTTTTTAACCTTTTCTAATACTTAACCACTTTCCTTGTGGAAATCATTTTTTATATTTAAGATCCTCTGAATACTAACCGAATCTTGTATCCTAATTATGGAGTGTTGTTTCAAGTGCAATCGAGAAAACCTGATGGTTTTAACAGTATCACTTGAGCACCTGTAACACTTTGGATGCACAGGAAAGGAAATAGAGATGCCTGTTTATCATGTGTTTTGCTTCACAGTTAGCATTTCTGAAATAAGGACAACAGCTGCCTTAGGTACACACTGCACTGTATAATTGCTAAAAGTAAATAGGAAATGCTCTGCCCTCCACATCCTCCAAAGACAGGATGGGAGGCGATAGATGTGTTAAGATGATTGTAATAATCATTTTACACGTAAGTCATATATCACATTTTACACAGGCATCTATAATATAGATCATCTCTGCCTATTACACTCAGTGAATCTAGCATGAAAGAAGAATGTCTAGTCATAGGAAATGCCAACCCTCTCCAAATGAATATAAGCTTATCAAAATCCCAATATGGCTCTGGCTTTTAAAATGTATTCAATTCTAAAGCTCAATTGGGAGAAAAACATGTAGGACTATTCCTGTCACATTCTTGAGAGATGAGTAACTTGGCAGAGACAATCTATGGCATTAAAATGGACAACAATCAATAAGTACATCAATGAAAGAGAAAACAGTTCAAAATAAAAGCAAGCAGCAACTGTGGCTGCCTACACAAGACCTGCGTAAGATCCAGCCAGTCAGCATTCCAGCACAGGTGAGAAAGAGAGTGCGACAGGCAGTCGGTGGCTGCAGAGAGGAAGAGCCACTTTCCTTCAGAGTGCAGCTCCTATAGTTTCCCATGATCCAGTGGGCAGCCCTAGCCCCATGTGCATATGGGCAGCTCTAACTGGGTTTAGTGGGTTATAAGGAAAAAAAAAATAGGACATGAAGTTGGAACAGAGACATGGGGAGATCTGGGAGAAGTTCAAAGGTTGGAAGGTGGGTGTAATTAGAATATATTGGATAAAAGTATGATGTCTTAAAGAATAGAAAAATAAAATAAAATAAATCTTAAATTCTTTCCCATTAATAAAGCTAAAGACAAATGACAAACTAATATTAATATGTTCAAAGTAAAAGCATAGAGCTTTTGTGAAACAGCCCTACACAACAGCCATATATACAAATCAATAAAAAATAAATCAGACGTGTAAGAGTTCAAACTATGAAGCTACTAGAAAACATAGAAGAAACACTTCAGAACATGATTGTAGGTAAAGATACTAGGGGTGGGATCAAAAAATAACAACAAAACCAAAAAACCAATCCAAGGGGTAACAGCAAGGAACTGACAGAACCAAGGATCATACAGAACTCAAGCCACACAATAACAAAATAACAACTATGATTCAATTAAAAATGAGCAATCAGCACAGACAATGGGTAAAGAGCACAGACAATGGGTAAAGAGTACAGAAAATGGGTAAATGGTATAGACAATGGGTAAAGAGCACAGACAATGGGTAAAGAGCACAGACAACGAGTAGATGGTGTAGATAATGGGTAAATGGTATAGATAATGGGTAAAGAGCACAGACAATGGGTAAATGGTATAGATAATGGGTAAAAAGCACAGACAATGGGTAGATGGTATATACAATGGGTAAAGAGCACAGACAATGGGTAGATGGTATAGATAATGGGTAAAGAGCATGGACAATTGTAAATGGTATAGACAAAATACCCAGGAACTATATGGAAAACTGCTCAACAGCAGTAACTGCCAAATCAAAACCATATTAAGAGGAGTTTTTCTGAAAGAGCAGTAGTAAGAATGGAACACTGGCAATGTGGAGAAACACTTGTGATGCAGATACACATTACACTGCTACAAGTTAGTACAGCTACCAGAGAACACAGCATAGAATTCTTTACAACTCTAGAAACAGAACTGATATAAGTTTGTATTCCTGTGACTGGATGCAAAACAAAGGAAATCAGCAGGTGGAAGAGATACACTCCTGTGATGACTGTCCTTCTGGTCAAACAGCCAAGATACAGAATTAAGCCTGGAGATTTATTGGTTCAGTGAAGAAAATGTAGTATACACGTGCAAAAGGGAATATTATTTGGCCATTAAAAATGAGCTCTCATTTTCAGCAATACAGATGAAACAGAAAGGACATAGTGTTAAATGAGCCAAGTCAGATACAGAAATACAAACGCCATGTATTTGCATTCCCATGTGGAAGGTGGAAAGTGTAAGTGGCCATGGTGATTCCTGTCTATAATCTCAGCACATGGGAGGCTGAGGCAGATTTTGTTGAGTTTAAAGGCAGTGTGGGCAACATAGCGAGCTCTAGGCCAGCCTGAGCCAAATAGCCAGTCCCTGTCTCTGAAACAAAGAACTGACAACAACATTTATTTCATGAAAACAGAGAGGCAAGAAGAGTGGTTGGCAGAGGCTGGTAAAGGTGTGAGAACAGTGACAGGGGCTGAGGGAGAGGCTGGCACAGATGTGACAGTGGCGGTGGGAAATAGAGATGTGAATGGACAGAGAAGTGACTGCAGTTCTATAGCACAGTACC
Organism: Micromys minutus; assembly: GCF_963924665.1. Taxonomy (NCBI): domain Eukaryota; kingdom Metazoa; phylum Chordata; class Mammalia; order Rodentia; family Muridae; genus Micromys; species Micromys minutus. The sequence continues at coordinate 58,640,419 of NC_137969.1, forward strand.
GAAACGACAGGTGACGTCACTAGCTGTATATTTCAAAAGTTGATGCAGAGAGGATTTTAACTGCTCCCAACAGGAAGAAACTGTGACTGCCTTGAGGTGACAGGCATGCAGATCATCCCAATCTGATCATGACACACTCGAACTGAAATACTATGCTGTAATGGATTCACATGTGTCATTATGTACCAGTAAAACATTAAGATATATCTTAAATTTTAATGATCTGTGTTGAAAGACACTTCTGATTTCCTTTTTGCTAAAAAAATACAAGGATAGCAGGCACCTAGGAGTTTTAATATTGTCTCTCTGACTGACAATACCACACCATTTTGGTTACTGTAGCTCTATAGTATGTTTTGAAATCCTGAACTACTGAGTCTTTTTGCTCTGTTTCAAAACTTTGTTTTGGCCATGTGGAGTCAGTCTGTTTCTTATGTCTATGTCTGTCACTCTCCCTCTGGTTCTGTTCTGTCACCTGGGCAATTACCACATTCTCCCAGGCTGCCCTCCAACTCACAAGTCTGGTGAGTCAAGCCTTGGGGATCAGCAGTTGAAGCCTGTTTGGCCTACACAATGAGTTCAAGCTCCACCTGGACAATTTAACAAGACACTATCCTGTTGTTCTTAATGCAATGCAGTGTGATCAGTGGCAGAGCGCAATACAACTCAGCAAGCTTGCCTACCTCCCACCCTCGCGCTGTGCTAATTCCCAGGAGGTGCTCAATATAGTATCAACTAAATGAAGAGGCTAAAGAACACTCAAGTGCCCATTTCCTTTTGATAAGAACTTCTCGGTAAGTTCTTCCTCTTTTAAAGACATCTGGTAACTTGAAATTTCTACTAATGGCTTGCTTCTCTCTGCAGCAGAATCTCATAAAGTAATATTTACTGTGTATAAAAAGCCAATATTCAGTATACTTAATTTATATCCCATGATGCAAGTAAACCCACCAAAGGTTACAGTAAAAAGTTGACTTGCCATTAGTCCTGGTGGCTCCGGCACTTACCAGATGCTTCCTTCTCTTTTCTAGAAGCGTGCCAACAGGAAACAACTATTACCTAAACTAAGAAACTACTCTTTTCCCAACTCAAGCATAAGCTTCAGAAACTAGAAAACAGCCTCACTGAAAACTGTGCTACTGTGTAATCGGGCTCACACGTACCCATGAGGACTACACAGTAGTAAAACCAGATCTCATGTCTGAAATAGGTATCTGCTTTCTAACTACTGTTAAAGGTTACTGTTCATTGAAAACACTGGTGTCTTAGTTATGGTTTTTATTGCTCCAATGAGAAACACTATGAGCAAAAGCAAGCTGGGGAGGTAAGGGTTTATTTGGCTTACCCTTCCACATCATAGTCTATCTTTGATGGAAGCCAGAATAAGAACTGGAACATGGCAGGAACCTCGATGCAGAGGCCATGAAAGGTTGCTGCTTACTGGCTTGCTATGGCTTGCTCAGTCTGCTTTCTTATAGAACCCAAGACCACCATCCCAGAGACAGCACTACCCAAAATGGGCTGGGCCTCCCACATCGATCACTAATTCAGAAAATGCCTTACTGCTGGATCTTGTGGATTGAGGCCCCTTCCTTTCTGATGGACTCTAGCTTGTATCAAATTGACATAAAACCAGCCAGTACACTTGAGAAACAGGAGAGTTCAAAATCTTTCATTATTTACTTATATTTTTATTTTATATATGAGTATATTTTGCCTACTTGTGTGCCTAGTGACCCCAATGGCCAGAAGAGGGTTTGGATCCCCTGGAACTGGAGTTACAGGTGGTTGGATGCTGGAAATCACACCTGGGTCATCTGGAAGAGTAAGTGCTCCTAACCTTTTTCCATCTCTCCACGCCAGAGTTCAAGATATTTTAAAGCTACAAACTATAGTCTTATAATTAATGATGCAAAATAACAAAAAGCCATTTGCATTGTAGTCTGTAGGTTTTGGGTGTCCAGGTAGCCATTGTCTTCTATAGCTGGTATACACAATAAAAGTACTATTAAAGTATTGTTAAGTGTTAAGCCTTCACAATTCACAAGTAACTAGATCTTTTGTTTTACATATCCTCTTGAGATGAATTGTGTTAACAAAATAATACTGTATCTGAGAGAAAATTCCCAGTAAAATAACCATTTAAAACATCAAAGAGAAAAGAAGCAACCAGCCATCAGCAATCTATCAGACCCTACTTAGCGGCTCTGCTACCTTCACTTGCTTTCAGTTGGTACTAAGAATTGAACCCAGGACTTCGCCACATATACGCTCTGCCACTGGAGCACACTGTAGCTCCTAGCCTCACTCTTACTTTATACAATTTTCACTATAACAAAAGTTTAAGTCGAAGTTTTTGTGATTCGAAAATTTGTAAAGACTCTCCGTGGCCAGAGTCATTTCAAAAAAGCCAAATACACTATTAGTAAAAGTTTTCAACTCTTTTCTGTAAACTAAGGCTGCATTTAACACAAGTTAAATATAATTTTTGAATGGGGGTTGCTGGTTGTTTATTTTCCAAATGAGTGAATTTCAGCCATAACAATGCCCATTCGTATGAGCCAAAGACTCCAATTTAAAAGTGCACAGCCTATAGACAGAGTTCATTTAGATGCTAGGTGATTGCATTCCCGCCTGGCTAGACTAAGACTGGCCCCACTCTTCACTGTGTGTCCTCAGATGAGTCCTGTATGCTCTCGGTCATAGACAAGTTCACTTTATGTCCTTGGTCTATATAGTTCTGATTTTTATCATTGAGCCCTGTACCAAAAAAGTCATTACAGACATAATCCACATTTAGCTTTTAAGTTAAATTAAAGCTGCGTTTTCTCAGTTGCATGGCCATATTTTAAAGCTTCAAAAGTCATATTAAGTTCCGGGGCACCACACGGACAGTGTGGAAAAGGTGACAAAAACACGATGCTAAGTTTGAAAATAAGAAGCTGGAACAGGGGGTTTAGTGAGTGATCAGAAAAGGCTGCTTCGAGGAGCGGACATTAAGTGACACTCAAAGACATGACTAGCACACAGAAATCTGCAAAGAACCTCACAGGCACAGTCAACAGCAAGAGCAAAGGCCTCGGGCACAAATAAGCATGGTGGGATCTGCACAACAGCCTTCAAGAGGCTGGACAAGAGAACAGGTTTGAGGACAGGATAGCCTGGGTTCATAGCAAATCCCAGGCTACCCTGTGCTTGTGTGTGACTCTGTCTCAAAACTAATGGACAGGGAAGCAGCAAAGGAAGGGTTTTAGAACCCACACTGGAATTTTAGATTTTAAAAACTGTGTGTGTGTGTGTGTGTGTGTGTGTGTGTGTGTGTGTGTACTCACCGACACATGTCTGGGTCATGGCATACGTGCAGGGATGAGGGGAGCTTGCAGGAGTCAGTGCCCTCCTTCCATTATGAGGGGGTTTTTGGATCAATCCAAGATACTCAGGCTTAGAAGGAAGCACTTTCACCTGCTGAGCCGTCTCACAGGCCCAGAATTGTTGATTTTTAAATTGAAGCACAATTTTAAAAAACACTATGGATTATAAGAAGGCGAATGTGAGAATACCCTCCCCCCCCCACACACACACTGAAGCTTACCAGAACACTTGTTGAAAGCTAATTAGAAGCTAAGAGTGGCCCAGAAGTAGGCCCAGGCTGAGAAATGGGGGCCTAGCCTGGGACGGTGGCAACAGGTACCTAAGTGTGCTCCTCTTCTCTACATCCCATCTCTAACCCCACGTCTGTTACCCTTCACAACCTTGTTCACTAACTGCCTTCCAACTCCTCCAGCCCTACACCCACACCTCTGGCCACTAAAACGGTGCTAGGGTCCCAGTCACTGTCATCTTCCCCAAAGCCCTGGGCGCTCTTTTAGTCCTATCTGACCTCTATGTTTTTCAAACTGCTGACCACCCCTTAGCAGGATCAGAACCTCTCCAGAGCCACATCAGCTTCTGAAACATTTCCTGCTGTTTCCCCTCTCTGCCATTTTCTTCCATCTTCCCAAGAATCTTTACAAAGACTCCCCAACTTCAATCTCTAAGATTATGTCCTCTGTAGCAAGTTCACAACACAATATGTTTAGCCTTGAAACCACATTTCATAATTAATTAATTAATTAATTAATTAATACCCTTACTCCAGATGCCATACCATGTGTTGGATGTCTCTCTACTGTGCAAGCTTCACCTGCTTACTTGGACAAACAGCAAGCATTTCAGTTCTCTCTCAACACACATGCCTACTAAGCCATTCAGCATGTTAGGACACCCTCAATCACGTGCGATATTACCAGTGAGTCATAGGTCCTACAGGACAGAAACTACCAAATTTAAGCAGCATGCAGCAGACTGGTACAGACTCTTCACTTCTGATTTGATATTTTCAAACATCATTTTTCAGACAGACCCAAGCTGACCTTGAGTGTGAGGCCAAATCTTCCTAGTGCCCAGTGATAGCTTCTAAGTTGTGGAAAGGGAGAGGATTATTATTATTATTATTATTATTATTATTACTGGGTTTTATATCACCACTTTGCTATAGCACAGAGTAGCAAAGCTAAGCTACAGAACAAATGGTTTTCATATTAAAAATAAAGCAGCGCAAGATACCCTCTTTCAGAAGGAGAAACAAAGGAGCATATAATAAATCCTCAGGTAATAGGCAGCATCTAATAACCCAGACTTGGGATTTATACTCCTGAAGAAGGGCTTGTTAACATTGTTTGATGATAATAACAGGTGCTGTTTCTCACCACAATAAACGCCAATTAACTTTTCTTGACCATGTGGCTGTAATTTTAGAACTTACCCTGGATTCTCCTCACTTCCTAAAGAGGTTACTTTTCTTCTTTGGGAGTTTAACCACTACCTTAAAAGCCCTTCACTTGCCAATCGGCCATTTATTTCGTATATCTGAATGACAGAAAAGAGATGGAAGAGGGTGGGGATGCTAAGCAGAGCAAAGGCCACAGTCCCAGGGATGAAGTGGGATGGGAGTTGGGGCCAAGCACAGAGTGGAGGACTGACATTAGGCAGGGACTGGGGCGGGGGGTGCGATCCCGGAGCAGGTGGTGTACAGAGGGAGAAGACGTGAAGCTGGAACTGGAAAGGAGGGGGTGGGGAGCGGTGACAGACAGGCGACCGGACTCAAGACGCGGAAAGCTGAGGCTGACAGGGACGGGCCGCCGAGGGGAGGCTTTCAGCTGCGTCCGGGTGGCGGTGACACTTACTCGGGTCCCTCCTCAGGGCGCCGGGGGTCTCCTCCCGCAGCTGTGGGAATAGGAAGTCGCGCGCGGACTGCAGGTCCTGGAAGGAGCAGAACTGGACGATGGAGCAGGCCATGGCTGCAGGGACCCCGCCTCGCGGGGCTCGTGGTCCCTAGCCACGCCCGGCCCACTCTACCCTAGGGCTGAAAGCACGGAGCCCCAAAAGCTTCAGCCACTCGGGGGGCGGAGACGCCAGACCGGAAGCTGTCAGCACTCCCCGAGAGATGGGGCGCTGCGCATGCGCAGGCATCCGGTGCGCAGTCCGAGCGCGAGCCGAGGGAGGGCGCAGCCTAGGACACGTGACTCGCGGTCCAGTGCTTGAGAGTTAGACGTGGCGCCTGGCAGCACTCTTAGGTCTCCCCGCTTTGCGCGAGCTTGTCCAGTCATTCTGGCCTTCCTCCAGAGGTGATCTAATTGGACTTCGCGGGGGCTATTGAGTCACCCAAACAATCTTGTTGGTGTGCTTCTACGGACACGACCTAGATAGTTCACAGAGAAGGCAGTTTAAGCTGAGTGTGGGCAGGTGCCTGTGAAAATATAGAGAATTTCGTATTTTTAAAAATATGGAAGGCTATCCTCAGCATGCATTATACACCTCTACCCTACCCCGACTCCAGATCCCCAAAAAGTCTGCAGCGCCCATGCCTGTAATCGTCATTCCTACCCCAGAAGTCTGAGGCAGGTGGATTTCTGGCACTTGAAGCCTGGGCTGCAGTGTGAGACAGTGTCTCAAGTAACAAAGCTCTGGAAAGCAGCTCCATAAGGTCTCGTATTAAATATATCTATAAATGTCCAGGTTACTGTGAAAGCCCGATGTATTAATATGACTTGCGCTGTATTGAATCGTGTGTTTTAATCATCTATTTGCTTTTTCATCCGTTTGTTCATTCAACCGCCTAACAAGTATTTGTTAGTGTTTTCTGTGCCAGCCGCACTCTAGGCACAGGGCTTCAGAACAAACATGGACATGTTTCCACGGAACTGAAAAGCTAGTGACTAACACAGGCCGAGTGAAGCAATTACGTACTCAGCTCACTAAAATTGAGAGAATGCTAGTAGGGAAAGAAGAACAACACCGCATGGCAGAACGGGAGGCTGAGCCGGTACTTTTCCTTTAGGTTTTGGATAAGGAAAGCACCATCTTTATAGACCCCTGGAGGACTGGGGATCCGTTTAACCCCTTATATACCTGACCTGTATTATAGAATCTGGCACCCAGCTGAGTTTTTGATACATATTTGCTGAAGTATATACACATAAATTAACCCCAGTCTTTAATTTGGATTTGAAAGTACATTTCCATACCTTGTTTAATTAGACTGTCACAAATGTCTTCAAAGAGTCTTGTTTCTTTGGTTGTTTGAGATAAGGGCTAGCTATGTAGCTCAGGTTAGCCTCAAACTTTCAATTCCCCTCAATGTCCAAGCACTGGGATTATGTGTGTATGACGCCATGACTGACTTCAAAAGAATGTGTTATCCTAATTTTGTAAATGAAAAAAACTTATTTTCTCTGTCTTCTCTTGAAGTCCATTTAACTGACTTTAAGGTGAATAAAAGCAAAGCAGTGGGCTGGGGAAATGACTTATTGGTTAAGAACACTGGCTGCCCTTCCGGAGGTCCTGAGTTCAATTCCCAGCAACCACATGGTGGCTCGCAACCATTTGTAATGGGATTTGATGCCCTCTTCTGGTGTGTCTAAGACAGCATACTCATATATAAAATAAAACTAAAACAAAACAAAACAAAACAACCCAAAAAACAAAACAGATATTATTTCAGTGTTTATATCAAAGCCTGTAGGCACTCATTTCCTAAAAAAAAAAAAAAAAAAAAAAAAAAACCTGAGGTGCAATCCAGTTTTTGTTAGGCAGAGAATATGACAGGCGGGATATAGAGCTTTGTCTTCTGTCAGGCCTGCTGAACACTTGGACCCACCAATGACACAAATGGTGACTGAGAACCCGAGTCCTTACTCTTAAGCCCTGCTTCGAAACTGGACCAACTTTTACAAAATAAGATGATTTTTATTATTATTATTATTACATTGGCTCACCTATAAGATATGTGTTGGATTAGATTTACTGGAAAGGCCATTTCAAGTATCAGCATCCTATAATTAATCCTATAATCACAAACTGTAGAAAAAGCAGTTGGCTGCCATAGAAGGCCTTTCAGGAACCATCTTTTAAAAGGACATTGGGCGGGAGCGATGGCTTAACAGTTAGGATGCAGAGGACTCAGGGGTCTCCAGCACTCCTAGATGGCTCACAGCAGTCTCCAATTCCAGCTCTAGGGGATCCTGCACCCTGTGCTAAGCTCTTTGGAGAACAGACAGGTTGTGTGGTATGCATACATACATGAAGATGAAACGCTCATACACATAGGATAAAAATAAATAAATCTTCTCTTTTGAAAACCTGCAAAACACCCATGTTCTGATATAATCCAGATCTGATAAGGCTTTCTCTAAAATCCAGCCACTGTGCCAAACTAAAATAAAATTTAACTTTGGGTCTATAGCTTTACCGATGAATTCAGAGGATCTGACACTTCATGGAAAAACACAATGCTGGGGTTTAAAAAGCATTCGAGTTCCTCTTCGGGTAAATGCGTTTAGTGGAAGTGGCTGTGCTTGGCTGACTCTGCTGGCTTTTGTTCTGTCCCGAGGCATTCATATCTCTGTAGCACTCAATGAATCTCATTTCCGAGTTGGCTGAGCCTCAGACATGAAGTTCTCTGACTTCCTTCCAAGTGGTGCTGAAAAGCTTCATTCACCACTGTTTTGAGGAACTTCAGATGCCCTTCACAGGGATGACAAGTCTCTGGCACTCCTGCCGCAGTGGTTGAGGCAGGGTGCCAGGGGGCTGTGACAGAGAGTACCACTAAGTGCACAGTGTCAAGAAAGCATACTGTAGGAAATGGGTAACGCTTAGATATCCTCACGCAGATACATCTGGGATTGAGAGGCAAACAGCAACAACAACAAAAACTCAAAAAAACCCAGAACAATTCTGACTCACAAAACAGCAGGCTGTGGCAGGAACTCCTTGAACCATTCTCTAGTGTCTTCCTCCAGAGTTACCGCACTGATGGTAATTAGTACAGGAATGGTTAAAGAAGCTGGGTAACAGCAGGCCTTCACCAGTCCCTAATGGCAACCCAAGGACAAATGGTCCAGGCTGCAGGATTTGAAGCAAGTGAGTCACAAAGCAAGGGACTTAGAGTAGGGAGACCTGGGTCTGTGTCACTTCTGTTGCCAGTCAGCTTTATGAACATAGGACTACATGCCACCTCTCTGGGCGCTCCTTTCTTCCTGTCTCTCTTTAATTCTGTGCATGTGAATGTCTTGCCTGCACCTATGTGAGTTCGTCATATGCAAGCAGCACACATTGAGGTCAGAAGGTGTCAGAGCTCCTGGGACAGAAGTTGTAGGCCACCCAGTGGGTCCTGGGAACTGAACCCAGGTCGTCCACAAGAGTAGAAGAGTGCTTTTAACCACTGATCTGTCTCTCCAGTCTCTGGGGGCTAATTTTAATCTTATTTTATTAAAATCAGGGGGCTGAGGTGGCTTGTCAATCACAGGAATGTGTTGGTTTTGAGAAGAGACCAGGAAGGGATCTGAAGCTGCTCTAGGGCTACCTCAAAAAAAAAAAAAAAAAAAAAGAATAGGTGGAAAGGGGAGGAGGGCACGAGGAGGGCACGAGGAGGGTACAGGGAGGACATGGGAGGGCACAGGGGAGACATGGGAGGGCACGGGGAAGATAAGAGGATGAAAACTGACTGTATTCTTTACTCTTCTATTGCTGTGATAAAATACCATAAGCAGAAGCTACTTAAGAAGTATATTTTGCTGAGGGACAGTCTATAAAGGCAGGGCAACAGAGTAGAAAGCCGTGAGATCACATCTTCGGCCACCGATGTGAAACAGAGCGAGAACTAGAAGTTGGGTGAGGCTGAAAACGCGAATCCCACCCTCAGTGATATACCTCTTCCAGCTAGGCTCCGCCCCTAAATATTCTGTAACTCCCCCAAACAGCAAGGCCAACCCAGAAGTAAGTATTCAGATACCGGAGATCATCAGGGACTTTATAGTCTGGAACACCAAAGATAAAAGAGACGCAGAAGCCTTACCCCCGGCTTCGCTGAGGGACAGCTTTGAGGACAGTGAACAGAAACAAGGATGTTCAATGACTGCTTTTGATTCAGTTAACATCTCTGGATGCCTGCATACCCTGTAGGTGCTACAGCTACACAGAGGGTAGAGAATCCATTACTGAAAATAGATGTACGCAGACAACCCTAACAGGAAGCAGGGTGTGACGGGTGCCCTCCTGTGGTGGCCAAGCTTGGTTGTCAGCTTGCCATATCTAGGAAGAAGGATGGATTGACCTGTGGGCATGTCTGTGGGGCATCTTCTTGGTTGCTAATTGATGTACAAGGGTCCAGTCCACTGTGGGCAGAACCATAACTAGGCAGTTGGGACTGGGTTTCGTAAGTAACTGGGCAAGCTAGAGGAAGCAGACCAGGAAGCATTCATTCTCCATGGGTTCTGCTTTCATTTTTACCTCCATTCCAAGTTCCTGCCTTGGCTTCCTCTCAATGATGGATTAAAATTTATAAGATGAGATAAATCCTTCTCTCCTCAAGTTTTGTTGTTGTTACAGTGTTGATCACAATAGCAGATAACAAACTAGAATTCTTGGGCACCTTAGATAAATGGCAGTAAGAGAACTTAGGAGAGCTTACAAGACTTATTTCATAGAAGAGTGGAGAAGAGGTGTAGGGGGAGGGAAAGGAGGATGCCAATTTAATTCCTGCCCATCCAGAACCTTAAAATACAAATACTATATAATCTGTTTCTCTTCTGCATGCTCACCTCTGCCTGTAAAACTAGCTCCAGGGAGATCTGACTTTGTCTTCTGGTATCCTTAAGCACCATCCTGTGTGTGTGTGTGTGTGCGCGCGCACACACACACACACACACACACACATGAAAAAATAAAACAAAAGTGTCTTTAAAAGGGAAAAACAAGGGGCTGGAAAGATGGCTCAGCAGATAAGAGCACCGGTTGCTCTTGCAGAGGACCTGGGTTCAGTTCCCAGTACCCACTCAATGGCTCTCGAGTGTCTGTAACACCCTCTTCTGGCCTTCATGACCAGTGCACGCATGTGGTACACAGACATTGATGTGGACAAAACAATCATACACATAAAATTAAAAAATAATAGTTTTAAAAAGAAAGGCAGACATTAGCATGGCTGGCTGAGAGGTAGTATTGTGTGGGGCTGTTAGGTCCCATCTTTTATCCTTCATTGCACCTGGGATTTCTCAAGCAATGAGAGTTAACATTTATGGGACCGATGACAAGCTTCCTACTCATTTGCCCTGGCCCTTATTTTAAACATTTTTTAAAACAAGATAAATATAAGTTGCTGAGATAGCTGTGATCCTACATTTGAAAGCAAACACATTTTCCATCTACTGTTGATTGTATGCAGCCATGTGACTAAGTTCTGGCCAATGAGATGGGAGCACAGAGTTGTTAGGCTGCTGGCCAGGGTCTCCAGGAAGCTCACTTAGAAGAACAGATAGATTGGAAAAACTGGTCTCTCCTTCACCTTTCCTATGTTCTACCCAGAATTTGATCACCACTACAACTTCAGTATCCTTTCGTGTTTTCATTAGCATATATTAATTATAGAATAACATATTATATTGATGAATTTGTATATACTTTGATCATATGAGTTCCCATTACCCTCTCTTGTCTCCTTCCCACTTTAGCTGATCACCTTACTTTTCCCAAGTAACCCCCCTTCCACAATGTGTGTGTGTGTGTGTACACGCACGTGCGCATGTGTGTCCCAGTGAGTTGCTTTCAGAAGCATGGATGACAGACCTGGAACTAGGCTGAATCATAATACAAGAAATTGAATCTCCTCTGTATGACGGAGCTGTTGTCCCACGCTTGGATGGCCACATCTGGATTTCTTACAGATGACAAATAGATCTCCACGTGTTTCAGCCTCTGCAATTTGGAACTTCCTGTTACTATGGCAGAATCTAATCTTGACAGGATATGACCTAATTAAAGAGAAAATATTTCCATAAATCTTAGCTAAAGCAAAACATTTTTATTGCACAGATTTTTTTTCTCTAGCATAATCTGGGAAAGGTTAGGTGAATTACTTGGTTGTTTTCAACTGTTGAAGTAATCTTGGTTTCACTAGAACATGGAAATAACTTCCAGATAGCCAAGTATAGCCAAGAACGCCAGGTAGTCCCAAAAACCCAGGTGCTTGGTTTAACTGAAACTTAAGACCCGTAAAAGATTCTGTGAGTTAGAATTACCCAGTATTTGGTAGCTGGATGGTAAGTTCTCAATAACAGTTTTTACAATGAGAAATACAGGGTGGAATAAAAGGAGAAAATTCATGAAGGAATTGTACATGAACATGGGGTTTCAGGTACGAATGTAACCATTGGGTTGTGGCTTATGACTGAAGGCAGCTGCCACATCTTCACCATCCATTCCTCTGTTAAACGACATTAGGTTGTTTCCATTTCCTGGCTACTGTGAATGGGGTGGCAATGAATATTGCTGAGCGAGTTATCAGTGGGGTAGGATGCCCAGTTGTTTGAGCACAGGCTAAGGAGTTGTACAGCTGGTTCATACGTTTTTAGTTTTTAGGATTTTTTTTTTCTTCCTAAGGATTCTTCATACTGATTTTCACAGAGACCACTCCAATTTGCGTCCCTATAACATCGAATGGAAGTTCTTCCTTCTCTGTGGCCTCACCAGCGTTGGTTGTCTGTTTATTTTTTTAATCTTAGCTATCTGATTGAGGTGAGATGAAATCTCAGTTATTTTAATTTACATTCCTTAATTAATTACATCATTCTTTCTGGGGAAGATAAGCACTTTCTGAGGTATTTCTTTGCTTTTTATTTCTTCTGCAGAGAACTCTGTCTAGATCTATTTACAACTGGGTTATTTGCTTCCTAAAGCCTTAGGGCTTTTTGTTCTTCTCTGTATATTCTGGATCTTAATCCTCTGTTAGATGTACATCTGGAAATACTCCCATTCTGTGAGTTTCTTCTTCTCCTGATTGATTGTTTCCTTAGCTGTACAGAAACTTTTTGGTTGTAGGAGTTCCAGTTATCAGTTGTTGGCCTTGATTCCTTGGCAAGTGGAATGCTGTTCAAGGAGGCCTTCCTACATATGTGTCCCACAGGAACTGCCCATGTTTCCTTCCTACACATGTGTCCCACAGGAACTGCCCATGTTTCCTTCTAGTGGTTTTAGCATTTTGAGTTCCAGATTTAGGCCTTTATCCACTTGGATATAATCTTTGTACAGGCTGATAGATATGAGTCTTTTGGCTATCCCACCTAAACACCCCAGAAGAGGCCAAGCTCCCAGCCCCCACCCAGCTTCCCTTGAATCCATGGATAAAAGACACACATACTGTTGTTCATTTTTACTTGCCTTCTTGGCATAATTGCTGGGTGCCTCTATCTCCAGTCTGGAAGAGTGTGCCCTTAACAATACTCTTATCTCTGCACCTCCCAGCTGCCCCGAACTTAGTCCTTGCTAAACACCCCTGACCACCTGCCTACAGGAGTTGGCCACAGGCCACTGCTCCTTCCAAGACCTCACGTGGCTGCTTGCTTTTTCTCTCTCCAAAGCCTGACAAGCTCTGCTCTTTTCCCTCCATCTGTCTTTTTTCCTCCAGGGACCCAGAAGTCCTGCATATTCCTTCTGCCCAGAAATTGGCTCATGGCTTCTTTACTGACAGATGAAGAACCAATTTGGGAACCGGACAACATCAGAACCACCCCTACAGGTCAAATTTCATTCTCCTGAATGTCAACATCCACTTCCAAACACCATTTGCTGAAGACACTGTGTTTTGCTTGGCATGGCTTTTGACTCTTTGTCAATTATCAGAGGGCTATAGTTATGAGTACTCATGTTTGGTTCTTCTATTCTGCTGTTCTACATGTCTGTGCCGGTACCATATTGTTTTTTATCAATATAGCTCCTAATAAATCTTGAAGTCAGAAACAGAAATCTCTTCAGTATTATTATTATTATTAGTAGTAGTATTATTGCTCAAGATTGGGCATCTGGGGTATTTTCTGGGCACCCAGGCTAACATTCAAATACCCCCACACAGACACATACATGTAATTAAAATAAAATAGAATATTTAAAGGCAGCTTTCTAAAAATGCTAAGCATCCTTAATTCCCATATTTATCAGGCAGAGGCAAGTGGAGCTCTGGGCTAGCCTGGTCTACATAGCAAGTTTCAAGCTAGCCAGGGCTAAAATACAATAAGATCCTGTTAAACAAAAGAAGCACCCCCCACACCCAAAACAAGAGTACCTATCAGGGCAGGAAAATTTTGTCAGATAAAGAGAGAGAGAGAGAAAGAGAGAGGGGGTGGGATGGAGCGAGCTGGGTCTTGTCAGCTGATCTTAGCTAGTTTGTGAGACAGGATGGCACAGAAGACACATCGTGACCTAAAGCTCGGGAGACAACAGCAACTTGTGTGAACATAAAGAAGCAGCTATTTTAGAAGGTGAAGTGTGATGCTGTGGGTGGGGGTGGGCCCAGGACAGTGGCCTCATCTCCTTTAGGGATTTGGGACTAATTAAGATCGCTCGATCTGCTTGAAGGTGAGAAATGTCTCCTTCTATATGTTTTTTCCTATTTCCCTTATTGAAGCCACTATTCACAGCATGCTTGCAGTCTGTCTGCATGAGGGGACCAGGGCTTGCAGCCCAGAGCAGATGCTGTGTACTCCTCTGCTCCAGGGGTCTCTGATCTGTTCAGTATCTAGATCCGCAATCAATTTTGACTTCGGTCCTTACTGAGACTTTCACAGTTAAATTAATTCCGAAGTTGAGGACATTGTACTTAGTGTATTCTTCCAAGTGTTCCCACTCCAGCCTTCTAACGTCTCCTCGTACTGACTGGCATCCAATGAGCAAGTGTTTTCGAGCTCCTAGATCCAGTCTCTTCCCAACGATGGAGTCAGGGACAACTGTCTGGCTAGTAGCCACTAAGGTGATGTGACTTTGCATCTGAAACTGCTGACTGATGACTACTGAACTACAGTTCCTGGCTCATTTTCCTATCTTTCTTGTGCCCAAATCAAAAAAGCCCATGGAAAACTTAAACCTCCAGGTTTCAGATCAGCACAAAACAGGAATGCTCTAAAGTGATTTCTGACCATCTCTTAAGTCTTTGTTTTTCTCACTCAAAATATCATGAATCTTTCAAACACCCCTCCTCCCCCCCCCCAGCAAAATGTGTCAGCCAGGATCTCTCTCACTTTAAAATGTAACAACTTGTCTTTTGGTTTAGCTGCATTCCTGTCTCCCCCACTAGATGGCGATGTTCCCAAGGGCAGGGAGGAAGATCTATCTGCCTCTGTGAAATTCATTCATTTTACACATTTAAACAAACAGATAAACAAAACAAGATAAAACAAAACCTACTAGGCACTAGGACCTTATGACAAACCACATGACTCATTCCCAGCACACACACACACACACACACACACACACACACACACACACAAATTTGGGTGTGGGAGGTACAGTCAGACAGACAGACAGGAAATACTCTTAGCTGTTCATCAGGCTCAGTTGGTCGAGTGCTCTCCTAGGATCCACACAAAGCTGGTGAGGTTAGCACTCTGGACTTGGAATCAAGAGAATCAGAAGTTCAAGGCCATCCTTGGCTACACATTGGATTTGAGATCAACGTAGAATATATTTTTTCCTTCCCCAAAACAACCAACATCTTACAAATTTCAGGGAAGAGGTTAACTGAGAATGATTCTAGGTGCGGTGAGATGAATCAATCAGTCAGTGAGCAAGAATGCTTGCCGCCAAGCCTGCCCAGTAGCCTCATGCTGAAAGGAGAGAGGGACAGGGATAAGGGAAGAAGGAAGAGAGAGGTTGGGGGAGAAGGCAAGGGACAAATCGCATCCTTCAAAGTCACCCACCCTACATCGCGCCCTACTTCCTATACTCAGGTCCACTTCCTACAGTTTACACTACCTCCAGGCGCCCCCATCAGCTGGGGAAAAGGCTCATAGGAGACTTTGGGGGCATTCCAGGTGCAAACTATCACTGGGTCCTTAAGGTCAGGAATTTAAGCTTCAATTACAGCAGCGTGTTGTTACTAGTTGCTGTGACTTATATCCTAACTGTCCCTAACACAACAGTGTCCAGCGGCTGGTCTTTGGGAGTTGGTGTGTGTCCCGACGGATCCAGCATCATAAATAGACGAATCCGTTGATGGGTTGATAACTTAATGGTCTATCGGGAAGTGTGGTCTAGTTAAAGGAGTGGCTTCAAATAGGTTTTGTCTCCAGCCCCTTTCCAAGCATATGTATGTTACTGCCCCTGGATTTATGTGTTTTCTTTTTCTTTTTCTATATCATATCCCCACCCCCACATCTGGAGTTTCAGGACAGAATTTGCCAGTGTGTTGTTAGACCTGGCTGTCTGGGAACTCGCTGCCTGCCTCTGCCTCCCGAGTGCACCACCACCGCCTGCCTGTGTTTTCTTAACACATAGCTTTCATCTGTGTCCTCAGTGACTTTTAGCTGCACCTGACATTTATTTTAATGTAAAACTGATCCTGTTCCGATCAGTATTTAATTCCTGGTTGCCTCACTAAGTTTTATTCTTAGCACAAAATAACCACGAATGACGTTCTTACCAGCTATTTGAAAGGGAAAAGGTTAGCTGGTGTGCTCAAAGAATGGGTACTGAGGAATTCTGTGTAAAACAGCTGCTAATATTTAAAGTTATTTCCATTTGTGATAACACGGAATGAATATAAATTTTTTTTATGTGAAGAAAGGGACGGTCCACATTTAGCTTTTTAAAATCTTGTGAAACCATACTAGTAACTAGTTAAGCCACACCCCAGCATTGACTGCCACTGTTTACCACTCTCTTTTGTCTGTTCTGCTCCTTCTCTCCCATTTCATCTTTGCACACTAATTATATGCTTTATGTTTACCTGACATTACGCAATATGTAGGCTTAGCACAGTTTAGCCATTCTAGCTAAGCCAACTTCTCTAGAATAAACATTCCCCTTGGAGAAAAATATTTTATATGTTATGATAACAGGCTCCATAAACTGGCAAAAATCTATTTTGAGACTTTTTTTTCCAAAGAAATTAAATTTCAAAAGTGCTCAGATGTTAAGTAATGGATAAAATAAAGGGATTAATAATTCATTAATGTATTAATAAATATTTCAGTACTAAATGGAGCTCTGGTAAATGCACATTAATATCTTAGTAAGTGAAATTCTTTGAATGTTTTCTATATTTTAATTTAATGTATTTAGTATTGACCATGGATCTATAGATAAGAGGTTTAACAAAAGTCACTAGTAAATATGAAAAGAAAACTTTGAGACTTTTTAATAAATGAACATATTCATAGTGTCAGACATTTAAAGGCAAAGATAGCTATCAATCACACCCTAAATATGAGAGCTTTTTAGTAATTAGGATTCTTCTTCCTTGAGATTCGCTGAGAAGCATGCAGACACCCATTAAGAGAATCAGCGCTGTTTCAATAAAGTTGTAGTTTCTCATTCTATATCCCAACAATGTCCTCAAATGTATGCTTCTAACTCATTTTAATTTTGTTATTTCAGTATTAGCCATAACATTTGGGACCGAGTGTGTGTGTGTGTGTGTCCTTTTTAAATTTTTTATTTATTATATATTATTTATTTATTTATTATATATAAGTACACTGTAACTGGTGGTCTCCAGACACACCATAAGAAGGCATCAGCTCTCATTACAGATGGTTGTGAGCCACCATGTGGTTTCTGGGAATTGAACTCAGGACCCTTGGAGGAGCAGTCAGTGCTCTTAACCACTGAGCCATCTCTCCAGTCCCTATGTGTCCATTTTTATGTATTTATTTTTTGTTCATTGGTGCTTTGAGTTTCTTAAAACAGTTATTCATTGTGTGGCTGTGTGGGCGAGCATGTGCCAGGGTTTGCATGGAGGTCCGAGGACCCTTTGGGATCTGCTTCTTTCCTGCTACCACGTGGATCCAGAGATGGTTTGGCCTCAAGGACCTTTACCCTTTGGGCTATGTTGCTGGCTGCTTCCCTTTCTTAGACAAAAGATCTCACTTTATAGCTCAGGCTGGCCTTGAACTCACAAATCTCCCCCTCAAGCCTCCACAGTGCTGGGATGACAGGAATGCACCAGCACCTGGTCTCAGAACATCTTGCCTTTATTGTGACCTCGAAGAGATGCTCATAGGCATGGAGCACTGTAACCACCTGCGTTCTGTGTACCCAGCAGAAGATGACCTCAGAAAGCACCGTGTCATGTAGCACTTTAGACATTTTGTGCCAGCAATGCTGTCATTCTGTCACACTGTAAATGTCAATGTCACTCAGGTCAGCTGTGAGGACCAGAAATACCTCTAAACAAGGCTAAATGTCCCTCCACAGCACAAGGCCACTTCCCAAGGGCCACCAGCACTTGTGAAGTGGCCTCGTGTAATGCTTTCTAGAAGGATCTTCAACTTAAGAGACTGGAAGTAGGAAAGTCCCAAGAATTCATAGTTCATCCATTCATTTACTTACTAACATCATCCACGGTCTTACTCATTTCCTCTTCCACTGCACCTTGTGCACACCTTTAATACTAGCACTTGGGAGGCAGAGGCAGGTGGAGCTCTGTCATCTACACCTGATCTACACAGTGAGTTTCAAGAGAGCCAGGGCTACTTGGAGAGATGCAATCTCAAAAAGAAGAAAGACGCTTTAGGATCTTATGGACTCATCCACCCATACACAAGTATTCAAGTATTCACATATACCCCCACCCTCACCCCACACACATACACACACACATACATTCACATATACCCATACAGACAGACACACAAACACACATGTATTCACACAGACACATACAGACACCCCCTCATACACATTCACATAAACCCATGCAGACACAGGCATGCATACACACATAGACCCAGACAGACAGACAGACAGACAGACAGACACACACACACACACACACACACACACACACACACATACACAGACACACACATATTCACACAGACACACATAGACAACAGAGTTACCAGCATAGTTGATTATAAAACCCAATCCAGACAACACTGAAGACTGCTGAAGATGCGGGCTGGGGAGAGGTGATAAAGTGCATACTGTGCAAACAAAAGGACCCGAGGTCAATACTCACAACCTGTGTTAGAAAGTTGGGCACAATAACATGTATTTATAGTCTCAGTGACGGGGAGGCAGAGACAGGTGGATGCCCAGGCCTCTTGGCCAGTCAGTCTTCCTACTTTGTGAGTTCCAGGTTAGTGCGAGACCCTTTGTGGTGGTTGAAATGAGAGATGTTCAGGCTCAGGCATTTGAACACTTGGTCCCTGGTTGCTGGTGCTGTTTGGGAAGATGTAGGCCGGCTGGAGGTAGTGTGCCACTGGGGAAGGACTTTGAGAGTCTATATCCTTGTTCTCCTCCCAGGGAAGTAGAAAATAATTACATTCGTCTCCTTAGTATGCAAATTGGCTTTAACCTTTAATAAATGGTAAGATTACATTTTGTTTATCAAAGAGTTGTTTTAACGCAGTTTTAATTTTATTTTTTGGAAGTTCCATACGTAAGGACTGTGCTTACATTATACCTGCCCTCCATCTCCAACTTCTTCTCTCCCCACTCCCACTCCCTCAGTTCTGTGCCTGAGGAGATATATGATCTCTAACCTTCCTGCTTCTGCTGCCACACCTGCCTTTTGCTGCCATATCTCCCTGATAAAATAATTTCTTCTTTCTTTCTTCCTTAAGTTGCTTTTGGTCAGGACGTGTTACCACAGTAACAGAAAAGTCACTGTATTCTATATCACAAAAGTCATGGACAGCATCTGGGGACTGACACCAAAGATCTGCACACATATAAATGTGCACACACACACATACACAAAATAGTGAATATAGGTATTGTGAGTTCTTCAGTACCAAATATTCAACCAAAATTTCATTCTTTATGTGAAAATAAACAAACACAGTCATCTCATTGGTATGCAAATTTGCTTTTATCTTTAATAAATGGTAAGATTGCATGCCTATCAAATAATTGTTTCTAAGTAAAGTTTTTAATTTTTTGAGAATTTTATAGATGAATAGTGTGCTTACATTGCTTCCTCCTTGCCTCTCCAACTCCTCTTGTATCTATTCCCCTCCCTTTCAAGTTTAAGTCTTCTTTTTCTGTAATTATTACCGTTAGACACACACATACATGCACACATGTACACAACCTATTAAACATACTTAGTGTTGCCACTACGCATATGTGTTTAGGGCTGACCACTGGGATTAGAGGTTTGCCTTAGTCAGGGTTTCTATTACTGCTCAAGCCTCATGGCCAAGAAGCAAGTTGTGGAGGAAAGAGTTTATTCAGCTTACACTTCCACATTGCTGTTCATCACCAAAGGAAGTCAGGACTGGAACTCATGCAGGTCAGGAAGCAGGAGCTGATGCAGAGGTCATGGAGGGATGTTACTTACTGACTTGCTTCCCCTGGCTTGTTCAGCCTGCTTTCTTATAGAACCCAGGTCTACCAGCCCACAGATGGCACCACGCACAATGGGCTGAGCCCTCCCTCCTTGACCACTAGTTGAGAAAATGCCTTACAGATAGATCTCATAGAGGCATTTTCTCAATGGAGGCTCCTTTCTCTGTGATAACTTCAGCTTGTGTCAAGTTGACACAGAACCAGCCAGTATAGAGTTCATGCCTGGAGAAACTGATTCTCTCTTTGAACACCCATTGACTTGATTACCGGTAGATCTTAATCTGTGGGTAGGGCCAGATGTTTTCCCAATCTTATTGGAAAGTTGACTGGTGTTGTCTTTACATCTTGTTTAGATGACCATACTGTCAAGATTCATGGGTACTACATCCCTGCCGTGTCTAGAAGATCCTATCTCACAGCAGACGTTTTGGTCTTCTGTCTTTACAATAGTTTTGTTTCCTCATCCACGCTGTTCCTGAGCCCTAGCTGTTTGGGTTGCATTGTTCAAGTTCTGATCGGGACTGGCAATCTCACAGTGATATATTCTCCCCATTTTGACCAGTCAGGTAACTCTGCAGTGGCTCTAAATGAATTTCTTTATGAGTTATTATCAGTAGATGTTCCATTAGTATGCCTATTTCATATATAGCACACCAGGATTATGTGTACATTTTTTTAGACAAAAGGGGGTTGCAAGAGTAAAAGGTTAATAAGCTCTGGTATGGACAGAAGCTGCCTTACTCAACAGAGCACACACTACTAAATGCATACTGAAAAAGGCCCAGCTCCCTAAGGTGTGGTGACTATTAAGGCATACTTGTCTACTCTCCTGCACCTGTCCATCAACATCATACCTACGTTTGATTTGCAACCACAGCCTTCTGGGAATACAGCTATGATGGGCTCCAAGCTTCCTCTGTCCTCTAGAGATCACAGTGAGGGCAACAATGTCTTATCCCTCCTTTGTGCAGCCCCAGATCATGGCCTGTGTAAATGTAAAAGCCATTCATTGATGCCTTTCAAAGCTTAAAATACTTATCACAATTTGCTCATCCTTTGCTCCATTTCTGTCCTCATTAATCCAGGATTGATCTGGTTCCTCCTAGTGTTCGGATAACTCTGCTGTCAGTGCCTTCCACTGAGAAACATTCCCTGCTAGAGGGAGAAAGGAGGGAAAATGGAAGAGGGAGGAGGGAGGAGGGAAGAGGGAGAAAGGAGGAGGAAGGAGGGAAGAGGGAGGAAAGAGGAGGAAGGGGGAAGAGGGAGGAAAGAGGAGGAAGGGGGAAGAGGGAGGAAGGAAGAGGGAGGAGGGCAGAGGAAGGAGGGAAGAGGGAGGATGGCAGAGGAAGGAGGGAAGAGTGAGGAGGGAAGAGAGAGGAGGGTGGAGGAAGGAGGGAAGAGGGAGGAGGGCAGAGGGAGGAGGGAAGAGGGAGAAAGGAGGATGGGGAAGGGAGGCGTAAGACTAAGTTCCAGGTCCTGGTCAGTGGAGACTTACAAGGTCCTCAAGGCCCCTCCCCAAGGCTATAGAGGTAGTAAACAGTTGCTGCAGGATTCAAACAAGGAGGCAGACTTGCCTGGAGGGGATGCTCCAAGCTGTCTTGCCACTGGTTGGCAGAGAGCTCCAGGGGTGCAGCTTCCATGACATGTCACCTTGCTGGGTGGCCTTTTAAGGGATGCAGCTGTTGAGCAGTCCAGTCAAATTCCCAAGAGTCACTCTTTGGTTCACCAAGTTGGATTTTGCTAGACTCATTCCTTGGGCCAGGCATGGTCTCCCTACCTGCGGTGAAGAGACACTTGTGTCCTGTCTCCCCAGGAAAGTCCCATACGACATCAGTTTAAAGGTCAGTTTCCTTCCTTAAGAATAGTTTCCCAGATGCTGTCACTGCTACCACGTGAGCTCAGAGGAGCCTTAGGTCTCTAGTTGATGGCAATGTTTATTCCTTATTCATACAATCCCTGAGTCCTGTAGTTGCCAATAAGAACCAAGAAGGCTAGACATGAAGTTCTTCTCATCTTTGGTACAGCACTCCAGCACACGCTCAATAAATGCTTCAGGAATAAAAGAACCTTGATTAATAGCACTGGCAAGCCTGATCTTCCCTTTCCTCTAACCCTCTACTGCCTCCACAGTTACTCAAGCCAATACTGCTTGTGTATTTTTGTTCCCGAATACAGCTGTTTTGAAAGGTTGCCAGCACCATGTATTTCTGTCAACTACGGTATGGACAGGGTGCCTTGGTGAATAGAGGTCAGGATGCTTGCCGCATGGGCGTGCAAACGGAGAGCTCTCTCAGCCTCTGCCCTTCCACTTCAGTAGAAGTTGCCAGGCTAGAGAGATAGAAACTCAGATGCTCTTTTCCTAATTTGGAGGAACCACTAGAGGGGGCAGTGACTCTCTAGTGCACCTGGATTGTAGGATAATGGGGTCAGATGGGTCTGACTTCTCCCACTCACAGGGCAAGAACAGAGAGGGAACAGGGAAGGCTATAGAGTTAGACAAAATCAAGACTAGAACATTGACTCTTCCTTCCCTGCTCCGGATTCTACATGTAGCACCCTCGTCCTGCTTCCTGATCTTGGAGGAGTCCTATCTAGATATGGCTCACGTGGGACAAAGCTGATGAACACATCTAGAATTCCCTGGGTGGCTGACGTTTTCATCCAAGTTTATTTATCAGTGGTCTGGATGCAAGCATGTATGCTGGAGGAAGAACACTCGGTAAGGGAAGTAGTGCTGAGCCCCCAGCACTTTGGGAAATGAGATGCAGCTGATAACAATGGTTTTTGCTGGAGGGACTTCCTGTCACCCATTGGCCAGTAACCACCCCCTCCCTACCACTTACAGAGGCAGGGGCCAGTGGCAGCCCTGGCTAACCATAGCTCCCCAGTCCCCCCCCCACAGGAATGGTTTAGGGGAGGGTGTAAACTTCGGGTAGGTGCATGAGGGGCCTCTTAGAACTCTTATCCCTCCTCCCTCTATCTCCCAAGTGCTAGGATTTCTGGTGTGTGCCAGCATGCCCAGCTGAGGTGGCTTGCTTAAAGGGCAGATAGGGGAGCTCTGTAGAGACCCAGAGAGAAGGTCCAGGTACAGGACAGAACCCCCAGGTCTAGTTCTTTTGCTCTGGTACCTGCAGTGCCTCTCATCTTCTTTGAGTTGCTCTGAGTTGTACCACCCAATAGTAAGCTTATCAGTTCCTTTTTTCCCTCAAAGATCCTTTGACTTGATTCTTTGTCACTCAAGGCAATGAAAAACTTTGGCGAAATTCTACAGTTTGTTAGAGCTTACTAGAGCTAGCTCCGGAAACCAAGTGAATGTGCTGTTTGGAGTTACTGGGAACGGGGCATCATTTCCCTTCTTGATATGACCCTTAGGATGAAGACAAGAACAGTAGTCGAAGATGCAGACCAATCAGCTCTCTGCATTTCCCGTCTGTTGTCTGTCTTCATTCATCCAGGAATGATGCATTACCAGTAAGGCCAAAGGGCACAGTCATGTGACTCGGTGACTTCTGCTGTGTCTACAACACAAGCTTTACTCTTAAATGCCCATCCCTTGAGTGGTGCGCCAGTCTGGCTCATCTATATGGGCAACTCTGGGTAGTCAGAAGTGCTGTGCTGACCTCAGGAAACAGTGTTCAAGCCCCAGCTCTGACCTCTTATTACTAGTGAACCATCTTACATCTCTGGGCCTGTACTTATCAGTTTAAAACTATGGTATCTGAACAACACCGGTCTGAAGATACCTTCTAGCCTTAAAGTTATATTATCATCAAAGAACAGTTTAGTATGTATTTTGAGACCAGCAAGTCGATCTAACTGACCTTGTATACTCCACTCCCAATGTGTGCTTAACCTCACCATTTTTCTCACCAGTGCCCTAGCAGATGCAGTATCATTTATTATCTTCCAATAATCTCGGATTCTGGCACAAAAATGCAGCCTGGCACTCCTTAACAAATCATGTGTTACCCCGAGGCTTGAATGAATGCCTTTCAGTGATATTAATTACTGTGAAGTAGCAATTCTGTACTTTGGGGCCTAGGAGGAGAGAGCTTTCCTCACATTCTCACCTCTGCCTCCCAGACTCCCTCAACACATCCGCCGCCCAGGCTGTGAAGAGCCAGGGTTGCTAGGAGACCTGTTCGACTGTGGAATAAAAAGGGAAGCAGATACTTCCTGGATGCCCCCCACCTAGTTTTAAAAGACTGAGTTAAAGTACAAGTGGAGGTGGTTGGAGGGGGAGGGAAGGGGAGAGACACGTGAGAATCTGAAGTCATCTTTGCCAGGCCTAAGCTTGTCATCAGGAAGCATAAGCTAAATCTGTGCGCCCTGGGTGGCAGTGTCGTTCGGTGGCACTCAGCATAACTGGGTCAGGGGGGATGATCAATCAGACCCTGACAGACCCATCTAGGATGCAAAGTTAAGGGGACTTTAGGGCATGCTTGGGAATGTAACTCAGTTGGTAGCATGGATGTAACCCTAGGTTCAATCCCTAGCACTACATAAAAATTGAACACGGTATCACTCAAATGTAAGGCCAGCATTCAATAGGTAGAGGCAGAAGGATCAGAAGTTCAAGGTCATCCTTAGTCAAAGGTCAACAGGACTATCTAACACCTCTACCCCTTCTCCGACAAGGTGAGGTCTATCCCATGATCTTAGTTACTATTCTGCTGCTGTGATAAGACACCCTGGCAAAGGAGATTTAGAAAGGAAGACTTTATTTTGGTGCACAGTTCCAAGGCATAGTCCATCTGACAAAGGAGTCAAGGCAGCAGGAGCCAGAAGCAGCTGTTCACCTTTTATCCTTAGCCAGGAAGAAAAAAGCAATGGATGCTGGTGTTCAGTTTACTTCCCCCTCTTTATACAGTCTAGGATCCCAAACCGGGGAATGGTTCCGCCCACAGTGGGCAGGGCTTCCCATCTCAATTAATCTAATAAAGAATTCCTCACAGGCATCACCTGGGATAGGCCCATATCCCAGGTGATGCTACAACTCATCCAGTTGACAGGTGAGAAGCCATCTTACCTCTTCTCTCATGCTATTGGTGGATTTTCTGGACATAACATTTGGCATATGTGCCAAGCTCAATAAACGGCCATTATTATTATTATACTACTTGTTATTGTTGTATAGATTTGTCTCTGTAACTATTTTTAGTTGCTATGGATTAAAAGCACTTTAAAAAAAGAAAAAGACAGGTTCTGGAAATGTAGCCCCAAATTCCTGATCCTCCTACCTCAGCCTCCTGACAGCTGAGATGATAAACATGTCACCAAACTACCATAGACCTTGTCATAGGCTAATGTCCCTCAAAAGGCATGTTGTACTATTCCCGCACATGTCTGAAACATGCACTCAGAGTCGATTTCTTTCATCCAACCCACAGGCACCATGATCTTCCACGGTTGTCTCATAATCCAAGCCAGATAAGCTGAAATAGCTACCATTAAAAAAATATTCACCATCCGTAAACCACTTAACAGGAAAGCAAGTACCACTGTTCTTTTATTCCTGACTTTCTGAGCATTTTGGCTAAGCTGAGTGTGGTATGTTCCTGTTCAAGAAGGCACTGTTTGGTGGGGGCATACACCTTTCTTGGCTCTGCCTTGGGGACACCTCTGCTGCCCGCCTAGTTTGGGCCTATGACCTGGACAAAGCTACCTTGCCTGCTGTGACTTGGGCTTAATTGCTCACAGCAGCAGCTTCTGAGACAGGAAGCTGGCAGTGAGCTCTATGCTAGGAGGATTCATAGCCTGGAAAGACATAACACTTCCACACGTGTGGTTGGCCGGGTCATGTGAGGTCTGGGATCATCTGGAGCAGGGAGCTTCCGGGAATGCTGCCTTTAACAATGCTGCCCAGCAGACACTGGAACACAGCTCTTTCTGAATTCAGAAAAGAAAACAAAGAAGGTGGAACAAAAGGTGTTGTGATAGCTTCAAAACTCCGAGGAGAATGAGCATTTGTAAAACTATCCACACACTCTAGACCTCACTCCACAGCGCCCAGACTAATTGGTAACCCAAGGTAGGGATGTGGGGGCATTATCCGGCCCAAACTTCTGCCACTTATGAGGTTCTTCAGAATGATGATCAAAAGCCAGCTTTGGCTAAGCAGCTCCAGAGCCATGGCCTTTCTAGCTGTGGACTACCTCTGAAGCCTCAGCTGAACCACATGTGAAGGTAGCCAGGGAGAAGGGGGTCTATCCTTCCAAGAGGAGCTTCTATAAACTGTAGTACATAGAGAAGTTGATGGACAAGTACAGACTCCTCCATTGGGGGCCCCATGCTCAGTCCGATGGTGAGCTGCAACAAGCATCCTCATCTACATCAGGCTCCTGTCAGCAAGCATCCTTTGTCTTTCATGTTTCTAATCCAAAAAAGATGTGTTCATGCACATCCTTTAATTGGGCTCATAAAATATGTTTCTGTAGCTGCTTTAATGTCATTTAGAGATATACACATACTTTGGGTAATGCATATTCTACATATGCATTGCATATATTATACATACTCAGGTAACATCACATGTAAGTTGAAGAGAAATTTTTTATCTGTTTCTTTCTCTCTTCTTCCTTTCTTTTATCTGAGCTCAGGGCTCAAGTTTCAAACCTAAAGCTCAGCTTCAGTCCAGCTTCTCCCTTTGACCTATGCTGAATGTTTTTCTTTAGAAGCCACAATGTTATTCTTGTGCCTAGTTCTCCCACTTGAAGAAAAGCTGTCTACGTTTACCCACTTTGTATAAAGGAGAGCTTTGGTCTCACTAAGAGGAACAGGACTGTGGGAAACATGGAGATGACCTATCTGGGGTCCTGGCCATGGTGGACAACAGCCAGGATTCAAACACTTTTGATTTCTGCCTCAGACAGTTGCAGATGACAGAAGGTTGCTCTGTGCTGCTGTCCACTGTACCTGGCTGTTCAACCCAATCTGACAGCCTCTGACTTGCCCTCTGACTCTCTTTGTGTGTGTGTGTGTGTGTGTGTGTGTGTGTGTGTGTGTGTGTGTGTGTGTGTGTGAAAGGTTTAAATATAAAAAGCTATATTGTAAAAATCCCTTTCTGAAGACCACATTCTACCACAGTCTCCACACTTTCCCTACTTCAAATGCCTCACACAGTTCACACAGACTTGTATGTGCACCCCTATGGCTAACAATGGTGAATTACTGCGCATCCTCTGTGTTTCAGGGTCAGGTCCTTGGGTTTTCTGGCATGGCTTCTGCAACTGTAGAATTTATAACCCATATGTATGTCATAAATGCAAAGCATGCAATTTTACTTAGGATACTTACTGTATTCAGGGAAGATCTGGTTCCTTTTACATGGTTTGCATGTATGTATGTTGCTGCAGTAAATATTAAACAATAGAATGGGTTTATCTCTTTACTGGCCCTGAGGTCTCACTCCTCAAGCCCTGTTTTAGTTTGGAGCCACACGCTCCTCTGGCACCGGATCCAAGCCACCAACATGGCCCAACTCCTCCTTGCAACTCCCTTCCCCGGGCGGTTTTCTACTGCCTGTTCTCTGCCTCTGTCCTGAGGTGTTTCTGTACCTCAAAATCCCACATAAACACAACTCTACGCCCGATAGCTTTACATACAAGTTTGTATGTTCAACTCTCAATCCACAAACCCCCTACACAACAAGATTGCATCAAATAGACAAAGATACAAACTGCCCTTCTATATGAGATATTAGACCTGTAAAATCCTTAATGTTCACATGTGTGTCATGTGCATGCTTGGTGCCCATGAAGGCTAGAAGAAGGGGTCAGTTGCTCTAGAACTGGAATTAAGGATGGTTGTGAGCCATTCTGTGGGTACTCAGAATCAAGAGTAGCACAATGATGTGTTTATAAAAAGATAAAGAGAGGGGGCATATGTTTATGGAGGTGTGGTGAGGTGTGGGGGAAAGGGGACATTTGGTGGGCCCATGTTGAGGCACCCCTTCCCTTTTAGAGCATAGGGAGGATAGTAGAGGCAGAGAGAGAGAGAGAGAGAGAGAGAGAGAGAGAGAGAGAGAGAGGAAGAGGATGAAGATGATGATGAGGAGGAGGAGGAGGAAGAGGAAGAGAGGAGTAGAGGTCGACCGTGAGCACGTGGAGAAGAGCTTAGACAGAATGCTAACAGAACGCTAACAGAACTCTCTAGCAAGTCAGGCAGCAGGCCAATGTGGGAGAGATGAATTTCTGTCTCCAGCTTCTGAGGAACCTACCTTTAATACAGCCTTAGTATTAATCAGTTTTTATCGATGTTTGAAAACACCCAAGAGAAACAGTTAAAGGGGAGGAAAGATTTCCTTTGCTCAGAGATTTCAACCCATTGGTCTTTTGACTCGTGTTTAGGCAAAGCATCATGGCAGAGGGTGTGTGGTGGAGTAAAATGCTTCTCATCATCCAAGAAGCAGGGGGAAAGAGAAGGGGAGAGGAAGGTGTGGGGGGAAGGGAGGGGAGGTGAAAGGGATGAGAAGGAAGAGGAAGAAGGGAAAGGAGAGGAGAGGGAGGAGAGGAAGATCCTCAACCCCTTCAAGGGTTTCTAGTGACCTAACTTCCTCTTCTGCTGAAGTTACTCCAACCCAACAGTATGAGAAGCCTTCAGCATGGAGCTTTTGGAGAACATCCCAAATCTAAACTACACCTCTCTTCTTTTCCATCCAGATACCACTTCTAGAAAACAGTAGCTCATTAGTGCTAGTAGCTTGGTTGGCAGAAGCAGTTGTTTGATCAAGTGAGGCTTTCAGAGTCCCCTTACATACAAAGGAAGGGGATTCAGATGGGAATCTGACAAAGAACACAAGCAAATTAGTTTGACTCAGCCTTCCTACACTGAGAGATAATCAATACCTGAGAAAGACAAAAGCAAAATCTGTATGAGAGCAAGGAGTATTAATAACCTTCTAAATCAGAGAGGAGACACATCAAACTCTGCAACTGCAGAAATGGGGCCCTGCTGCTGTTTTCTGTTTTTTTTTTTTTTTTTTTTAATTTTGTGTGTGTGTGTGTGTGTGTGTGTGTCTGTGTGTCTCTGTGTGTTTGTGTGTGGTGTGCTTGTTCACCTGCAAGCAGGTGTGTGTGTATGTTTATATGTTTACATGCAAGCAGGTGTGAATGCCTGTGTGTAGATGCTCACATGCAAGCAGGTATATGTATGTGCATGTTCACATACAAGTGGGTATGTGTGTATGGATGGGTATGTGTGTATGGATGTGTGTGTGTGTGTGTGCATTAGTTTACATGTTCACATGCAAGCAGATATGTGTTCATGTTCTTGTGTGTGTGTGTTCACATGCAAGCTGGTATGTGTGCATTGTGTGGTTGTTGACATGCAAGCAGGTGTGTGCGTGTGCATATATGTGCATGTCCATGTGTAAGCAAGTGTATGTGCATGTTTATATGCAAGCAGGTGTGTGTGCATGAGTGTGCATGTGTGTGTATGTTTCACATGCAAGCCTGTGTGTACGTACAAATATGTGCACGTGAGGGCAGAAGGATGACACTGGGTGTCCTTCTCAGTTGCTCTCCACTTTATTTTTGAGGCAGAGTCTCTCACTAAAACTGAAGCTCACCGAATCAGCTAGACAAGATGGCAAGAATGCCGCCAGTCCTAGAATTATAGATGTGTACCTCAGAGCCTCGCTTTTAACAGGGGTGCTTCAGACTTGGGAAGCTGACAAGTTACTGGCTGAGCCATCTCCCCAGGGTCTCTCTCCAGTTGCGGTTGCCAGTGATTGCACATATTAGAGTCTGAATAAATTATTTTTTCTCTCCAACATGGTTTTTAATTATCTACTGAAGCTTTGGGGGCTTAATGAATTGTTTCACTTAGCTAAGTGTTGGGATTACTATAGAAAACACTTGCCATAATGTGTGCCTATTCTGGCAGAGTCTTCTCTCCTAAGTTGGAAACCATTTGGGGGAGGGAAGGGGAGCTAACATTTGATGTCTCTGGGCACCCATTCAAGGTGGGAATGGCAATCTGTTCTGGATTAATCTAGGGATAAAACACGTTTAGCTTCATTTTAGAGTGAAATTCAACCTTACTAACAATTATGCCATGTTTACATAATCTACTCTATGCTAAAACCCCTCAGTTTTCCCCAGTGTAGTCACAAGGTGTGGGCAGTCACAGGTGGAGGATCAATAACAATGTATAACACTGCCTCTTTCAAGAACCGAAGTAAATTCTGTTATAAATGAATTTAAAATATATTCCAGATCTGCAAAATTCAGTCAATCAGATTTTCAGTCCTAGCTGTAATGAAGTAGAGGACAGTTTTATCATCTGTGATCATTAACCTTCATCGTCTGCTTGAGTAACTTAGCATTGCCAGCAGACACATCTCTTTGCTCTGTATACTTAGTGTTTTAGCTATAATATGCTGTAGGGGTGTTTCTTTCTAGGTCTAGTTTAGTTGGAGTTCTGTGTGTTTCTTTTATCCATATGTGAATGTCTTTAGTCTGGGGAAGTTTTCTTCTATGATCGTGTTGAATGTCTGGTCTATGTCACTGAGTAGGAATTTGTCTCCCTTGTTAATGTCTATAATCTAAAAACCTGATCTTTTCATAATTTCCCACATTTATTGTATGCTCCTTTCCTGCCTTAATTTTTCATATTCTTTGCTATCACACCTCCATCATCTACTTTGTCTCCAAGTTCTGATATTCTGGCTTCAGCTTGGTTCATTCTATTTGTAAGGTTTACCCTAGTTTTTCTGGTTGGGTAGTTGGGTTTTCAATTTCATCTTTATTTAAGCTTGAGTTCTCATCAATATTTCTATCTCTTTAGTGAACTCCATTTCCAACTCCTGGATTGTTTCCTTTAGCCTTATGTTTGTGTTTTTCTGGGCATCACTTAGGTATTTATTCTATTTAAGTTCTTTCTCTTTAAATCCAATAAGTTTGTGTGTGTGTTCTTTAAAATCCTTGACTTTTTTGGTGACGTTTTAAATTCTGTGTCTTGGGCTTCATCTAAGCAATTCTCATTGCCAGACATCTCTATAAGACATTTGTGTGGGTTGGGGGCAGATACTGCCTTAATTATTCATGCCATTTCTATTTTTGCAAGAAGCATGTGAACTTCTCTTGTTCTGTGTCAGATACAGACAGAGCAGGTTGGGAAAGAACAAAGGATGTGTGGGTTGGGTCTAGACATTGGCTATACGTTATATATAATGAGACCCAAGTGGACATGTGGGGCTGGCTGATTCTCAGGAGTTGTATCTTGGTCCAACCTTGGAGTTTGTGAGTAGATGGTAGGAGTACAAGATCCTTAGCGTGTGGCTTTCTCTCTGATGGGCTTACGATGTCTTCTCCATATTCTTCAGATTGCATAGCCCCCTTCTAGACAGGAGGAAGGAGTGAGAGCCATCATGTGATTGTCAGCCAGTCTTTGACATTCTCCCCCCATTGAAAAACACTTGTTTTTCTTATTATTTTTACCTAGTAGAATGCAGCTCACATCTCATTGGCCAGAACTGTGTTACTCAGTCATTCCTAACTGCAAAGGTTGCTGGGGAATCCTCCTTACCCTATGTTTTCTTATGTAGAGGTATCTGATTTTCGCCCCTGGAGACATCCCCAGTTTGTTCTGTCACCTCCTACATTGAATATGCTTTGGGCTTGGTGCTCAGCCAGAACCCCAGCAACTCTTCTGCTTCCTTCTCCTCTTCAGAGCCACAGCCTCTGCTCTAGTTTAGCGTCACTCCCTTGCCAGGAAATACATATCCATCAATAGCTTTTGGAATAGGAAAGTAAAAATTTCAAGGTGTTGCATGGCTAGAAACGTCTTCTGTGTCGTGTCTCACTGGAGTGGTAGCTGGACTGGGTAGGATATCAGATTGACAATCATTTGTCTGTGTCTTTGGAAAAGGTTGAGGAGCCTGATGTCACCCTTACCCAGAATGTGTACATATCTCTATCTCTCTCTCTCTCTCTCTCTCTCTCTCTCTCTCTATATATATATATATATATATATATATATATATATCTTTAATCCTCAGAGCATTCTTAGTATGCTCTATCACTGGTATTTTGAAGGAAATTTTAAAGAAATTTTGTTGTATTGGACAACAGTTGGGCTTTTTAAATATGGAGGTATAAGTCCTTTAAATCTAGGAAAAACTTCACATACTTCTTTGACCTTTTCCTTAGATCTACTTTCTATAGTGGCTAGCACTGCCATACTTCTCGCATTACCTTTTGTGTTGTCTTATTTTTGTCTTCTGGTGCATGGTGCTTGCTAGACCAATGCTCTCGGCTATGGAGCTAAGTCCCCAAGTCCATCTCTTACATTTTATTTCACTTTCTTATAATTCCTGTTTAAAAGATATATCTTCTTTTTATCATTTTACTTCTAACCTACCTGTATTGTTTATGTAATGCACATCTCTTGTAAATACACACAGTGTAAACACACACAGTGGAATTTTTTATTTAATCTAACAACTATTGCCTTTTAGTTAGTCCATTCCTGTTTAATGTAATTATTAATATAGTTTGGATTCAAGCCACACTATTTTCTTGTATTTGATGTTTGTGGTCTTTTTCTCTTGGTACCTCTATTTCTAAAATCTATCAGCTTAATTGAATACTTGTTCTAGTATTGACTTTCTATTGTTGTGATAAAACACTATAAGCAAAAGCAACTTAGGGGAGGAAATGGTTTATGTAGCTTACATTTTCAGACATCCTTCTCCAGGATCTAGTCTGCTGGATCCTCTCCTTCACTCACCTACCCCAAACACCTAGATTTAATCTGAGTTCCACAACCAGTGAGTGCCTTAGCCTCCTCTGGCTAACCCTGCCTGTGTCACCACCAATCCCTAGGCTTTGACCAATACCCGCTTTTCCTAACCCCAGCAACAGGTTTCCCCTACACCATAACCAATCTCTCCATCCTACGGTATCCTGAATATTTGTCTCCAGGGTGTAGCCAGATGAGTCCTTATTTTCTCGTCCTCTCATCTGTGAAATTTTTTTTCAGAATGTACTGATGTCTCAACATCTCTCTAAATGAATATGAGTACCTGTAGTCTTATGCTTTTCAAAGCCTACTTTACTAAGGGTACTTAAACGCTTTTAACCTCCTTTCTAGCCCACTACCCACCAGAGGTAATGGAAAGGAAAAGTTAATAGGGCAAAGGATGCTGTAGACTTGTTTAGAAATAGTTTTTTGGGGCAAATCCAATCTGCATTTCAGGATATCAGCAGTTCACATAAATCAGCACCAGTAGTTCAGTTTACTCAGAAACACAATTCATGAATCAGCAGTGACAGTTTGATCCAGAAGAAACCATGAGGTTCAGCCAATTGGCCCAAGTCTGCAGAAGTGGCAAGAAGCAGCCAGAACATTACCAGATGTTCTTTGGTGCATTTCTCTCTACAAAGTCATGATAAATGATGATTGGTGAAGAAGGCAAGGCAAACCAATGCCACAGTGCCATCAGCAAAGACCGGTGTCCCCAAAGCCTAACGAAGACCAGCAAAGAGTGGCAAGGTGGACCAATGCCGAACAGTGCTATCCACTGTCTATTGGGTTATATTTGTATCTTTCCAAACATCACATGTTCTCTCAAGCATCCACTCCAGTGAAACATCACATGCCCTTTTCTCAGGCAGCTTCTAGAAAATCATTACATGTCGGT
Organism: Micromys minutus; assembly: GCF_963924665.1. Classification (NCBI taxonomy): domain Eukaryota; kingdom Metazoa; phylum Chordata; class Mammalia; order Rodentia; family Muridae; genus Micromys; species Micromys minutus. The sequence continues at coordinate 58,673,948 of NC_137969.1, forward strand.
TCTTAGCAAAGCATCCTCCCACATGTCTGCTTCAGCACAAACATCCTTCTAAATAAGACAGTTTCTAGGAAAACATTACATGACACAACCTAGTCTTCTCCAAGTAAACCAGAAATTTCCACTTCAAGCACCCTGAGAGATAACCAGGTACACCAGTATGGTGAGGTCCATACCTACCATGGCTGCACCTTCTTTCCCTCCTCTGACCATGATCTACTGACAGTCTGCAGGGTGATGAAATCTCACATTTACTTGTATGTTACCCAACAAAGTAGTTTCCCATGGGACCACACCCTTGGTTGTTTACCTGTTTGGTTGAGCCTCTTCCTGTGTACTTCTTCTAGTATGGTTGGCAAACTTCCTCTCTAAGACCTGTTATTATAATAAATTCTTTAAGGTCATTGGTGTTCTGAATATGGTTTCCATCAGTGTCAGAATGGTCCTTAAAGGCCCCCAAAGAGGACCTTGCTCCTTCATTTACAACACAGATAGAATTGTAAAGACCCATTTTTTCAAATGTAAATGAAATCATAGGGACTGGAAGATGACTCAGTCCGGAAAGTACTTGTTGTATATACATGAAGATATAAGTTCAACCTCCAGAACCTGGCCAAGCAAGGCAGTGTGCACCTGCTAGTCTAGTGCTTGAAGACAGAGACAGAAAGGAAACTAGGACTTTCTGGCTAGACATACCAGTGAGCTCCAGGCTCAGTGAGAGATCTGGTCTCACATTCATGCATACATACTTGTGTATGCACCCAACTACCACATATGCAAAAGAAATACTATGGAAATGTTTTGAAAATGTGGAAAGATATGTAGCTATTGACCAAACAAAAGAGGATCACTTCTTAACAAAGTTGTCAGAACACAAGGGATAGGGAGACATATGGCAGTGTAGAAAGAAAAATCAATTTCCATGACCCTTGTTAGTCAGCTCTCAGTTACTGTAACAAATACTCAGGAAAGTCAACTTATAAAAAGCAAGGCTTATTTCAGGTCTCAGTTTTGAACCATCTAGCCCATGGCCAATTGGTCCAATTGTTTGAGACATAGGGTGGGGAGTCCATGGTAGAGCAAGACTGGTCTCTTCTTGGAGGATAAATAAAAGGGAGAAGGAAAAGCCTAGGGTGCCATTGTCTCCTTCAAGTGCACACCTCCATGATGGAAATACTTCCCACTAGGTCACACCTCCTAAAGGGTTCATTGCCTTCCAACTGTACAGAGCTATGGACGTATCCATTAATATGTGGGACTTCAGGCATTCTAGACACAACCATATGACACCTTCTTCATCCACTGTCATGGCCCTGTGGTGTAAAAGAGAAGTAGAAAAGCAATAGCTGGACTTCCAGTACCAAGGTAAGTCTATCAAAGGCAACCTCACTTCCCAGGAGCAAGTGGTTTTATTTTTGCCTCACAACAGGATCACTTTTTAGAATTCCTTCTCCTCTTCCCTCCTGCTTCAAATGCTTTTTGAAACTAAATGATTTGAGACATAACCCTCATCCCTCCTGGTCTCCACATGACTCTCACATCTAATGTTTAACCCTGAGCCCCGAGGACTCAGGTGTTCCATCCAAACAGATCTGATGCAACAGCTTGAGTGTTTTTAGAGAATTTTGAAAACAATCTAATTGCTGGCAGCAACAGCAAAGATTCAACCTTCAGCTTTTTCAGATGTAGGTGGATTCTGTCCACATGGGTACCTTTGAAATTTTAATTTTAAATCCTTTGAAGTCTTCAGAAGAAGATACCAGGTGAACTGTGAGGCCTGACATCAAGCTTTGTCATTTGGAACATCCTATTCTCAGTAAAATTAGGCATGCTTCAAAACAGGAAGGAGAAAATGCCAGAAAATTGTCAGGTACAGATCTCTATAGTTCTTGTATTATTGGTGTTCAACATGGAGTCATAGAGGACAGTCATGTGTTAACTTGACCATCCTGTTCTAAAGTTTAGATTGGGACTCTGATTGTTTGGTCTTCTCTCTTCTCCTTTATTCTGGGAGTTTTGTCATCTTATCTAGAGAATCATGGGTCATTTGGATGACAGACTGGCCTCAAATCTCTGCCCATGTCTCTGTTTTATGGCTTAGGATTTCGATCACATAGAGGTAACTGTGTGTGTGTGTGTGTGTGTGTGTGTGTGCAGATGTTAAACCAGCATCTACAGCAGCCTGGGTAAAGGAGCTCATTGGAAGTTGAGACTGCAGCACAGTCAGTAGGCACTCTACCCACAAAGCACACTGTCCTTCTGCTGGCCTCTTCCTTTGCCTTTATGGAGAACCAGGAAGCCAGAGAACCTGGCAGGCAGGCAGTCAAAGAGATAGCAACGATCTGTTTGGTTCCTCTATTTGACAGTTTATGGACAAGTTTATCAGCAAGGCTTCCAGAGGCGCTGCCCACACATGTGTCGATAACTGGGGCTGCATGTAGTCATGATTTTACCATGGTTTGTATTTCTATGTTGCTGTTGCTTGAGATAGGCTCTTGCTGTGTAGCTTACGCTGGTCTCAATCTCGATATGAAGCCTCAGCTAGCCTTGAACTCATGGGAATCTTTCTGACTCAGCCATCTAAGTGCTGGGAATGCAAGCATGTGTCTCCATGCCTGGTTCTGTTTCTAGTTGTTAAAATGTACCGAGTGTAGGTGGTGCTGAGGTGGGAGAGGGTGGTTGGGAGAGGGAGCACCTTTATGGAGGCAATGGAGGGGGAGGGGAGATGGGGTTGTAGGAAAGAGATAACATCTGAAATGTAAATGCAGGGAATTTCCAATTTAAAAAAAAGTAATAAGAGGGGGAAAAGATGTAATAGTCTTCCATAGTCATCATCTCCCTTGCTCTGTCTCCATGGCACTGCATCCTTCATGGAGGCAGAGAAATGACAGAGTGTGTCCCTTGCCTGCTGACAACTGGACAGATCGTCCATCAAGAGGCCTTCTGGGATCTGAGGGGATCTGAGAAAAAGGGTCCCACATTGACTGAATCCCAGGTGAGCAATGATTTCTCCAATGTGACACCTTGCTGGAGAAATGACACTGGAGATGGATGCTTGTCCTTAGTCCCGTGAACTCTAACAGTCTTTACACATCAACACTTGTGGATTGATGACCTGTGAGGAAGAAGGCTCTTAGAATAGATCAGAAGCAGTATGCTGATATTGCTTCCAGGGAAAACTGTTTTAAAATGTGGGATTGAACGTTTAAAGTGTTGTTATAGGAGCTTTTGAACAGCAAATACTATACACACTAAGAAATACAACTTTATGCCAGACTCAGAGAAATAGCCTGTTTTCTCTTATGTGAGGGGGGGGCAAGGGAGGGAGGGTGTGTGTGTGTGTGTGTGTGCACCCATGCTTGTGCCCACCTGTCTTCTCTACCTCAGCACTGGAATTAGAAATATACATACTTTCATTTCCAACTTTTTTTTTAATGTGAATGCTGGGCATCAAAGGTAGGTCCCCATGTGTGCAAAGCAAGCACTTTATAAAGAGGCTACTTTACTAGACCATTATTCCCTGTAAGTAGACACTGGTGCCTATTTATTTATTAGGTTGTAATTATATTTTCCTGTATTATCATTATCACAATCAGGGTAAGAGACATTGGGAAATAAATATGCTGAGATCCAGGGGAAGTGGGGCTCTGGGTGGGTTGCCCTGTCTAGTATAGACAGGGCAAATACTAGGGCTGAACCTCCTTCTTAGAAGTCATTAATTTTTTTCCAGAGCAATCTCAGGACCCAGCGAAATGGAACAAAAGACTCAGACTCTTTCCTAGTGCCCATGTAGACACAGAGTCCCCGATAGCCAGCACACCCAAGAAGGTGGCTTCTCTGTTAGAACTGAAGATCCTGCACTCGATCATTTGTATAGATCAAGCCCATCCTTCCCATTGAAGTCCTAGTCTATCCCAACGCCGTTCTAGGGTTGGAAACACAGGCTTAATGCCACTGTGCAGCAGGTCTGCTGGAGTTGATGGAGTCTGTGCTGCCTTTACAGCTCCCCTCTCAAAGCTCTTACACACCTCTAATGCAGAGGGTCACCCTATACTGAGCCTGCACTGCCAAAGCACATCTGATGGGTGTCTTGCGGCTGCCCAGCTCCTCTCCACACTGGGACTTTGAGTAAATGTCTCTTCTAGGCAAGTCTGGTGCTTTTCAAGGTCCTATCTAGATATAATGACTGTGGAAGAAGCCAGTATTTGAGGCCAGAGAAAGCTCTGGGAGGACCCAAAGTTAGGCCTCACACAGTGTATGAATTTCAAAGAGCAGGCTTGCACCGGCTAGAGAGGTAGATAGCAATGAGCTGGCTGACTTTGGGAGAGGCTCTAAAATCAGAGGCCTTCTGTTCTGCCTGTGTAAGACTAGGGTGCATCTGGAGATGTATATCCTGAATCCCCTGGGTGTTTAACCTAAGTGGTCTGATACTCAACCTTAACCAGCCCTCTTTCCCTCCCTCTTCTTTACTGGCTTCTTGTTTTCCTTCTTTCGCTGAGAAGATAAACTGCTCAGCTCGGGTCTCCTAGGCAATGGTGGGCTAACACAGTCTAATGGTTGGCTTTCTGGGGAAAGATAGTTTGTTACTTCATTGACCTAAACAATGGGTGACATACTACTTATGACTAGTAGTAAAAATGTATACTGTGATTAATTTTGGATTCTAGGCTTTCAATAGACACTCACAAAAGGTTTTTGTTGGTTTTTCCTGGGGTTATGTATCCAAGGTCAACGCTTGAGCAATTCAACCATAGCAGGAGAAACAGAGCTGATCCCAGTCTGTTAAATCCTCTCATAATCAGTTTATCCTAATATCTGCCCTGTGGTCAACTGCTGATTCTCTACTGCATGTGGGTTATGACTTTGAAATTGAGAGATCCAGTAATGTTTGCAATGCAGAGTTTTCACATAATGGCTTCCCTTACCACCACCTTGCAAATTGCTGAGCATTTTGTTCTTAGCTCTTGTCACCATCTCAGACTGCCCCTGCCTCTGAGAATGCAAGACATCTAGTCGAATTCTTTTCATACCTTCCCCAATCACCAAATTATGTTTGCTCTATGCTATCATACTCCAGGTGAGGAGTCTGCACACACCTGATGACTCTCCATCCTCCACACCTAGAAACCAGCAAGCAGAAAAGACTGGGGCTTCTGAGCAGAGCTCTGGCCTCTTTCTGCGGTGACTGCACCCCTAAGAACCACTCTCCCAGCTCAGGCCGAGGTGCTGGGTCCTAGAGGAGCAAGCTGAGACACAGAGGGGAAGGAAGGCTGGACTTAGAGCAAGGGTTCTTCAGTCTGTTTTCTTCAGGCTTTGTGTCTTTCTGCCCACTTTACAGTGTCTGTGACATGAGTGTCTAGGGTGAACATGACAATCACAAGCCAATCTCAGCTCTCCTCTGTGCCTTGACCACTTTCTTTCCTTATTCCACACATCTGGTTTGTCCCAAAAGTCAATATTGAGAGGAAGGATAAGAATTTTAAAAATATGAACTTTTAAAAAGCATTGGTAACATCAAAATATATGTATATTTGTATATGTATATTTATGTACATATGCATATTTATGTGTATATCTATATCTATATCTATATCTATGTCTATGTCTATGTCTATATCTATCTATCTATCTATCTATCTATCTATCTATCTATCTATCTATCTATCTATCTATCTATCTACCTATCAATGTAGCGAAGAGAAGGAAAAAGGACCTCAATGTGTTTCTTTGTGTGTAATCTTCCCTCCCACCCAGGAACCTGAACTTCTGTGCTGATTCTGAGTAACAGCCCAGGTTTCCCCAGGCTCGACTAGAGAGCACACGTTTCCCCCTTTCAGATTGTCTATTTACTGGGCAGTCAATCGCCCTAAAATTGAGTTTTGCATTTTTGCCAGTTGGCTGCAGAGAGTTGTATTTAATTTCCACTGTGATTAATGCAAACATTACTAATTCTGCAGCTTCAGGAAGAATAAATAAGAGACCAAATTAATTACTTTTCTCACAAATGTGACTGCAACAAGAAGTACCTTAAAAAAGGAAGAGGGTTTATTTGGAGTTCCAGTTTTGGCAGCAGAAGGCTTCTGGCTTACTGATACAGAAGAAAGTAAGGGGGTTGGTGGTGGGGTTGTGATTAGTCTTTCTGGGCTGGGCTGCCCAGTGTATCTAGAGACTCACTTCCTCCAAAGCCTGCCTCCAATGACACACTCCCCCCCCCCAGGCCTGCCTTCAGTGACACAGTTCCCCCAAGGTTTGCCTTCAGTGACTCACTTCCTCCTGCTGGACTCCATCTCCTAAAGGGTCCACAATTTACCCAAACAACACCATCAGCATCAGTTGAATACCAACTGTTCAAATACACCAGCCTGTGAGAGATCTCTGTCCACACTGAACTCATGAGAGAGATGGAGCAAGAATTTGGGAGCAAGGAAGAGAAGAGCCTACTTAAAAAAAAAATAGAACATACTTCATTTATTCTTAGACAATCTCATACACGTAATCAGTGCCTCTTGATCATATTTACCCCAACTCTCTCCTCTTGCTTGCCCCAGGCTCCCCTAAGACATCTCCCTCCCCATTTCATGTCTTCTCCCTCTCTTTTGTAACCCAATGATTCCAGCTGTACTACCTGTTGAAATACTAACTGTTGTATTGGCTGGATCTGTGCCAGCCTTGTATAGGCATCTGTAGCTGCAGTGAACTCGTGTGCAATGGCCATGTCACATCTGGAGGTGGCATTACCATGGCACCTTGTCCTCTCTCTCCAGATCTCACAGCCTTTACACTTCCTTGTCTCTGTTCCTGAGGACTAGGGAGAGGTGCTATAGGTGTCCCAATCGGGGCTGAACGCTTGGCTGTCACTCTGAGCACTTTGACCAACTATGAGTTTCTGTATTAACTGATGATTGTGAGAGGTGAGAGAGATTATCTGGCTAAGCTTGAGAGAAGCCCTAATCCGTCAGAATAAGCATAACTATGAAGAAGACAGTCTAATAATATGTCCATTTAGCAACAAAACATTTAACAATATGTCCAGTAGGTCAGTGCTTCTGCCTCCAGTGCCCATAGTATTCCAAGCCATGGGTTTTTGAACAAGCTGATAGCACCAGGCATGAATTCCCTCTTGTAGTGAAATCCTCAAATCTAGCACAAAGGCAGTTGGATAACCACATAACCTTTGTATCTGTGAGCATATCACATCTTGTAGGGAGGTATCGTATAACTTACTTTTTTATTCTGTCTCTGTCTCTGACTCTGTCTCTCTGTCTCTGTCTGTCTCTCTGTCTTTCTCTGTGTGTCTGTGTGTCTGTGTGTCTGTCTGTCTCTCTCTCTCTCTCTCTCTCTCTCTCTCTCTCTCTCTCTCTCTCTCTCTGTGTGTGTGTGTGTGTTTGTGAGCAAGCAAGCATATATGTATTAATTTAGAGTATCTGCACATGTAGGGGGAGGGGTCTGAGCACATGTGCATGCTCAGAGGCTGGAGATAATGTCAGGTCTCCTGCTCAGCCACTCTCTGCATTATTCCCTTGAGAATATGAGTCTTTCACTCAGCTTGGAGCTAGGCTGTTGCCAGAAAGCCCCAGTGATTGTCCTGTCTCCACCCTCATGACTCTGGGGTTGTGGCCAGGCCTAGCTTTTTGACATGGGTTCTTGGTGTTTGAATTCAGTTTCTTGTGTTTGCTCAGCAAGTGCTAGTATGTGATGAGACATCTGCCAGGGATTTTGTTTTAATTAGAATTTTTTAGAAGTTGAAAAGAAAGTCATGTGACATAAGATCATTTTAATTATTTGAGAGTTTACTATCCAGTTGCCTTCACTATACATGGTGTTGCTCAGACATTGTGAACGTCTGGTTCCAGAATGGTTTGTCAGCCCTAAAGGCACACCACTCCTTCTCTCCCTCCAATTCCAGCCTCTGAAAGCTACTAATCTGCCTGGGTATTTCACAGGTACAGATGCCACCACACGCGGTCCATTTTCTCACTTAACATGCTTTCAAGACCTGTCCTCGATCATGAATTTCTTTCGAACTTCAGAGAAAGATAAGCCAGCCACTTCTGCTGTTAGATTTCTCCATCTGCCCCATTTTACTTGGTGTGTGAAACAACAGTCGTCACAAACGCAAACGAAGTGGCTCATCCAGATTCCTGGAAAATGGGCAATGGGGACTAAAAGAAATAACGAGTATTATCCGTCTCAGCTGAACAACTCTCTCCAGACAGAGTCAACCATTTTCAGTCTTGGTTATGTTTTAGTTTAGAGTTGCTGTAAATGGTGCTGTGCTAGCAAGTGATGAGCGAGGGTTGACAGGGTATCACCTCTTTCCAGTAGACCCAAGGGAGCAAAAGGCAAAGTTATTAGCAATACAGAGATCAAGGGCATCAACAGAAACCTATGTGCTCACCAGAGAGAAAGTAGCTCAGTTTAGTGTGTGGGAGGATCTCAGTGACTCAACTTGTAAAACAAGTGTTCCTCTCAGTAGCCCTGTCCAGGGAACAGCTCTCTGGCAATCTCCTCTTAAGTGCTTGCTGGTGGCTCTGGGCTTCATCACTAATATTTACAAGAGGCAAACAAACCATTCATGAGGTTTGTTTGTTTGTTTTTTTCCTCTTCTTGTCATCTTTTCTCTAAGCTTCTTATGAGATGAACTCTTTGAGTAAGGACCCAGGGAGGATTCGTGTTTGTGCAAACTCTGGTCTCTGATGGTTTAAAGGCTCTTGTCTGTGTAATAACAGGACCCCAGACATCACTTGATGTTGCTGTGTTAGTCAGAGTGGTTTGATGTCAACAAAACAACCTAAAAGGTCTTGATCGCTTAATATAGGAGCTGTTTACTCCACCAGGATTCAAAAATAGGTCTCGAAGCTCTCTTCTAATGGGTCAGGGATACAGTCTCTCTTTGTTTCTACGGGATCTCAATAGTTTAACGCAGTAACTAGTCACTCCATCAGGATTCAAAACAGGACTAGACGTTCTCTTCTAATGACTCAGGAGCTCAGTCTTTAGTCTCTGAGCTTGCTATCCAGTGCAGCCCTCCTGATTGGGTAGAGATGACTGTGGAAGTTTAGTTTCTAGGTTTGCATGGTTTCGGGTTACATCCCTGTGAAGATCCATCTCAATCACCAACTTGTTGGGATTCAGAAGTACCAAGCAAACAAATGTCTGGGCACATCTGTGAAGGGGTTATCTAGATGAGGGTGATTGAGGTGGGGTCACTCACCATGAATGTGGGCAGTACCTTTCTGTGGGCTGGGACCATGGAGCACACAAAAGGAGTAAAAGAACCTGCTGGCCAGCCACGCAGACTTGAATGTGAATCCCCAGAACCTAAGAAAAATGTGGAAATAAACATGAGTATCTGTAATACCAGACTTCCTGACTGTGGATTCAATGTAACCAGCTGTCTTATGCTTTTGTCTATGTGCCTCCCTGACAACCACAGACAGAATCTTCAAACTGTGAGCCAAAGTGAACCAGCGCTTCTTTCCTTAAGTTGCTTTGGTTAAGTGTGTGATCACAGCATCCAGAAAAGTAACTGACACAGTCCCCTTGGTTAGTGCACGGAATCTGGGAATCTAGGAGGTGTCTTGTATGGCCTGGGGAGAAAGAAATGGTATAAAGCATCTATCCAGACTGCAACTGTTACTTTCTTGCATGCTTCAGTAGGTGAGGGTGTGGGGGAGGGGAGGTTGCCTCCTGGGTCTCCCAGGTCAGTCTTGCCACACCTATGCTGCTGCATTTCGGGATTCCAGCCTGGGGGATGGGTGTGAGGGCAGGGGTGGAGATTGGGGTCCTCTAACCACAGGCCCTCTTTACTCTCCTGTTGACCCTTGCCGGCAGCTCCAGAACACTCCATCTCCCTCTGCTGGAATATTCTATCACACAGTTGATGTCTCAGAGTGAGGAGAGTCTATGCCCCATTCCTATCTTTGCAGTCCAGCCAAGACTAGACTTTAATAATAACTTTACTGACAATTTTTAGTATCACGGAAGGTAATTACAAGACAAGAAAATGTAAAACAAGCTGACTCATCAGCCAGGCCTCTGTCCTCACAGTCCACTAGATGAGGTCTGTATATCGCCACTGGCTGCCTCACTGTGGTAAAAGCCAGCACTCTCTGTGGGGCTGTTGTTTTAGATGGCAGGACTGAGATTTATTGGAACATTCTAATACAGACTCTGGGGCTTGTCCATGGTGCTCTTGATGTACAAAGCCCAGACATTCTGCCATTTTTTTTTCTTGAGCAAGGACACCAAGAAATTGACAGCCAGGTGGATGTTGTAGACCAGTTCATTGTCGGTCATCTTCACGTAGCCAACGGCAACAACCAGACATAGCACCTTCTTCATCTGGAACTTGACTGGATATTACCTCATCCACCTTGGCCACCATGTTTTCATTGTGTGTCAGCAGGGAGGGAAACTTGCCAGCCTTGTTTAGCTGGGCCCAGAATACATGGGATCTGCTTGATCAGAGACTCAGAGGCCAGAACAGCATCATACTTCTTGGCCAGCTTTTTAACCAACTTCTTGTTCTTATTAAGCTTCTTAAGAGCCTTGATGTCCATGTGGGGGATATCCACGGCCTTGGCTTCATCACAGTGCTGCTGGTCCCCCAGGACGCACACCGAGAACTTGGGGTGAAGGGTGGACTGACAGTGCCCGAGAAGTGTTTGTCCTTCTGAGGGTCATAGTTCTTCAGGCTGATCTGCAGCTCCACCATCTCCAGAAACTTGCAGCACTTGTGCTGGTTCCTGTGCAGGACTTCCCGCGCCGCCTCGTACAGGGTGTCACGTGAGACTTTGCTGCTCATGGCGGCTGCCGGCGCCGCGGAAACCGGAAAAAGAATAACTGTGGGGCTGTCTTTGTGCATGTCCACCCTATACTTTCATTGAGTCACGGCCCTTATGTTCCCAAGTCCCTCAAAAGGTAAAACAGTTAAAAGTTCCTTGTCTCTGAGTCATTTATTCATGTTCCATATCTACTGGATCCAGTATGACAGGTCATGACATTTTCATTTTGTTGGTTTTTTTAATAGAAAAAATTAGCTACCTCCGATCATAAAGGTGCTGCTCATGCTAACTGGAGAGAACTCTTTAAATGTGAAAATTAACTGAACCTTCTTCCACCCAAGTTACAAATCATAGCTCCTGGATAAGAGCCTCTGCTTCTTCTTCTGCTTCTGCTTCTTGCTCTTCTTCTTCTTCCTCTTGCTCTTTCTCTTCTTCTTTATTTTGAAGACCAAACCTCTTTAATGACAAACAAGACTCCATCAAAACAATTTAAGCAAAAAAAAAAAAAAGAAAAAAGAAAAAGAAAAAGAAAAAAAAGAAAAGAAAGAAAGAAAGAAAGAAAGAAAGAAAAGAAAGTCCATATAAAATTTATTAGCAGCAACAGGTAGAGGGCAGATGTGCTTCACAGCAATTTGGGTCATTAGCAGCTAAGCCATTTCTGCTCTTTCTCACTGGGCTTAAACTTCCTCTCCTCATAATGTGGACTGTGCCTGTCTACATCCATGAGGAATTATCTTAATTAGGTTGGTGAGATGGAAGATCCACCCTAACAGTAGGCACTCCATCCTCTTGGCTTGGGTCTCAGTTTGAAGTTAAAGGAGGAACTCAAACTAGGCAGACCTTGCTTGTGAGGTGGGCATCACTGTGATGAACACGTGATAAATCGGTGGGAAAGAAGTGAAGCCCCATGTGCCCTGTGGAGATGCATGGATCTTGAAAAGCGACAGCCTATGGCAGGTGTGAGAGAGGGCTGAGGTCCACAGTGGAACATTTTGTTGCCCCATGGGATCAGTGGGGTGGTGTGCAGCAACTTGGAGTTTATGTAGACTCAAACTCAGTTCTCCAACACACCACCTGGCTTAGGGATCTCCCCAGCTCTGGGCAGTGACAGAGGCCCAAGCTGAAGAAAGACTGCTGTGGTCTGTGATATCATTGGAGGCTATGCTGGTATCTGTTTGGGGCCGTGCTGCTGCCCCAGACTGTGATGAAGCCCGAGATCCATATAGACCTTGGTCTTCTCTACTGACTGAGGCCTTGCTGATATCCTTCAGCTTTGGGGTAGGGTGGGGAGTGTGGGTGGGGTCAGGATGGGGGGCTGCAGATGCTGACCTAAGTGCCCTGTCAGGTTGAGGCCTGTGGTCCATGGTGCTACCGGACCATGAGGGCTATGGGTCAGTGGTCCTGATGTGGCCCCTCTGTAGCTATGTTATTCCTAAGGTCATATGAATGTCTGTGGTCTGGGCTGCATCCTGAAACAATGTTGATGTCTGTGGTCCAGGTTGCTACTTAGGGCCATGTATCAGGTCTTTGCTACTTTGTGGATTCTTTTTCCATCCTTTATCTTTCCAGGGGAGTGGAGAGAGAAATCTTTGAATTTAATTTCTTTCTTCTGTTTCTTCTTTGAGCATGAATACTAACAAACCATTACCAACCCTCTGAAGGACCACCAACCACCAACGACCAACCACCTCAACCGCCAGCATTTATATACCTTTTCAAAAGTTCCTAGAACTTTAAAAGTCACAGGAATTATCTGAAACTAGCAAGGCCACGCCTCTGCTAGAGCATGAAGCAAACCATAGCCAGCTGCTTCGGACAATCCAAAGTAGCCCCACATTCCTACACCTGGGATTAAAATGGAAGCACGTTCTTAAATATTTCTAAGTTTTTTTTTTTTTTCCAGAAACCAAAATTCCAAAATTGTCACTCCAGGGCTCTGTCTGAATCTGTGGTTCTACTACAGCTGGGGGCTGGTATCTGTGGTCTGTGCTGTTACAGAAACCATGTGGAAGCCCGTGATCTGTGCCCCCGCTGACTGTGAAAAGCAAGGAAGCTACTTTTTCAGTGATGTCAATGACTGTAGATGCACGGTTGAGAAAGAAGGACATGGAAGGTTTCTGTGGCAACCCTTACTCCACCCCCCACAGGAAAACATCGAAGAGAACTCTTAAAGAACATGATAGGATGCTGAAGTGTAGGACTCTGACAGACTGTAATGACCCAGGGTTACAGAGAAAGTCAAGGAAACTTCAACCTGAACACTTCAAATATGAGGAGGGCAGGAGTTGGCTCCCTCCTCTCCTAACCGGGTACCATAAAACCAGCTCCTTCAGAATCAACTCTAGCAAGAATTTATTCACCTATATTCATCAGGCTTCACTTCCTGGTTGACTTTTTTTTTTTTAATTGGACATTCTCTGTATTTACATTTCAAATATTATCCCCTTTCCTCCCACTCCCATCTTTGTCTCCCTCCCTTTCTTCCATGAAGGTACTCTTCTTTCCCACTTTCCCAACCACCTTTTCCTACCTCAGCGCTTTGGCATTCCCCTACACTGGGAAAACGCACCTTCACTGGACCAAAGGCCTCTCCTCCCACTGATGTCAGACAATGCTGTCCTCTGCTACGTATGAAACTGGAGCCATGGGTCTCTCCATGTGTGCTCATTGGTTGGTGTTTTAGTCCCTGGGAGTTTAGGATGGTTTGGCTGGTTGATAATGCTGTTCTTCCCATGTGGTTGCAACTCCTTTCAGCTTCTTCAGTCTTTTCTCTAGCTCCTTCATTGGGGTCCTCATGTTCAGTCTGATGGCTAGTTGCAAGCATCCTCAACTGTATCTGTATGACTCTGGCAGAGCCTCTGAGGAGACATCCATATCTGGCTCCTGCCAGTAAGCACTTCTTGGCATCAGCAATAGTGCTTGGGTTTAGTGGCTGCATATGGGATGGATCCCCAGGTGAGGCAGTCTCTGAATGATCTTTTCTTCAATCCCTGCTCCTCTATTTGTCCCTGTATTTCCTCCCGTGAGCATTTTGTTCTCCCTTCTAAGAAGGATTGAGGCATCCACATTCTGGCCTTCCTTCTTTTTGAGCTTCATAAGGTTTGTGAATTGTTTCTTGGGTATTCTGAGCTTTTTGTGCTAGTATCCACTTATCAGTGAGTACATACTATGTGTGTTCTTTTGTGCCTGGGTTACCTCACTCAGGATGATAGCTTCTAGTTCCATCCATTTGCCTAGGAATTTCATGAAGTCACTGTTTTTAATACCTTAGTAGTACTTCACTGTGTAAATGTACCACAATTTCTGTATCCATTCCTCTGTTGAAGGACATCTGGGCTCTTTCCAGCTTCTAGCCATTATAAATAAAGCTGGTATGAACATAGTGGAGCACGTGTCCTTGTTATATGTTGGAGCATCTTTTGGGTATATGCCCAGGAGTGGAATAGTTGGGTCTTCAGGTAGTACTATGTCCAGTTTTCTGAGCAACCACCAGACTGATTTCCAGAGTGGTTGTACAAGCTTGTACTTGGTTGACCTTATAAGGTTGCCCCATTCCCACCCTGACCCTACATTTTCCAAGTATGCAGATGAAGTATCTTTCAACATCTGTGCCTTGGCCAATGGTACACAGCCACACAAACCTTGTCCCAGAGACCCTGGCCACCTCACCAGGGATGGAAATACCCCTTTTTCTCTACCCCCAATAAACAAATCAGTTCTCTGAAGCTGCTCTCTGGTGTGTTTATTATCCTGGAACTCATTGCCAACCAAGACCCTGCACAGCATCCATCAGCACCCGGTTAATCTGCCCCCACTCCCACCTCCAGCCCCAGTTTGGTGCACAAAGGGCCTGGATACCCCAAGGAAGAAGCAACTCAAGGGGCAGCAGCTTTCTACAATTGATGGTTTCTGGCAGATTGCAGGACGGGAAGGATTCAGTTCTATTTAAGTGGTAGACTCCTGAGAGTTTGACTATGTTCCAGTGATACAGAGATAACACAATTGGAGTTTAAAATTTTTTACTTATTTATTTTGGGTGGGTCATAAGGATGAGGGTAAACATGGAAGGACTTGGAAGTGAGTGTGATCAGGGTGCGTAATAGAAAATTCCCATAAGTTGATAAAAATATTATGTCAAGAAAAAAAAAAAAAAAAAGACAGAGGAATTAAGCCAAACACAAGCACACATCCGGCTGCCTCAAGCTCTTGTTACCAGGGATTCCCCACCACGTTGGACTTTAAGCCCAAATAAATTATTTCTTAAGTTTCTTTTGTCAGGTTGGGTTTTTTTTTTTTTTTTTTTGTTACCACAGCAACCATGGTCACATATTTTTCTTCCATTGGGTATTTTGCAGCTTGAGGATGTCACTACTGTGACACTATGTCCCCCAGAGCAGAAATATTCATGTTCTGCTGTTGCTGTGAGATGATTCTGGACTCTGTCTTCTTTGTTAAATGTTGAGGATTATGGGTTCAAGTTGGGGGCAAAGCTTAAATCCGTGCCCCTCCCTGCAGAAAAGAAACCTTTCTTTTCTTTTTCTTTTTTTTTCCTAAAGATTTATTTATTTATTTATTTATTTATTTATTTATTTATTTATTTATTATTTGAGTACACTGTTGCTGTCTTCAGACACACCAGAAGAGAGCATCAGATCATATTACAGATGGTTGTGAGCCACCATGTGGTTGCTGGGGAATTGAACTCAGGACCAGTCAGTGCTCTTAACCACTGAGCCATCTCTCCAGCCCTGAAGGAAACCTTTCTAAGTGTTGAGCTTTGGAGGGTGCTCAATCTTGAGATGTCAACAAGTGGTGTGGTGTGGCCGTTTCAGCCAACAGGTGACTTGTTCTTCCCCCTCCATATACACCCCCCAAACTGCTGCCTTTTGAGGTGACTAACTTCAGTTGGTTTTTGCTTTTTTGGTGTTTTTTTTTTTTTTTTTTTTGTCTTTGGTTTTCTAAAACTCTCCCACCCCTCTTGGCTAGCAGAATTCATTTTCACTTCCTTCTCCCATGTAAGTAACTGGCTTGAATTGTTAGTAAATCATGCCATACTGAATTTCCAATATTCACACTGAGGCTGCCTGCCCAGATAGACTGTGAACTAATTCAGCAAGCGATGGTTTCTCCACACCAATTTCACCATAGGTGAGCAGGCAATGTTTCTTCAAAGCACAACTCAATAAATGAGTGGTGTACATCAACCTTCAACTGAAAATTGAGTTAATGAAACAATCATTAATCCAGTTTTTTAGATATGTCTTTTTCAGTTTTATCCCTCCCCCAATTTCTACCAAATATTTCTGTTATTACCCAAGGGTCAAGTATTATATATGTTCTCATTTATTATTTTAAATATATTTTAATTAATTATTCTGTTTGTTCTGTGGATATGTGTGTGAGAACATGTGTAGGGGTCAGAGGACAACCCGGGAGTTCTCTTTTCCTGCCACGTGGGTTTCAGGGACTGAACTTAGGTGGCCAGACTTGACTGTGCACGGCTTCCTTTGGAGTAAACCTGTTCTGCCATCATTGTTTTAGCTTGGGTACCATGCCTTCTGTTAATCCATCTCTGGCCCACATTAAGTCTATTTTTAGGCATCTTCTAGGACCAAATAATATACCAGATCCTGGGAGAGATAACGATGGTGGTGGTGATGATGGTGATGATGATGATGATGATTTCTGTGAGACTTCTATTTTCCAAGTTACGAACTAAATAAAATAAAAGAATAAAAGAAAGTGTTGGTGTATAAAGCAACGCTACACCATTTAAATCTTTCTAATAAATCTGTTTTGGGACAATGCTTCTCCCGCTGATTCGTTTTAAATATTTTAACTACGTGTATGAATATCTGTCTGTGTGGGGGCTTGTACAAGTGAGTGTTAGTGCCCACAGAGGTCAAAGGCATCAAATCCCTCTAGAACTGGAGTCACAGTGGATATAAGCCACCAGACATGGGTGCTGGGAATTATGCTCCGGTCCCTTGCAAGAGCGGCACATCCTCTTACCCCCTGTCCCTTCCTTCCAGCCCCCGATTTGGTTTCTTGGCACCAAAGTGGAGAATTAAAGGGGCTAACCCATTCAGTGACTCCTGGTGATTCTCAGCATGGTCACCTTCAACCAACTAAACCAGCCCTGGAGAAACTGTGTGTCCCACAGCGAAGCACAACCACCCTGGGAGAGGGCAGGGAAAAGCTGATGGAGACAATCCTGGTTCTCTCTGGGCTATGGGGCTCCTGTCATCGCTCTGACTAGTGACCTGTCTTGTAGCCAACAGTGACAATCTGGAAAGTGCATTTGGAAGCTGCATCCAGTGTGAGTGTCACACAGTGGCAGTCCCTGACGTGGCCTAGGAAGGGCTGCTAACACCTGGTCATGATGAGAATGCCTGTGCGGATGCTTGTGGTTACTAGTCACCAGAGTTGCAGAAGACGCTGTTGGTACCAGGTTTGCAGGCTTGGTTTCTCAGTGAATGTCTGATATCCTGTTCTCCTGTGACCACTAGGCCATGACATCAGGCTGGGACGGTGAGGCTGGATCAGAAGGATGACTTCTCAGGGAGATATCAGTAGGAAAGAAGAAAAACAGTTTTTATTTTATTTTTTTGAGGAGCCGACGGATCACATCACCGACACTGAACACTGAAGTATGAATTTGTAAGGCTTGCAAAATCCATTAATATCTTGCGAATAACACCAATTATTTGCAATTCGTTTTATTTCGGTGTCAAAAACTAAACATGTGACTATGCTAAATGAGGATGTGTAAAATATGCCCGTTATAACCTAGCGCGGATATCCTTTATTGTAGTATTTAGGAAGTTTCAGGAGCAGGGTTAGCATCTCCATCAGCCTCTGAGGGCCCCCTCCCTCTCTTTATCTGTCAGGCTACCCCACTCTGGACCACTGTCCTGGTACAGATGTGTTTGCTCCAGGGCTTTCTTGAGGAGTTCTTTCAGTCTGTTTCTCATCTAAGAGAATTTCTGGTGGCTCTCCCTCATGCCTAAAGTTCTTTCCGCATGCCAGGACATGTCGAAGCCCCGGGGCCCAAAAAGCCTTAAGTGAGGGCTGGGTTTCCTGCAGGAACTGGAATGAACGGGTAGGGAGCCGTGGGGGTTTTCCTAAATTAATCCAGGAATTTATTTCAATTAATAAAAGTAACCATCACAGGGCAGGTAGAAGGAGGACCATGTTTCTCAGATTTGTCTGGGTTCTTCCTCTGCTTATCTTGAATTCTACATCTGGCCCTGACTCAGTCCCTACATCTCAACAGTCACCTACAAATCTTAAGGGTTCATGACCTAAGAACTGGTTCTAATCCACCTTGTGGGGACTTGGATAAACAAATCTTGCTGTGGGGGAGGGGGAGGGTGTTTCTTGCTTCTACTTCTGTTTAGGACTTTAATGTATTTGTAATTTGTGCTGACTCCCTAGGGAAGGTGTTTGTGGAAATGCCACAGGAGAACTGGGAGTGTAGCAAAACAGAGTAAGATAAAACTGTGCACAGATCTTTTTAAGTCGTATAACTCCTCATGGACATATTGTCTTAACATAGGCTCCAGTCATATGCTGCCTTCACCCCGTCGCTAACCACCAGCTAATCCAGCTACTTCTTCCATTACTCCTCAGTTCCCAATGATGTTGAGATTCTCTGGGAGTTTACAGTCTCGGTGCTGACTCTCTGGCTCTCTTAGTTAAGGACATCACCAGGATCTCACTGTCGTCTCTCCAGACCTTGTGATCTCTCTGACGAAAATTTATTTTCAGAAAATAACACACGAAGCATAGTGTAGCGGATGTACACAGTTTGTCGAGGAGCAAAGAGAGCAGAGAGAAATACCCTTACGGGGTAAACGTGGCCTGACGAATCATTGTACGGATCTACATGGTTAAGTTAGCATTAAACTACTTTTAAATAGTCTGGCAGGCAGTTTTCTGGAGGAGCATTTTTCTGGATAGGTGATTGACAGGCCAGTTTGGATTGACTCTCACTTGAGACCAAGGTGTGCCCTTCCGTTTTATCAGAAAACATCCTGATAGTAATCTCACAGGGTTTAGATAGTTCTCAGCTAGTGCCTACTCACATTACAGTTTAAGATGCCACAGCTCCTCCCCGGGGCCAGAGCTATGACTTGGTCCATCAGACTGGTAGTTCTGATACTGTAGTGCTATCCTTAGTCTTACAAGCTGATTAGCAGGTAGGGGGAAGGGAATCCAACACCAGTGGTCTCTAATCCTGCCAACCAGCAAACCTAACAATACCACCATCGGTGTGTGTCTGTCACACGTGCAAACACTCTGGTAGCCACGTTATCTTGAGTAAAGCAGAGCGTTGTTTCTGGAAGTCTGATGCTGCTGCCTTTAAATTATTCAGTGAACCTCTCTCCAGTTCACAGGTCTGTGGCTGCAGAGAAAGCAGCAGGAAGGAGCTGAGATTTTACAGGCAGAGAAACAGAAAGGAGGGGAGGTCGAAAACAGGAAGGTGCCTAACAGAGACCTTCGGACCTCGGCCACCGCAGAATCTGGACTTACTCCTCTGATTTCCAGTGGGTGGCGAGAGATGAGTGGGAAGCAGTGGTGTGGCTCCCAATCAGTGTCATCTCTGTTACCTTGGGGACATTTATTAACACGTGTGGTCCCGTGGGTTTGGTTCTTTCTAAGCTGCTGTTTGATGACTTTGTTTGTGTCATAGTGGTGTTATCGACTCAGAACTGGATCTTAGTGGCTCCTGATAAAAATCTGACAAGTGGAATCTGTTCAGCTAGGCCCCCTTCCCTTCAGCGCTAGCCTGTATGTTCGCGCAGACTGCACATAGGAAACCTATTCTCTTGACGGTATAGCTCACAGTAATTCCCACTCTTGGAGCTGGCCTCTCTGGGTGGAAAAGAAGTAGTTTCAAAGGGATTGGTTGTTTAGTGGATAAGAAACTTAATACTTTAAAAATAACAGAGCCTATAGGACCCTCAAATTTGATTTGCCACTCTGCTAAGTGCTTCTTAGCAGGGTTGGTTGGTGACTGTCTACATCCCTGGGGTCAATGTTTGGGCCTGTGAGTAAAACCAATACAAGACAGATGAGCAACAGAAAACAGAAATCAGTTTGAATTGTGTGCATCTAGAGGAAGATACAGCTCAGGAAGCGGCCGGAACCAGGCGTTTACAAGCCATCTTAGGCTTGGTGAGGAAAGGGACTTATGAGACAAAGGCCCTAGAATTGGATGGTAGGCAGGGAAGTCTGTTAAGACACAGTCTGCAGGTTTAACTTGGTGCTTTCTCTCATAGTGACTTTCAGCTCCCATCTTGGTACAGGAGAATGTGCCACCTTTACAAGTGGGAATTGCTTTTCTAAGTGTAGATGTCCTTAAAAAGGGAAACTTGCATTCTATTTCCGGAGCTTTCCCTGGGTCTGCTATTCCTCAACTGCCTTCAGCACAGAATAGTCCATATGCCAAGGAACCTATTTTGGTGTAGCATATTCCTGTCTCCATCACTATCACCCTTCTTTCTACACAGGGATAGACTATTCAAACCATCTGTGCTTCAGTTTACATGGTCAATACATTTGGGAACAATAATCCTTATTCCTGTCAGTCCCTGGTATCGCCAGGATGCTGTTTAATGGAATCTGCTGGCCGAGCATGTATGTCCTACATTGCGTCTTAAAGGAAGAATATTTACACTCTTTAACAACATTCAGTGGGACCAGAACCCACTGAACTCGTGTCAGTGTCAGTCAACGCAAAGATAAAAGAGAAGGAGAGATGTTAGTGGGCTGTGCTAATCTCAGTGGACTGCTTGTTGGGTGCCATCTGGGCAGAGGAAGCACTAATGGCCAAAGCTGGATATTTGCTGTTTGCCTCGCTGGGACCCAATCCAGTTTCTGTCAGGAGCCCCTGTTCTCCTTTGGGATCCATTTCTTTTCCATCTTTATCACTTATGGTCCAGATGGGGCTCTTGCTATGGGGGTGGAAACTGGATTAAGGCCTAAACCAATTGTCAATTCTCACATCTTTTTTTTTTTGGTTCAGGGTAGGGCAGAAATCCATACCAGTTGAATTGCTGTGAATTTCTGGACATTGCTTAATAGTTCTGAATAAGAATGTTCACTCTGTCCTTTGTGTATGAATTTACAATGAGTGACAATGGTGATGAAGATTGGCAAGGAAGGACAGGGAGCCAAAAGGACAGTTCTGAGAACATCCATGCTAGAGAGCAAAGATGCTGGAGGAGAGCGCTGATTCTTACTCCTTCCCTTAGCTCCTAGGTGAGCACCTCTGCTGAGAGGCTTGACTGAGACAGAGAGAAGTGCCTGGAGATGCAAGCTCACCTACTCTCCAGCTTCATCCCAGCTTCTTCCATAAGTCAGTCTTCTATAAAGCATCCAGAACGAACCCTCCTGCTACATAGGAGCTCTGGATGCTCTCTTTCTCTCCTTCCCTTCCCTGCCCCTCTGCCTTCCCCCCTCTCTCCCTCCTTCTCTTCTCCACTTAGAAATCCACAGTAAACTTCTTTCTGAACCTTGCCCTCCGGGGTCTGTGAATTTCATTATTTAAATTTGCAAAACAGGATCCTGTGGCCTTCAGTGGATTTTCCTTTCCAGGATTCTAGCTGTTTCAGTGGAGAAAGCTTCCATTGTTCCCAAAGACAACCGATATTTCTGCATCACAAGGAAGATGTTTCCAGAGCAGGTTAGCACTATTTTAGGGCTGTAGAGAAAGAGAAGTGAAGAAAGGAATCAACACAGAAGCTGACTCACGGGACACAGAGAAAGTCAGTCCCAGAAATCAATTGAAGGCTTGTGCCTGAACTTCTGAACTCCCCAAGGAAATGAGCTGATAAAATTCTATTTGATTCAGATTGGTTTGAGTCTAATGTGATATTATTTACAGATGTGGGGGGAAAAAAGAATCGGAATGCACGTACCGAGTTAGTTCAGTTTCTTCAAGTACAGAGGGAGGACACAGGATGAGGACCGAAAGAAACTTCCCAACACATTGTTAGAGGGTCCAGAAAGGTCTGCAGAGTAGGAGCAATGGCTCCTGGGTGGTAAGGACAGCACTTGGTGACAGGCTGTGTCACCAAGATATGCAACTTATCTACCAAATCAGTTTGTAAGGTTTAATTTCTGGCTAACCCACCAACATTTTTGTTTAAAACATAATTTTGATACTCTAAATTTAGGCTACGAACCTTCCCAAGGCCTACTGACCTTCTGAGAAATATGTGAACTATAAAGCACTAAAAATAAAGCCAAGTCCCTTTTCTAAAACCTTCAACCACCCGAAAGTCAAAAAGGGCCACGAATTCCTACAGTTCAGCTCACAGAGACTTTGTTACTAATAGCAACAGATAGTTATTTTGAACACAAGCTCTAACATCACTCTCTTTCTCCATGTTCTTATTGGCAACTGGGCAGAAAATCTATGGTAACCTCCCACAGTGGAAATATGAGATGATTTTAGAGCGCCCCAGACAGATATCAATTTGGCCCTTGTACCCCTAATGCATGCTCAGAACCTGTGACTTCAGTTCCGTTATCATTTGTGTCCTTACTGACCAGAACACAGGTTCCCTCATGGTAAGGCATTTCCTCTAAATAATACAAAAATGTACCATGCTGATGGTGGACTGAGTTGGTCATGAAGAAAAGAGAGAGTACATGGAAGGCACTGTGGTTCTCAGTGTTCACAGATAAACACTAAGGGACTAGGAGGGGTAAATACCCAGGGCTGCCTCTTCAAAGGGAAACCTGTGTTCTGCCCAGAAGGTTAGGAGCATGCCCAGAAGGTGGTTCATAACCTGGTGACCTTTGCACTGTGGCCAAGACCACACCAGATCCTCCCCCAAGCTCTTATGAGCCTCTCAATTCATCTTTATGGAAGATGCCACATTTACTTTACAATGGGTTTTGATGTAGTCATGTCTTAAGTTTTATTGTGTATGTGGGATTGAGTTAATTATCACCCCCCCCCCACACACAAAATCATCAAACTGTTCTGTGCTTAAATATATCTAAAATGAAGTTCTCAGGATCAGACTCAGAGTTTGAACCAACACCAGGTGGTAGTGTGTCCATCCTCCCATAGATCCTTATTCTCCTGGCCATGGTGGTCACAGAGACCCCCACAAGTACAGAATGCTTTCACATGGACCACTGCTGTGAGGAGAATGAGGAGTTGAGGATAGTTGGGAGATTTCACCATTGCATGGAAGTGCTGCACAAGTCTTTCACCTTTGAAAGAGTGATCATTAATCCTCACAAATCATTTTCATTCATAGGTGGGAAATTCTAAGCACTATTTCCTATCGATCTTCCGTACAGGTGTTGGTATCTAAGGCCATGCCAGTTAGGGATGAGTGCTTGGAATAGTTCCTGATGTGTTTTACATTCTGATACACTGTTACTTTCAAACATCTTGCTCACTTCCCATAGAGAGCGGCAGTGCCAAGGAACTATGTAGTGGTTTAAAAAACAACTTGTGAGTTCTTTGACACATCCCTCAAAACATGGTGGGGTTGAGTTCCCTTCTCATTGGACACTGAATCGATACTAGTCACTCAGTTTTAAAGAATACAATGTAAGAAGTGTCACCAGTGACTTCTGGTATTACATTAGGTAAAGTAATACAATGTCACCTGGGTTGATTTTCTAGGACACATACCTTGGGAGCCTGACAAAACAAATAAGAAGCAGGGTCCCCAGAAACTACCACCTAAGAGAGGCCTCCAGGAACCACCTTCTTCATATTTGGGGTTTCTCTGTCTGTGCGGCTTTTTATCTTCCCAGAGGCTATACTGCAGGCTTTTACGAGCATCCTTCTGAGGGTTTGGAAATCGGAGGCAACAGGTAGGGGCTGATCATCCAGACAGTCTAATTGAGGAGGATAGGAAAACTCTACCTTCTGATGTGAGATTCTGGAAGAATTAATGAGTGTGGTCATCTAAATGTGTTTCCTTGAATGACAGGTGTATTTTTTTTTTCTTTTTTGGACTTACAGGTGTTAAATGGCTGAATTCTAAAATGCAAAACTGGATTCACAAAGTGTCACAAGAAGCGGTGTTGAAGTTTTCCCAGGCTTGGTTCCTTTCATCCTGCCAAAACACCAATTGTCCTTTCTTTCCCTTTAAGAACAATGTTCCAATTGGGCTGGTGCAAGGGACAAGGCCTAGCCCAAGAACTCTGAGAGATCCAGGCCTAGGAAAAGGAGAGGAGGGATGTAAAATATTCACAAGGTGACTGAGAGGTGATCCTTAACCTCCCCAGGCTAAACACACACTGAAATATCAGTGAAGGGAAGAGCTACATGTCCCAGTGCAGGACAGGAAGCAGGATCTGGAACTGGGAGTCCACAGAACACACATGCAGTTCTCACAGGGAAGGGACACACATGCAACTCTTGCAGGGAAGGGGGGCTGTTGGTGGTGTGTGAGCAGAGCGCAGCAGGAGGCTCTAAGAGCTCTCCCACCCTGACTCATCCCCTCAGTTCTCCATGTATTCTTCTCACAGAAGTATATTGTCACTCTTCCCATGGGTACACTATGGCTTAGAGCCCCCAGGTTCCAAACCCACTTTGTCCCATGTCTTAAGCACTCAGTTAAGTTGGGCTTTATTTGGACATTTGTCAAGCTTCTCTGCGGGCTTCAAATGTCCTTGGAGAGTTGCTGACCTTAGCCTTCACCTCAGCTTGATATCATTAGGGTTGGGGTTTTGGATAAATCGTTAGTTTTCCTTAAACTTCCCATGAACACTATGAGAAGAGTTGATTTTACATTTCCATCTACTTTCGTCAGCAAGAGTTTTACAAACCTTTTTTGTTGATTTTTTTGTGAATTTCACATTATGCACCCCAATCCCACTCATCTTCCCATCCCTCCATATCTGCCCTCTGCCTTTGTACCCTTACCCCCAAAAGAGAACAAAAACTAAAAATAGGAAAAAAAAAACTTGCTGTAGAAGCTGCTGTGTGCCATGGCGTGTCACATAATAAGTACATCCTTTTGTCCAAATAGCTCTACTTAGAAATGTTCATTGCCATGGGTCATTGGTCTGGTCCAAGGTCCTCTGGCTTCTGCCACACTATCAATATTGGGTTCTCACTAGGACCCCTGTGGGATATCCTGTTATTTCCCTGTGTCATAGAGATCTCAAAGCATTGGTTCTGCAGGACCAGTCCTTCATGTGTCCCAGCAGTTCAGAGATGCCATAGATGTTGGGGTGGGAAAACTCAAAGCCCTGGTTCTGGGTCTGGGTAGCAGCTATTCAAGCCAGATGCAGACTTGCTCTCCAGGGCGGTGCAGCTAGTGAAGGGCAGGGCTGTCTAGTTGTCTGGCACCCAGGCCACTAGGGCCAGCCCTCCCACACTGCCCTTGGAGGGGAGGATGGCTCTCCTGCACTCACCTGAACCCCATCACAAGGCCAGTTCTACCGTGCTGCCCAGACACAGTGTGGGTGGAGCCAGTTCTCCTGTTCTTATACAAGTTCAAGTTCTTGTTCTTGTTCAAGTTCTCCCTCTTGGCCATTTCTCCCATGTTGCCCAGGCAAAGGGCAGAACCAGCCCTTGGACATCACGTTTTAAAGGTGGCAGTTCAGACCAAAGATGCTTGCATGGCTTTTGGTGATAACATGGGCTACAGACATTGACACCATTACTACGGCCATTAGTGGATGCAAGGTCAAAGTCTGGCCTTGAGCAGGTGCTGGAAAGTATTAGGGCCACTGTGACCTTGTTTTCCTCTCTTGTCTGGGTTCAGGAAGCACCCAGATCTTCTGGTTTCTGAGTAAGGGCTGGATTACTATAGTTTGAAAGATGCTAAAAAGTTATTGGACAAGACACCCCCCCTCAACCTCATCTGCTGCAATGAACTGTTACAATGACCTGTTAGAATAAACAAGAAGTAGAGTCTATTAGGAGATGACAATGTAAAACCACGAGAGTCTAAGCAATTCTGACCTTAAGTCTGAAGACTGTTAGGTGTCTACTATGTGGACCACAGTAATGGTCTACTACGAATCAGCTAGTCAACCGCTAATCTACCCTGTACTGTCTTCAGGCCCACACATGCTAACCTTCTATCTCTGGATTTTACTGTTTTCTTCCGCTGATTCAGAACTTGCTAGAAGAAGCAAACTCGAGCTGGAGTTTTATCATGTTTATTACAAATTAAGATGTCTCCAAGATTTTTGTCATCACACAGATGTGAGGTGTAGTTTTAAACATTGATGTGAATGAATCCTTTCCCCTTCTTTCTCTCTTTGTAGGCTGTCATTGAATTTCCTGTGTAATTACTGATGACTGTGAATTCCAACTCCCAAGTGCTGGGCATATAGGCATGTATCACTACATCCAGTTTAAGGTGGTGCTGGAGATCAAACATGGGGCAAGCACTCTGCCAACTGAGTTCCATCAGCTGCCAAGGCTTTGTCTTTTCTGTAGGCACCCGGTATCTTGAGACAGGACATGCTTGAGACAGGGTCTCAATAGGTAGTCAAGGCTAGCCTCTAACTGACCTTCCTGTTGTCTTGTTCTCCTTGGTGATGGAGTAACAAGTGTGTGCCACCATGCCTGGATCCATTTCATTTCATTTTATTTTTTAACAAATTCTTTTTAAAAAAATGTTAGGCTTATTTTATGTGTCTGAGTGTTTTGGTTTCAACTATATAATGTGAACAACATGCATGCTTGGTGCCTATAGAGGTCAAAAGATGCACTGGATCTTCTAGAACCACCTGCGGGTGGTTGAGAACTGAACCTGGGTCCTTTGATGATTAATGAGGGGAATTAGTCATCTTTTAGTGGACACATTATTTACGATGTGAATAAGCTACAAGTAGCCTGAAAATATCAGCCTGGCAATTTTATGAGGGACCAAAAGGATTAGAAAGGGCTTGTTCTGAATGTACAGACCACTCATACCATAAATGCTGTGCTAGAGGGCACTAAGGATGTTTAGTATGGCAGCCCAAGGCGGAGGCTGTAACACATGGCAGAAATCTTGCCCGAGCACCTGTTCCTATAAGATCAAATTTCACACATTCTCTGTGCATTTTCTGACCAAAGTTTTGATCCATTTTGGAGATTTGAAAGTAAAATGAGCCCTACTTTCTGCTTTGGGAGAGACTTAAGGAGACCTACATTTAATTCCTCCTGTGAAGTGTGTTCAAAGACACCACAGGATCCCAGGAGCAATGGGTTCAGCTCCTTCGTGGGCTGCTAAGACATCAAGAGGCTTGTGGGCAAAAGCTCTTCTATTGGGAGCGGGTAGCGTGCCTCAGGAAGAGGAATATGGCTTGGAATTGAGATGCAAACGCTGGGTTGTGTTTACTGTGGCAGCATTGCGTAACACCAGCGCAACCCACCCCCCATTCTGCTGCTCTTTGCACACATCTGGTCATCATCTTTCAAATGCAGCTGCTGCCGTGCTTATGGGAAAGTGCTTGCTGGGCAAGCATTTGTCTCGCCTTTCATTCCCATTGGGAAAGCTAAAGAGAAAGCGAGGAGCAGGGACTGGGCATGCAGGGGAAGGGGCTGGAGAAGGGAAAGAGTGGGTTTCTGCCTTTGCTCCCTGGAAGACACCATGGGGATGGGGACAGAGATGTGAGTGCAGTTTCCACGCCAGCAAGGCAGAGTTCTGTGAACATGGGGTTAAATACAAAGTAGGGAGAATTTAAATGTTATGTTTTAAAAACCGGTCCTTCATAACACATATATTGCAAGGACATCATGTAAGGACCAAAAGCAAAGGATAGGAAAGTGTGCCTTCCCTTCCTTGGATAAGATCAAATGTTTCAGGAGGATGAACAAATGCACTGAGGCCTGTGGGTAATTGAGAAACACGTTAGCATAGCCATGAATAGAGGCATTGGAGACAGCCAGCTGGTGTGGGGGCAGAAGCGCTGGACACAGGCTCCTGTCAGGGAAGCTCCCTGCTATGATGCTGGGCACCTGTACCTATCGGACATGAGCCCCTTTTGTTCCTGGGCTCTCTCTCTGTCCCCTACTCTAGCCAAGAGCTCTACCATTGTCCTCCCCTCCTATCCTCACTGTGATCATTGCAGCTTGACTCCTCGGCACAGCCCAACTGCTCTGTACCTATGACCTCACTGCCTGCACGTCTCTGCATTCCTCGGCTTTCTCTGCCGACCCTTAGGTATCCTCACATCCGTGCAGCTGCTTCTTCTGATCTTGGACAGCATGGAGACTTTTAATTAGTCACACAGCCTTTCCACCAGAGAACTCTAGCATTCTTCCTTTGGCACAAACTCCAGCTGCTTTGAGGCTGAGGGGAAAGTCTCTTGATCTGTCCTTCTAGCTCCACTCGCTGACTCAACACAGTTCAGGAACAGGTTCGGTCCTGTGAGTAGCGGAATGTCTCCAGGCGCGATTCTTAATGGGAGTGGGCATAGAAGAACGGACAAAGAGACTCACCTTTGAACCGGTCAGCATTTGGAGTTTCTGCACTAGGAGCCAGACATGAGAGAAACCAAGGGGCTAAAGTTTAGAACTTAGCTGGGGTGTTCTTCTCCCAGCATGAGGCATTTACAGGTTGTAGAGCTGGAACTGGCTGGTGTTGTTTTTCCCTGTGCCCACAATGAGGAGAAGCCAATGAGATTGGGCTATTCCCACCATTGCTTCTTTGGCTGTTGTAAGCATGTCTCTCCCCACATTCTCCAAGCAGCGTACGCAGTCTGGAAAGAAGACAGTGCTCAAGAGAGTCTGGCTTACCGGGATCTAGAAAAGAGGCAGAGGAGGAGAGAGCTTGCTTCCGGTCAGCCGTGTTCTCGAGTTGTCACACGTCTCCGAGCAGGTCTCATATATTATCTCTGTCTTTTTTTACTCAACATAGAATTTTCACAAGGGCACCCTTGAGTTATGGTTGCAGCCGTCACTTTGCTTCACAGTCACACAGCCTCCTACTTCCTGCCTGTGAAGCATCCTTCCGGCTGTCATCCATGTTTTATTAATATTGGCATTCGTTCTAAGTGGTGTGTTGTGGGGGGTAGTTATTATTAGGCACCAAACAGTTCCTCTTTTTAGAGTGACCATGCACTACAGCATTGCTGTTTCTTAAGAGTCAAAACGAGTCTTGGGATATAATACACATCCCCTTAAGATAGAGAGGAACCAGTAGACCTTTGTTGATTTGTGGCCAGAAGTTTAACACACATGAGAGGAAACATCGTCAGAATTTTTGTCTTAGCCAAACAGCACAAAAAAAGAATTCAGGGGATTCTTTTTCATTTCATTTTGTTTTGTTCTGGCTGGCCTGGAACTCACCATGTAGACCAGACTGGTTTCAAATGCATATGAGTTCTCCTATCTTTGGGAAATGAGAGAACGTCTCTAATATTCTGAGACTGTAGGTGTGCACCACTGTGCCTGCCTCAGTTTAGGAGTTCCTGAAGCCAGCAGATGATCATAGATATTTAGAGGAAGTCAAACTACGGTAGGGCAGGATAAGACTGGCAAATGAGATAAGAGTAAATCTAAGGAATATGGCCTGTTTTGAGGTACGCTCTCCTTCTAGTCTGCCCATGCTGTGAGCCAAACATTTGTTTACAGTAAAACAATAAAGTCTACTTGTTCAAAACATGTTCCAACATACTTATTTAATGAGATTATTTAATTCTAGACTTTATGACTTCAAATTCCTCCACAGTAGGAATTATTGAAATACGTTCCCAAGTTGTTTAAGAGATTTGCCTTGGTTTTGATGTACTTTGACTATTCTGGTCCAGGTTTGGGATGCTTATACTTATGGTCCACTGTGCTTTCAGCTTTTATACCCATGGTCTTGCCTACTTGGGAGAGTTTATTGTCTTTGTAACCTGCAATGGCTCAAGTGTGAAGTGTAAATGTGGGAAATGCACCACTTACTATTTAGAGAAGCTCCCTTCCATGGTGGTTAAGTTTGATTGTCAACTTGATCAGATTTAGGAGCACTAGGGAGCTGGGGAAATGGATCAGTTTGATGTGATGACCTGAGTTGGATCCTCTGGGATTCACAGGACAAAAGGAACGAACTGCCTCCCACAATTGTCCTGATAGTCACACACAATCATGTGCATGCATGTGTAAGCATGCACACACACACACACACATACACAGAGAACACACACACACACACACACACACACACACACAGAGAGAGAGAGAGAGAGAGAGAGAGAGAGAGAGAGAGAGAGAGAAGTAATTTAAAAATTAACAGAGAAACACTTTGGGGATTCGGGAGACACACCTCTCCGTGTGTCAGTAATGTTTTTGACAAAACCATATCCCATAATTGGTGACTTAATTCTCTGGTGTTCAGAATCTGGTGATATAACTGTGATATGCTGACAGGCAGGAAGTGGGGCTTAGCAGCAGAAGTGGTTTTTTTGAATGCATATCTTTGGGACCTGTGTTCTATTGATGTCTTATTATTCTACTTCCTTTGCTTTGTGTCCCCATAAACTGAACAACAGCCTTCATGCTCCAACAGCCTTGATGGAGCTAAGCATGTGGGTCCAAACAACCATGAACTAAGCCCTCTGAAACCAGGAGCCAAAATAAACCATCCCTCTTAGACTGGTTCTGTTGCATATTTGGCCATAACAAGAATCATAACCAACACGTCTTACAATACTATCTAAAATGTGGTCATCCTTTCTTACCTTTTGCTCAGAAGAATTGCCTTTATATTTTAGTCTTTTTGAGCTTTTACATTTATTTATTTATTTATTTATTTATAGACCTTGTCTCATGTAGTCAAAGCTCTCTTAGAACACACTATAATATGAAGGCTGGCCACCTCCTAAGTATGAGGACTACAGGTGTATACTACCTCCCCCAGCTCTTTTGCACTGTGTTTGTGTATGAATTCGTGCACATGTGTGTGAGAGTGTGTATGAGTGTGTGTGTGTGTGTGTGTGTGTGTGTGTGTGTGTGTGTCTACCTGACAAGCAAGAGTAGAACAAGACAGAATGCTTGGGACTGAGGAGCCCTGGTTTATTAGCCCTGTAATGTTCAGAGGGAAGCATTATGTGTAGTTCCCATCTAAATTGAGAGGATCTCCATTGTTGGGAAGAAGTCAAGATATCAGAAGCAGCAGGATTAAGAAGAATTCACCATGTAACCGTTTCATAGCCCGAATTTCTTGATCTACAGCCTCATGTCCCAAAACAGACAGAGAGCAGTCTGAAGTGCTGCCTCTTACAAGAGCTGGCAATGAGAATCTGAAGAGTTAAAGACTTCAAAGGATTCACGTTTAAAGAAAAACATGTCTGGCACTCTTGCCAAATTTCAGGGTGGCCACACTCTTTTATCTGCTTTTTAAATCTTTCTATAGCGAATCTAGGCAACAGGACTGTAGGGGTCAGCCAGCTTGGATTCACACACCACCAGCAAAGCTCTTTAAAACCCTATGCACCCCCACCCATTTCTTCCTGCTTCTTTGCAAGTCCCTGGCCAAACCATAATTCAGTTGCTTGTGGAGGGTTTGCCAAAGAACATTTCCCAAACTAGACTGTGCAGAACCCAGTCCCACAAGCTTGTAAATAAGGATGCTGTAAAGCTAGTGTGTTGTGCAGAAAACATGAGAAATTCAGAAAGACATGAAAAGGTTCACTTGCCTTGGGACACATTAGGATTTCAGGGTGTTTACGCACACTGTAACTTGCAAAGCATTTTTGTATTTCCCAAGTGTGTACTATCATGGTGGACTACTTTGTAGTATGCTGGTGTTAACTTCAAAATTTTTTCAGTGAAGCCAAAAACGGTTTAGAAAATGTTGGCCTAGGAGCACTCTCTAATTTTATCTCGAAATACATCCTCACACAATCCAACTCTGGCACTAGAGGAGTGAAGAGGGAATAGAAACCCAGTCTTTCTCCCACCTCTGCCATGCAGTCAAGGGCCTGCACCCAGTCTCAGACCTCTGAATTGGTTCTGACCTCAATGGCTTCCTCGCTGCATACAAGTCCAGTGTGTAGGAATCTCTGGCTTGACTCCACACTGCTTTCCCAATTTCACCAGCTGAGGCGAGAGGTGGAGGCATAGACTCGGCAGGGATTGGTATCACCAGTAACCAGCACCTGTATTTATCATGCAGTCCTTGGATCTGTCCCCAACTCTCCCACCCCTGACCTTTTACATTCCATCCTCTTTTAAAATAATTAAAAATTATTCTTTGAAGCTTTCAGATGCATACACAATGAAACATGATAATATCATTCGTTCTTTCCCCAATCTCACTCCAGATCCTCTAGATACACCCACCTCGAAACTTCATGTCTTCCTCCCCTTCCTCCTTTTCTTCCTCCTCTTCTTCCTCCTCCTCCTCCTTACTGAGAAGTTCCTCATTGGTTCATGGACCTGGGTCCCCACATTCCTTTCGAATTTCATATGTTATTCTGAGCATATTGCTCTAAGATGTCAAATCCTCAAATACTGGAGGGACAGGCCATGGAGGTATCACAAACCCTTCAGCTTCCTGTCTTTATGGTTTACTGTAATGTTTCTTAAAACTAGAGAGTGACACTCTAGAATACTACATGCAGTGGAAGTTATGATTCAGTTCTGTGACAGCTGGGCCGTGTGGAAAAATCTTGTTTAATAGCCTTGCCTCACTCTTTTTCACCATTGAAAGTCTCTAAAAACAAAGCAGAATGCTAAAATTAGATTTCTGGGTTTTTAAAAAAATTTTAAATTAGATTTCTTAAGAAATTTAAATTTATATGTTTTCTTAGCTATTTTTGAAGTATTGCTTTCCAATGACTCCAGTTTCTTTAAATGTAACAGGGACCCTTTCCAAGAAACATTAGCAGAAAAATACACAGATAAAAGTTTTATGTGACTTTATTTTTTTCAGAATTGGTAGTTAAAACCTGTATTATAAAATTATATTAGGAAATACTCATTCTAGTTGCAACCAATGCTTATGTCATCTTATAAAAACTTAAAATTAACTTTAACTCATTATGTACAAATATCTTTACAATAAATTGATGCAAATATTTATTATTGATTATTGCATACAAATATCATATACGATGATGTACTCTAATATTTTCTTTAATACCTGGCATCTTAGGTTACAGAAAATTTAACAATTAGATTTAAAATTTTTGACTAATATATTTTTATTGAAGATATAATGGGATGATTTAAGAAGTTCAGTCATTAAAAATATTAAAATGGATTTTTTTGTATTTGTCTGGTGGCTGGGGCATTGGGAGAATAGAGTAGATGCAGGAATTCAGACAGAAGAAAGAAATATGTGATATCCATATATTTAGAAAATTGAGTTGTTAAGTGCATGTTGGTATCAAATGGCTTTGATAGCATTATACTTCAGTAGACAATGTAATGGTCTTTAGAAAGTCATTTTGAACTGAATATGGGGGACATGCCTGCAATGACAGCACTCAGAAGAGTAGGAGGAACAGGAGGCTGAGGTCAGCTTCAGCTATGTAGAAAGGACAGGAGAAGAGAGGCATGCAGGGGAGGAAAGTCAGAAGAGGGGGTCAAATGATAAAGACTAAAGATGATTAAAGGACAAGTTGTTCCTTCCCAAGGACTCATTCCCCAAAACATTCATTTTGCACAGCATATTAAAAACAAGACTTGATATCCAAATCCAAACTAGACTTTGCCCCCTTCCTAAACACATACGTGCACATGTGCATACACAGACATGTGTTTGAGGGTCCTGCAATGATAACATTTGAGAA
The DNA here is from genome assembly GCF_963924665.1 of Micromys minutus. Classification (NCBI taxonomy): domain Eukaryota; kingdom Metazoa; phylum Chordata; class Mammalia; order Rodentia; family Muridae; genus Micromys; species Micromys minutus. The sequence goes on from NC_137969.1 coordinate 58,707,442, forward strand.
TTCTGCTTAGTCCACGATCTTTCCATCAAAAGAGAAGAAAAGTTGGGGAAGAGAGAGGAATAAAATTTGATTTCCTACTCTAAGTAGAAGGATGATTTGTCATTTGAGAAAGCACCAAGGATAAGAAGGGAGAAAAGGGTTAAAAGGAAACAGAAATTCCGGCCCTCACAAGCTCTGGATCATCTCAGAAAAGACCCTTGAAGCCTGGAAAGATGAGTGCACAGGCCCAGAGCAGTCAGTATCTGTGTACTGGTAGTTAAAAAGTTGTATACTTAACAGGGAGATAGAGAGGGAGAGGGAGGAGGAAGAGGGAGACTGGAGGAGAAAGGAGGAGGAGGGAGGTGGAGGAGGGAGAGAAGGAGGAGGAAGGGGGAGACAGGAGGAGAAAGGAGGAGAAAGGAAGTGGAGGAGGGAGAGGAGGGGATGGAAGGAGGGGGAGGAAGAAGAGGGTGACAGGAGGAAAAAGAAGGAGAAGGGAGGTGGAGGAGGGAGAGGAGGGGATGGGAGGATGGAAGAAGAGAAAAAGGAGGATGGAAGAAGAAAAAAAGGCGGAAGGAGGAGAGTCATAATGAGGAGTGAACTGACACTGGATAAAATAAAAATGCTTCAGAACTAAAAAGGGAAAAAAATGCCAACAGTAAACAGTGGCCAAGTGAAACAGAACTTCCTAATGGTTTTATTAAAACTATTGCTTAGTGGGAATTTCACTCTGATTTTTCAAGTTCAAATTACCTCTCTGCCTTCAAACCATTTGAGAAGACATTTGCCTTATGGTGATATTTAGTGTACTTCAGACTGTCAAAGCACAACGGCCATTTCAGACATGATAACCTAAGTTATAATTCATAGATTCAAAGAACCGGGTTAACAAGCAACTGGTCTACCACAGTTGATTTCAAATGCAGAGTGGGAAGGCACTGGGAGAGATCTGGAAACGGGTGGCCTGCTCGGTGAAAAGTCTGTGTTGATAAGTAGAATCCTAAGGATCCCATGCTTGGATGCGTTGGTTCTGGGGATAGCTAACTTGCTGTTGCCAGTTTGGATTTAAGTCTGGAGTGAGGTTTATGTGGACTCAGTAAAGACACAACTGTGGATCAAACTGAGTTTGATTTATTACTACTTTAAAAAAAAGAGGAATGAAGGTGACAGGGATCTTGGAGAAGCAATTCTGTAACCAAAGGGAAATATGTGATAGGCCCATAACACAGAGAGAGCTAAGTCAGTGGCTGGTTTTTGTTGTTAAATATTGATGATTTCAACGTAACTAGCTCTCTTGTATCCATTACATCTCCTTCAAAATGCTACACATTTATGTTTTTTTTTTCTTTTTTTCTATTTTTTTAAGGGTCTCACTATGCTGTCTAGGCTGTCATGGAATTCTTTGTGTAGCTCATTCGATCCTTGAATGAGTAATTCTCTTACCTCAGTCTTCTTGAGTGTTTCCATTATGGGCATGCACTGTGCCTGGCTACATGTATGTGCCTTTAAAATAACAATATAGCTTTTAAATGTAAATATCAGGGTTGGGGGAATGGCATGATAGCCTGAGTTCAGATCTATGGCACCCCTATAAAAGTGTTGGTGTGCATACGAAGTCTAGTACTGGAGGAGAAGGCAGGCCTAGGAACAGATGATGAATCCCTAGAACCATTGGCCAGCCTAATCTTACGCAATGGATTAGCGTTCAATGAGATACCTCATCTCCAAAAATGAAATAAAGCATAACTCAGAAATATTACTGATGCCAACCTCTGACCTTCACACACATGTACACATATGTGCACACATGTACATGCATGTGTACACCTGAACATGTGCACATCCCACACATGGACATATACAATTTAAATATTATGAAGAATTTAAATAAGTTGCTGTATAGAAAAAAACAACATAGAATTATCATATTTATTATTACTACTAATTCGCCATCTTATGTAGTGTTATTAAAAGAAACCTAGGAGAGTTAGTTTAGGGCGAGTCACAGACTAGAAGGACCTACAACAGACTGAACACTTCACCATGAGAGACCATGTGACCTAAGCTGTCCATTAAAAAGTTGTGTTACCCAATGGGTGGCCAACTGGAGCAGAGCTAGAGAGCATGCCCTGGTGCAGGTAAGGGAGAGCCAGTGGTTGACCAGCTCAGCTATCATGCAGGCTCAGATCAGGGCTCTGAATTGACTCACCCCAAAATCTATATCATCTTCACATGGCTGAGATGCATGAACGACCCAGTCCTGCTGTTCCAAAGCTGCAGGATCTCTGTGACACAGGGAAATGACAGATAACTGAGAGGAGTCCCAGTGAGGACCCAAGATTAATGGTGACACGAAAGCCAGAGACCAGCTCTAACCAGGGACTTGTTGCAAAGAACATTTGCAAGAAAGATGTGTGAACAGAAATATGTGGGAATATACTGCAGCTTCCATGATGAAATGTTTTCTATGTTTTGGGGATATTTTTGGGGGTCTCCCTCTGTCTCTCTCTGTCTCTCTGTCTCTGTCTCTCTGTCTGTCTCTGTCTCTGTCTCTGTCTCTCTCTCTCTCTCTCTCTCTCTCTGTGTGTGTGTGTGTGTGTGTGTCTGAGAGAGAGAGAGATTTTGGGGGGAGGTTACAAAGTCAAAGGGCAGATCTGAGTGTGTAGCAGTAAACTGTTAAACTGCTTTGAGCTCCCAGCAAGTGTGTAGACCTTCTCTATACCTGCCCAAATGTTTTGGATTCCTCTAACCAAACACGCACACGCACACACACACACACACACACACACACACACACACACACACACGCCAGCTTATTTTTAATAGCCTTAACTAGCTCAATGGCTGGACCACTCCTAAACTTCTACGTGGCTAATGCACTCCCTCCTGATATTCCTGGGTTTGCTAAATCTATATTTTATCTTTGCTACTGGAGACCCAATCAGCAGAGTGGCCCCTGGGGCCACTTTCCCTGATTATTACTTGTTGTGGGCTCTCCCTCCTGCACCTCTTCGAGAGTGGTTGGTCTCTTACCCCTCCTAATACAGAAATTTCTCTCTCCCTCTGTGTTTCTTGCCTGGGAATACCAAAAGTCCCGCCTCTTATTCCCTTTTCCAGCCATTGGCTGTTGACTCTTTATTGACCTGTCAAAAAACCAACTGGCGGCAGGGTCCCATCAGACGTGCGGATTCCCATGCAAGCTCACATCAAATCCCCAACATGAGATGAATGGAACTGGGGTGCATGATGTGAAACTCACAAGGAATCAATGAAAAAGGCTGTCCAGTGACCGGCCCAATTTGAGATCTATCCCACAGGCCGGCACCAAACCCTGGCACTATTTATAACTGATGTCATGTTGTGCTTGCAAACAGAAGATTAACCTCTTGGAGAGGTTCTACCAGCAGCTGACAAAGACAGATGCAGGTACTCACAGCCAACCATTGGACTGCGGTTGGAGACCACTGTGAAAGACTTAAGGGAAGGATTGAAGGAGCTGAAGGGGAATTTTGAACCTATAGGAAGAATAACTGTATCAACTAACCCAACCCTTCAGAACTCTCAGAGACTGAGCAACCAACCAAAAAGCATACCCTTTGCTCATTGTTGCTGGTCCATGGCCCCTGACACATACGTAGCAGAGCACTGCCTTGTCTGGCCTCGGTGGGAGAGGATGTACCTAATCCTATGGAGACTTGATGTCCCAGAAAATAGGGATGCTGGTGGGGGTCTGCAACTGGTCTCTACAACTCTCCAGGTTAGGCTGTTCTCTCTCTGCACTGCCCCTCAAGTAGCTTCCCTTTCCTCTCTATTCTCCTGGGAGTCGGGAATATCCTATTCTGCCAAATCTTTCCCCAATTCATCTCTTAGATACTCTTTCGTCTGCCACTCAATCAGACATCACTTTCAAACATGTTGCTTCCTTCTACAAATTAACTTTAACTTCACTGTTTGGAGGTTAAAGGTATGTATGTGTGTGCTAAGGGCTGAGCCACACGACAACTTATATTTTAGTAAATAACACAATCTCGGGGTTCACAGTGTGATCAATATCCTGCAACGGTTCACAAATGCCACTCTCTCCAGAAGGTGTGTCTGACTTCCTCCCAAACGCCTTGCCAAATGTACTCACAGAACCTCAGTCTGGGGCTGAACACTCAGCACAGTCAGTGTGTGATGAATCGATTTCCTCATGTTGAGTCGAATAGTCAGGCAATCCAAGATCACATTTATTTTTGAAGTCACCATTTTATTTCCAGCATGCATAACGGATGCCTAATACATATGAAAAGTTGTGTATTTGTCGAACGGATAAGGGCATAGTTGAATAAATTCTCCCTGATCCCTGTTGTTTCCTGAAGCCTAAGTTCCCAACCTTGGTCACACAGTCTAAGCAGTGAGGAATTTTAAAAAGAGCTGATAGCTGAGTCACAACCCAACACTTTTTTCACTGGAGTGTGAACTGACTTTTGAAAGCTCTTGTGACAATTCTAACAAGGAGCAGGCTTGTAGACAAAATATCAGAAGAACCTAGCACACGAAATGACTACGTGTGACATATATATACACTGGGCTGGTCTATGTTCAGCACGTGGTTTTATCCCCTCAGTATTTAGAAGGATTAATCTTTCAACCTCTGCGAGATGTCGAAGACTGCTTCTTGCTTGCTTCGATGAAATCGCTTCTGGGGTACTTTACAAGTTTGATAACTTGATTTTTTTTAATGAAAAATTTTTCTGTTGCAGCCAAGCGAAAGACACAAGGGTGTTAAGGCCTTATGCTCTAGGTGAGAGTAATATATTTGGTCTTGGAACCAATGGTCTGACGTGGATCCAACAACTCCCAACATTCTACAATCCTGGTAGAAAAATCTCAGTGTAATATAATTCCAAGCACATGGGCTTTCAGGCTCCCTCTCCACCAGGATGCTGCTGTATTGGAGCTCCCATGAACCCCCTCCAATGGTACCTTCCTGACAATTTCGGGCAGTGCATTGCCTACCACCAGAGGTGACTCATTCAGTCACTGAGGTAAATCTTTTGCTCTGTGAGCCTTCCAGAGAGCTCAGGCTTCAGCCAGTCAAGTCCTCCTGGCACCCAGCTGCTTAATGCAGAACCACTCCACCGCCCCCCCCCCCCCCGTGGGTTCAACTGCTAAAAAGCCAGCTTGATTATTATTATTTTCTTTCTAAACACTGAGGTACAAGACTGAGGACCTCAAAGCCCCTCTGGCTTGCTCTGTCTGTCTCCGATGCCCCTGGCAAGGCCAAGCACAGGTTTTCAATGACATTTTTAAAGAGCCAATACCTCTAAGGAAAGTGTCTTGCTCACTGTGTGGTCTGCAAGCACGTACCAATAGGAACATCCATTTATGCTAATAAGCAGAGGCACTTTGATTATGCTTTTAAATCCCACTGTTCCTTTTGGGAGACCTTATTACTACCTCATCCTTTGAAAACATCATTGGTTTATTGCAGTGCATGTGTATGTATACATGTGAATATGTATATGCATATATATGCATGTAATACTTTGTAGAATGTTTATATGTGTATGCATAAGTGTCTATGTGTATGTATGTGCAAATGTGGGTACGTGATACCCTGTTATATATTTATGCATGTGCATATGTGTATATACATGCATTTGTGTGTATTTATGCATTTGTGTGTGTTTGTATTTGTGTGTATGTGACATTCATACTATGCATGTGTATATGTTTTTGTGCATTCATATATGTTTATGTATGTGTGTGTATGTATGTGTGTGCATGTGGTACTCCTTAGGGTATATAAATGCACACAGAGGTGTGCATGAGTGAGTGTGACATCTTACAATGTGTGTGCTTGTGTGTGAAGGGTGGCAAATGACACTATGCCATTCAGGAATAGGCCCAGTGATTCTAGATCACTGTAGAACCAAATGATTCCAGTGTCCCTGCAAGGTCATGCACTGTGTGTGGGCCCTGAGTGAGTCAGAATCACAGTTGTGACTCCCATGCCTGGAGCATCCAGAATGAGGTGAAGGGGACAGTTGGGAGGCAGAGGTGCTTTCTCTGGGGCTCTTTACATCTCTCTAGTCCCTATCTTAAAGCCCAAGTGGGGTTAGGAAGCCCCTTCTGCTGACCTCTGCATGGCTGCTGCCTCTGTTACTTAAGTTCGTTGGCTCTCTTTGAAGGGCACTGAGACACCATTTCCCTCTCTAGAGGGACCCACCGGCACAGCCCTCTCTAATGGAGTGTGGTTTTAAATGTGCTGTTGTAAAGAAGCTAACTTAGAGCATGGAACAGCCTTTCCTGTTTCCTCTATTGATTGGAGAGTCATAACGCTTGGCTTTTGGAGTTTAGCTCCTTTTACTTGTCTCTGTTTCTGAGACTCATTTTCACTCAGCTGACTTCTCATGATCAACTACTTCCTCTGCCTTTCTCGAAAGAGTGTTGAGACGGTCATTTGGCTCCATCTCTATCCTTCTCTATCCCCTTGTCTGGTTCTCTAAAGTTATACAGGTACTTTGCATAGGCCGAGAAAGAACCCGGAACCACTTGAACATGAGCCTGGAGAAGAGTTACACTGGGAACCAGCATGAGCTGCTGTGGAGGATAGATGTCAGAACTTAGACACAGCAGGTTCAAAGTCACAGGATGACAGCAAATTTGGAGGTCAAGACAGAGGGAGGGGGGAGCAGTCTGAAGAAGGGGTTTATGACTGTCTCCACAGGTAGCTCCATAGTATTTGGAGATTATCATTGGAGAAGAATTCCAACCCAGGTATTTGCAAAGTGGCAAGTCAGAACAAGAGTTCTCCATGTTTTCTGTCCTTGGAGGACCCTAGGTGCTGATGGCCTTTTAATGAATTGGATGCCACTGGCTCATGCACAATGACTTCTTTGCCAGTCTCTTGATGTTGTATGTCCTCTGGGCATCTGTCACGTGTGTGGAATGCTGCAACCAATGCCCGTCTACCAGGAACAGTACACAGAGAAGCCCCTTACCCACTTTGGCACCTGGCAGCAAGCCTAGCTGTATATAAGCTCTTATCTCAGACTCTTGGTCCCAGGGAGAGAAGGAGGAGGAGGCTTGAGCCAAGTCACAGCTGACCAGGTTTGCAGAAGTCTCTAGAATAGCTCCTAAAAATTGAAAAATGGTATTGTGTTTGGAATTGCAGGTGGGCTTCAGGGATACTCAGCCAGAACATGGGTCTTAGGAATCTGAGCTCCAGTCCTCACGCTTGCGGGCAAGCACGCTAACCACTGAGCAATCTTAACTCACCTCTGTATCCCAGAATAACGGACCGTTCTCAATTTGTGGGTCGAAATTATCAGAAAGCATGTATTTCATTCAAATGGTCTTAGAAACTGAGATACCACTCAGTAGCAAAATTACATTTAAGAAGTATCAATGAAAATAATTTCTTGGTTGAATTGTCACTACAATGTGAGGTACTGTTTTAAAGGGTCACGGCATTAGGAAGGTTGAGGACCACAGCTACATAGCACAATGCTGGTATTCATTAAAAGTTTAATAAACAGGCTTAAAAATACATACAAATGACTTTTTAAAGTGACTTAAGCATTCACTGGAATTGTTTGAGGTCATATTGTTAGCATGATCTCCAAGTTACTCTGGGAGCTCTCACCTTCAGTTGCACACAAATGCCTGCAGAATCTCTGGTCATAGCCTCTGCTGCTCGGGATCTGACTTGTGCCTCCCATACCGGATTCCTTCCAGCATTCCCTCCCCTGGCTCAGGGACTCTAAGATGCCAGAATCACTAGGCCCCTAAGGTATCATCTGGCATGTCAGCAACCTATTAACTGTGTTTGATTCCCATAGCCGGCTCAGGATCACCGTAAAGGAGATTCCTCTGATTCCCTAGACTAATGCCCATGTAATACAAACTTCTTGTTACTACCAGGCTCAAGGACTCTGGGGCTCAAGCATCACACGGGAAGAAGGCTTAAGGCATTTTGTTTTTCTGGAGAGAAGGAGCCAAATGTTGCACATGGAGTCAGTTTAGAAGGAGTGGGTGACAAGCGCTGGGAACTGCACTTTCCAGCCCTGGCTGACTCCCTCTGTGGAGGTTATTTGCAGAGGTCTGGACACTTTCAATCAAAGGTCACATCAAATGCACTCACTGAGAGCATATGAAAAGAATCACACCCCCTGGAGGAGGCCGCAGGAGGCCAGAGTCAGCAGTTGTGAAAAGGCTCAAAGGCCAAAAAGCTTCGAGTACATTTAACTACAGTTTGGGATGCCTGGTCCCCTCTTTATACACTCTCTCTGTATCTCTCTTTGTCTCTGTCTTTGTCTCTCTGCCTGTTTCTCTCAAACACACAGAGACACATACACTCTCTCACACATACACTCTCACACACACACACTCTCACACATTCACACACACACTTGTTCTCATCAGCAATTCTAATGCAGTGTCAGGACAAAAATAATTTAAAATGATTATTGTGTGTGTGTGTGTGTGTGTGTGTGTGTGTGTGTGTGTGTGAGTGAGTGGAGGTGCCTGTAGAGACCAGAAGCATCAGATGTTCCTTAAACTAGAGTTACAGGCAGTTGTGAGCCACCTCATGAGGATGCTGGGAACTGGACTTTGGACCCGAGTCTTCTGCAAAGGCCTCAGGTGTTTTTAACCTCTAGCCATCTCTCCTGACCGAGAATGAAAATCATTAAACAAAGAACACCTGATTATCAAGGACCCAGGTCATTCTGCCAAGAGTGTCAAGGAGATACAACCTGGCACTGCTACCAGTAGCCTGAGGAGTCTTCCCTAGGGTCCTCTACTCAAGTAAAGCCAGACTGTTGTCACTGATGCCACTACAGAAGAGAATGTCATAATAAACCCAAGTCCCGAATGAATTCTGCATCCAAAAAGACATTTAGCATTATGCCTTGTATATACTAAGAATTCAGAACATTAAGGGACCTAAGGAGACAACTCAGTAGGTAAAGCACGATGTGAGTTTGAACCCCAGAGCCCACATGCAGCCAAGTGCAGTTGTGTGCACCTGCGATTCCAGTGATTCCACACTGAGGTGGGGGATGGAGACAGAAGCCTGGGGGGTTCAAGAGTCAGCTAGCCTTGTGTGTGCATAGAGAAAAACAAAGAGACCCTGCCTCAAGCAAAATGGAAGTCAACGCTGACACAGGAAGTTGTCTCTGGTCCTTATTGGTGCACCCTGTTATGTGCCAGCAGTCCCACACTGTCATGCATGCAAAAAGATTTTAAAAAATTCAGTAAACATCATTCCCATATTAACAGTGAAGTCATCATTGGAATCCTACATAGTTAGGACTGCAGAGATGGCTCAGACATTAAAGCCTAGGCTCACAACCAAAAAGACGTAAGACTACATTATTAGCATGAAGTTTATTTACTTATTTGTTTTTAATATGTCTTTAATTATAATAGAATTACATCACTTCCCCCTTCCTTTACCTCCTCCAGCCCCTCCAAGCTACTCTTCCCCGACTCCTCCCATGTCTTCCTACTCTCAACTAGATAGCTTCTTTTTCTTTGATTATTCTTGTTACCTACATAATATGTGTGTGCATATATATGTATGTATGTGTACAAATTACATATGCACACACACATATATACATACACATTCATGCACACATACACACATATATACATACATATATACACACACATATTCACACCCATAAATATACATACACACATGCATACACATACACACATACACACACATACAGCCTGAACACATATATTCAAGGCTGACAACTCTGCATTGGACAATCACGAAGGGGTCTCATCCCTAAGGGAGGCCTTCTCCTTCTCTCAGCAAGTCCTCAGTTGCCGGTATTCCTTGATCTAAGGGTGTGGCCCAGAGAAACTTTCCTTTTCCATGTTAACATGCCAATTGACTTGCCATTGTTCCAGTCCTGTTTAGTTAGCTCGAAATTTAGATTGAAATAAGCTTACTGGAAATTTAAGCAGGGACATTACGGGAGAGAGATGCTTAGGAAAAGAACAGTACCCACTGATGACAGGAGAGGGTCACACTCGTGTCTTTAAAAATGAGGTGTATGTGTGTGTGTGTTTATGTGTGCATGTGCTCTTGTGTGCTTCAGTACATATATGTGAGAGAAATTCTGTGTTTTTCTTGATTACACTGGTTAAAGAGTTTAATTTTCAACAAGGTTTAAAGCTAATCAAAGTTTTAAACTTAAGCAAAGCTTATGAAGTCAAAAGTCTATTAGTGGTTTTACTTAATTTTTTTCAAGACTTTTCTTTTTTGTCATTGAGGCCATGAGGTAGCTTTGTGAGAAGTATGGTTTAGATTTAGAGCACTAACAAGTTAAACTCAAGGCTGTGGAAATTTTGGCTCTGAGTCAGCAAACTTTGCTTTTTAACATCCTTGTTAGAGATGCTGGTAGGAAAGAAAGCATTAACTCTGCAGGCGATCTCAGTTTTATCAGTTGTGCTGAAATTGCTTGACTCTAAGCCAGCAGAAAATACAAACGAAATGTCAGGGTGAGGATGTTTTTGCTTTCCCATGCCCCCTTAATTTTCGCTGCCTCTCAGTCTTGCCTCTATTCCAAGTCCTTAGATAGAGAGTGGCTGACTTACCCAGACTGACACGGTGTAGGCAGAGATGATACAGACAACAGTGCCCCAGGAGTCAGAAACACTACCCATACATGGAAACTGCTTCATGGAAACAAGATAAAATTTTGTCCCTTCTGTGGGGACAAGAGGGAGAAAGGGCCAAGCTGCATATATGACTATATCACCATGACCAATATGTGTGTGGCTGGCTGTATGGCTGTGGCTTGTAGCTAATACACAAAGAATATATTAGATACTCGAAGCTGTGACAAAGTTCCCAATAAAAACAGAATAGAGAGGAATGACTTGCACTAGCTCATGTTCCAAGGGTCTTCAGATTATCAAGCAGGGAAGAGCTGGTGGATCAGAACCACTCTTGGCACGAATGAGGAGGCTGTTCACTTAGAGTCTTTTTTTTTTTATTGGATATATTTTACTTACATTTCGAATGTTATCCCATTTCCCCTTCATAGCCCCTATCCCATTCCCAATCCCCTTGCTTCTATGAGGGTGTTCATCTACCCCCCGAGTCTCCAAGTCCCACAGCCTCCCCACCCTGACATTCCCTTACACTGGGACATCGAACCTTGGCAGGATCAAGATCTTCTCCTCCCATTGATGCCCAACAAGGCCATCCTCTGATACCTGTGCAGCTGGAGCCATGGGTCTGTCCATGTGTACTCTTTGTTTAGTGGTTTAGTCCCTGGGAGCTCTGGTTGGTTGGTATTGTTGTTCTTATGGGGTTGCAAACCCCTTCAACTCCTTCAATCCTTTCTCTAACGCCTCCATTAAGGACCCCATTCTCAGTTCAATGGTTGGCTGTGAGCATCTACCTCTGTATTTGTCATGATCTGGCAGAGCCTCTCAGGAGGCAGCTATATCAGGCTCCTGTGCACTTCTTAGCATCAGTAATATTGTTTGGGTTTGGTGGCTGTGTATGTGCTGGATCCCCAAGTGGGGCATTCTCTGGATGACCTTTCCTTTAGTCTCTGCTCCAAACTTTGTCTCCATTATTTCCTCCTGAGAATATTTTTGTTTCCTCTTCTAAGAAGAACTGAAGCATCCACACTTTGCTCTTCCTTCTTCTTGAGCTTCCTGTGGTCTGTGAATTGTATCTTGGGTAATCTGAGCTTTTGGGCAAATATCCACTTATCAATGAGTGCATACCATGGGTGGTTTTTTTTTTTTTTTTTTTTTGTTTTTTGTTTTTTTGTTTGTTTGTTTTTTGTGACTGTATTACCTTGCTCAGGATGATATTTTCTAGTTCCATCAATTTGCCTACAAATTTCATGAAGTCAATGTTTTTAATATCTGAGTAGTACTCCCTTGTGTTAATGTACCACAATTTCTGTATTCATTCATCTGTTGAAGGAAATATGGGTTCTTTCCAGCTTCTGGCTATTATAAATAAAGCTGTTATAAACATAGTGGAGCATGTGTCCTTGTTATATGTTAGAGGATTTTTTTGGGTGTATGCCCAGGAGTGGTCTAGCTGGGTCCTCAGGTAGTACTGTGTCCAATTTTCTGAGGAACCACCAGACTGATTTCCAGAGTAGTTGTACCAGCTTGCAATCCCACCAACAATGGAGGAGTGTTTTTCTTTCTCCACATCTTCGCCAGCATCTGCTGTCACCTGAGTTTTTGTTCTTAGCCATTCTGACTAGTGTGAGGTGGAATCTCAGGGTTGTTTTGATTTGCATTTCCCTGATAACTAAGGATGTTGAACATTTCTTTAGGTGCTTCTCAGCCATTCTATATTCCTCAGTTGAAAATTCTTTGTTTAACTCTCTACCCCATTTTAAAAATGGGGTTATTTGATTCTCTGGAATCTAACTTCTTGAGTTCTTTGTATATATTTGATATTAGCCCTCTATCTGATATAGGATTGGCAAAGATCTTTTCCCTTTTGGGTGGTTGCTGTTTTGTTCTAATGACAGTGTCCTTTGCCTTACAGAAGCGTTGCAATTTTATGAGGTCCCATTTGTTGATTATTGATCTTAGAGCATAAGCCATTGGTGTTCTGTTCGGGAGATTTTCCTCAGTGTTCATGACACTCCCCTACCTTCTCTTCTATTAGTTTGAGTGCATCAGGTTTCATGTGGAGGTCCTTTGTTCCACTTGGATTTGAGCTTTGTACAAGCCATTTGGGCCAGCACCATTTGTTGAAAATGCTATTTTTTCCTCACTGCATGGTTTTAGCTCCTTTGTCAAAGATCAAGTGACTGACCATAGGTGTGTGGGTTCATTTCTGGGTCTTCAATTCTACTCCATTGTTCTACCTTCCTGTCTCTGTACCAGTACCATACAGTTTTTATCACCATTATTCTCTGATACAGCTTGAGGTCAGAGATGGCGATTTCCCCAGAAGTTCTTTTATTTTTTAGAATAGTTTTTGCTATCCTGGTTTTTGTTGCTGTTGTTGTTCCAAATGAATTTACAAATTGTCTCTTCTAACTCTATGGAGAATTGAGTTGGAATTTTGATGGGGATTCCATTGAATCTGTAGATTGCTTTTGGCAAGATGGCCATTTTTACTATATTAATTCTTCCAATTCATGATCATGGGAGATCTTTTCATATTCTGAAATCTTTCATTTCTTTCTTCAGAGACTTGAAGTTCTTGTCATACAGATCTTTCACTGGCTTGGTTAGAGTTACACTGAAGTATTTTATATTATTTGTGACTATTGTAAAGGGTGTCATTTCCCTAATTTCTTTCTCAGCCTGTTTATCTTTTGAGTAAAGGAAGGCTACTGATTTGTTTGAATTTTATATCCAGCCACTTTGCTAAAGTTGTTTATCAGGTTTAAGAGTTATCTGGTGGAATTTTTGGGATCACTTAAATATACTATCATATCATCTGCAAATAGTGACATTTTGACTTCTTCCTTTTCAATTTCTATCCCTTTGACCTCTTTTTGTTGTCTAATTGCTCTGGCTAAGACTTAGATTACTATATTGAATGGGTAAGGAGAGAGTGGGCATCCTTGTCTAGTCCTTGATTTTAGTGAGATTGCTTCAAGTTTCTCTCCATTTAGTTTGATGTTGGCTACTAGTTTGCTGTATATTGCTTTTATTATGTTTAGGTATGGGCCTTGAATTCCTGACCGTTCTAAGACTTTTAACATGAAGGAGTGTTGAATTTTGTCAAATGTTTTCTCAGCATCTAATGAGATAACCGTGTGGTTTTTTTCTTTGAGTTTGTTTATATACTGGATTATGTTGATGGATTTCCGTATATGAAGCTCCTTGGTTCCTGTGCCCCGAGGGCCCTGGTCAGGACCCTCAGATCAGAAGTGGTGGCCCTACCTGTGCTCTCAGATGTTTCAGCATTTCCGGGGAACCAGCTCTCTCCCAGCGGGGTCTGGATACAGGGGGCTGAAGCATAAGGTCAGTTCCAGGTACAGGCAGATACCAGAAGGATCCTGTCCCAGGCTGTTCCTCAATTCCTGCGTCCTGAGTGCTCCGGGCGGGTTCCTCATCGGCCAGGAATTTGAGTAGGGATGGTGGTCTCACCTGTGCTCTCAGATGTGTCAGCACTACTGTGAGACTGGCTCTCTCCCAGTGGGGTTTGTGTACCGAGCTCACTTAAGAGTCTTGCCCGTGTTAGGCAAGAGCACTACCACTAAGCAATGTCTCCAGCCCCTTCCAGACACTGGTGACCTTCTGCCTCTGAGTGAGCTGTTGAAAGATGCTTTAGGGTTCATCTGCTTCAGAAAGAACAGTGACACAGGTCCCAGCACAAGTGGGGTGTCTTCTATAGTTAATGTGACAAAAGAATGAAGTTCCCTGGGTCTTTGCCCTGGAATTACTATAGGACAGTGGTCCGGTCACCTGAACCCGAGGCTTTGTTTATATTTGAAAGAAGTTGGTAGGAGAGCCTGGCATGCATGAAGCCCTAGGTTCAATCCCCTGCACTGAGTGAAAGCTGGGCGTGGTGGTGTCTGCCTACAATCCTCAAACTTGGTAAGTGGAAGAAGGAATACCAGAAGTTTAAGGTCACCCTTGGCTGTATAGAAAGGCCAGCCTGGGTTGTGTGAGACATAATCTTAAGGGAAAAAACCCGGTTTGTAGAGGATCACAGACTGAAAACTATGTATTTGTGTGTTTACTATTTGGCAAGTGGGATCCCAGTCTGTGGAGAAAACTAATAAAAGTCTGTGAAGCACTGAATTCATAAAGCATGTGTGTGTGTGCATATATGTATGTGTGTGCATGTGTGCATGTGTGTATGCATGTGTGCGTGACTGTGTATGTACATATGCCAGCATCATGTCATTTTAGTGCCTTGAGATCCCAGATAAAAGGCTTCTGTCAAGTCAAACCCCAGAGGAATGATAATAAACATGGCTTTTTTTGGAAAGACTATCTCTCCAAATGTTGCTGACTGAGGGTTTGTCATCTTCCCACTCCTTCAGCAGATAATTAACCAAACTCCAGTGAGAACTCATAGCAAGTATTACAGAAAACAACATGAATGTGAACTTCTATAACTTAAAAATTTCTACAATGTTCCCTTCTGGTACATTAGTGTTCTTAGCTAATATTATTGGCTAGCTTTTTATATGTAAATACCAGAAATAAGAGGGATGTAGAAAGGTCCGGGGGTAGGGAATAGAAAGTACGTCTGACAACTCACCTTTTATTCTTAGGCTTAGAACTGGAAAAATTTCCCCAGAAGAAAAATTAATACTATTTTCAGTATATTATGCATGTTCAAGTATGTGTGTGTGTATCTGTGTTTGTGTATGTGTGTGTGCATGTGTATGTGTGTGTGATTGTGTGGGTGTGTGTGTACACTCACAGGCACAGAGACTAGAGAACAACCTTGGGTGTCATTTCTCAGTTACCATCATCCACCTTTTAAAACAACAAACAAGCACCACCACCAACAAACCAGGGCTACTTATCAGCTTGGAATTCATCAAATGGTCTAGGCTGGCTGGCCTGCTGGCTCCAGCGATCCATATGTCTCTGCCTCCCCAGAGTTATGGCTACAGGTATGTGCACCAGGCTCAATGTTTTATGTAGGTACTGGGGCTCAAACTCGGCATCTCAATCAAGCATGTCACCAACTGAGCTGTAGAGAGAATATCTGGTTTATTGTATGGATGCATCACCTGTTAATAAAAAACCCGTGGCCCATAGGGAAGAGTAGAGGGAAGGAAGGACACCTGGTAGGCAGAAGGGATTCTGGGATAGAGCCAGGCATGGGAGGATTCACCCTGGAACATGAAAAAGGACAAGAAGCTAGGTAGAGGTAACCAGCCACACAACAGAACTTAAATTACAATAAATGGGATGTTAAGTTATGAGCCAGTCAGGAAGATGAGCCTAGCTATATGGCCTATATATTTGTGAATATATTTGAGTGCCAAAGTCGTCATTTTGGGGAACTTATGCACGGGTGGGAAAGATGACGCTTACCCTGAGGTGTCTCCCTAGCCTATATTATCCGTGCTTTTGAACAGCCCTGGTACTTGAAGTTTCAGTGACTAGGATAAGCCCTGTTCCCCCACTTCCCTGGTTTTAGTTATTAGGTGGGGCTTATTTTTATCGTGAATCTTCAAGGATGCAGTACTGAGGAATGACGAGCCCCATACAGCTCTCTATACATTACTTCTATGTTTAGGCAATCACATTAGGCCAAGCCTTCCACTTGAGCAGGCTCCCCCACTTCTCACCCTACTGCGTTTGTGGAGACCTTGGATCTAGGGTCCATAGCCTTGTGCATGGGGCTGATGATGCTATCAGTCTGGGGTTATGACACTCTGGTATTTAAGCTTAGTTTTAACAATCACCTCTTGGGGTTGAGAAGTGACCAAGGTAGGGACATTGTCCTCACGGAGCCTATGACCTGGCCACTGTTGATATCATCTTTGGCTCAGGACACAAGCATACATTATTCTGGCTCAGTCTCTGACCTATATATCATCACAGCAGCCTTGGCTGGCTCCCCTGGATTCAGAGATGTCATCATGAACGTTTTCTGTCGACACACCCTCATTAGTGAGGGCCCTGCAGGTCCTAGACTGACTTTCCTATCTTCTAAAGTTAAAGCCTTCCCATATTTAGCCAGCTTTGGAGTGGCGCATATGGGAAGTTCCCATTTGTGTCAGCTGGGAGTTCTGTTCACTTGGGGAGGATCTTGGCAGAGGAAATGTTTACAAAGCGAAAGTCCCTCATGCCACTGTTTTCCTCCACAGTAGACCTTAAAACTCCAATGTGTGATGCAGAAGCCCTTGGTGGCCCTGAACCCTGCTTACACCTCAGGGACCCCAGGTAGCTTGAGGGCAGTATCACAGATGTCAGCCTCTGGACACGCAGGCACCACCTGCTGGTCCTGTCTGTCTAGTCCCTGCTTTGCTCTCCTTTTTCAGGGAAAAGTTCCCAGGACATTTCCATTTCCCCTCCTCTGGAGCAGGGATTGAGGGGACAGTCATAATCCATTTTTGATCACAGATATGCCTTAAAACCACAGCACTGTTTATATTAGCGAAGACTGAGAAATGCTTCAACACCTATTGAGTTAGATTGACAATCATATTTTTAGTTTCCAAAAACAACTTTATTGTAAAAAACAGAAACAAATGTACAGATTTTTAAAAGAATTTTTTCATAAGACCATATGAATATATTTTTTGTCAGTACTTGATTTTTTTTTTTAAGGTTTGATAGTATGCATTGAAATCTTACTAGTTACAATGAGCATAAAGTACATGTAAAACAAAACATAACATGGAAATAGTCAAAGCTTTCTTGATGTGTAAAGATTAAACATTATAATTTTTTTTTCATAGTCCCTGAGGGGGCATCTCTGTCTGGTTCCTGCCAGTAGATACTTTTTGGGATCAGCTATAGTGCTTGGATTTGGTGACTACATATCTGGTGGATCCCCAGGTGAGGCGGCTTCTGAGTGATCTTTTCTTCAATCCCCGCTCCTCTATTTGACCTTGCATTTCTTCCCATGAGTGTTTGTTCTCTTTTCTAAGAAGGACTGAAGCACCCCCATTTTGGCCTTCCTTCTTTTTGAACTTCATAATGTCTGCGAGTTGTTTCTTGGGTATTCCAAGCTTTCTGGGGTTAGTATCCACTTCTCAGTGAGTGCATATCATGGGTGTTCTTTTCTGACTGAGTTACCTCGCTCAGATGATTGACAATCTATAAAGTAAAACAATATGCAGTCACTCAAAAGAATGAAGTCAGTGTGCAGACATGGTAAGGGAGGGGACATAGTAGGATCCCTCCCATTTTGAGATATTTATTAATAAGTACACACTGAGCTGTATCTGTGGTGACTATCTCTCTCGGTAAAAGGATTTACAAGAGACATACCTAATCTGTGTGGCATAACACTGCATTGATTGAATTTGTAATAAAGCCATAAATACCACTGGGATTAAAATACCCTGTGTGTCTTAGTTATATCCAGCTCTGGAGTGTGTTTGCCTTACTGGGAATGCAGGATACACTATACCACACCTGGCGTCCAAAGAGGAAGCTGAGAACCCCGCCTCTTCCTTTCTGTAATGGCTGGTTTTGTGTCAACTTGACACAAGCTAAAGTTATCACAGAGAAAGGAGCCTCAGTTGAAGAAATGCCTCCATGAGATCCAGCTGTAAGGCATTTTCTCAACTAGTGGTCAAGGGGGGAGGGCCCAGCCCATTATGGGTGGTGCCATCCCTGGGCTGGTAAACCTGGGTTCTATAAGAAAGCAGGCTGAGCAAGCCAGAGGAAGCAAGCCAGTGAGTAACATCCCTCCATGGCCTTTGCATCAGCTCCTGCTTCCTGACCTGCTTGAGTTCCAGTCCTGACTTCCTTTGGTGATGAACAGCGATATGGAAGTGTAAGCTGAATAAACCCTTTCCTCCCCAACTTGCTTCTTGGCCATGATGTTTTGTGCAGGAATAGAAACCCTGACTAAGACAGTTTCTTTCAATTAAGAGTTTTGTCTGGAAGCAAACAACCCATCTCCAGTGAGAGATTGGGATTTGTTGGAAAGACTCTAAAGGGTTACCTGAGCACTGGCCTCAGCCAGTCTGGAATAAGGTGAGCCATCAGAATCTCTGTGTAGGAACCCACACACCATCATGGTGTCAGGAGCCATGGGACTCAGGTTCTGCAGGTATAGTAGTCTTGAAGTCCCTGTGTGCCCTGGTGGGAAAGAGGATCTGCTTGGTTCCTGCAAACATGGTGTATGACTAGGCTCCACTGGGTGGGTGCTAGAGTGTTTCCTCTTCCGGGAAAAGAGAACTCCATCTTCCAAAAGATGGGAGGCTAATTAAGGTTTTCATCATTTCATCACAGGTTGTTTCATTTGTGTGTGTGTGTGTGTGTGTGTGTGCGCGTGTGTGCGCGCGTGCTCGAGTGAGCATGCACTTGGTTGCAGGTTTTTTTTTTTTTTTTTTTGAATAGTAACATAAACTCCTACTGCAGAGGCCTCCTTCCTTTGCCTAATGTGACCAACAATAATCTTTTGCTTTGCCTAGTAATTCTACCAAGATATTTATTTTGTAACCTGAATCAGTTCTATATATGCATAATAGATATCTTTTATTGGTGTGAAGAGACACCATGGCCATGGAAACTCTTATAAAGGAAAACATTTAACTTGGGGTTCGCTTACAGTTTCAGAGGCTTAGTCCAGTATTGTCACAGCAGGAAACATGTCAGTGTGCAAGCAGACATGGTTCAGGAGAAGGAGCTGAGAATTATTGATCCTCAGGCAGCAGAAGGAGACTCTGTCCCACTGGGTGTGGCTTGAGCATACGTGATAACTCAGATAGGCTCCCACAGTGACATACTTCCTCCAACAAGGCCACACCTAATTAAGGCCACACCCACTCAGCAAGACCACACCTACTCAACAAGGCCACACCTACTCAGCAAGGCCATATCCCCTAATAGTGCCACTCTCCATGGGCCAAGTTCACACACACACACACACACACACACACACACACACACACACAAGTCTATGGAACCATTCCTGTTCAAACCACCTCATTCTCCAAGTCTGCTTCCTCATTAAACTCTACAAATGATGTCATTAATGTAGGCCTTTAAACATTAAAATCTGTATTATTATAGACTTGTAATACCTCATGCCCAAATATATGTACTATATGCTCGATGCTAATTAGCTTACAATACTTAAAGCAATGTCATTGACCTTATTAATGTTGTGTTTGAACCAAAGAAGCTAGTCAGCTGAATTCCCATAGTTCTCTACTCTTTATTTGGCATGTATTATATGCTCAATAAATACTGACTTCAGTAGAACCTTATAGCAAGACTTTGAAGCCTTGGAACTGGGGAAAAGTTTGCCATGTGTAGGCTACTAACTACTATTTTAAGGAAGAAAGGGGGTTTATTTCAGCTTTAACTTCCAGAGTATAGTCCATCATTGTGGGGCAGTCAAGGCAGGAACTTCAACCAGCTAGTTACATCATACCCATGGTCAAGAGCAGAGAAAATGAATGCTTACATGTTTCTTTGCTTATTGGCTTCATTTCTCCACTCTTGTATAGTTCCAGACCTCCTGCTAGGGAATGGTACTTCCCATAGTAAGCTGGATCTTCCCATATTAATTAACTTAATTAAAATAGTCCCCCACCAACATAACCACAGACCAGCTTAAAGAAGACAATTTCTCTCTAAGACTCTCTTCCTAGAGGATTCTAGTTTGCCAAGTTGACAATAAAAACTAATTTTCACAAGCACCTAGAAGTTCTTTGGGGGGCCCAGGACCCTGGTTTAGTGTTTTGCTATTTGAATAGCCCAAATGTTTCAGGTCAAAGTCATATGAAAGGAACAGAGGGTCTACCCAAAGGTACTGCATTTATGAACTTGAGAATAAAACGTTCTGGAAGAAGCAGAGCCACTGCCATTGTGCCTATGAGGCACATTGACAACGTTTACTCATTGTTGTTTGATAAGCTTGGATCAACTTAGTGAAGAAAATCCAGCCTTAGTCTGAGGTCTCTGTGCAGAAACACTATTTGGTCAGTGTCACCTGACCACTGTGCTGGTCACGGTCCCTTTCACTTAGATGTCATGACTAGAGATATCTGCCGTGTGGGTTTCATCAGCCAGTTTCTGGGTGGGACAGCTTGCCCTGAGCCAGTCCTCACCGCTCTCCCTCTGACTTAGCTCTCATACAGCAGGAGTTCTAGAAACCTTCCCAATTTGCTTTCTCCACTTCTATGATTCGGTCTCTGCTATGGGCTCCCAGTGCAGGACTCTCTGAGAACACCACAGCCAGCAGAGTGTCTGAGCAACAATCCGAGGAATGCAAGGGGGCAAAACATTTCATTTTACACGATTCAGTAGGTGGTATGGGTTCAAACTCTCAGAGTCTGACCCTGAGCAGTTTAGTATAGGCATATTTAAAAACTGCACAATTTGGTGAAAAGATTTCCTGGTGATAATTAGCTCAATCCTGTGTGCACGATAAAGCTTCAGACGTGACAACATCAAAACACTTTGTAAAGTACATGACATCTTCCATAAAGATGGAGTCTGTTGATTGACAGGCTCATGATAGGTGTCTGGGTGTGGTCTGGAAGATCTGGTGTGGTCTCAGCCACACAGGTACTGCAAAGGTCAACAGGTTATTAACGACATCCACTCCCTGCCTTCAGGGCAGAGAACAGGTTAGACCTCTTTCCTTTTGAAGGGACAGCCCTGTGTATTTAACATTCCTGGTTCCCCTAGTATTTATCTGTGAGCACAGGACCTCCCTGCCTCCCACACTCCTAGACTTCTCGGTGATGACCTGTGCTTACCCAGGCATCTCCACCCCTCTTGCTACTCTTGGAGTATGGATTGCCTGAATGTGAGCTACCTTTCTGCTAGCATAGCCAAGAAATATCTTCCTCGGCTGGTCAGCTCAGTGCTGGGTTTGGCGGGAGGGGGGGCACTAAGAAAAAGAAAGATGTGGGAATAGAAAGGAGGGAGGGGGTGGGAGGAATTAGTTTGTAAGTAGAGTTTCTCTCACTTCCATCAGATGGGTAACAGGAAATGGACCAGCTGAGGGAAGTGTGAGAACAGACGTGGTGTCACAATGACCTCAGAAACACTGGCCCTCCACTTTTCTTTCGCAAGATCATATGCATCCGAGCTCTGAGTTAAGATCCACTTCTAGAACCTGGCTTTTGGAGGAAATCTCTGTGCCTTCAGTCTGGGCACAAGAACTCTGCATCTAGCCCTTAGTCTATTAGGAAAGCTGCTGTGTTTAACATTATCTTTTTTGTTAGTTTGTTTGTTTTTGAGATGGAGTTTTGTGTGGTCCAGGATGTCCTAGAACCTGTTAGGTCACCAAGGACGTCCTTGAAGTTTATAATCCTCCAGCTTCCTGCTAGCATGCCTCATTGCTTGTGGTTCTGGGAATGGAACCCATGGCTTCTACCAACTGAGCCACATCCCTTAAATTATCACAAGGTGGAAAGTGAAAGTGTTCTCTGCAGTGACAGCAGTCAAACTTCCGCCATTTGAGTCCCTGTAAATCTTCTAAGGCTTGGTTGTAAGCAACTTTCTGTCCTTCCCCCCTCTCCTCCTCTTCTTCAAGATGGGTTCTCAATATGCAGCCCTATCTGACCTGGAACTTACAAAGATCTATATGCTTCTGTCTTCCAGATGCTGGGACAAAAAGCATGTGCCACCATATCTGGCCTACTTTTGGCTTTTAGAAGGTCTATGCTGACCAAACACCAACTTTCTTCAGATTTTGTATGTGATCATTGGGGAGTATTAGTGAAGCCACTATTCTAAATCTGTTTATATTTGCTTTGTTGTCTGTGGAGTTGACGGTGAGCTTGAGTGTTTTAGAAACACAGTGGACTATCATATACTACACATCACCATACTATCATATCACCATACTACAGGATGACTGCTGACCGAGTAGAGCATAATGTGAGGTAGCTCAGGACACGCCCATCAGGCAGCCCTAGTGAGACTAAAAAGAAAATGGATCTGTACTGGTTCATAAATACTCTCCCTGTGCTCACATATGGAAGTGCTGAGAATCAAAATTAGAGGAGGGGAAAGGGGGGGAGAGAACAATGCTGAACCTTCCCCCTCATCTATCTGAGCACACTGTAGACATTTCTCAGGTGTCTCTTTCAGTTCCCACTGCATGCTAACATGGTATTGCTTGGCACTTCCTGGTGGATAAATATCTGTTCACTGCAGATTGGGCACCAACAACAGACTAAAGACAGTACAACTCCCTGTACAACTTGTAGGCAGCTCCACTCAGGATCCCCTCTTCCCTGAAATTAGTTAACACTTCTACAGCTCAGGGAGGGGCCTTGTGCATCTTAGAACTTGAGAAGTTCTTATAACTCTGGTGTCCTCCGAGTCTCTCTGTCGTCCCCTACAGAGAAGGTTTTGATTCAGGAGAAATATCTACACATCCAGTTAGCACCATTCTGAGCCATAGCTTACAGAGCAGAAAACAGGTTCAGAGAGAGAAACTGCATTTTCCAAAAGCCTCACGCGCCCATCAAAGGAATATCAGAGGTTAGAACTTAAGCTCCTGCATTTCAAATACATTCTCACCAATGAATGGGAAAGATCTACGAATCTAAAGGATCTTGAACCTATAACTTCATTTCTCAGAATTTAAAATATTCACACACACACACACACACACACACACACACACAATTCTGCCTTTCTATAGCCTGGTGAGAGTCTAACATAGTAAGATGCTACCTCCCCCCCCAAAAAAAACCCTAAAATCAAAACAGCAATAATTATTATAGTGATCAGAACACCCATGTATACAGTGTCTCTGTTATTATATCAAGATGTGGCACCTCATTCATGCTATGAAAAGGGAGCTGCTATCTCTGATAATTGTGTCTTCCTACCAAAGTCAAACATGTTATGTACAGACAACCTGAAACAGACACATATATTTGGAAGATGAATTCACAAAAGGGCAAAAAGACAAGTGGACTTCCTCAAGCTTCATGCTTCCAAAGATTATGACAGTCTTTCTGAAGCTGTGGGTCCACAGCACCATGACTTCATCACTTCCTGATTTTTATCCATTCATTTGACCAGTATCTATTCACACTGCACTGCCAGCTGTGCAGCAAGGAGCAACACAAAACCGTGGAGAGATTATGCAAGCATTTGAATCCTTCCCACACACCGTTGGTTGCTTAGGTGACTAATACAGTCTCTACTAAACCAAATACAAAGCAGTCAAGTTTGCCAAAATGCATCAAGACTGAACCTCTAGCTGAAAATTAGGGTATGATAGAGTCGATTCAGAAAAGCATGCTGTCCTGACCAAATAAGTCTTCTGAGAAAAGTGAAGCAGGCACATCCCACAGCGTTAGAGAGGACACGGTCTAGTCTCTTATTTGGCCATTTCTCCCTCCTGAGGTTGACCACCAAGATCACCAGGTATTAAAGTATTGAAGTCCAGTAATCAAAAGCACCCTTTGGCTCATCTAATTAACATACCCAATTAAAATTAAACACCTCATCCTAACACGGGGTATCCCCTTGTATCTTTATAAACTGTCATTTGCATATGGGTCACATTTGCCTTCTGTCTCTTCTCTATACAGAGGCAGTCCTTTGTCCCCACTCTGGGACAAATACCCTTTCTCCTTATCCCTTCTGCCTTTGTCCCATCTCTCTTGTTCCCTTCCCCTTCTCCTGCATCCCCTCTCTCCTGCCTTTGTCCCTTACCCCTACCCTCTGTCCTTCTGGACACATAAATCTCCTTGTGCTGAGGACTTGGCTTTGGGTGTTTTGAGCTGACTCGTGGTTCCCTGCACTTTCTCTTCTCCGTCTCTCTTCCACTCTTCTGTTTTATTGCTCTCTTGTCTAGACCCTACACATAAGGGAAGACATGCAATATCTACCCAGAAAACTTGAACTTTTTGACCCCAGCTTCCGCTCTCAGTTAGCACAAGGCCTTGCGATCATTGAGATCCTGGGTTCGAATGGCAAGTGCCTTTCTGCTCAGCCATCTCCCCAGTCTCTACTGTCCGTTAATAACCAACTTGGACTCATCTTTGACACATCCACCCAGCAGAATATGATCTAACTTCGTGATGCTCAGTGGACTGCTGCATACGTGTATAGAAACACTGTTATCTTTCAAAGCCTCACTCAGTTGGCCTGAAACAAACACAGTTATTGATATAGACTCTGTCTTTGTCCTTTTTCATTAAATATTCATATATACCATCAGTCATGTTATCACACACTAGGCAAGGCAATTTTTCTAGGTACCACATTAAGTTGTGGATTCCCTTAAAATGTATTTGTAGGATGGAGGAAGTATTGGTTGATAACCGAAATTCCATGATCACTTAGATAGATATGTAGGGGATTAATAAAAAAGTCACTGTGGACTGAGGAACCTTGTAAGGTTTTGCTTGTCTCTCTCTACTAGACTGCTGTTTCTCACATCCCTGGCAAATAAAACAAACAAGATATTGGGTTGGTAAAGCCAGAGTCCCAGGACAGTGAATTTCCCACATCGAGTAAACAGAAACATTGGCCAAGACTCCTCAAATGTGCCATTTAATGCAGCAGAGAGCGCTGAACATCAGGTTTAAGTGGGAGTTTCCTCTGGGGACATTTCCGGGAGGGTCGTTCAAGGGCTTCACAGGATGGTGAGTGGCAGGAAGCTGTTCTAGACTTTGCAGGAGTTGCATGCTTTACTGAACTCGCAACACTGATATTCCTACGATACTAGTCTTGCATCTCAACCTTTGCTTTTTTTAACCCAGCCCCACCACTACCATCAGCCACTGCACCTATAGCAGGGATAGTCATTGCTCAGAAAAGAAGAGGAGTGCATAGGAAATGCACTGTCTTGCTCTTATCTGCTCCCACCCTGAGTCAGTCCCCCATGTGGTGTGAGGCAGCCTGTGAGGAAGGAGTGAGTAACTGTCATAGTTTTGGTCCATCTACACTTCTGTAACAAGATACCACCGCAGTGACATTTTATGGCCAATAGAAGCGTAACTCTACAGCTCTGAAGGCTGAGAAGTCCAAGATCAAGGTTCTGGCTCTTGATAGTAGGGAGAGGTCTGCTTGAGTAGACCCTTGGCACAGAAGAAGAAAACCCCTGTGTCCTCATATATCAGAAGGCAGTGGCTAAAGGGACAAGTACTACATATTAACAAACAGAAGTAATAACTGCTCCATCCATTATACAAGGGCCCTGTCCCCAATCATGGGAACAATGCTTTGCGCCATCCACCTGAAATCTCCACCTCTTGATGCTGTCATGGTGTGTTTGTGTTTCCATAGCGGAACTCACTCAGACCTTAGCAAGTAGTGGTTGTGGCTGGTGACATGCTATGCATAGAATGCCTGTGTCACTCTCTAAATGGACATATGGAAGCCTTAATCTCTGATGTGTCTGAGGGCAGAGCCTTTGGGAAGTACTGAGATTTAGATGAGAGTGTGGGAGTAGAGTCTCCTCAATGACATCAATGTCACTTCAGAGAGAGGACAAGACAGGACCTCCTCCCCTTCCTTCTCATCCCCACTCCCTTCCTATATCCCAAACCCCTACCCTCTTCTTCCTTCTCTCTCTTTCTTTTCATTCCTTTTGCGTCTACTCTCCAGAAAAGTTCTTGTGAGGACATACCCAGGGACTAGCACTTCCTAAGAGCCTGTCTATGCTAGCAGCCTGGTCTCAGCCTCTAGCTTCTCGAGCCCGGAGAAACAAAAGCCCGTGTACGCATCTGGGATACATGTCTAGAGCAGTCTAAAGTGACGAAGATTCAATCTATTTTGAGATTCAGGAAACAGTTTAAAAGATTGATTGACAAGTAGTTAGATTAATTTTTTCCCCCAAGATAAGATACCTCTGTTGGAGCCTGGCTATCCTGGAACTCACTCTGTAGACCAGGCTGGCCTTAAACTCCACCTGCCCCTGCCTTCCGAGTTCTGGGATTAAAGACATGTGTCACCACCACCCCTATACACCACCCCATTTTCTAGAAAAATGGTTAGACATTTTATAAATCTTGGTCACCTATGCAATCACATGGGAGAGTTTGAGGAATTAGAGCCAGTAGTCTAGATGGTGTCAAAGGAAGAATAGGTCGGAAGGACTGGGGGAAGCCAGTCCGAACTCCACAGCCCCTGACCAAGAGTGCAAACCGGAATTGGAAATTTCTGTCCAGAACACCGCAAAGGGCTGCTCTGGAATTGCTTGCTCACAGAGTTTCCCTCCAGGTTCTGCCTTCCATGTTTTCTTCCTGTGTCAATCTCAGATAGTCCCACAGGAAAAAAAAAAAAAGAGCCCTAACCTCCAAGAGTCTGGGTTGAAAATAACAAAACTGTTCAGGCTGGAAGAAGATTTTCTCCCCTCTCGGTTGTCCCCAAACACACCAGCTCCTCCTGTTGTCCCTGGCATCATCAGCAAGCCCCACTACCCCTCCTCACATCACCCTGGCGTGTGACTTCGTGACAAGGAAAACATTGCTTTTGGCATGCCCCTGTCCCCCACTTCCACAGTTCAGACAAGAGCTCTCTTCCTTCCCACATCCCAGAACGCTTTTGCTGTATCTAAGCAATCGTGTGAGCAAAGAGCAGGCTGCCAGGTGGTGATGAGCGCTGGAGCCGCTCGCTCGAGTTTTCTTTGAAAACGGTCTCTGGTAGGCAGCCAAGCCCATTTCATAGGGATGGCAGGGATGCAGATAGGACATGGAAGTGAATGACAGTCCTGGGCCAACTCAGCAGATGAAGGATGAGCTAGCTAATCTATGCTCAGTAAGAGTGTTGAGTACTGGCTGGTCAGAATCTGCCAAAAAGTTCGAGTTCACGGGCTTCGAACTGTAGCTTCCCTTATGGCTATCTGGCTCTGTTCGATGTTTAAATAGCTCATTTCTTTGAGCCTTGGGCTGAACAGTGTGGGGTCAGAGATACTTAAAGGAGATGACAGTGAAGCTAATGAAGAACAGAGACTGGAGAGTCAGCTACATGTAGGGACAGAGCACGGTGAAGTGTGGGGCTGCTGTGGGCATGTGTTCGATGGTGCGTTCTCTCATGTTGCTCTTCTCACTAGACCCATATTTTAACTTCAGGTGGCTTTTCATTTAGGATGTGTAACTATAATTTTTTTCAAATCTTTAATGATGGTTCTAAAACACTTTACTCTCCAACCACCGGAGGTAATGGAGAAGAAAGAATACGGCAGGGGGTGGGGGTGGACCTGTTTAGAAAGGTTTTTTGGAGTAACTTCCATCTGTGTTGTCTGGAAATTGGCAGTTCCATTTGCAGGTCAGAGGCAGCAGCTGGATCCACTCGGAAACCCTTCACAGACACACCAGCAGTCCAGTTTGATAGAGTCGGAATAGCAATAGTGGTGACACGACCCACCCGGGGCAGCCAGGCCTCAGCCTCAGTTTCAGTAGCAGGGACCAACAGGAACGCCAGAAGAAATTCTTGGCTGTGCCTCTCTCAAGAAAGCAAAGATCAGCAGAGACTCGAGACCCACAAGTGTTGCACAGCTACTGCACCAGCAAGCCAAGCTCTGTTTCCGTTACTCCGTGGAGCCCTATTTATACCTCCAAACATCACACGTCCTCCACGTGCCTTGCCTCAGCCCAGGCCTTGCCTCAGCACATGTCTCACCTCGGCATGTGCATCCAGTCAATCCGAGTCCCGAGTCCCAGAAAATGCAGCTCACCTATGCACTGTAAGGTGGACCGATACATGCATGTCGTAAGCAAAGAATTCTTCATCACATGTTCTTTCATGTGCTTGCTTTAGCAGAACATCCTCTCTCCTGCGTCTACTTCAGTGAACTGTTCCTTCAGGAGTCTGCCTTAGCCTTTCACCTGCATCCACTTCAGGAAAACACTCTCTCAGGAGCTCGCCCCAGAAAAGCACCATCCAACACAGCCGACTTTCCATTAAGTTTCCACTTTAAGAATGTTTCATGTTCTTCTTTCCCCATTGTATCTTTTTGTGGACCCAACAGAGGTAGATTTATATTGTCAGCAAGGCACAACCTAGTGAGAAAGCACACAAAAGCGCTGTAGTGACTTCTAGACCGTGTGTGAGTGGTTTGGTGTGCTCAGCCAATGTGTTGGAACAATGTGAACCCCATCATCCCCATAACAAGTAAACCAGGCATCCAAAGCAAAGTGTCCAGCCAGCTCCATGTTAGTCTGAGAGAGACAAAATTGTATTTTTCAATTTTCACCATGCTTCAAGACAGTGCTTCTCAACCTTCCTAATGCTGTGACCTTAAAACAGTTTCTCATCCATATCCCCAACCACAAAATTATTTTTCTTGCTACTTCATAGTTAACTTTGCCACTGTAGTAAATCATAGTGTAAATATCTGTGTTTTCTAATGGCCATAGGCCATCAAATAACCCTTGAAAGGGTTATTTGACCCCCAAAGGAGTCATGACCTCAGAGGGTGAGAAATGCTGCCTTAAGACTTTTTTATATACAATTTATGCAACATATGATTTGCTCATTTAAGTGAATAATTTATATATTTTTATTAAATTTACTGAGATGTACAATTGTCTTTACACTCTTAGGATTTTTTTTTAATTTTTTAAAGAAATGCTGTACCTTTTACCTATCATTTCTTTAGCGCCCAACTCTAAATAACTACCAAACTCTCGTTCCCATCTCAAATAAGAAGGGATCTGCTTTCTGTTCTGCTCTTATGGAGTTTTTGAGTGAATGAATTCATATGATATTTGACCTTTTATGATTGTTTTTACCTGACATGCCTAGGTTCATCTGTATGAGATTTATATATACTTATTCCTTTCATGGTTAAATAATATTCCATTGAAAAGACATACCACAAGTTGTGTGCATGTGTATGTATATTTGTTTTATATATACATATATGTATATATGTACATATATTTGCTACTTAATGTTTTTTTCATATTTTGGTGTTTCTACTCTTGAGCTATTAAGAATAATTCTGCTTTGAACATTTTCATGCCAGTCTTTGTGGGCACAAATGCTTGTTGTTCTATTCTATTGTCAACTGTAACACACATTCACACATTCGTCATTCACCAATCTTTGTATGTCAGGAATAAATTGGTTTTGTTGGTACCTTTCTAAGTCCATATTAATATAAAGTTATTGAACAAACAAATAAGTACATATAGGGGATAAACAAGTCAATTTGAAGATGCTATTCCATTCTTAAGGAGGTACAGCTAATGACTTTTGTCCAAAGAATACGGTATAGAGAGGGGAAAGAGAAACATTATTTTTAGTGTATTAATATGGGTAACATTTGGTTGTTAAAGTTGCCTAAAGTCCATGGTGACAATGTCCAATGTTCATGGTGACAATGTTTGTGGTGACAATGTCCATGATGACAATGCTCATGGTGACAATGTTCAATGTCCATGGTGACAATGTTTGTGGTGACAATGTCCATGATGACAATGTTCATGGTGACAATGTCCAATGTCCATGGTTACAATGTTTGTGGTGACAATGTCCATGGTACATACTGTTGCGTGTGCTTCCATGACATCAGAGAACAACAGCATATGTACATGACCCATAAGTCAACCACAAGACCAATATAACACATATTCTGGCCAAACCCCACATATACTTAACTGAACCCCTCAAAACCTTTGAGGTGAAAAACAGCCTGAAGACTTGTGTCCCACTAGGTCTTATAGGTGGCATTTACAATAGGAAAGTGATATTTGAGAAAAAAAAATGCCAAATGTAATTGAGTGTAGGCTCATGGGTTCCCGATTGTCACAGAGATACTATGACAAAGTACAGGCCTCTATTTTCAATAAATCTAAACATTACATGTAGATTTCATGTTACAAAAACAAACACCTCACTTCCCTAGCCCTCTCTCCTTTTCAGGCATGTGCTCTTCTTTATCCAGAGCTTCGGTAAGTACAGCCCATGACACCTCCGAAGCACTGAAATCAAGTCTGTGGAGGAAAAGAGGGCAGGAACAGAAAACCTGGCTTAGGGAGCCTCCCTCTCAGCTCTAGTCCTCTGGACCTCATCTGCCTGAACCTCAGCTCTCTCACAGAACATAGAATGGGAGGGTTGGGGTGAAGGGACAGTAAGAATTCACTTTGCCTGAAGTCAAGGCTAACCCTTGAACAGGCAACAACTCAGAAAGAGACAATCCATGTCTGCCTTATGGATTGGATAGTCTATGGTGTCTGGGGAGTTGTTCCCTCATTATGGAGGAAACTTCATTTAAACAGCTTTTATGTATGTGTACACATATATCTGAAGAAGATTCTAGGTTTACATGTGCACTTTCAGGGATAGGTCATGTTAATCATCCTCCCTACTCAACCATTTAACACTTCTGTTCATTCCTCCCTTCTGCTTCCATACCATCACTTTCTATTCCCCTTCCTTTGACGTTTTCCCACCCCATGGCCCATTACTAGCCTCTTGCCTCCCAAAGGAACTCTAATTTAAACATACATATGTAAAAATTCAAATATATCACTCATGTATGGAAGAGATCAACATGATACTGAATGAAGAAAAACTCAAAACATTAAAATCAGGAACAAGACAAGGACACCCCTTTTCTTCCCTCCTGGTCAGCATAGCACGTGAAGTCTTAGCTAGAGAATTAGACAGAAGAAGACAAAGGAGCTACAAATAGTAAAGGAAGAAGCCAAATTATCTTTATTTACAGAGGCTATGATTTCATACATTAAAGACCCTAATGACCATACAGGCAAGAAGAGGTTTTCCTATTAGGACATTCCAACTAAATGCACACATGACTGAAAAGACACAGCCATCAACAATATAATCCTTATAAGAAGAAATGAATAAAGACAGCTTTCAGGGGACTTAAGATCATCCAGTAGTTTGTCAAAGCCTTGCACTATTTACTTGTTTACCTAGCTCCCAATGACCTGATTTGACAAATACATTGCCTCTGAGTCACACAGTGAAGAGATGGGCTAAGTGCGATTCAAACCCAGGTAGGCAACACAGGTCCCAGAGAACATTTCTGCAGACTTGTGTCATACTGAGCACTGTGTTGTGAAGGATGCGAGTATCAAATTTTACAGCCAGGGCGAGACTTCAGAAGGCACAGCATCAGCAATGCAGAATATTTAGAAACTTCCCATGGATGCCACAGGCTTATTTGAAAGGACAGGAAGAGTACACAGCAAGGGTGGGTACACAGGAGAGTCCCCAAGCGACCGCCAGTCATTATCGTCACTCTTAGAAGCTATTTTGGGGGCTCCTTTGAGCTGTTGTCTCTGTGACCAACATGGAACCTGGAAGGTCTTCCATCCCAAAAGCAGGTTTATATAAATGCCTGGAGCTTGCCGGGAAGTAGGCAGTGAATGCCTTTAATCCCAGCACTCTTAAGGCAGAGGGAGAGGCAGGTGGATGAGTTTAGGGTTAGCCTGGTCTACAGACTAAGTTCCAGAACAGCCAGGGCTACTACAAAGAGAAATGGCATCTGGAAAACCCAGAGACAAAGCAAATCAAAACCAAATACCCTGAGCTACGTCAGGTGAGGAAGGAAGAGAGAGTCGAAGAGAAAAGAAAAGATCAAGGAGCTGGAACAGAGTTTACCGGCAAGCCCACATGTTCCAGTTTGGTTCCATTTCCTGCTGGCTATGAAACCATGGGACTTTAGAATAGGTTGAGGGACTGAGACTTCTGAGAGATGTTTCCTCTTGTGCTCTGCAACTGGGCCTCACACCCTCCCCTATTACATGGGAGGGGCAGGGACACAGAGTGCTGAGATAATGATTTTCAGGTCAACCTAACTGGAGATGGAATTTCTGCCTTGCCCCAATAATATTGGGGAGTCAGGATAATACCAGCTACACTGGAATGTGTGTGTGTGTGTGTGTGTGTGTGTGTGTGTGTGTCTGCATTTGAAAAATAAACACCAAGAAGAACTGTAAACTTATGAACATAATATTTGACACATTGGTATTTGATAACTATAATTTTTTTGTCTTGAGGCTGGTTTTTCTTTGTATATTTTATCAATGTCCCTCTAAATGGAATATCTAAATAATGCTTTGATACTGTTTCAATTATGGATACACACATATCACACGCTCACACACATTCAGATCACACACACACACATGCACACACACTGTACACTCACATGCACACACACACTCACTCACACACATACACACACACACACACACACACACACACACACACACACACACACACACCAGGCATGGTGCTTCATATTTCAGAAGCTTTTGAAGAGGAATGGCATACTAAACAAAGCTGAGAGTCAGAGTAAGCAAACCATTGGCTTAAGTTCACATGTGGTCAGGATGTGGGTCAGGTGCCTGGGCCCCAGTGTCAGCAGCTATAGGTCAGAGCTGTGGAGGTAAGATCCTTTCTGGGGTAGTCCTAAGAGGTAGGTGGGAGGCAAGGTGACAAAAAGCATGGAAGGCAAACCTGGTCAGCGTAGGTTCAAATCCAAGAGCCACATGTAAGACTCTGTCCCATACTGCATTGGCCTCAACCAGTAACAGACAAGCTGATCTTGGGGATGGGAGGAAAGGAGACAGACAGAAGTTCTGGGCTAATTTTGTGAGTGCAAGTGAACTTCCTGTGCCTCTACAGGCTACTGAGGGTGTGAGTGAGTGGGTGGGTAGGTGTGAATTAAAGAACCCATGCGGAGAGAGTGACATTAGTGGTGGCTTCCATAAGCTAGATCCCCTTCCTCATTCTGCAGGACCTGTGTGAAGTTAGACCTAAAATTTACAAGGCCCAAGAGAGGATCCAGCTGTGCATGCCCTGAACTCCCCAAGAGCTCCTTATGTGGATTTCTACAAAGCTTCTGTGGCTATGGGCAGAGATGGCTATGTGCTGACTCCTGGGAAGTACATCTCTGTGTTCTCATTCCTTTCCAGGGTAGAGCCTTGCTGAGGGAGGACAGGATTCTCCCATTGCCCTCCGATGTGATGCCTCTAGTCATGCAGGTCTGGAGACTGGGTGTCATAGACACCTACGTTCAGTCTTTTCGCTTTATTTGCTTCTTCTCCTTTGAGGCCATGCCAGTCACTGGGGTGGCACAGACACCCTGCGATACCCCATCACACCCCTTACCCTTCAGTACTGGGTAAGATAAAAACCAGTTCTACAACATGGAACTAAAGAGCACTGATAGTTCATTCCAGTGAATGGTTAACCCAGTACATTTAACTAGAACTCTATTAGTAAATCCAGGCTCCTTACTGTCAGTGGGGTGTTTATTTTACTATTCAATCTACATTTGCAGGTCACTTCTCCATGATTGCCCTAGTTAGCATTAACTGTCAACTTGGCACCGTCCAGAGTCACCTGAGAAGGATGTCTCAATAGAGAGATTGCCTAGATCTGCTCAGCCTGTAGATGTCACTCCGTGGAATTGTCTTGATGGCTGTAGAGGGTCCTTCACACTGCGTGTAGCACAATTTCCTGGACAGGTAGTCCTGGGATAGATAAGAAATCTAGCTTGTTTAGGGAGAAGGGGATGTGGAGAGATGTCTTTGCAGTTAAGAGCACTTGCTGCTCTGGCAGAGAATCAAGACTCAGGTCACTCCAGTATCAGGGAATCCAGTGCCCTCTGGCTTCTGAAAATACCTGTATTCAAGTGGTACACACACACACACACACACACACACACACACACACACACACACACACATGTGTATACACACAAACACACACACACACACACACACAAACACACACACACACACACACACACACACACACGAGAGAGAGAGAGCCTAACCATGAGATGGAATTAACAACCAGTGTTCCTCCACAGTTCCTGCCTGAGCTCCTGCCCTGACTTCTCTTACTAATGAGCTGGGACCTGAAGGCTGAAAGAAATATTTTTCTCCCCTCAGTTGCTTTTACCTGGAATGTTTAATCACGGTAACAGGATGAAAGTAGAACAGTTATCAAACACAAATTGATGAGAGGCGTGTTTGTACTTTTCCCCATTTTGCTTCCATAAGGATACAAATTATGCTTCTCTCTAAAATAAAAGAAACTTGCCATGATTTTATGTACTCACTAGGAATGGATGCATAGATATGTATGCATAGATTTCCACACATACATGCACACACATATTACAGATAATTCAAATACATTCTGTATGAGAACCTAGAGTTGCTTTCTTGTTGCTTAGAAATCTAACATCAAGAGGAACCTGTCCTGAGTTTTATCACAAAAATATAATTATAAGAATACTAATATTTTATAACCAAGAAAAACTGGAAGTGATGAGTCTAAGTAGATGTTGAATCAGAGTGATGATCCACATTTAACTGGTTCCAACTCTTTCCTCTTGTCTGTGTAGGGTCATCTTGTACAGACACTGCACACATACGTATCCTCAGCCAGTATAGGAACCAATGACACATCACAGGAAAGATTTGGCCAGAATAGCCAAAGCAACCTGGTGAACTAGTTTGCCTACTGGAGTTACTTACAGGAGAGGGGACATCTCAAAGGCAGCTACATCACTGACAAGCTCACTCCAGTCTAGGTGACACCTCATGAAGATGTATCCTATAGCTCTTGGCATGACTTGTAGGTGGCTCCACAAGTTAGAGAATCTTCTCCCAGCAGCTTGGCTTCCTGCCTTTCTTATGGAGGTTACTCACTGCTTTCATACCTTGTAAGTTTCTGGAACTTCCTGAGACTTTTGAGTTGTATTATGTATTATGAACCACTTAAGTGGTTATAAACCTAAGTTCATATGTAATATATATATGTATATATATACATATATATATGTACACACACACACACACACACACACACACACACACACATATCACCACTCCTAAGTATTATGTATGATGAGCCACTTCTATCCTTCACTGAGGGAAGATTATAGCCTGGAAGAAACTGTGATGCACTGCCAATGATTCAATGAAAATTTTTCTAAATACAAACTTTTTAGACTTATTTACATGTCAAGAACAACCCACTACAGTAGAATAGCATAGGCTTTGGTGATCCCATGGTAAGAATTAAAATGAATAAATGAAAATATTATATATTATTAAATAAAGATATAAACTCATACACATGTATATGAATTTGTATTTTAAATATCTATCTTAGAACTGTCTTTAAGATTGAGAAGAGAAACAAGAAAGGTGAGCCAGTATGCTTTTTAGTGTTTTTTCACCATAATGAATTCAGAGTCCTGAATGATATATGCAACATAACCATGGGAAAAGAGTGGAGAGAAGGCTGGATGAGGAGGAGACTGGAGAAATGACACAGTCATGTTTTGTATAGCTCAGACTTGGAGCTGGCCATCAGGTACAAACAAAACTGAATAAATAGAAAGGGCCCCACAAAGACCTAGCATCTTCCTAAAGGACCAGGGGACTTCGTTTAGTAAGATAAAGTCTTTCAGACAGGAAATGCTCACTCTAGCAAAGACTACAGAGAACCTGGGGGTTCTTCCACCTCCACCCAGCAGAAGGCTACATCCTCACTAAGACAAGCTGTGCTGAGGTGCTGTGCCCTTAACCATAAAGGAGAGTGGCTACTGCAGCTTCTTTCTGGGTAGCTCTTAGGCACCCTCTGACCTGAGAGTGGCCTCAGAAGAAGCTTAGTGGAGATTGGAATCTTGTTTCTACCCAATAGGCCACATAGGAAGCAGTTAGGAGACTTTCCAGGCTTTCCTACCAGGGGAAGGGGTTTACCAAGGGAACCGTGGGAGACATGGGAGTCAAATTTCTACCAGTAGCTACCAGTAGTATTTTGGCTAAAGGTGGACTCTGTAGGCCTGTATCTCCATTTGGAAGCAACAGGGTGATTTCTCAGAGTCCCCCTACAGGTGGGGTCAGAAGAAGCCAGGGGATAATGAGACTAGGCTTGGAATCCCACACCTGAACTGTCCAGTTTCAACTGTAAATCACTTACTGCACCAGGAGCTATGAGGTTCTCTGCTTAAAGAGACCATCTACAGATACTGACAGAAGGTGACCGAGAGGCTGGGAGTGCCTAGGAAAATCCTAACCGCAGTAGCAGCAAGAACCCTCCATTGAACAATTATGAACACTCCCGAAACTGAAAAGCTCTGAAAAGATTGAGGGAAAAGAATCTTTCCAAGTACTAGAAGAATGACTGCTGACTTTTGCTGAGATGAAAATGAAGGTTTAACAGACTTGGAAGTAGGCCAGTGCCGCCAGGCAGGTAGAGAAGAACAACAGCTGTATACAGGAAGCAGGAGTGTAGAAGTTGTTTCTGCCCAGAAACACGGACCCCTCACTTTGCCCCACCCTACCCCAACCCCTGGAGGTAACATGGCATGTCTGGTCCCATTGTCTCTCTTCTTCATTTTGGCTGAAGCATTTAGGCAAGACATTGCTCATAACCCTTCCTCCTGAGTGTCCTTGGGGTCCTGGAACAGCAGAACTTGACAAGACAGAGCAATGTCAGAGAAGGGTAGTTATCCACCGGGCTCTGGTTGTCACCTGGAACAGAGATGATCCTCTTGCAGGAATCAGGTTGGGCTCTAGTGATGACAGGTCAAAGCAATAAGGATTTCTCCTGACCACCTTGTAGAATCAAAACCGGGACACAGATGAGCCAGACCGCATTAAGGCCAGGGCCCCCTCACCTATGTCCCCATTCTTTCTCAGTCCATGCCTGAGGTTTGTGCCAGAGGCGGGGAATGAATGGACATGTGAGTTCCTCTCACAGGTGTGGCCACCCATTGGATAAGTCTCCAGTCTCTGCTTTTTATTATTGGTTTTTCCTAGCTTGTTGGGGCTGCTGGAGCCTAACCTCTGAACCTAAAACTCTGGTTACTCCAGTCTTGGCTTCTGGAAGGCTGAGTGGCCAAGAGGGATGAGGCTGCCATTTATTCTGCAGGTCTAGCACCCAGTCGGAGTGCTTGGCAAGTCAAGAGTGGGTTGTAAGGTGGAAGTACTGAAGTCCTAATTGAAGTCACAAAGTAGGACCACAGAGTTCTGTGCGAGCAAGACAAATACAAGCATGCATTCATGTATACAAAGTTCCTTTTTAAACTCAGAAATACAATTTATATATGGAAGAAAGGTAAACAGAGACACCACAAGCATGCATTGTGATTCCACTCTGAGTGGTGGAATTGAGGGAGACCCTCTCCCTTATTCGGCCTGTCTGTCATATACATTTTTTTCAATTAGCATACATTCTGTGGGAAAAAATCTTTAAATGGTCTTTTAAAATGTGGGCAGCCAGCAAGAGCAGATAAAGTAGGCTGCCCCTTTATAGGCCTGTCACCCCTTCACAAAGGAAGGATGTTATTTTACTGACAGCCCTGAAGACCTCTCAATCTCCTGTGGCAAATCTGTCCACTATGGCCAGAAACAAAGCAAGAAAAAGCAGCGAACTTGAAAGCAGAACCACATCTTCTTTTCTGAGCTCACGGGACAATATACAAGTGGCTTCTGGGTCAAAGGGAGCAAAATGCCCATTAGCACAAATTCGATAGCTTTTTATTTTTTATTTATTTCTTTTTGGTCCATGGATTTTCAAGAGGAGGATACAGTCCTGGAAAGACACCCCCTTGGATTTTTTTTGGGGGGTGGGTTTTTTTTTTTTTTTTTTTTTTTTTTTTTTTTTTTTTTGCACAGTGAGTTTCTTACGAAACTTCAGGCAGGGGTGCAGGGTATGGGGACTTGGTTCCATTTGAATGGTTTTCCCTTGAACACCCTGGAGGCCAAAGAATAACTGACTAGCCCTTCAGAGGGGAAAATGCTATCAAGAGGTTTTTGCTTTTTTGCTTTTTTTTTTTTTCAGATGTTTTCTTCTCAAGTGCAGCCATGCAGTGATGTGACACAGCCCTGTTGCAGGTCGGTATTGGGGTTCCAGCCAAGTCTCTCCTGGACCCAGGAGGGAAGGAGAATAGCAACCAGATAAGCTCGGAGAGACCAACTTTACATTTGCATCTGAAAGTGCCCGCCACAAACAGCCAAGGCAGCATTTATGCACCGCAAGGGCGGACTTGAATAAGTCCTTGAGGCCGGTCTGTCTGAGGTCTCTGCCTCCCTGTGAGAATTCTGGATTTAGAACTAACTCTCAGCCCTACCAGAGTATCCCCACCATAGATGAAACACCCTATTCATTCGGAAACCACAATACATTTTTCAGTTCTGTAATCTCTCCATTACTTTGTCTTTCTGTCCCTCCTTCCTGCTGGGTCTCTGTCTGTCAGTCATCCGAGAGAGGGTGTGGTCTCCTATTCCTTTATCCCATCTTTTGAAAACGTGTGAGGGGCTAACTCGGTCCTTGAAGTAGTATAGATTGCATCTCTCAGGCCCTGGGAATCCTGTGGACTTTTCCCTCCCAGATATCTCCATTCTGTGAGTTCTCTGAATGATTCGTCTTTTTAATAGGGTGGGAGTGGGGGACTAGGTAAGCAAAGGATAAAATGTAATCCTACTTCCTTCTCGGGAAAGGAAAAAAAAAAAAAAAAACATTGAAATTGTAAAAACTCCCAGGCTTCTCATGGGAATTTAAGGAAGACCAAATTGCATCATCCCACAAAAATGTGAGCAGCAACCCTTGCCTCTGTCAGCCCTAATAATATACAGCCCGGGGGATTAGAGAGAGCCAGAAACACATGTGCTATTTCCTGACCAGAGCTCAATTAAAGATCTTCATCGCAAAGCTCATGTTAAGTGCCTCAAGCCCGAAGAACTGCAGACAAGGGAAATGTATTCACCACAGCAGGATCCTCCTGCCTCAGAGATTAGGTTTATAAGAGCTAAAGGCGGGACTTGGAGGCTACTGCTCTGCAAACCACACCCACAGCGCCAACAGAGACTTCCCTGAATGGCAAAGGCTTCTTAATAGATTTTCTTGAACCTAGACCTAAGGCTAATGTCTTGATAGTCAATTCTTTGCATTTGTTTGTGCTTAAAAAATGTATTGATCAGTTGCAGATGGTCAAGAAGGCTGAAATAAGAGCAAAAATGTCAGTCTTGGGATTCTCAGCCACAGCTCCCAAGGCCTGGGCTGTACTGTTCCGGTGGAGAGCCAGCCTGACCAATCTGAAGAGTGAAGCCTGGCCATCCAGGAAGGAATGTTCTGTGGGAAGCAGGGCTCTATTAAATTGAGTGATTATTGGAGCCATAAACGGTACAAACAAAGATAAATGAGATATAATCCTTGACCTTGATATTGTCACAGCTTGGTGCCAGGTGTAGTGGCATGTTTTTAATCCAAGCACTCTGGAGACACAGGCAGTGTTATCAATAAACTTCTGCACCATTATGACCAAAGCCCTAGCAGAAACAGCTTGAGGAAGGAAAGACTGCTTCTGATTTATAGTTTAACCCATCTCAGCCCATTGTCATGGGGAAATGGTTCTGTCTGCAATGGCAGGAACACGGTGAAGGGACCATATATACCAGGACAGAGCAGGGGTCAATATAACCTTCAAAGACCCACCCCAGTGGCACCTTTTCCCCCACCAGAAAGGTTCCACACTCTAAGGCTCGCCATCTTCAAGGCTTTGAAGCCTTTCAGGGTTCAAGACCGGAGTCTGTTGGGGACATTTCAGATACAAACACAGAAGGGAGAGTTTCTCCTGACAGATTTCCCCGGTAATGAGTAAAAAGTGTCCTTCCTTATCTTTTTTGATAAATTTTGGTTGGAAATTTACTTTATTCGATATTAGAATAGCCACTCCAGCTTGCTTCTTGGAGCTGTTTGCTTGGAAGTTTTTTTCCCACCCTTTAACTCTGAGATAGTGTCTGTCTTTGTCTCTGAGATGAGTTTCCTGTATGCAGCAAAAGGCTGGATTTTGTTTATGTATCCAGTCTGATAGCCTATGTCTCTTTATTGGGGAGTTGAGTCCATTTATGTTAATAGATATCAAGGAATAGTTGTTTCTGTTTCCTGCCATTATTGCTTTTGTGGGTTGAGTTGTGTCTGTGTCTTTTTCTTCTTTTAGTTTTCTTGTTTAGGAGTTTTCTTGTTTTTACTAGGCTGTAAAATTCTTAAGAAAATGGCTGCATCTAGAAAATATCATCCTGAGTGAGATAACCCAGTCACAAAAGAACAGACATAATATGCAGTCACTGATATTGGGATGCTAACCCCAGAGGCTTGCACTCCCCCAGAAACAACTCACAGACTGTATGAAGTCCAGGAAATAAAGAAAACAATATATATATATATATATATATATATATATATATATATATATATATTTACAAAACAAGAAGACTTTGACAATTTCCATGTTGCGTTTGGTTTTGCATGTACTTTATGCTCATTGTAACTATTAGGTTTTCAATGCATACTGTCAAGCCCTTGAAAAAATCAAGTACTGACTAAAAAATATATTCACATAGTTTTATGTAAAAATTATTTTA
The DNA here is from genome assembly GCF_963924665.1 of Micromys minutus. Classification (NCBI taxonomy): domain Eukaryota; kingdom Metazoa; phylum Chordata; class Mammalia; order Rodentia; family Muridae; genus Micromys; species Micromys minutus. The sequence continues at coordinate 58,748,382 of NC_137969.1, forward strand.
ATATCTGAAAAAACAGTACTGACAAAAATGTATATTATAATTTTAAGCAAAATATGTTTAAAATCTGTACATTTATCTTTGTTTTGCAAAATAAAGTCGTTTAAAAATTAAAAAAAAAAAAAACAAACACAGAAGGGAGGGACATCTGTCAGCACTCTGTCTAAGCTCCACCCCACAGTTACCTGGCAACAGCCAGGTTTGCCTGACACTATAAAAGTGGCTTCTTGCCCCCTCCTCACTCTCTTGTTCTCTTGTTCTTGCCTTCCTGCCCCTGCTCTCTCTCCATTCCATTCCTCCATCTCTCTCCACCTGCTTGCACTCTCCCTCCCTCCCTCCTCACCCCCATCTCTCTCAACTCCCTTCCCCATGTCCTGAATAAACTCTATTCTATACTAAACTGTCATGAGGCTGATCCCTCAGGGGTAAGGGAATGTGTCAACTTGAGTTCGCTGGAGACACCTACTTCCCCCACACCTCACCACACCCCCATAGAACATATCTCCCACCCCTCTTTATCTTTTTATAAACACATCATCATCAAGACCCCATAATGAGTTCAAGGCCAATATAAACTATACAGTAAGACCTTGTCCCTTTTACTCAAGAAAGTCACCATCCAGTGGGAAAAATATATAAATGAACAATTGATATTATGAAAATGATCTCTATATACCAACTTCAGGAATAGAGGAAGGCCTTCAAAAGTCCTTCAACAAAAACCATGTCCAAAGGAAGTTTATCTGAAGTCACTTCACGGATGTCTTTCTCCTGGCCCCTAATTTAATGGGATTCAAAAATAGGTGTGGCAATCCTAGGAGAGGCACAAAAGAATCATACAGATACAAGATAAGGCATCATGAAATGTTTATGTTTTTTATTATATCTTCTAAATGTTAAATTTTTAAAGATGTATTTTGTGACACATAAGTATTGGGATTCTGTAAGTCCCAACCCTCAATTACCTGGTAACAGCCAGGTATACGTCACCCCAGTGACCTGACACTATAAAAGGGGCTGCTGGCCCCTCCTCTTTCTCTTGCTCGTGCTCTCTTGCAGCTTTGCTCATCGCCCATCCCTCCTCTTCCCTTTCCCTTTCCCCTTTCTCTCCACATGCTCATGGCCAGCCTCCTCTACTCTTCTATTCCTCTCTTCTCCCTCTCTGCCTCTACTACCCTCTTAACTCCCCCATGACTTGAATAAACTCTATTCTGTACTATACCATCATGTGGCTGGTCCCTCAGGGGGAAGGGATTCCCAACATGGCCCCCCCCTCTCCCTTACCCCCAGGCCTCACTGCACCTCCATGGGCCATATCCCTCCCCACTCTCTTCATCCTTTTCCCAACATTGGTGCCAAAACCCAGGACCTCATCTTTTAACAACATTGGTGACTTTTTCTAACAATAATGATGATTCAATGTTTGCCATTTACAAAAGTACTTTATTGGGGGGCACATATTTTAAAAGTTCAGTCCAGATTATAAACATGTCCAAGTGCTAAATACTTTGGGGGTTCATTTCTCTGCTGTCTTGAGGTGCAGCATTCCAGTTCGTTGTTGCTTAGGACTTTGAGCGGTTCAGCTGTCTCCATAAATTCAAGCTCCCATGACCACCCCATTCATCAGCCAAGCTCAAAAAAGCAGGACCTTTCTATTACTGGCATCCTCCTGTGGAAGGCAGCCTGTATCACTAGGATGTTTTTCTGCCCTTACACCACAGGCACAGGAGGTGGCAGACACCTAGACTGATGATGTAACTTGCCCGAGATATCAGAGGGGGTGTAATATTAATATATTAATGTGCTACCAGAAGCAAGCAACAAAAAGCAGGCCAGCCATTGTAACTCAGTAGGGAAGTGTCTGCTAGTATGGTCAAGGTCTCAGCTTCCTACTCTAGCATCACAAAGAAAAACAACCCTAATTATCATCTGTACTGTAATGGTGAGAAACTAGCCAAAACCTTCAGCAGCAAAGCAGAAACCATGACAAAATCTATTGCTGCAGGAAAACAAAAGCCTCCAAATTGATGCAAAGAGGCAAATGAATCGTCATTTATGTCACTGGTGAGATTTTAAAATCTGAGTTAAAGTCCTATTTTCCCCTTTGAGCCTAAACCATGACTGGGCTTATTTGAGCTACAAGGAGCACAAACTAACTAGCTCTTGAAAATGCACATGGTAACCAGGGGGGCTATTTTTATAGGGAAAACATTCAAAGAACAAAAGGAAGAGCTGAAGGCCTTGTCTGCTCCAGAGACCTTGACAGGGATGCTCCTGTGTCTTTCAGATGCTTAGCTCAGACAATCCTACTTCGGATGGTGTTTGAGTTCTGGGCTTCTATGTCCAGTCAGAATGCAAGTTTTCAGCATAGACTTTCTGACCAGCCTGCCTAGGAGAGGTGCATTACCTGTGCTCCATGACTGGACAGTGTTGTAAACAATGACTTCCCAGGTTTCAGCACCAACGTTGGGAAAAGGATGAAGAGTGTGTGTGTGTGAGGGGGGTGGGGATATGGCCCATGGAGGTGTAGTGAGGCCTGGAGGTGAGAGGTATGCCTCTGGGGGATCCATGTTGGGAATCCCCCCACCCCCACAGAGGGTCTGGTCACACGATGGTATAGTGCATAATAAAGATTATTTAGGTCATGGGGGGAGTTAAGAGGGTAGTAGAGGCAGAGAGAGAGAGAGGAATAAAGGAATAGAGGCTGGCAATGAGCACACGAAGAGAGGGGGGATGGGGATGAAAAGGAGTAAGGGAGGAGAGGGAAAGCAAGAGAGAGAACATAAGAGAGAGGAGGGGGCAAGCAACCCCTTTTATAGTGTCAGGTCACTGGGGTGGAGCATACCTAGCTGTTGCCAGGTAACTGAGGGGTGGGGGTTACAGAATCCCAATAGACAGAGCTGAGGTAAAAGCCCTGGTGACTTATGAACTAGGAAAAAGTTTGGTCTGCCAAGGAAGGAAAGCAGAGCCAACAAAAGCAAATCACATCTATTACATTATCCTTCAGATACCTCACCAGGTAAATAGACAGAAAGATGCTGGTCCGGCAGGATCGTTTGGAAGGTCAACTGACCTGTGCATACCGCAAGGCCCGCACTCTCTAAGTGTTAATGACCACCATTGCTACGGACTTGTATGGAGTAGGTGTCATAGGACAACTTTAAAAGATCTGACTCTTAATCTTATGTAGGCATGGATTTAAGTAGGAAGCTCTCCTGTAAGAACCGTTTGCTTGAATATTGATTTAAAGATGAAGAGTGGAATGAATGAACATTTGGATGGAATTGTGATTAATTATCTTAACAAGAGATTTGCTACATTTATTTTTTAATTCTTTGTATATTGAGTTCCATCCCATTACTCTTTATATTCCTCACATGCTGCATGTGTATATGTGCGCATGTATGTGCATGTGTGCTTATGTGTGTTCAGGTATGCATACACGTGTGCAAGAACAAGTGAAAGACAGAGGACAAGGATAATGTATCATTCCTCAGGAACTGCTCTTGATGCCCACCAAGCTGATCAGGCTGGCTGGCCAGTACCTCCTAGAGTTCTGCCTCTTTCCACTTCCCCACAGCTTGGATGACAAACAGATGCCAACAGGATTGACTTTGTCTTCTTGTGTGGCTCTCAGATGCTCATGAGGCAAGCAGAAGAGAGAGTTGGATTCCCTGGGACCCTACTTAGTTTTGATTAGTCATACCTTCCCCTTCTAATGATATGTTTGGCAACTTCGTTCTTTTGCTTGCATGTGCTATGCACACAGTGCTCCTGACCAACCAATGCACCCTGAAGCCCCAGATTTCCCTAGAACCTGCTTCAGGCTGTGTATACTTTTTTTGTCTCAGGACTTAGTGGTACAGATTTTCCACCCATAGGAACAATCACACTCAGTCAGTTTCTGTTCCAGTGTATTCCCAGCATTGCTAGGTATGAAGCATAGAAGGGTCCATCCAGCCTGAACTGGTTTTAGGTGCATGTAAGATAAACCCGGTTCTTCCAGGGAACTTCTAGAGATCTCCTGTACTTACCATATGTTATGACTATCTATGCATACAGAGGACTAATATCAAATGCACTATGTGAGGATCCTGTGTGGCAGGAAGAATAAATATGTGACCTTAGGTATCAGTGAAGATTGACAACCACTTGAGTTCTGGCCTCTACTTCCTTGAGACCCAAGTGGTAACCTGGGGTCTTTGGGTGTCTTCATTCAGGTCCGGCTCTCAATCTTGAGTGTACCCCTCAATAATCTTATTGTTTTCCACCCAGTTAAGTTTATCTCCCTTCTTCAAATCTATAAACCATTATTTTTGACTCCTTAGATAAAAGACCAAGAACCTGGGAAAATACCTGGCCCAGAAGTGAGCTATGCAGTATTTACCGTCTGAGCAATCTCCCCAGTACTTCCTCTCCAGAGGTGTAAGCACAATGGTTGCAAATGAAACGTCAGGAAACATCCTAGAAAACAAAATACAGGCTCTTACAAGTCACCACCCCCAACTCCAGTTGCTCTTTCCATAATCTCCAAATTCTTCTCATGGACTCTCAGAATTCTCCAAGAGCACATTCAGTTTGTGAACAAGTCCATCCTGCCTTTGAGGATAAGATACTCAAAAGAAGCATCAGTCAATGCTGCAGAGTCAAAGCCACAGAGAGAAGATCGGTCTTCATGTTGAATTAAATGTGTATTTGCGCCTCCTGTTTATGTAGCCTCAAACTTGGCATTGGCTTGTTTCTGGTAGCCTCCTATTATACAACTATTCTTACCAGATAAACTGGGAGTCTTGCTGAAATAACTTCATGTTACCCAGGAAATGGGGGCCCCTTCTTGAGCTCTTAGTCTCATCAGTAAAAGAATTTAAAAGGAGACTTCTAAGAAAACTCCAAGACAACTGTATTAGCATTTAAAAGTAAAACCCCAAAGCAGACAAGCTGTAAATCCTGGTGGCTGCCTGGAGATGGAAGATGGAGATAAGGAAGAGTAAAGGCTGGGTGGTTTGAGTAAAGCAACCAAAAAGAAGGTCAGTCACATAGTGGACAGGCAGCTACATGAGGGAGAGAGCTTTTCTAAGTAATTTAGAGAAGCTGACCAAACTTACAAAGCTGCATTGGTGCTCAAGAGAAGGGAAACTCTGATAAGAAAAAGAACATTATCTCATGAAATGGGCCATTATTCCTCCTTTCTCTTTAGTGTGGCTTAGGTGACCCTGCTTTCCAGAGGCTTTCCTAAAGGGTGGTCCCTTAGCCTAGGCTCCCCTGGAATGCTAGGTCTCCATGTCGGCTAGAGATTCCCCTCGAACTGAAGAAGATAGTTTTTCCTGGATGGTGCTACTGCAGCACTATGACCATCCCGAAGTCCTGTGCATCCTGCACACAGGTCTCTGCCTGTGATGGATAATGGACACTCATGCAGGCGAAGGTGGGCTGCCTGAAGCTGGCTCGTGAACATGCAGATGGGATGCTCAGTGCTCCACCTCTGCCGAGGCAGAATTTTTATCCCCCCTGGAAGGGTGCTAGTTAGTCAGTAACCCAGAAAACTAAGTGTCCCCCCACCCCCAGAAAGTATCTTCAGAAGGAGTCTTGAGGTAGTAGCAGTTAAAGGACTAGTTAAGTGCAAGATGACCGGAAGACTCTTTAGAGGAGGTGGTTCCAGCCTGCCTGCTCCAGATGCAGAGTAAGCAGATGGCTCTTGCATGCAAATTGGGGTGGTGCCTTCCCATAAGTGGGTAAGATTCCTGCTGATCAAGCAAAATGGGAATGTGACCTAATGAGACGGGTAATTAAAGCAACAGGCTCTGTTTTTTTGTTGTTGTTGCTTGTTTGTTTTTTTTTTGTTTTTTGGCGGAGGGGGGTGCTTGTTTGTTTCTTTTTAATCTGGTTTAACTGAGAACTTTGGAAAGATCTCTGAAAAGTTAGTCTCAGCAAAGCAGTTAGTTTTTGGTCTTCGAGGCTTCTCCCAGCTGAGTCTAGCAAGGTCCCCTTCCCCCTCCTCCAGTCTCCCTTTGCCTTGAACAGTCTGACTCCTCTCCTTACTTCACCCACTCACTGGGTCCTTCAAAACCGAGCAACAATATCCCACACAGACATCCGGGGAGAGGCCAGAGGGTCCTTCCCCTCCTCCCTCTCACTGTTAAAAATAAACCACACTTGCCAGACATCGTACATGTCAGAGGTCTTATTGACAGTGGTTCATTGTATATATGAGGTGGCTGACAAGGAATTGGTGTCTTCCTGTCTGAGAATCAAGCAGATATTTAGGGCAGAGGCTTTTAGTCATTAAGTCATTGGAGAGGAAAGAGGAGTTTCAGTAAATGGTGAATGGGGCAAGCAAGAAGCCACAGTTGCACCCAGTTTTAAGCCAAGATAAATGCATTGTACACATACAGGATGTTTGCATATTTGTGTGTGTGTGTGTGTGTGTGTGTGTGTGTGTGACAGATAAAGTGTTGAATGAGAAGTTCTTTTTTAAAATTAATTTATTTACTATATATTAGTACACTGTAGCTGTCTTCAGACACATCCGGGCATCAGATCCCATTACAGATAGTTGTGACCTACTATGTGATTGCTGGGATTTGAACTCAGGACTTCGAAGAGCAGTCAGTGTTCTTAACCATTGAGCCATCTCTCCAGCCCGAGAAGTTCCTCAAGTAGCAAGCACCCCAAGGGCATGTAAAATATGATTTGATTTATGGTGTGTGATGTGAACACAGACTTGGTGAATGCATTCTTGGCATGATGATGGCAAACACACAAAGACACACTTAAAGGGCATCTAAGTCAGTGACTGAAGAGCATCTTAGTTTAGAGGAAGCTGAACATCCAGATGGTTTCCATAATGTGTTTTTAAAAGAAACAAACATTTCCCCAAACCTCTGGCCTCTCTCTATAGGCATCCATAATCTGGCTTGGTCTTTATCTGGTAAATCTTCTTTCTTGCTTCTTCATGAGTCTTCTGTTTCTGTGTCTTACAGAACAAATGAACATTTAAATGTATACAAGACATATGTCCAAGAGCTGCACCTAAAGGTCTTCTAACCTTTCCAAGACCCTGAAGTCTGAGAAGCCATACAGATTGGGAGTCTCAGTGAGAGGCCATCAGTTTCCCTCTTAACTAAATACCCTCCCAAACATCGCCCCTCCTCCCTACAGAGTTCAGAGTTGTTCAACATCCTGATGCCACTGGGCACTACCAACATAGGCGAGAACCCAGTCGAGTGCCCAGGAGCCAGACAGAATGCTGTGAGCAGGTATCATTTTCAATGTCATTTCAAACAAGCAGATTCAGAGAGTTAGTGGTTCTGAGTTGAGGTGAGGGAGTAACAACCCAAGTTTCTGTCTTTCTCAGTGGTTAACATCTGAATTGTACTGCTGACCATGACACAGACTGGCATGCTCAAGCCAACTCTCTCAGAGCACAGCCCTGGAAATTTGTGTGTATTTGTTTTTAACATTTATTTATTTACTGCATGTGGGTGTTTTGTACTCATAAACATTTATACACCTGTGCCTGGTGCCCAAGAAAGGCAGAAAAAGGTGTCAGATACCCTGTAAGTAGACTTCCTCTGGAAAAGCAAGAAATACTCTTAACCACTGAGCCATTGCTCCAGATCCCAGCTTTGAGTTTTTGTTCTGAGCGTGTTTAAAAAAAAATCATATTAATAGGTCTGGTGATGTATGTTTGTAACCCCAGAATTTGGGAGGCTGAGGCAGGAAGAATATAAATTTGAGGTAAGCCTGAACTATATATTGAGATATTGTCTCAGAAAACCAAAGCCCAAAACTAAACACACAGACCAGTAATGTGAGCTCCACCCATCTGGGTCAGCTCTCCCAGAAGCAGCTTTGGATGCTTCCTGGGAAACTTGATGATGCCTCTGTGGGCCCTTTCTCTGTCTCCGTACAAAGCAAATGGACTGGAATCAGGGTGTGGGCTGGGTGTGGGCCTACTGCTCCAAGAACTTTGTCACACACACACACACACACACACACACACACACACACATACACATACACACATCTCAAGTTAAATTCTACATACTTCACTGTCTGCGTTTGTTTAAGATGAGAGGGTTTGGAAGAGAAAAGGAAATTATACGGATGTTGTCACCCTTCTTTAAACTTGAGCCAGAGGAGGGTTGTGTCCAACTGTCTTTTTCTTTTACCTTCAGAGATGGTGGTGGGTTGTAGGATGAAGCTCTCTTGTCTTCCCCATAGACATTCTCATCAGACTGAAATTTAATAGTCATAACTCCAAAAGCTAGCCCTTTGACTGATCTTTCTATGTGCCAGGCAATGACTTAGGGGCCTAAATAGGCTACTACACTGTGACCACTCATATCCTCTGTCTGGGTTAATTTCCTATAGCTGTGAGGAAAACCCCCATGACCAAGGCAATCTACAGAAGAGTTTGTTCGGCTTATGGTTCCAGATGGATAAGAATCTGTGATGTTGGAGCAGAGGTGGCAGGTAGTGGCAGAGGATGCTGGAGCAGCAGCCGAAAGCTCTCCTCTTCAGTGACAAGCAGGAAACAGAAAAGGCTAACTGTAAAACAGTCCATTCCAAGTGGCATCTTTCCTACAGCAAAGCCACACCTCTTAACCTTCCTCAAAGAGTATCAACAACTAGGGACAATGTCCCTAGACCATGGTGGAAGTATCTCATTCAAACTGTCATCTTCTGTGATAGTTACCGTTACCTTCACAAAATAGGAACAAGTCCAGAGATGAATGGCTTGTAGCCATGGGCATAGCCAACAAGAATCAGAACCTGTGTTCAAACTCATGTCCAGCTAACTCCAGGAGTTTGTGCATCATTTTAACTATAATTGGCAAGTGTGATCAACTGTCTGATTCCCAAAAGAACCTTTATTTGTTGAGAATGCAAGGTGCCCTGTTACTCTATTTCCAGTAGGATGGCAACCACACTGTTTCCAATAAAAAGATATGAGCATTGTCCATTCATGTTTACTGTAACTAAAGTGATGTTATGGATAAAATTAAATTTTTTTTTCTGACTTGCTAAATGAATTTAATTCCCTGAATGGGTGCCAAATTGGCAGGCTACAGAATAAATTCCTTATTTATGCAAGAAATGGACACAGTGGTCATGTGCTTTTACCTTAACCTTGAAGGACCTCCTATGTGTAGGAAATTTCACATTTAGGTCAATCTTTGGACCCCTTCATCTTTGCTGATACAAATGCTGGCTCATCTGTTGTAACTGAGAACCTTTATCCCAGCCCCAAGCTTTCAGACTCTAGATATGAGCAGGAATATATTTCTAAGTGCTCCCAGACTTGGCCACCACTGCATTGTGGGAAACTTCTAACCTCTTCTAACAGATACCTTGTGTTTCCTTTTATTTGGCTTCGTTTTCCTCCACAGTGTATGGAGTCCTCTTTGTTGGGCACACTTCTGTCCCCAAACACACACAATGAAAGGAGTGTCTGACTGGCATCAGGAAGGCTGGAGGAAATGTCAGGCTTGGTCAACTAGAGTCAACATTTGCTTATGATGTCTTTGGGTACATCTGTGTAACCAGCAAATGTCTGTCCAAAACCTTAATTAGTGGTCTATATTTAAACACAGCTTTGACTTCTAACATCTACTCATTTTTCACATATTTTCCCCATTATTCCTTTTCCATGTGTTCCTCTGTTTGTTTATTTATTTCTCAACGATTATTTCCAGAGACCGTAGGAACACATAGGAAAGAAAACAAAAATCCCAGTCCCTTTGACAAAGACTAAAATAGCAAGTGTATTAGCTGCTGTTTAAGGAAAATGTTATTAATGTAATGACCTTGCAAAGATTCGTGTGGAGCTGGCAACATGCCAAGTCTCTGAAGCTTATAGCAAGAAGGAAGAGGTGAGGAAAACGGATCAGTTTCTTTTGCAGATGTTTCAGTGTGAAGGAAAGGAAGTGGATAGAGGAAAAAAGTACACATAATGTTAACCAGTGTTCTATTTCTGTGAAGAGACACCATGATCAAGGCAACTCTTATCAAAAAAAGCATTTAGTTGGGGACTTGCACACAGTTTCAGAGGTTTAGTCCATTATCAACACGGTGGAGAACATGGCGGCAGGCAGGTGGGTGTTAGTGCTGTAACTGAGAGCTAGATAATGATCCATAGGACAAAAGTAAGAGCCTAGGGCTGGCATGGGATTTTGGAATCCCAAAGCTAACCCCCAGTGACACACTTCCTCCAACTATGCCACATCTACTCTAACAAAGCCACACCTCTCAATCCTTCTAATCCTTTCAAAGAGTTATATTTCTTGATGGCTAAGCATTCAAATCTATGAGCCTGTGAGAGCCATTCTTATTCAATGATTCAAGACCACAATGATCTTGGTCTTTAATACTCTTCAATTTCTTCTTTTTTTTAAAAAAAATTTATTTTTGTTTGCTTTTATTGCTTATCTATGCATTGAAGAGATTCCTAGCAGTAATCTAGAGAGTAAGCAGGTTTTCATATTATCTGGAGCCACTCTATAGAACAATGGGGTGTTTTTTTACTTCGTTAATTTATTTATTCACTTCATTTTCTTTATTTATACAGCCCTATTATAACCCCCTCTTCCTCCTGTCCTCCCAGCTTCACCTTTTCAACCCTTCCCCCCATTATTCCCTATCTTTCTTCTCTGTGAAGTGGAAGCACCCCTTGGGTACCACCCTTTCCTGTGATATCTAGTCCCAACATAACTAAACATTTCTTCTCCCACTGAAGCCCAAACAGGAAGTCCAGTTGGGGAAAGGGGGTCCAATGGCAGGGAACAGAGTCAGAGACACATCTCTACTCCAATTGTTAGGGGACCCATGTAAAAACCAAGCTGTTCACTCGTTACAAATGTGTAGGGGGCCTAGGTCCATCCCCTGTATGCTCTTTGGTTGGTGGTTCAGCCTCTGTGAGCCCCATCAGAACAGGTTAGTTGACTCTGTAGGTCTTCTTGTAGTGTCCTTGACCCCTCTGCTAGCTCAATTCTACCCAATCCATGTCTCAAAGGATGCAGCAGGAAACTCCAAGACATAAAGACATTTGTTAAATCACTCCATAGAAGAAGGGCAAGTCTCTTAAAGAATGTGGCAGAGAACACATGCAGCAGGATAAGCAAGTAATAACATTTTATTCCAGCTGTTCTTTTATGTCAGATGCCTGCTTATCCCAGAGCCTTGAAAATGAGGGGACAATCAGAACCACAAAGCTTCCAAGCTTGTGGAATCAATTTGCCAGGCAGACGGTGGGCAGCAAGGAAACTGACTTCAGAAGCCAGAAAGGTGGTGACCCACATTATTTGACAGTGAAATGCTGCACACATTCAGAGTGTTTAAGTAATTCACCCAGAGTCACACAGCTGCCAGAGATACAGCAGAAACACAACTGACAACTCCACTTTCCCAACTGGGGTCTGTGGAAAAAACATGGTCAGAATCACGTGGGAACAAGTCAAACCCAGACTCTTCAGCCCGATGCTAAAATTATTGTTGGGATAATTTTGGGGGGACATGGGGGATTGCAAGAGGGTCTTTGATACACTTTTTAAACAAACTCCTTGAGTTTGTTTACTCTCTGGCCAGTGTTGAGAATTGCCAGATGCTACCTTATTCTGAAACACGTAAGCAAAGCTCCTAGGGAAAGATGTCAAATGAATAGGGGTTCACCTAATTTACCATCTATTTGGAGATACTTTTGGGAGCAAAGGGGGCAGCTATAATAATTGCTCTGAGAAACCAAATATAAAACAGGTACTCCTGGAGACAAATGTAAAAGGACAACTGAGCTCTCTTCACATAAGGATGGCTATTAAGATTATTATTAACTTTTTGGTATTTTTGTTCTTAATTATTCTCTCTCTCTTTCTGTGTGTGTGTGTGTGTGTGTGTGTGTGTCTGTGTGTGTGTGTGTGAATGAAAGTGTGGGCACACATCATGCTGTGTGAAGATGAAGGTCAGAGGACAGCTTTCTCTCCTTTCAGCTTTTGTTGAGGCTGTTCCTCTTTCAGTTTCTTCCAGAATGCCCATTTCAGGCCAGCAGGCCACATGAGCTTCCAGGTAAATCTCCTGTTTCCACCTTCCATCTCTCTGGAGGATGGGGTGTGCTGAGTGTCTTATGATAAGCCAAATGTCTGGTTTTAGTAGAGATCCCAGAAATTCTTATTTACCTCAATCTAAAATTAACTGTTTTCCATGGGGCTCTCAGAAGCCACTTCCTGTGATTGGGAGGCTGATCATTTAGCAAATGCTGTTGTAATTTGATCCAAAGGACAAACTAGTCAAGTTAAGTTATCAATACCTTTCTGAATCCTGCATGGCCCCTGTAGAAGGTATGGAAGGGATGGTGTGACACAGTTCCCGCCTCTGGAGAAGATCCAGTGGGGAAATAGGCCTTAACAAGTGATGATGGTTGCTATAATAATGTACATAATTTACTTTTTGTTTCTCTTAAGGGAATGATCTCCCTATTAAGGTTAATGATCCCATGATAATTAGAAGCAGCCTGAGTCTGGGGGTGTGTCTCAGTAAAATGGTAAGTGCTGTGACCTTTAGGGCAGCCCTATGGCTGTGGGGAAGAACTCTAAAATCACAAGTTCAAGAATATATAATTTTTCAAAATGCAAAATATAAGAATGCAATATAAATTATATAAGTTGCCTCATAGGCCTAATAGAGAGGCAGATGCCTTATAAGCCAACTTGTTAGAATTATATTAAGGAAGGAGATAAAGAGATTTAGGGCATGATGATCACAGAACAAGATCCCACCCAAGTAAATTAATTTTGTGTGTGTGTGTGTGTGTGTGTGTGTGTGTGTGTGTGTGTGTGTGTATTTACAGAAGATTTCTGAGTTCAAGGTCATCCTGGGACAGAGCTAGTTCAGGCTTCGGCCTGGTGGGAATGGTGATCTCAGAGCCAGATCCCACTCAGCTAGCTTATTGTTTGTGCTTACAAAAGCAGGGAGTTCTCAGAATTCATTTGCTGGAACTGAATTCATTTGCTGAGGTAAAAATAAATTATACTTGCTGTCTTTTCTAAGAATCAAGGGGCTAAGGTCATAAAATGAGGATTCATGGGATAATCACAAGAAAACTGATATGTAAGTATAAGATTGGGCTTTGGTCTTCAAGAGCTGAGGTGCCTGGAGATCTCTGGAGAGCAGAACAGAGATACCAGCTTGTACCCATGACTGACTTCAAGTCCTTTCTTTGCTGCTCGAAAACACCCTTTCCTTGGGACTCCCTCTCCAAGCTGAGGCTGGTTCTTGGCAATATCTCTTGTAGGCTAAATTGGGCTACCAATAGGAGAACCAGATCCCCATCATGCATGATGTGATGTGTTTAAGTATGTTCTACAAATTGCCACGTAAAACCCAACTGTTGGTTATGGCATGAAACTCCACTGGGAGGAATAAAGGCTGGTCTTTGCAGTGAGTTTGATGGGATTTACAACTCTAACAAGGGGATTCAATGAACTGCACTCTGGAAATGGCTGTCTTGATTAAAGAGACAGCAGACAAGCAAGTGCAGCTGGTGAGGAAGACACACACAGGCTCTCCTTGCCCTGCGCTGACAATTAATGTCTGCACAATACAGACGGCAATTAATCACACCGTGCCTTCTGACATCTCTCTTCTTTGCCTGAGTGCTACTTACATCTTATAGTTGTTGCCTTTATGCTTAAGAAGCAGATGGGGGGGAGAAGGAGGGAGGGAGCGTGTGTGTATGTGTGTGTGTGCGCATTTAGCATTCTATTTTATCATTGGCTGTAAAAAATGTAGACTATGGTGCTCTGTGTGTGTGTGTGTGTGTGTGTGTGTGTTTGAGTGTAAGTATATGTGTGAGTGTAAGTATTTGGATACATATATGAATACATGTGACTATGTATATGTGTTTGGATATGTGTACATGTGAGTACATATGTGTGACTGCATTGTGTGAATGTATGTATGAAAATATATGTGTGTATGTGTGTTTGAATATGTGTGTATGTAAGTCTATGTGAGTGAGTTTGTGAGTATATATGTGCATGTGTAAATGTATATGTGTGTGAGTATATATATTTATATATATGTAATTGTATTGTGAATATATGTATGAGAATATATGTATGAGTGTATATGTGTGAGTATGTGAGTATATGCATATGAGTATATGTGTGTACGTGTGAATGTGTGTGAATGTATGCATGTGAGTATATGTGTGTGAGTGCATATGTGTGAGTATGTGAGTATATGCATATGAGTATATGTGTATACATGTGAATGTGTGTGAATGTATGCATGTGAGTATATGTGTGTGAGTATGTATGTATGTGAGTGTACATGTGTAAGTATAAAATGTGTGGGTGAGTATATGTGCATGTGTGAATGTATGTGAGTATATGTGAGTGTATGTGTGAAAGTGTATGTGAGTGTATGTGTGAAAGTGTGTGTACGTACGTGTGAAAGTATGTGTGAGTGTATGTATTGTGTATATGTGTATGAGTGTGTGTATGTTGAAACAAGGTGCCTTGAGTGTAGTTACTTACCATTAGGAAACCACGTTCATGGACTGATACAATGTGAATGAATCAGCTCACGGGAAATGGATCAGGGTCAAACACTTGGGGGAAAATAACTTTAAAGACACCAGGTGAGGTCAAAAGAAGAGCATAGTTTAGACTTAAAGAACCTGCAAGGGCTTCTTGAGATGGGTATCCCATGCCTCACTTAGATTCTGTACCCTTCCTTTCTGTGGGATAGTCCACACCCATGTGCAAGAGGCAGCCTCTCTCCACTGACTCTGACATCTGAATTATTTTGGAGTGCTAAGGGCAACACAGTGAAAATATGTCTGTGATGAGGCTGGCATAAACTGGCCCATGCTTTCCATAGTATCAGAGTATGGTCTGTTTGGTTACATACTGTATACAGGGCTTAGCAATGACAGTAAAAGACTGTAAAGCTGGCTTTTGTTTTTATTATATTTTTACTGTGGTTTCAGGTTATACTTCTACTTGTAGATTTCAAAAGTTACTGTAAACCAGGATGACCTGGGATATTCCCATATATTTGGTACTAATTGATCATTTTCTCTTAGTATTAATGTAACCTGCCATTTTGTCTCTTGTGTCCCTGTAAGCAACAGACTAAAAAGTGTCTATGCATGATGCACATATTATGGTTCTCTGTCAACTTGATGGGATTCAGAATCACCATGGGAATACATCTCTGGGTTTCTCTATGAGAAAGGTTTCAGAAACATTTAGCTGAGGAGGAAAGACCACCCTGGATGTTAGAAACACCATCCCATGGGCGGGGTTTTAACTGAATTAAAAACAGAAAACTGAGATGAGCATCAGCATCCATCTCTCCTTGCTTCCTGATTGCAGATGCAGTGTGACCAGAGCCATGCTCCTGGAGCCAAGTCTTTCTGCTGTGACAGCTAATGGATATTTTGTTACAAGAATGACAAAGGTAGCTAAAATGCCCTGGTACACACACATAAATACATTTTTATGGTCGCACACATATACACACACTCACACGCACACATAAATTATGTAACCTTGGTGTGTGTGGGTAATATCACATGGGTTTGTGCAAGTGTACTCTATGATGTTTGCACAGTGACAAAATAATCCAGTAGTATATTTCTTAGAATAAAGCTCTGTGGGAGTCTACAAGATGGCTGTGACAGCAGTGGCTGAGGTGCCAGTGGCAGATGGCGGTGGCAACCTGAGTTTGAACCCTGGTACCCACATAAGAAAATGTGGAATATGGTGTTATGTACCTATAATCCCAGCATTTTTATAGTAAAATGAAAGGTGGACACAGGATACTCTTCCTAAAGCTTGAAGACCAGGTAGCCTGAAGTAGGTAGCACGAGCGTGATGAAAGTACAAAACCCCACCTTGAAACAGGTCTAAAGAAGAGACTCCTGAAGAGCTCTCCTTTCATTGTTACACATGTTCCTTGACATGTGCACACCAACACACGTGTATACAGATAATAAATAAAAGAAAGAGAAAATAAAATCCTGTCATTAAGTGACATCAATAAAACTTTTAAATCTATCTGTTGACTCCTGAATATTAATCCTGAGCATGTAACTTGTATCACACTAGTTTACACCATCTTTCTCTAAGTCTACAATTCTAAGTTCTTCTGTAAGTTACATTGAGACTTTAACCTTTGATACTCTAGCATCTCAAGTTCTTGGTATGTCCACTTTGCACACTATCACTTAATAGAAACATTTTATCTTTTCTATTGTTTCCTTTTTAGTCCATAACTTCATCTCTTATTCACGGAATATTTTTCTCCTTTCACATCATGTTGGAATGAATGCTCCCACTCTCTTCCCAGCAGCAAAATCTTCTGTATTAACTGTTGACTCAAAATTTAGCAACAACAAAGTGAGGCAGAAGGAAACTCTGATTACCTCGTGTTATTCTCAAACTGGCCCTACTTTCCTTTTCTGGGACACAGTGGAAAGATGCATAGACTAACTAAAATAAAATGTTCCCAGTTTCAAGGTCAAATGGATATTCTTTTCTTTAAGTTACCCGAGTTAATTAAAACCACAAGATGGTCTTGTTTGCTTGATATTTGATCTGAATATTTCTTGGCTATATTTCTGTTTCTCCTAGAGTCAGCGATTTTCTGTTCTATATTCTCACAAAGTATCATATCTTCACATTGTTCTGACCTTAACTTTACAGCTCACATCTGAGGATCCTCCTCTGTCTCCTCAGTCTTGTCCTCTAGCGTCAAGTCTTTCTTCTTCCTCCCTCTTGTTCTGTAAACATCTCCGGTTTATGAGGAGTAAAATGTAATGATAGCTTTAGCCTCCTGATCTGTTCCAACTGATGGGACCAATATGGAGTTGAATGGTAGTATTGGGGTTTCTGTTGGCTGAAGGACACCTCAGAGCCAGTTAACTAAGCTGTAGCAAATTGATTGGTTTTATGGACTCCATTGTAGCCAATCAGGTTGTTCTCTGACTGCCCTGTAGCCAATCAGGCTCCTCTCAGACTCCATTGTAGCCAATCAAACTGCTCTCTGTCCTTTAGTTCTGTTTTCCTTTTGACAGGGTCTGATCACACTGTTGGCTGGAGTCCTCAGAACCTTCTCTGCTGTTGGGAGCCTCCCTGTTAAGTACATTGTGTTCTGTTGTCTGTGTGTTTGTTCTGTTAAGTACATTGTGTTCTGTTGTTTGTGTGTTTGTTTTTTTTTCACTTCTCTCAAATAAACTTTACTAATTTTAATTCAACTAAAGAGTTTTTTTTTAATTTCTTAAGACTAGACAACATTTTATATTTCTCAAAATACTTTATTCTGCCCAGTTGGCAGTGTGTCCCGCATAGAACGCTTACGTTAAAAATTGTTCTGAGGAACAGGGAGGTGGCACACTGAATAAGGGCACTTGTAGTGTAAGATCCAAATTGAGTCTTACTTATTTGAGTCTCCCATGAATGAGATGAGAGATCGGGGATCGATGCAAAAGCAAGAAGTTTATTAGTCCAGTGCACTGGGATGGCTTATATACAGAGGAGAGACAACCTCGAGCCCTTTGTAAGTATAGTTTTTATACACTAGTGGGCTACAGCGATGGTGACTAGGCATGCAAGCATTGACTTTTAAATCAATTGGCTGCAGCCAATGTGGGTTGTATCTAAGGGCCTATGCCCTACATTCCAGGGCTACTTAGATAAGGTAACTTTCCCTGGGAGGTTTTGTTCCAGGGTCATAACTCTTCTTCATTCCAGGGCTACCCAGATAAGGTTGAAGTGCTCCTCCCTGGAGGGTGTGGGACACAAAATCCCTTACTGGGAGAAGGGAGCTGTAAGACCCTCAGTGGGAGGGAGAAGCTGTAAAAAGGGTCTAAGATGGTAAAAAGCTTTAGGGTTCCTCAGTAGGTTTGATCCTTGTAATTCACATAAAGCAGACATTTATAAATCCAGCACAGCTTCTGTAAGGGGAGGCTAAGACAGGAGAACCACTGAGAAGTCTGGTGTCTAGCTAGCCTGCAGTACACATGGTGGCAGAAACAAGAGTCTTATCCTCAAAGCAAGGGACAAGGAAAGAAACAACTCCTGAAAGTTGTCCTTTGACCCCCACAGATATGCCTATGTGACAGACACCTGTAGACACACTTGAATTTAAAAAAGAAAGAAAAGAAAATAGTTTTTGTAGACAATTATTTGAACTTCCAGTGTACCAAAAAATACAATGACAGCTCAATATTTTTCCTTCACATCTAGATTTGTTTAATTTTTCTCTAAGTTTTAAAATCTTTCATCTTTGCAGTCGTGAAATTTCTTGTGCAAGAAAAATCTTGAGGTATAAGGGTTTTTGCCATTTCTCTTAATTAAGGGTGATGCTCCTTTAAATATGCCCTTCCTTTCACTGAGGTCTTTGTCATTGTCTAAGATTCAAATGTGATGGCCTGGGATCATTAGACAGTCCTATTTGTTCTAAAAGATTTCCTTGATTTTTAGGTTTTTTTTTTAAACTTAGAAAAGAAAAAGGAAAAAAAATGCTCTTTCTGTTCTGCAGGGAGAGGAGGAAGCCTGGAGTGAATGGATGTGGTTGCTGTGCTTACAGCTGTGGCAGAGACTCCAGTGCCCGAAACTATGGGAATGGCAACGCCTTCCCCAGGGTCACACTCAGTACATCGAGGGAGTCTTTCTTTGGTCCATATCCAGGTGTTTGCTCGCAGTGTGGTAAAAAGTAACAATTGCAGCTTTCTCCACCTGAGACTATACCCCAGAGACCTTCCTCTGAGACCAGCTAACCCTGGTAACAGGCCCTTTGATATTTTGTGGGTTCTCCTTACTTCCACCACACTCTGCCCTTTTTCTTCACCCTTTCAACCCTCTAACGCTATATAAGAGAGAAAAAAAGGATAGAGAGGAAAGAGAACCCTGAATAAAGTCAGGAGTTGAAAAGGGGCCCAACACTACTGTTAGACTACTTCCTGCTGGTTAGGGGCAATGAGTTCCTTGGAGTAAGTTTGATCTTCACTGTCAGGTTACCTAGTTTCTTATTCACGTTTCTTCTTTTTGCATTGACTGTGAGACCAACAACAACCAATAACCAACTAATGACCCAGCCCTCCTCTTGGATGTGTGTGTGTGTGTGTGTGTGTGTGTGTGGGTGTGGGTGTGTGTGTGTGTGTGTATACCCTCTGAAAAGTCCCCAGAATTCCAGTGTCACACAATCACAGGAACTATCTGAAGCTGGCAAAATCACACTTCTACTAGAATACAAGGCAAACCATAGTCAACTGCTGTGGGTATCCTGTAGAGGGATTTCCCTGAATTATCTGATTGCCTAATAAAGATGACAAATAGCCAATCATTAAGCAAAAATGAGGAGGTGGGTTTTTTCGGGCAAGATAGGAAGAGAAGGGAAGAGTTAGGGTTCGAGGATATGGCAGACAGAGGAGGACAGAGGGAAAGCTGTTGGAGCAGAAGCACATGGCCTGAAGAAACTACAAGTAACAGGGATTTCTTAGCCGGGGGAGAAAGTGGTGTAGAGGCAGATCTGCCCAATACAGATGTGCCGTTTATAAATATATAACTGAGTTGTGCTTTTCCTGTATACAAGAAATTGAGGTTGGAAATGTATCACAATGCATCCCCTTATCCCACACTTGAGATTAAAACGAGAGCACCTTCCAATAGTATTTCTGTGTTTCTCACAGAAACCAAAACTCCAAAATTGTCCCTGCAAATTCCTTCTTCCGTGCTGTATTAGTAAGTGTGTGTTTTTATCAGAGTGCACACAGCACACCAAGCCCAGCTTTTCTGTACATGTGTCTGTATGTATGCCGTTTATTCATTTATCACCCCACTTAGGTCAGTCGCTGAGAAGGACGTAGCACTGTTCCATAATGCTCCATGCCATTGTTATAACAGCTTTTCAAGTCTGGCTGTATCAAGTTTTGCTTGTTGTCAGTTCTTTTCTACTTTTCTGTTCTGTGAAACGTCTAGGTCATCACTAGCATCCGGCTGTGTTTCTTTCGTCTAAATGCGTTATTTGGTGTCTTCACAGCACACACCTGTCTTCACTGTCCCTTTCTACTTAGGAAAGATTTTGAGCTGGTACTGAGTCAGCACAAGTTCTAGGTGCTTCTCAAGAGAGAAGAAGAGTTCAGGCCTATGCGGCCGAGTGGGGAGGTCCCTTCTTGCATGTTGCAGAGGCAGAGGTGAGGTTCAATGTCATGTGACTGATGCTCGTCCATATTATGCACTTGTGGCCAGTCTGTCTTTGCATTAGCTATAAGGGTGGAGAGGGCAAGATTATAGTAAAACAAGTTGCCTCAGTTCTGATAACCAAATTACTGTGGTTTGGGTAACGGTCACAATTCAACCAAAATGGAGGACCTATACAAAAAGGCGTTGCCCCACCTAACACTCATTTTCTCTCTTTTGGTATATTCCTCATCTTGTAAATATTCATTACATGAGATGTACCATTTTAGCCATTTCAGTGTATAATACATTTCCAGAATATGCATTCACATTGCTGGGAAATACCACCACCAACATTTCTAGAACATCCTCATGCTAGCGAGTAATAACACTGTAGCTGTTATATATCCATTCTTTACTCTTTCTCTTCTGCCCAGTGACCACTGCTGTGTTCCTGTGATTTTACCTGTTTCTCACACCTCATGGAAATAACATCAAACATTATTTGTTTGATTTACTTCACTTGTAATTCTTTTAAGGTTGGTCCATGTCGGAGTCAGCATGTATGAGAACTTCATTTCTTTGTAAGGCAGAATAATGTTCCATTTTATGACTTTGTGCATTTTGCTTATCCATTCATTTGTTGATAGACCATTGTGACTGCTGCTGTGAACTCCAGCATGCTTTCTGAGTTTTTGGTTTTGATTTGGCGGGAATATACCTAGAAGTAGAATTTCTGCATCGTATAGAAATTCTACATTTAGCTATGTTCCACACAATGCAATTTTACATTCTGGCAACCTATTCAAGTTTTATTTCTTTATAGCTTCATAAATGTGTATTCCTGTAGGTTTATGTTAAGGCTATACATGATTGAACAGTAGAGAGGTAGGTGGGGAAAGGTTTAGGAAAGCAGAAGAGGAGGCAGGAGGCAGAGATTGAGAGAGGAAGGAGGTGGAAGTGACATGGATGTTCCTCTTGGTGCATCTCTAGTGTGATGAGGTTGTCATGATTATTTCTAAGGGTTTCTATGGGTCTAATTTATCTCATGTAGAAGGGCAGTTTATATCTTTGTCCACTGGTTGTAAGCTTATTGTGTAGAGGGTTTATGGATTGAGAATTTAATATATAAGCCTGTTTGATAAGTTAATGGATGTGAAGTCATGTTTGTACCAGGTGATGAAGGAAAGTGAATGATCCACCTGGAAAGTGAAACGAGTCAAAGGGGCAGTATGTGAACCATGCCTGAGTTCTTATAGGCAGCATGGAGCACCAAGTTAGAAATTCCAACAGTGCCATATGGCCCTGAGGGAGCCAGCACTAGCTAGAAATAATTGGTTTCCACTTTTTAATATTTACTGCAACATATTCCCCCTTTAATATCATAGTCGTTCTAATAGGTACAAAAAAGTGATGGCTTAAAAAAAACACAGTATTTTTACATAGCACATGTTATCCTAGAACTAAGTAGACCAGGCTTCTTGTCTCTGCCTCCTGGGTGCTAAGATTCCAAGTGTGCACCACCATACCTGGTTTCACTGTGTTTTGGTTTGTTTTCCCTGGTGGCTGAAATGCAGAGCTCCTTTCCTGTGCTTAATACCCATCTGTGCTTCTTCATGAGGAAACTGTCTGTTCAAGTTCATTGTCTACTGTAGTAACAATTTTGGATTCTTAAAAAAAACACAGAAATATTATAAGTGTTTTTGTTTGACTCCCAGGTTCGAGGATATGGGGCTTCTTTGAAAAGACTGCAGTAGCTGACTATGATTTGCCTCCAGCTCTAGCAGAGGCGTGGTTTTGTCAGCTGCAGACAGTTTCTTTGACTGTGTCATTTAGAATTCTGGGAACTTTTCCCAGGGTATATAAATGGTAGGGCCCCAAGAGGAGTTGTTGGTCATTTAGGGAGGGGGTTTGTAGTTTGTTAGTAGTCCTGCTTAAAAAAGAAATAAGAGAAAAGAAATTAGATTCAGGGTTCTCTCTCTCTCTCCCTTCCATCCTTCTTTCTCTCCTACCTAGTGATAGAGGATGAAGCTGCAGAGATAAAGGGTGGGGGTAAAGAAGAACCTACAAAGTGGCAAAGACCAGCTATAGTCTACCTTTTAACCAGATTTGCTTTTTTATTGTCAAGATGCAAGATTTGTTTATATACTTTGGATATTAATCTCATATGTGATTTGCAGACAGTTTCTCCTCTGAGTTGTCTTTCAACTCTAGAATGAGGCAGTTGATACAAAAAGGGGTTTTATTTAATGAAAATTGTCCATCCGTAAAATTACTTACAGATTTATCATCATGGAGCCTATCCTCCATTTCTCTCTAGTAGTTTTATAGTGTTAGTGCTTACATTTGGATCTTTGCTTTATTTTGAAACAGTTTTCATGTTTATATAATGATCCCCAAAATTATTTTATATGTAGATGTCTGTTTTTCCTACACTATTTATTTGCTATGCTATTTATTTCCCTATACAGTTGTCTCAACACCATTCTGAAAAGTCAGTTGGTCATATCTGACCCACTATCTTGCTTGTTGGTTTGTCTACAGTGCTGGGATTAAATCCAGGACCTGTGTGTGTCAGGAAACTCCTCTACTGCTGGGTTATTGCACTGGTTTCTTTTCTATTGCTCTGACAAAGTACCAGGACCAACTCAAATTATAAAATAAAGCATCTGATTGGGCTGATGGTTTCATAGGACTATAAAAGAATTGCTTATATTGTAAGTGGATATCACATTATATTGTCATATTAGTTAAACTTTGAAAAGTTATACTCATAGCTTTTCAAGAACTGTTGTTAAAATTTCTTCTTTTAATGACATGAGATACTTAGGAATAGTGTTTATTTTTTTATATTTTAAGTCTTTTTTTTGTATTATCCTCTGTTCTTATCAGAGTTTCTGGATATTTACTTTAACTCTATCTTTTATTTATTTACTTTTATATGTGTTGTTCATCTATTTTAGGATATTCTCTTAAATGTATATATGCTCGGTGTTTTCAAATTACAGTATTAAGATGTTGCCCAAAAGCCTGTGTGAGACAGGACTTGTCTCTTGTGTGCTTCTTTGTAGGATAGTAAGTGATGATCTCTCTCTCTCTCTCTCTCTCTCTCTCTCTCTCTCTCTCTCTCTCTCTCTCTCTCTCCCTCTCCCTCCCCCCCCTCTCTCTCTCTAATTCAAGCATCAGTATGAGATAATTTCCATTTGCTCAGTGATTTAGACCGCAATCTCCTGGAGTCTAGAAACCCCATTTATAAATATTCCATTCTCTTTGAAGCCTATCTTCATATTTCTGTAATGGCTAATTAATGTTTATTGGTTCAATGCTCCTTGGATACCAAAACAAGATGTAGCAACTTCAAACGATTGCTTTTCTCTATTGAAACAAGGAGTTTGGAAATTTCCCTCCCATCTGAACCAAGTGATCCCTTTTAAGATACAGGTCTGGCTTCAAAATACACTTACTTGCTTTAGAGACCAACCTGCATACAGTATCCCTGAGCCCCATCTTTAGAAATGTGGGCAACAGTGGACAGGCACAACAGGCCCAGGGAGGGACTGGCAATTAGTGGTCAGTCTCACATGGTTGTGGAAACCTATTCTGGATGAAGGAAACTCTTGGATTCTCAGGAGGTGGTGGAGAAGACAAGAGGCCTGGGGAAAAAAGGGGCAAGAGTGAACTGGTTAGAGATTTAGGCTGAGTGCATGAAGCAGAATCATGGCTTATCAGACACACTCCAAGAAATGGCCCTGGGTAAGCCAAAGCTCCACTGTGCACACCCCTCCTTCCTCATTCTCCCAAGTCCTTTACCTTTAGGTAGAGATAAGTACAAACGATATATCAGCTACCCAGAAGACAGCCTGAATGTCTACACGACAGAGGCCAAGTCCCTCCCTTCTCTGTTCTCACACACAATGGGCCACTCTGCTAAGAACCACACTCCCCAGCTTCTCTTGAAGATGGCAGAGCATGTAGCTGAATTCTGACCAATAGAATATCATCAGAAGTCATTGCATACACACATAGGATGTAAGCCTCTGCCCCTCTAGTCTACATTATTTCTGCAAATGGTCTCATGCTGTTTGACCTTATTCAAATGGGAGCAAGGCGGCCCATCCTTATCTCGGGCTTGATCAGGTTTACGTCAAGTGTCCTCCAAAGCCCCCTGTCCTTGGTCAGGCTGGCCTGGCTCTGTGATGGGACAAGGGAAAAGCAGCAACCAGATATGAGCATTAAAAACATTGTGTCCTTGGTAAAAACATTGTGTCCCCGAGAACATCTCAGAAGTGAACCCTTTGCAATGGAGGATAACTTTGTTTATCCAGTGGTGTAAAAATGCTTGCAGCAGAAACAAAACCGGAAACTCCAGTGTGGCTGCTGTTTCCTTGGTCATTTTTGCTGGGTGCTGTAAGCCCCTAATTTGATAGCGTTACCTTAGTTTGTTCTATTGGGCTACTCCAGTAGTCTCTGCTTGGATCTTGTGAGCAGCTGATTTGTGGATATTTTTACTATCTGTCTACTAACTGCTTTTTTTTCTTTTACTTTTTGTATTTTGTTTGTCATATAATAAAATCACTTGTTTGAAACCAAAACACCTCTATTATAGATTGTCCTCTGGACCATACAGAGCAGTTCCCTTTTGCCATGTCATCTGCCTTCAGGTGAGTTAATTCAGAAAACTAAGGCAGAGGCTGGTCATTAAGATGGAAGATCAACACAGACAGCACTTTTATACCCATTCTAAACCTTTCCCTAAAATAAAGAAGCACAAACCTCTTTACCCACAGCAATTTTGTCTTTCATTCCAGCTGCTGAGCTGGTATTCTGTCTGATCCAGTGGAGTCTTAGGACTTGGTTTCTCATATCATTAAAGCAGCACCAAGAGAGAAGTAGCCCAAGCTTCCAAGCTTCCCCACCCCCACACGCATCTGCAAGGACATCCAGGCAATACGAATGGGTGCAGTGTCCCGGACACCCCGCAGCCTTTGAAAATGGGAATAGAAGGTTCCAGACATTCAGAAGGATTAGCCAGCTGAGCAGAGATAGCTGTCATGGTGACCCTAACTCTAGATACACATTAAGCCCTATAGAAAATGGAGCAACCATCACACTTGAGTGCTAAGGGTCAGTCCCCAGCATCGCCCTTGGCCAGGCTGCTGCTCCCTGCTGCCAACACCCACTTTTCTCCTGCTTGCTCTTAGGGTTTTAGCACACCATGGCAGACTCCTTTCTGGGTCTCTGACTTTAGCTGACCTCTAACATGGTTTGGCTAACTCATCTTAGTTTTCCTCTCTCACCCCAGCTCTTCCAGCTGGAAGGAAAGTGCTGGTTCGCAGAAATGGATACTTTGTCTTTTAATCAGAGGCTGATTCAGGGTGTGATGTATACTCTGCTTCCTGTTTTAAAAAAATAATAAAGAAATGAAAGAACAGAAAATCGTTAAGGAAGAAGAGAATGGCTCAGAAAATACCATTGCCATTAGCTAAAAAGAAAAGGAAGTCTTACTTTGAATGTAGATGTAGAATTAAATCCACACTAAGAAATGGAGTGATACATTTTAATTATTCGCAATAAGCTAATAGATTACTGGTTTGTAAAATATGGCGCATCATCTGAGAAGCCAAGAGACTGACCTCTGCTGAGCATCTGAAAGTGTGGGGACATCTACGGAGACATGGAAGGTAAAGGTGCTGTCTCTCAGAAACATGGAACTGAGTCCATAAGAGAGGCACAAAATCAAAGGATGGTGTAAAAAGTTCGAACCATGAAGCCATTTTTACGCAAGAAGCACCAGGTGGAAGTGTCCTTGCCCCCTTAGTTAAGAAAGACATGCAACAATGTCTAGACCCGGGAAGGTGATCTCTAAGATTACACAGAGAGCTTTACAAGCTTAGGGGAAGATGGATATATTTCCCTCAGAGCTGGTCAAGCAAGCCTCTTGTGGTTCTCAACCTGTGGGCTGTGACCCCTTGGGAGATCGAGTGACAGGTTTGTCACAAGGTTCGCCTAAGGCCATTGGAAAGATCGGATATTTACATCACGATCCATAACAGTAGCATGATTGCAGCTATGAAGTAGCAACAAAAATAATTTCACGGTTTGAGAGGCGGTCGCCATAACATGTTAAAGGGACACAGCACTAGGAAGGCTGAGAACCACTGTTCTCCAAGAACACTTCAGGGAAGTGTTTCCAAGAACAGTAAAAGCCTCCCGAGAAGGTGTCCAGGGCATTTATGCGATAGGGGAGACTTGGTCAAGAAGATGGATTTTGAGTCATCTTGCCAGCCAGCCCCTTTGAGAAATTTTGCTATGTCTGTATAGAAAAGTTCCTACAGAGCTTCAGAGCATGGAATTTTTCCAGGATCTGCCTCTTGAATATGGGTTTTTTTTTACATAGGCTTTCTGGTGACTCTAGATACTGTATTCATGTCTGTCCCTCTGTAATCTTGTATGTGGACAGGTTGGCTGGATTCAACGGTGACGTCTAGGACTGTCTTTGGCACTCCCGTGGCCCTTTGTTCTGTAGCTTTCAGATAAACTCAGGTTAGTTAGAACATGATAGTCCAGGACCCAGAGTCCAGCTCAAGTGTATGACATCATCTCCTTTATCTGTGCTGTGATTTAACACAGGAAAAGAATAGGCAGGGAGACAGGGATGGGTAGGGTGCGTTAGGGACTTCAAGCTTCGCCTTGGGTGTTTTAATACAGAGAGCTCAGAGTTTACCCACACTGTCAGGTCAGAGAGCATAGCTTGAGCACAGGATTTTAGGATGACAAGAGATCGTTAGCTTCAGGCTTTTGTCTCTATGACAGAGGCTCAAGTCTCAGGCCAACAGACCTTTGCAACAATCCAGAGAACCACATTTTTTTTTTTCTGCCTCTGATGGGAGTGGCTATTGTGTTGCTCTTTTTCAAGGCTGAGGATCAATCCAGTGCCTCGTGCATGATATTCAAGCACTAACTATGAGCTTCAGCCCAGCTGCTCACTTTCCACTCCGAGTAGTCGCCGGCCTCTTTGCTCTTAGCCCATGTTTTTGTAAACATGATATAAAGCCATTGGTCAGTTGTCACATTCCAGAAGTTCCTACCTGAGGTCACATGACTTTGAGAGTGTTCATTCTAATTAGAGCCCACCTGCAGGAAAGCAGTGCCTCCACTTGTTTTCCTGCCCGTACTAACCTTTTTCTTGCTGCCTCTCTGCAAACCTTATGCTTTGCAGCTGGGCTAAGCTAGTAGTATCTGCTCCTGAACATACCAAAGGTTCAGACTGTTCCCTTTTCTGGGCTTTTCTGCAATCAGAATGTTCTTTCTGCCTTCTCTGCTTGATGAAAACCTATCAGTCCTTGCGGGCCTAGCTCATGGCCACTTTTTGTCTGAATCCTGATTCCTGCCGCAATGAGCTCTTTTCCCCTATTGGGCCCATAGCCCTTACCATCCCCTGTGTTGTTGCTATGTCTATGGATCACATCAGGCAGGGACATAAAGTTACACCACCTTGGCCTTGTTATCCGCGTCTGACCCTAGTGGGCCCTCTTCTTTGGAAACCATGGATAAAGTGAGACCATTTTTCTTAGGCTGAGGAAAAGTTACATGCAGAAAAAGAGAAAGGAAGGAAGGAAGGAAAAGTTATTGAAGGTAAGTTGGCAACGGGGGCTTGAGAAGCTGCTAAGGATGTTAAGAGTGTCTGGCAGAAGGTTCAGGCTCAGTTCCCAGCACCCACGTCAGATGGCTCGGGTTCAGTTTCCAGCAAATCAAGTCAGATGGCTCACAACAATCTGTGACTCTAATTCCAGGGGATCAAATCCCCTCTGGATTCAACAGTGGAAGCATGTAATACACACGAAGGTGAAAAGGCACACACATGCGTAAATAATAAATAAATCTAAAAAGTAAGAAAGTTGACAATGGGCCAAGTTACCAACCACTTAGAATAAAATGCCCCTAAACCAAATTTATAGAAAACCAAGATGCATTAGCCAAATAGCTGGGTATGGAAAGTGAAGCTAAATCTATAGCCATATTGTATTATTGCTCTGGACTGCCCACAGTCATGTGATAAAGAAGCCCCTTGACCTTGAGAAGGCACAAGGTAGCCATTATTTTTATGGGAAAGAAAAGCAAAGCAGTGACTAAATTAACTATTAGGCTTTTCCCTGTGCCAGGCATCAGACCAGAGCCTCTGTCACTGATCTATGTCCACAGCGGTACTAAATTTTCCATGTGGTAAAATAGAAAAGGTTCTATTGTTATTGGTCCGGAGGCTCCAAGGGAGCCGCTCCAGTGTAGAGCCGAACACCTGGTCCCACATGGTTCTCTAGATGGTTAGTTAACATGCTTAGTACCCACATATCTCGTTCCACTGGCCCCACACACCCTCACCTCCCACTGGCAACAGAGCTGGAACTGCACACTCCAGCTGCCTCTCAGCCATTGCTTTCCTACACTGTCCTCCACAGCCTGGTAAAAACATGACTCAACAATCAATAACTTATCAAACAGATTTATATGCTAAATTCTCAATCCACAATACATCCAAACAATAAATTCACTGCCAATTAATAAAGATATAAACTGGCCACCTAGACAAGATAAAACTGATCTAGTCCACCTTGATCTGAACCATCCTCCTCTGCCGCCTCCATCTTGAATCTCCTGCTTTCTTTTTCTCTTATGCCTTACAAAAACTTTTGTCCCCGCCCACTCTCTACTGTCCAATCGTGTATTGCCTTGACATCAACCTACAAATCTTGACAAAGTAATGAATATGTGCTAGAATTTGAAACAAGGACTGAGTCAGATTTTGATGGAAAGGATATCAAAATCCCAGAAGAATCAAATGACCCAAACAAGAAGATAGTACACATATCCCTATATATTATATGTTAGCATATATCTCACTTTTTAATTATTGTTTAATGTCCTTCATTTTCTAATTCATACCTTTAAAGTTTTTTTACCTTTATCTTCACTCTATGCATGTAAGTATTTTACCTAAATGTGTGTTTGTGCATCATGTGTGTGCAGTGCCTGCAGAGGCCAGAAAGGAACATTGGATCCCCTGGAACTGAAGCTACCCCCTCATATCCAGTGCTTGTGTGCATGTGTGTGTTTCCAGGCATGTGTGCCTTAGTGCATGGTGGGCAGAGGGCAGCTTCCGAGGTTAGCTTAAAGAATCCATCCTTCTCCTTTGAGGCCGGATCTCTGCTTCACCTGGAATTCACTAATTAGACTGTCTAGAGAGCCCTGTGGAGCTGTCTGTCTCTAACTCTTCAGTAGAAGAATTAGTGTGTACCTCCACTCTGCATTTTATGTGGGTCTCGGGGGCATAGGGAGGGGGCTGGGGAAGTCTAACTCAGGTCCTCATCCTTATAAGAGAAGCACTTTTACCAACTGAACCATGTTCCTAGCTATTTTTAATTAAATTATGAAAACCCTGGCTTGTTCAAATGCAGTTTTTAAATATCTCTTTTATTTACATATCGTTAGCAAAGACTCAGGACTGCAGGTCTGCGGCGAATGCATTACCTGAGTTTCATAGACTATTCAGAACCCTGTCACATCTCCCACAGCTCTAAATCTCTCCTTGGTTTGTTTCTACCCCTTCATTGGATCCAAAGAAAGAGTGTTATTTATTGTTTGATGATATGGTGGGAGGAGTCAAAGTCAGAACCTCATACATGCTGAATAAGGACTCTCCAAATTCCTTGTCTTTCAAGACCACCCTGTGCAAATGGCTCCCCCTCTTTTTTAAAGTCCCATTGTGTTTCCTTCCAAAACCTCTGCATGAGGGCTTGGGCAAGGAACTGGTCAGAAAAGTACTTGTCACACAAGCATGAGGTCTTGAGTTCAATCCCCAGCACCAACATAAACCCCAGGAGTGGTGGCCAGAACCTATAATCCTAGCCAGGGGAGTAGAGATAAGAGGACCATTGGGACTTGCTGGCCAGCCAGTCTATCTAATCTTGTCTCAAAAAATAAGGCAACTAAGGAAAACACCCAGCATCAACCTCTGGCCTCAAATCCATGTGAACATGTGTACAAGCACACAAAAATCCATACAAGGACACAAACAAACAAAAGCCTCTTCGAGAGTATTTCTGGTGATCTCCAATATAAAAACATATGACAGTGTGTCTGTCACAATGGTAACCCCCAAGTAAGTCCAAATTGTGTGATCATTCTTTCTAATGGTCCACTCATCAGGAGCACTAAATGTTCCTGGAGACTACAGTCATTGTGGTGGTCAGAGAAGACTTTTGCTTTGGAGACAAAGGGAAGAAGGTCTGGGAGAAACATGTGGAAGATTCTTCCATGGCCAAGGGTCAGCAAAGGTGTTTCCTCATCTGCACCAGTTACATTCCCTGCAACAAATTGCCAAGAAATGATGACTTAGAGGGTCAGAGGTACATCCTAGCTCTCAGTTCCAGAGCTCATGGAGGAGGGAACAAGTGGCAGACAGAGGCTCAGCCATGGACCATCAGGCATGTGCTGTCTTCAAGGCTTATGCCCCATGGCTTACTACCACCAACCTTCCAGATCTGTAACCACAATTGTATCCAAAAGTGCCACCAGCTAAAGACCAAATGTTCAAGCACATGAGGCTCTGAGGGAAGCTCAGACTGTGATTGAGAGGCCGGTGTGGTCATGACATGTTCTTCTCAGCTGGCAGAGACCTCATGGGGCAACAGGCTTAGTACTGATGCCAGGCTTTCCTGCCAGCATCCTGACATTTGAAATGAACTGATGTTGGAGAACCCTGCTGTTGAGGTTGCAGTCTGGTGTCTAAATGGCTCTCTGAGCTTGGCACAAAATGGAGAACTCCTTTCCTCAGTCGGGTTTTCCTTTCTCTGCTTGACCTTACCTGGAGAGTATCCCTGAGCACAGGTACCTGGCCTTGTCTGAAAAATGACCTTGTGCATAACTTAGAACACAAGCCCCGCTCCGGCTTCCCACTGCATGGTAACTAGGCACTGTATCATGACCTGTCGATCCTGCCTGCCCACATGATGATTAGGTACTATGTTGTGACCAACGAGTCCTATTCTGTCAGCACTAGAAGCTAGTATATATCCTATCCCTAGAACACTAAAGCAGTGTTATCTCACTGCAGCTGCCTCCAGAAGTTCTGTCACACTCACAGCCACGGAAACCCCACTTACCCCTTCTGTTCCCTTTGTCCACGCAGGTGGTGAGGGGAGACCCACAAAGTGACTTGCTCTAATATGTATGCACAGGGAAGGTTGGACTGATCATCCAGCAGATTCAGCCAAGGAAGGAAGTCATTAGAAAAGGAAGAAACAAGTCTTAGAGTGAACCAAGGGATGATCACCACCAGTTATAATCATGTTACCCCTGAAAGCCAATCAAACACCAGGCTCATAGCCAGTTGATTGATTCTGTGCACAAAAGGCTTGATTGTCCTGGTGTGTTACCAAATGGGGGTGCACTGAGGTTTTCAGGCAAATGGGAACTTCAAAATTGTAGGTGACTGTGCTATTTAAAAATACTCCATCAGTCTAATTTCTTAAGGTAAGTGTTCTGCTCTTAGGAGGAGGATCTTGGACAATCTTAACAAAGACCTGACACTATCAAACTGGCTGAAACTTGAAGCCAGATCTAGCCGCAGGAGGGGTCCTGAAGTGTAGATAGCGTTCATTTATGAGCCAAGTTTCTAACATGAAGTAGAGATTTGCATGCAAGGCATTGTTGGAAGGGTTTTATTTTTTCCTTCTTTTGTTCTTTCTTTTTTTTTTCAAACAAGAGCTGTGGGGATAGCAGGGATTCACCACTAGGTAGACCAAGAATTTCTTAGATAAATTTTTAAAAATCATAATATACAGCTGATGTTGTAGCCCTAGCTTATAGTCACAGCTCTTGGAATGTTGTGGCAGAAAGATCACACACACACACACACAGAGAGAGAGAGAGAGAGAGAGAGAGAGAGAGAGAGAGAGAGAGAGAGAGAGAGAAAGAGAGAGTATACCACAACTCCTTATTTCCATTGGCAGCCCTGGAATTTGAATAGCCACTCAACAATTGGCAAATAGTATGAAGAGGCAAGGCATTTTTGACCCTACATTGATCATCAGCCTTTGGAACTGGGCAGTCTGTGAGAAGGGCTAGGGTCTGCTCTCTTTGTTTAAGAGCAGTACTTGAAGGCACAGTCTAAGAGGGGCATGACAACAACTCCTGTGACCTCTTGGGCACTGTAAGGCAGGGCCCTGGGTTCAGAAACAGGACAAATAATGCCTTGGCCAGAAAGCACATTATGACCACCATTGGCTCACCTTGGGATCATCTCAGAGAGGAGCACGTGGTGGAATTTGATGACATCCCTTTGTGAGCTTACTTCACTCACTTTGACCTCAACACATCAATCCGCAGGACGGCAGGAATGGGGCTCCAGGACTAGTGAGGAGTCAGTCTGGGACAAGGACAGGGTTAGATGTTGAGAGAGGGGGCCTCTCCTGCTTGTGGCTGAACCTGAGGGGTGAAGCGGGCACAGACACCATGGAGGAAAATGCTCAAAAAAAAAAAAAAAAAAAAAAAAAAAAAAAAAGCCTGAGATTTAGATCTCTAATGTTCAGCCACCTAAAGATCTTATACAAGACCGTCTAACTCCTTTTCAGGGCCCTTGAGTCCCACCACCTCTAGCAATGAATATCATTCCAGCAACATGTATTCATGTGTTAGCTGTTTCCTTTATTGCTGTCACAAAAATACCTACCCCTCCCCTGAACAAACAAATGAAAAGACAAAATCAAACAAACAAACAAACAAAAAAACCTTAAAGAAAGAAAAAGTAATTGGGCTTATAGTCTGGTTTGAGAAAGAACAATCTGTTGGTCGCTGTGAGAAAGACGAGGCAGAGGTCCTAACGCCATGGCAGGGAGAGTGAGGTAGTTGCTTATTTTGCACCAGCAGTGAGGGGAAGAACTGGGTGAAAACTGTCTCACGTTCCACAGCCTGCTTCCAGCAGCTAGACCCCACTTTCTGAATGTTCCACAGCCTCCATGCAAATAGTGCCCCAAGCTGGGAACCAAACATTCAGACACATGACCCCCGTAAGGGCCGTTCTACATGCAAACCATCTCAAAGCCCCTAGAGCTAGATTCCAAGAATTCAAAAACTGAAACACAGTTTCTGCCTTTGAAGCACCCAGAGCTGTTGGGGAGATAATGAAGCAGGAACTTGAATTAATGATATTTGCCAGGTTTGCCAGGGACCCTGAGAATATGGTAAGGGGATAGGGTGGGAAAAGGTTCTGCCTGTCTGTATTTGTCAACTATTTCTGCAAGGTTTTTCTGCTCAAGATTTGGTTTTTTGTTTTCTGGGTTTTTTTTTTTTTTTTTGTTCCGTTTTGTTTTGTTTTGTTTTGGTCAATTTTGTTTTTTTGAGTTTGGCAGAGGAACCTGGAATTTAAACTCAAGATCTGGTTAAAGATGTCTGGCTTTCATTTGAAGAGAAACAGATTGATACGCAGCTCTAAAGAGCCCTAACTGTAGTCAATGATTAAGCAATGTCCCAGGAATATTACCCAAAGGCCGCCATCAGTGTGCAGTTCAGAATGTATTAGGCCTCTGAAGACTGTGGAGACAGATCACATCTCCCTGAGTTTCTCTTGGTCCTCACTCATTCCCTTTGATGTCTGCTCGTGGTGCAACTCAGGCATGAAGAGACTTCTCGACGCCAGTGCTGGGGTTCTGGTTGAAAGGTGTGCTTCCTGGCTCTGCAGGATTCTTGTTTCAGAGTCTGCAGCACCATGTTTGGCTAGTCCCTTCTTTTGGCCTCAAGCCAATTAATTGACCCAGCTCAGCCTCTGGTGCCTGAGGACCAGTTTCCTTGGCCTTGTACCCAAGCCTCAGAGCTCACTGCGTAACTTACAGAGAACACCCTTGGTAACCCAAGATCAGACTGGGTGGACCAGCAAATTCAGGAAATGTTTGTCTCAAGTGTTTTTAATAGAACTTTGCCTATTTCTGTGTTTGACTCAGTTCAGGCATTTTCTCCTTTTAACCAGAAATCTATGTAACGGTCAGAGGACTGATGTTTCGGTCTGTCTCTGATATCAGCATCTTAGAGTGTCCTGTGGTCTTTTCATCTTAGACTCCTTAGAGAAAGCATCTTTTCTCATGACATATACCTCATGGTATATACCTTTTTCTTTTGCCTGGCTGCCAACAGACACCTCTGAGGCTGCTTTCACAGACTCTATTTCTTTTAATTCACCTGATCGTTTTATCCATATCGCATCTACATCTGTTTCCCTTGAGAATCCATTACCTCCCAAGAGAACGAATTAATAAACATGTATCTAGGCTAGTTCCTTTCTGCATGCAGCTAAAATGGAATGGCTAGCCTCCACCCACTGCTGTGCAGTTGGCTCCTAGACCCCCTCCCTCACCTGCTCCCTCAATTCTGTACCAGTAGCCAGAAACTGAAGTGGAGGAAGGAAGGACAATTTGTCTGAAACCTCCTGAAATCTCCATCATTAGCAACGACACTGGATGGCTAGAATGATGACCCAGAAAATCTGTGAAAATGCATATTTTTACCACTGCAGCTTGTTGGGAGAGTACAAACACTTTACACTTACATTAGTCAACAGACTGGAGAGATAATTAGTGCATGAGCGTGCTCGAGCTCACACACACACACACACACACACATACACTGAAGACAGGCAGAGAGAATGTAAACACATTTGTTTCTTTTTTAAATACCCGAGTGCACTACAAAGTGTGCAGTCAAAGAAGTCACTCACAGGGTTCTGTGCTTGCTGTACAATCAGGAGGAACTGAATTTGAATCCCCAGTACCCAAATAGAAGCCAGGCACAGTAGCAAACAAGTTGGTTTTGAGCACTTGGTGGCCAGCCAGGGTAGCTTAGGCGTGAATCTCCAAGCTCAGTGAGAGATCCTGCCAATAAATAAATAAATAAATAAATAAATAAATAAATAAATAAATAAATAAATAAATAAGATGGGAGGGTGATAGATACCCATCACTGACCTTTATCTACACATGCACATGGGCGCGGAAACACACACCCCACCCTCAAAAATGAAAAAAATAGAAGTATATGGATGTGTCCCACTTATGTCTGAGGCCTCCGTAGTCTCTTGCTTTCTGTCCTATGACCAAATGCGAGTCTACTAACCACTGTCCACTCTTTAATGAAGATTGAGAGCTGCCTTCGTCTTTGGGCACAGAGATCGATACTCAGAGAGCAGTTTGGCACTATGCTTGTCCAGTAAAGTAATAGTAGACAGTTCACCCCTAGGGCCAATGAGCTCCACTTGAACTGGCCAGACTCAAAGTCCCAGCATGACTTTCCTCCTGTGGAGCTGGCAGGAATCCTGTTTTTATAAAATGCTGTTCTAGTCTTTGAAAAATTCAATCATATTTTTCTCTTGCTCCTCCATCCCACCCTTCCCAAATGCTCCTTCCAACTTCATGTTTGCTCTTTTTAAGTAATCCAAGTATCTGCACATTTACTTTTTAAAAAACTGTGAAAAGGAAAGAAAATGTGCTGTAAAATCATTTCTGTTATTTTCTTAGACTCCTCCCCAGTCCACAGTGCTTAAAGTGGACTGTTATTATTTATTGCTGTTTAAGAAGACCCAATAGCTAACACCTCATTTCCTCATCTGAGTGCTGACTTAATTAAGAGATCCAATGCCTAGAAAAGTAGGTGAACATGTCACCTCCGTCACTAATAATGCAGTGATTCAAGTATGCATCCTATCTTTGAATACATGACTTCTTTGTGCAGAACCAATAGATGATCTTACCTAGTCACAGGTGACAATGGTCTGAGGCAGTCTGTCCCTGAGTAGATACTCCATGGACAGAGAATCTATTCCCTCTCTGGTCTGCAAGCGCAGCAATAGTTGCCTATAATTAATTCAGCAGTCGCACCCAACCCAGTGCCACCACAGCCGAGGTGACCAAAGGCTGTGAGCATTCTGTTCCTATGTGGTTAACAGAGACATTTTCAGACACAGCAATCATAATGAATACATGCTCTCCTAACTCCAAGAGTCAACACATACGTCTCTGTCAGAAGGCTGCTCTCTAGAAGCTACCATCTGCCTCACCTGCCAGCACAGGTGACAAGCTATTTGGAAATTTCTAGACACCAGATCCTCCCCGCAGCTGAGGTGTCTTCTAACCTGTGAGCATGGGTGAAAGGTATACGTACTACAGATCCTGCCCAAGTTCCCCTCAAAACTCAACCAAAGTAACCCTCAATGGGAGTCCCTTGCTTACCCCATTCTCTATTCCCCTAAAGCATTTCCATCTAAATTCTCCTCAAGGAAGTTCAATCTAATGTCATTCTGCTTTTGTCTAGGGCTATCTACGTTTTTCTCTTATTTTCAATAGGTTTCCTATGTTTGGTTTTTTGTTGTTATAAATGTTTCCATGGCAACATGAGCTGAGCTCTGACACAGTGCAATGCTCAGTCTTGTTTGTGTTCTTCATAATATACTCTTACATGTTAAGAAAAAGAGGCTGTGAACATTCACACACTCACATGAGTCGCCACATGCACGCATGCGCACACACATAATACTGACATTTTAGAAAACTAACATGTACTGAAACTATAGTGTAAAAGGACACACATTTATCATGCAATGTGCTGCATATTTACGGAATTTTATTTTCTGGATATAAAACCAAAATGTATACATTTGTAAAGACTTCAGAGAAAATTTGTCCTGCTATGAATATAATATAAATTATGTATATATATAAATTATATATATATAATATATATATATTATGAATTATTATATAGAATTGAAAAGGCACGCTCTTAGAAACATTTGAATGTTAAAGTTGCTTTTGAGAATTGTTAATGAGTGAATAATTAAAATGTTGTTGGAACAGATTCAAGACCAATTAGTTTGGATTAAGATTTTTTTTTAATTGTAAGAAATCTATGACTGCCAACAAGGGCAATTAATACCCTTTGATTTGCATACTATCACAATTCACCCTGAGTCCCAAGATGTAAGTTTTCTAGAGTGTACAATCCAGCTTTCATGTTTCCAGGGGAAGTGTGATCATAGCAATAAGCAGATGCAGCAATGGGATGCGGGGAAACAATGTGTCACACCTACATTATTCTCTGTCACTTTTCAGATAAAGTCTATAGGTCCTTTAGCCCATGACTGAACATTGATGTATTTGTAACTCTTATACAGTTTAAAGTTCCATTCCCTTGGAATGAATCGATTTCTGAATTCCAATTAATTCACTTGTTTTTGTTTTGTCAACTTAACTAGTTATTTGTTGAAAGCAACTCACCCGAGCCACCATACTGGCCACTATCTGACCCTTCTGAGGACAGCATTGGTTAGGGTCTTAGTTTGGGTTTTAGTGCTGTGAAAGACACCAGGAACAAGGCAACTCTTATAAAGCCCAAACATTTAATTGGGACTGACTTACAGTTTCAGAGGTTCAGTCCATTGTCATCATGGTGGGAAGCATGGCAGCATGCAGACAGGCATGGTGCTGGAAGATCTTACATGAATCAACTCCATATGAAGCATCTACACATGGATCCACAGGCAGCCAGGAGGAGACTGGATTCCACACTGGACGGAGCTTGAACATAAGAAACCTCAAAGATTAGCCCCACAATGACACACTTCCTCCAACAAGGCCATACCTCCTAGTAGTGTCATTTCCTGTGGTTTGCCCAAGCATTCAAACAACTGAGTCTATGGGGGGGTGGGGTGGGATGTCAAACCTATTCAAACCACCACAGTTAGTCTAAGCCTCAGTCTACCATGTCACCCTCAAGCCTCCACATCTAGAGGACATAGCTGTGCTAACACATGCCCTCTGTGTTCTGGAAAGCCCTTGGGGAAGACTGGCCCTAGACTAGGGACCCTTTCTGTTCCTGACTTGACTCACATCTTTCCTTTCACCTTCTCATGGCGTTCTTTTGCTCCAGATTCCCTCGTGGACTACGTTTCTGGGTGATTCTCCCAGACTTAGTCCTGCTAACATCTCGGTTCTATGCAGCGGTGGCAGTGGTTGTAGTCACCTGAACTGGAGTGTTCCCAAAGGTTCACAGGGAAAACACTTGACCTGCAACGTGGTGCTGTTGGGAGATGGTGGCACCTTTAAGAGTTGGAGGCTTATGGGATATCGTTGGTGGTTCATAAAGTGCATAGGGAATTGTGGGAGCCTGTGCTTTCTTCTTCTCTTCTCCTCTTCTTCTGAGTCAGCAACAGGGACAATGGGTCTTGGATTGAAGCTATCAAAGCCTTAATCCAAAGTAACTCCTTTTGCTTTATAAGTTGTTCATCTGGGTACTTGTTATAGTCACATGAAAATGACGAAAAGGAGGAAGACTTCATTCATGGCCTATAGTATATCACTTTTTACAATGGAGCTGTTACTTCTGAAGGATACTTTTGACTAGATAGATAGACTTTTCCTATAAATAACATGATTAATAGTAACTATAATAATTTTAATCATTATATTTAGAGTACTTGTATTTTAAAATAATAGTCAAACACGATTCCATCTCATACTTAAATATAATACCTAATTTTTGATTATTAAATTAATCCAAAGCCTCAAGAAATATTTAAATTTCTTTGTCCCAGCATCAAAGCAAGCTATGAGCAATATGCAGAAGAAAATCAAAAACAGTCTATCAAACTTTTCATACACCTTGAAGCGAGGATCTTTTTCAGACGATCGCAGATGCATCATTAGTAGTATAGACCACAAACTCTTTAGAACCAAAATGTATTTCAGTAAGTCCCGCAAGAGATATATTCATTTTGTTGAAATTAAGAGGCTAATGTTTAAATATTTAATTATTTGTTTAGCAAAGGTACAAGTGCACATATGTCTGTATCATGTGTGTTTAAGAGCATGTACGTGTGGAGGTTAGAGGTCAACAGAAGTTGTCTCCCCCCACCTTATTTTTCGAGACAGTCTCTTGATGAACCAGTGTCTCATCATCATTGCTCAATAGCTCCAGGGTATAAGAAGGTGGGGTACTCTTCACTGAGACTACAGAATCATAGCCCAATGCTTTTCTGTGGGTGCTAGGGATCTAAACCCAAGTCCTAATGCTTGCGAGCCAAGCACTTTGATGATTGTACAATCCCCCAGCTCATTTAGTTCTCTCTATAACAGCATATACATTGGGTTTTGCTTGCTTTACTGCTGGACCCAGTCTGACGGGTTTTCCATAAGATGCTGACTGTCATAATAACATCTAGGAAAGCCTGCTTCATTAATGACTCGAGACACTAACCCTTCTTTTTCCCAGTGGAGGCCATGGGACAGCCACCTCCTCTTCCTAGCGCCTCTGACTCCTCTATGAAGTCTGCAACTGGCTTCACACAGGCTTCTGGTCGATAGTCTTTGTCATAGTCACATGAAAGTTTGGTCCCTGAACTGAACGTTAAGGTGAGGAAGCTCAAGGGTGGTTTTCCTCTTTGGGACAGGTGAAAAATATTTGGAACCCAAGCTGTGACATGAAAAGGACAGACATTCCTCCAACATAATGTTTCCTTTTAGCCTGGAGGTTACTGCCCAGGTACATGTGAGAAGAAACTAGCAGGTGGCCTCATGGGGGCACATCTTGTCCCATTTATAATAACACCGAGACCTCAGAGGGTTTGGTTTTTGGCTTGTATTCCATTTTGACAAATCACTCAGAAGGCTGCCAGAGATAATAATCTCCCCCGAGGAAACACATATTTCACATGGCTGCTTTTGTCCTATGCCGAAAGGTTGGAGCATGAGTTTGGCATAATCTTTTCCTAACTCTCCTTCTGAAAGTTAGCCCA
Organism: Micromys minutus; assembly: GCF_963924665.1. Lineage (NCBI taxonomy): Eukaryota > Metazoa > Chordata > Mammalia > Rodentia > Muridae > Micromys > Micromys minutus. Next base: position 58,788,393 of record NC_137969.1, read on the forward strand.
GATATGAATGGAAATAACTTTCTAGCAGTTGAGTTCCATGCTGGCATGGCATCAGAACTTTTTTTTTTTTTTTTTGTAGCTCTACTGTTTAGGCTTGCCTAGAACTCACTGTTAACTCAGCCTGGTTCCTAAACTGTGGTTCTTCCTGTTACAGCACCCTAAGAGCTGAGATCTTCGGTGCATGATGCCACACCCAGCTCTGACTCACATCAGTTTTTTTTTTCCCATGAAGATTTTGGGATGTAGTTCCATTCAGTGTGCCTAGCATGTGCAAGGTTCTGGATCCAACCTTTAATTTTCAAAACAAAGCAGAACAAAATCAGCTGTCGCTGTTAAGAAACAACAAAAGCTCTTGTCAGTTAGCCTTGGCCTTTCAACCTGGCAAGGAATTATTTCTACACAGCCTCAACCATCTCTGCGGAAAAACAAACAAACAAACAAACAAAAAGCAAAAAAAAAAAAAAAAGAAGAAGAAGAAGAAGAACTCTCAAATGCTATTGAACTATATATATCAAACTGCTAATCCACTGCAGCAAGAAATGGCAAGGGCCCATGGACTCATAATCCTAACTAAGTATCCCTCACTGTAGAGTGTTTTTCTGGGTCCAGATACTAATCAGCTTCCTGCCTTCACAGCACTAATTCAGAGAACTGTGACCCCAGAAGGTAGGCTCTATTTTTACCTCCTATTAGAAGTAGAAAAACTAAATGACTTTCCTAAAATGATACAGCTGGCAAGTGGCAGAGGCAGGATTTGGACCACTCTTGGTGCCATTTACTGTCAACATTGATCTCAACAGCCTGGGGTTCCTCATTCATATTCCCACAAGGAACCCCAATAAATGTACTGGTTCACCACGTTAGACTTGGATGGTACTGTCACCAAATGAAACTGCTATCAATCCCCTGTATGTGTTGTGAGTAGACACTTGTTCATGTCTTCCCTGGAATAGTATCACACAGGAGCAAGTAAATTAGAATTATCCCTCTTAGGAGACTGAGTAAAAATACAGAATAACAAAAGATAGGCTATGGTGGTGGCAGGACTGGGGGTCAGGGGTTGGGGCTGGGGGAAGCACTGGGGACCACAAAAAGTGACAAGATAAATCATAGAAACAATCACACGAACTGACCAATGTAGTTGCATCAAATTAAGAAGCTTCTATATACCCAGGTTGTGAAATCAGCTTAGATGTCAACCAACAAACGACTGGATGTGGAAAATGTGTTATATGGACACAATGATGTTTCATTCAGGTGTAAAGAAGAATTAAGTAGTATCATTTGTAGGAAAATGGATGGAGCTAGTGAGCTTCATGTTAAGTGAAATAAGCCAGATAGAGGAAAACAAATATTGCATGTTTTACCGAATATGTTACTCTATATTTAAAACACATACACACACACACACACACACACACACACACAGAGAGAGAGAGAGAGAGAGAGAGAGAGAGAGAGAGAGAGAGAGAGAAAGAGAGAGAGAGAGAGAGAGAGAGAGAGAGAGATATGAGGGGGTAAGAGGAAATGGAGATAGGCAAAGAAGCCAATATTTGACATATGTATATAAACATGTTGTAATGAAACACATCTATTTGTACAATAAATGCATGATCATTTAAAATGAATTACAAAGTTTAATGGAAAAAAAAGGAAAGCTTGACTTTGACAGATCTGCTAGCAGCTATTGATTGTTGAAGTATAGAAAGGCACAGGCAGGTCCTGAGTCCTTTCCTACGTGTCTCACACCTCTCCAGAGAAACCGTTTGATAGTGCACTCAAGGTTCACTTAGTCATGGTGGTAATGCCTATGGAATGACTAAGCAATTCTCCCTCCAAAGTTAGTTTCCTTGTCTTTGCAGTGTGTTTAGACATAGACCTTTGCCTGGTGTGTGTGTGTGTGTGTGTGTGTGTGTGTGTGTGTGTGTGTGTGTGTGTGTGTATGTGTGTGTTTGTGGACAGTCATGTAATCCCAATAGTGTGTCAAGATGCCCAGTACAGTGCCTATACCACAGGGATCCAACAGCCAACAGTATCTGCTGTCAGAATGGATGCCCCACTTCTCTGCTAATATGATTTCTTGGTGGCTGAATTTCCTGGCTT